>NC_058141.1:7533944-8733944 GCF_011075055.1 Mangifera indica | reverse complement strand
ATCAGAGCACGAGCCAAACAGTGGGTTTAACAACTTAAAGTGTTCTTGGATACAAGTAACAACGTATCCAACCAAAAACTGACTAAGCCAAAAAAAAGTAACTCTAATAGCCTAGGTGTTGAGGTGTAGTAGCCAAAAATTTAAAAGTGCAATATGTACTTATAGAACATCAGGTTTTTGATATCCTTACAAAACCTTTGCCTATATCCAGATTTGAGTTTCTTAGAGAAAAACTGCATTTACTAGAATGGGTAAATTTTTCTAAAGAATGTGAAAATGGTACAAGGGATAGTCTTCAGACATTGATGTGTGTTATATAAAGCCTGATGAGAAAGTTACTTATGCAAATGAGCAGCTGAAGGTGTTTAGTAGTATAGTGGAGAATGCAACTGAAAGTTTGACTTCTTCTGTTTAAAATGTTTACAACTCTATTGTTGTTTTCAGTTGCATTGACTTGAGGGAGGATGTTAAACTAGAAATGTAGTTGAGTCTCCTTGAAGCCCATTTCTGTTGATGTTCCGAAGCCCAACTAGAAGTGAGTTGGAGCCGTGTGGTGAGCACAAAACAACATATTCTTTCGCCTTTTACTAAAGAATAATGTGTGCTCGCCACAGACAATGACATAAGCCAATAAGTTTTATGTAATATGAGTTTCAATCTACACACTTGTAAGCCAATATATATTTCTAACATGGTATTAGAGCACGAGCTAAACGACGGATTTAACAACCTAAATGTTCTTGGATACAAGTGACAATGCATCTAGTCAAAAATCGGCTAAGCCAAATAGCAGGTTTAACAACCTAGGTGTTTGCACTTAAGCAGATGTGTTGGAGACTCAAATAAAAAGAAAGAAAAAAGAGTCTCACATTTAATAAATAAAACATAAGAGAGTGGTATATAAATGTGTGGATTGTACCTTAACACAAGTCAATTGGTTTTGTGTAATATGGATTTCAATCTTCACACTTGTAAGTCTAATATCTATTTTCGACACTAAAGGACTCAAATTCAGTTTCTTTAAGTCTAAAATTTTTATTTCTTAAAAATATTTATAATTTTTATATTATAATTATTAATTAATTAATTATATTATAATTTTTAAAAATATTATGAATAGTAACATGCCTGGCTAGGCCGGCCCAAGGGCTTAGACCTAGTCTATAAGGTCCATGGGTTGGCCCAATATGCTCTAGTGCTGGGTTGGACCCCTTTCGGTTGGGCCTTATTCCACGGGTTTCGATTCAGACCTCCATTCAGCTTGGCCCAATTAACACATCTAAGCATAACCATTTATGGATAATTAGCTAAAAATTTTATTGAATATAAATAAATTAAAAATATTTTTCTATCATATTTCATGATTGATCAGCAAATGATAAAGTTATTGAATTAATATTGTGATGTTTAAATCTACCTTCATATAATAAATTTTATTGCACAAAATGGAAAAAAATTAGCACAAAAAGAAATAGAAAGAATTAGATATAAAATTATTTATATTTCATCATCTGAGTGACATTTACAGCAACATCATAAAATGTTTGAATAAATGAGATTAAAAAGAGAAAATTTAAAATTGATGTTAACACTTATTAGAACTTAATATATTTAATGTTAAAATCTCAATATTTTTTTATTGAATCAAATTTGTTATCCTACAACTTACTTAGTTTTATATTAAATAATAGAAATTAATTTTGCTTTTAAAAGAATATAGATATCATGAAAATTTTGGACATATTACAAAATCAAAGAATTTTTTTTTTTAAATATTAAAAAGATGCACTTGTATTGTTTGTTGTATCCACTATACTAGATCTTAGGCAAAGTTATTAGGAAAAATCTAAGGATCCCTTTATCATTAACAATGGAAGAAGTTACGAAATTTTCACTTAAAACATATTCAGTTTTATGAAGTAAAATATGAAAACAATACAATCACAGTTAACTTCATTTTTATCTAAAGGTTTATCATCACAAAAGGTATACAATTAATAGGTTCAAGTTCTTCTTTCGGAGAATTTATAAATTACACAAATATTGACTATTTGTCTAATATTATAGTTGAAAATGATCAATTTGATATTCTTGCATGGTGGAACGCACATAAAAAAATTACCTTATAATTTCCACCGTAATATGTGATTTGCTAACACTTGCAATATCTAATGTAATATCGTAATCAACTTTTAATATGAGTGAAAGCATTTTAAATGACAGAATATCAAGTTTACACCCAAGTGTTATTGAAAATAAGTTAATGAAAGATTAGGTGGTGACAGATTTCAAGCTACAAAATCATATTGTTGAAAATATATATTTGAAGAGTTTAGAAATTTAGATATAGAAGAAAGTGAAAATGTATATTGCTTGAAAATTGTAATACATACAAGTTTAGATTTCAATGTATGATTTCTTTTACTATATTGGTTTAATTTTTTTTTATTATGTAATTATAGTTTTTCTCCACCCTAAATAAGAATTTTTTATAAAAGTTCATAGGTATTGCCCATGTTATTTTAAAAAATTATTAACATTAATAATTTATACAATATAAAAATTGTTTTTTTACGGGTCAACCTGAAAAACACGTTATGTATACATATTTTTTTCCACACTATTACATTCCAAAAAAAAAAAAAACAATTTACCATCTTTGGCCCAAATTTTACCATCAACTTTAAGTTTTGGGTTAATTAGAGTAAGAATTTTTGGTTGTGTTAAGATTTTGAAACGTTTCAACAAGGTTAATCTTGTTTGGGTAAGTTGCTGACATTTGATATTGTTGAAAAAAAAATTGAGATGAAATTTTTAAATATTTGGTGATGAAGCTTTTTGTTTTGATGGAAAGAACATGGAAAGTACGCTGGGGTGAGAAAGAAGGTTTTATAGATTTAGTTTTATGTGTGTAAAATTAATGAGTTTAGACAGAACATATAATTTAGTGAAAGGGTAATAAAGTTTTTTTAATATTTAGTAGACTTTTATTTGCAAATATTTAAATGAACTCGGGTTTAAGAAATGAGAAGTGCTATGTAAATAAATAATTTGTATACTTTTATGTGTAAATAATAATATATTATTATATGATTAAATAGTTTTAAATATGAATGTTCAAAAATATTAAATAACTAAATCAAACTGATTTTTAAACCAAAAATTAAATTGAAAGATAGGGTATTTAAAAAAACTAGTTCTTATAAAAAAACCAAATACAAAAAAACCAAATTTGCAGTTTAGTTACCAGTTTGTCTATTTTTAAAAACTCGTAACTCAATCGAATTAGTTTTTTAAAAATCGAATAAAAAATTAATAAAATATTAAATATATTTTTAAAAAAATTAGAAAAAGATAATAAAATATGATAATCTTTTGAGAATTGGTTCAAAATTAGTTATTCAAAAATTCAGTTTTATTAATTAATATTTTCAGTTTAATTTAAAATCAATTAATCTTTAAATTAATTCAGTTTCAGTTTATAATTTTTTTTTTTAAAAAAAAACCTTTGATTAGGTTAATCAATTTTCAACACCCTTAATTTTATATTGGAGACAGGGCAATACCACATTATATATTATTATATTATATATTAATATGTTATTATTTATATATTGAATTGGGTAAATTATTTGTTTAGATAATTTTATTCTTACGAAATATCCCTTGCTTGAACGGCGAACTTTGAAAATAAACCTTAACACGTGTTATTTAGGTACCCTAGCCACCGCCTGAGTCATCTGAACTAACTTAACACGTGTTATTCAGGCACCCTAGCCACCGCCTGAGTCATCAGAACTGTGGTTCATAAATAGGAGGCGGCTGATTATTTCATGGGTTGTAAAACAAGCTCAATTACAAATATTTTGAAGCTCAGATGGCTTTGGACACTCTATGCATGGCCACATTGCTCTCTCTTCTGCTAATCGCAATACTTTTCCTCCTCAATAACATAAAACAAGTCAAAAAGCAAAACAACCGCCTCCCACCTGGCCCACCCAAGCTTCCAATACTGGGCAATTTACATCAACTTGGAAAATTACCTCACCAATCTTTTTGGAAACTCTCCCAAAAATATGGCCCAGTCATGCTCCTAAAACTCGGTCGTGTATCCCTCGTTGTAATCTCCTCTGCTGAAGCTGCAAAGGATGTCTTAAAAATTCATGACCTTGACTGTTGCAGCAGGCCACCGTTAACCGGCTCTGGGAAGCTCTCATACAGCTTTTTAGATGTCGCTTTTGCACCGTATGGTGATTACTGGAGAGAAATGAGGAAGATGTGTGTGTTGGAGCTTTTCAGCTTGAAGCGGGTCCAGTCATTTCGGTTTATTAGGGAAGAAGAAGTGGCGTCGCTGATGGACTCCATTTCTCAGTCGTCATCTACAGCCTCTCCTGTGGAGCTTTCAGAGAAGATGTATGCTCTAACTGGAAGTATAGTATTTAGGATGGCTTTTGGAAAGAGATTTCAGGGGAGTAATTTCGATGATAATGACTATAGATTTCAAGAGTTGATTCGTGCAGCCATGGCTGTGGCTGGAGGCTTCACTGCAGAAGAATGCTTCCCTTATGTAGGCTGGTTGATTGATCGAGTAAGGGGTTATCATTCAATGATCGAGAGAGTTTGCCATGAATTGGACGATTTCTACCAGCAAATAATCAACGATCATCTTAAACCTGAGGGTGGAAGGACAAAACAAGAGCCAGAGGACATCATCGATGTGATGTTGAAAATTGAGAGAGATCATCAAATTCAATCTGGCCGCCAAGCTCAGCTAACAAGAGATGGTATTAAAGCAGTCACCATGGTAAGCAGTTTTCCATGTTAATCATCGTTACCTTTTCTAAATGCACCTCACCACCCCACTTGAATTTTTGTAAATATAATGGTAAAAATGAAAAGGGTCTACGTCCGTGAACTTGTGACCCAGGATACCTTCTTTTGATGGATGAGTCATGAATAAAAAAAATTTGGTACAAATATATTATATTATATAAATTTATCTTTATGAATCTAATAATTTAAATTAAGTGTTCAGTTTTTCTCTTAATTTTAATATTATTATAAATTTATATATATATATATATTATTTATACGACATAATATTTTAATATTAAAAATTAATTTTTAAAAAATGAAAAACTGTTTTTTCATTTACTTTTTTCTTTTTCATTAAAATTTCGTCTTTTAGAAAGTGTAAGTCTATATAAAGAAAAACATGGGTAACGAACGAATCCACTGTTCTCAATCTATTAGAATTAGAATTTTCATAGTATGTTAATATAAATTATATATTTATTTTCATTTTAAATTAATTAAGAGCAATGTTGTATATATATATTTTTGAATGTATGCAATTAAAAATACCAATAGTATCTTATTCTTGGATTAAGTATTAATTTATCTTTGATTCAAAATTATCAAATAAAAATATATCATTACTTATTTAATATTCTAAAAAACCATTGTATTATGAACTTAAAATTGGCTTCACGGTTATGTTTGTATGTCAGAATATACTTTTGGGCGGGGTTGACACCAGTGCAAGTACCGTAGTGTGGGCAATGGCAGAGCTAGCGAGGAATCCAAAAGCCATGAAAAAAGCACAAGATGAAGTGAGAAACTGTGTTGGAAATAAAGGAAGAGTTACAGAAGCCGACATAGATAAACTCGAATACCTGAAACTGATAATCAAAGAAACTCTTAGACTCCACCCTCCTGCCCCACTTCTACTTCCAAGAGAAACTATATCCCACTTTACAGTTAATGGTTACAGCATTTATCCTAAAACGCTGATGCAAGTCAATGCCTGGGCAATTGGAAGAGACCCTAACACTTGGAGAAAACCTGAAGAATTCTTCCCAGAAAGGTTTTTTGATAGCTCTTTTGATTTTAAAGGGCAGAATTTTGCGTATTTACCATTTGGAGCTGGTCGAAGAAGTTGCCCTGGAATTCATTTGGGATTAATAACATCGGAGCTAGCACTTGCAAATCTCCTGTATTGCTTCGATTGGAAATTGCCAAATGGGATGAAGGAGGAAGATTTGAACATGGAGGAGGCACCTGGTCAGTCTGTTACGGTCTCTAAGAAGACGCCTCTCAACCTAATGCCAACCAACTATTTGCAATTAAAAGTTGGAAATGATTAAGTTTTGATTTGCAATGTCGACTGGCTATATAAATTGCAGTAAGAATTTTATTTCCTATTTTGGCTGCGTATCTTCTAGCTTGTAATAAGACAAAATTATGTCATTTGGTATTTTCTTAATAATAATTTTTGCAAGGTTACCTGTAAGAGTATCATTGTATCAAATAAATTAATAGTGCATGTTGGTTTAAAACTTTGTGCGTCACAATTTATAACGTAAAATGGGTCTACCTTATCATTTATTTAGAGTTAAAGCTTCAACTACAGTGACTCCGTGTCTAGCTTAGTAAAGACATCACCAAATTTTGGAGAGTTATTCTCCAATTTTGAAGCCTCAAATGAACACTCTCTATGCAATATTTCTTCTCTCTTGGCCATTGCTTGCAAGTTTACAGTCAAACTCTCAAGCCTCGTACTTTTCCCATTTTATGATTTCCAACTTTGATCTTTAGCCCTTTTTATTTCAATTGTTGTGTTAACTTATGCTCAATTATAACATCGGTTCTGATGTGGATAGATTGACTTGTATTTTATCCATCCGTGCTAACTAGAATAGTGATTTGTTGCTTCAAATATATACACTAATCTTGATTTTCTTCGTGCCCAGTCAAATCAAGACAAAGCTTTGATAGCACTTGACGTAGAACAAATGTAGTGCATTTATGCTCTGATAGCATTTAAGCAAGACACACGTAATTGGGGTTATAATATCATTCATAAGGACGTAAAATAGTTGATCTTCAATAGATGAAAGATAAATAAGAATTCAATATAATCATTATAAAACAATTTTAAGAAAACGTAAATATGAATTTTATTGATAACTTAAATTGATTCATTTAAATGACAAAACTCATGTTAGAATAAAAAACCTAAAAACATAAAGAAAATTATTTTAATTGAACTATCCTAAACAATAACTTCCTAAAAATCTTTAGTTCCTAAATTAAAATAGGACACTTATTAAAAATAAAATATGATCCTTAAATTATTAAGAAAACTAATATTAATAAAAGGTTTTATTAACTAAATTAGATTAAGAATCTTTATTTCACATATATAAAGTTTTTTTTATGGCTTTATGTCATTATGTATACCCATATCATCATGCCATGTTGCTAAATGAACTACGATATCATGTGTCATGTTATTCTTAAGTATCATATTATATATTACACCATCCTCATTCATTTGAATCATTTCTTTAGCGTTTTAATATTTTTTACCACATCATTGTCTTTCTATGGTGCTCAATTACCTTAAAAAAAAAGACTCAATATTTGTACGCAAGTTAGGTTTATAGGCCTTGGGTTTGAGTTTTTTGGCTTGTCATCCTTCCTATTAGGTTGGACAAGCTTCGATTGTTTCCTAACTCCTTTAGTGAACTAGTTGTTTTTATATTTTTTTCCCTTTATATACACATTTAATTACCTAAAAAAATGTGCAAGTTCTAAATTTGTCTTTAATTAGTATTATTTAATATAATTTATGCAGTAATTGGGATTTAAAGAGATAAAATATGAAGAGTAACTCGTTTTTATTTGAATGAGATATTTATACTAATCCTTCGTAGGTTGTCAAGTTTGTGATTACACCGATTATCATTATTTTTATTAAATAGATTTTTTAAGTGTATGTTCATATATTATAAATTTTATGATTACATATTATATATATATATATATATATATATATATATATATATATATATATATATATATTGAGTATACAAACAAGTACACAGGTAATATATTATTACATGAGTTAATGATTTTACATTAAAGATAAGATAACATCTAATTATATAAAAATATATTATATATATTTATTTATATAGTAAAAAATTATGTATATATATCATTGTTTTTGTCTTAATGACACTCTTTACGCTATTACTTCAAAAAAATAAAAAGAATTTCCCATCTTTAGCTCAACTTTTACCGTCAACTTTAAAGGGCATAATATTAATTTAACACACCTTCAAAATTTCAAGAAACCCAAATAACTTGGTTAAATTGGTCCTCCTTCATCTAAACTAACAAAAGTAAAGGTTAGTCTTTCAAACCAATTACGGTAGATTTTCTTCTTTCTTCTTCATGTTAATTCCTCCATTAATCAAAACTCCCCAACTCCAGCAATAATCTTGATTTTTTTCTCCAATTTCTCTCTCCTTAGTATCAATTCCAAAACTCTAAGCCTGATCTAGGCAGGCCACAATCTTTTCGTACTCATTTATTTTTTCAGTTTTGGGTTAATTAGAGTAAGAAATTTTGGTTGTGTTAAGATTTTGAAAAGTTTCAATAAGGTTAATCTTGTTTGGGTAAGTTTTTGACATTTGATATTGCTGAAAAAAAATTGAGATGAAATTTTTAAATATTTGGTGATGAAGCTTTTTGTTTTGATGTAAAGAATATGGAAAGTGCGTTGGAGTGAGAAAGAAGGGTTTGTAGATTTAGTTTTATGTGTGTAAAATTAATGAGTTTAGACTGAACGTACAATTAGTGAAAGGGTAAGAAAGTTTTTTTAATATTTAATAGACTTTTATTTGCAAATATTTAAATGAACTCGGTTTAAGAAATGAGTAGAGCTACGTAAATAAATAATTTATATAATTTTATATATAAATAATAATATATTATTATGTGATTAGATTATTTTAAATATGAATATTCAAAAATATCGGGAAACTGAATCAAATCGATTTTTAAACCAAAAATCAAAGTAAAAAATAGATTATTTGAAAAACCAATTCGGATGTTGGTATAAAAATATAAAAAAAACAAGTTTTTTAGTTTGGTTTTCGGTTTATCTATTTTTTAAAACTAGTTAATTGAACTGACTCAGTTTTTTTAAAAAATGAATCAAAAATTAATAAAATATTAAACATATTTTTTTAATTAGAAAAAAATAAAATATGGTAATCTTTTGAAATTTGATTCAAAACAAATTATTCAAAAATTTGATTTGAATTAGTATTTCTCATTTGATTCAAAATAAGTTAATCTTTAAATTAATTCTATTTCAGATTATGATTTTTTCTAACTAAAAGTTTGATTTGGTTAATAAATTTTGAATACCCCTAATTTTATATTAAACATAGGTCAATACTATATTATATATTAATATGTTATTATTTACTTATAAAATTGGGTAAATTATTTGTTTAGATAACTTTATTCTTAAGAAATATCCCTTATTTGAATGGCAAACTTTGAAAATAAACCTTAATACGTGTTATTTAGGTACCCTAGCCGCCGGCTGAGTCACCTGTACCGTGGGTTGTAAATAGGAGGCGGCTGATTGTTTCATGGGTTGTAAAACAAGCTCAATCACAAATATTTTGAAGCTCAGATGGCTTTGGACACCCTATCCATGGCCATATTGCTCCCTCTTCTGTTAATCCCAATACTTTTCCTCCTCAATAACATAAAACAAGTCAAAAAGCAAAACAACCGCCTCCCACCTGGCCCTCCCAAGCTTCCACTACTGGGCAATTTACATCAACTTGGAAAATTACCTCACCAATCTTTGTGGAAACTCTCCCAAAAATATGGCCCAGTCATGCTCCTAAAACTCGGTCGTATATCCCTCGTTGTAATCTCCTCTGCTGAAGCTGCAAAGGATGTCTTAAAAATTCATGACCTTGACTGTTGCAGCAGGCCACAGTTAACCGGTTGTGGGAAGCTCTCATACAACTTTTTAGATGTCTCTTTTGCACCATATGGTGATTACTGGAGAGAAATGAGGAAAATATGTGTGTTGGAGCTTTTCAGCTTGAAGCGGGTCCAGTCATTTCGGTTTATTAGGGAAGAAGAAGTGGCGTCGCTGATGGACTCTATTTCTCAGTCGTCATCTACAGCCTCTCCTGTGGAGCTCTCAGAGAAGATGTATGCTCTAACTGGAAGTATAGTATTTAGGATGGCTTTTGGAAAGAGATTTCAGGGGAGTAATTTCGATGATAATGACTATAGATTTCAAGAGTTGATTCATGCAGCCATGGCTGTGGCTGGAGGCTTCACTGCAGAAGAATGCTTCCCTTATGTAGGCTGGTTGATCGACCGAGTTAATGGTTATTATTCAATGCTTGAGAGAGTTTGCCATGAATTGGACGATTTCTACCAGCAAATAATCAACGATCATCTTAAACTTGAGGGTAGAAGGACAAAACAAGAGCCAGAGGACATCATCGATGTGATGTTGAAAATTGAGAGAGATCATCAGATTCAATCTGGCCGCCAAGCCCAGCTAACAAGAGATAGTATTAAAGCAGTCACCATGGTAAGCAGTTTTCCATGTCAATCATTACTAGTTTGCTAGTGCGCACCTTTTCTAAGTTCACCTCACTTTTCCTCCTTCCTTTTTTGTTTTTTCTCTATGATTCATCACCCCACTTTAATTTTTGTACATATAATGGGAAAAATGAAAAGGGTCTAAGTCAGAGAACTTCTGACCCAGGATACCTGCTTTTGATGGATGCGTCATGCTTCCTCCCAGAGGTGGTGATAGGATTGGGCTGGCTGCGACGCAACTTATCTAGCTTATGGATTGGGTTTAGATCCATACAACAATGGTATTTTAGATCGGACCGATTTATAAAAACTTTAAATCTCAAAACCCAACCCTATATACAATAGATTGGATCAGACTTTAAATGGGTCATCCGTTAAGTTTAATAAAATAATTTTTTTATTAAATAATTTTTTTAATTAAAAAACTTATTAAAAAATTAAATTATAATTAAAAAAAAGATAAACTTACCTATAATAGGTGAGTTAAGTTCTGATGATCAATATTACCAGTGTGAAATCTAAAACATTAGTTTGATTAAATTTTTTATTTTGTTTAACCTTTATTTAATGTGTATAAAGAGAATGAATAATTGTATTCTTTTAGATATGAGACTTTTACATTTACACTTTTCTACTTTACAAAAAGTCTCATTTCTAAAATAATAATTTTTTTTATTTTTTTTATCTACTATAAATAAAGGTTAAGTAACATGTTCTAACCAAATTAAAATTTTGATTGTCTCATTCATTTGATATTGATTGAAAGAACTCAAAGTCATTTTTTTAAGTCTAAAATTATTATTTTTTATAAATATTTATAATTTTTTATATTATAATAACTTATTAATTATATTATACTATGTTATGATTTTTAAAAATATTAAAATAGTAACGATCGGGCCGATGCATGGGCTTAAAACCTAGACCCATGGCCCGACCCGTCAAGCCCATAAATTGGGTCTGATATGTTACAGTGTCAGTTTATACTCTTTTAAACCGAACCTTATTTTTGAGTTTTAGATTAGATCTCTGTTTGACTCAGTTTAATTGCAGTTTTTAAGATTCATGAATAAAAAAATTTTGGTACAAATATATTATATTATATAAATTTATCTTTATAAATTTACGATAGTTTATAAGTAAGTGTTCAATTTTTTTTGTATTTTAAAACTATTCAATTTAATATTATTATAAATTTATATAATTTATATATATATATATATATATATATATATTATTTATATGACATAATATTTTAATATTAAAAATTAATTTTTAAAAAATAAAAAGATGTTTTTCATTTACTTTTTTTTTTTTCATTAAAAACTCTTATTCTATTAAATTTCGTGTTTTAGAAAGTGTAAGCCTGTATAAAGAAATACATGGTAGCAAAGTAATCCAGTGCTCTCAACCTATTAGAATTAGAATTTTCATAGTATGTTAATATAAATTATATATTTATTTTTATTTTAAATTAATTAAGAGTAATGTTATTATATAGTCTTTTGAATATATACAATTAAAAATATAAATAATATTTTATTATATGATTGAATATTAATTTATTTTTAATTTAAAATTATCAAATAAAATTATATTATTGCTTATTTAACATTCTTAAAAACCATTGTATCATGAACTTAAAATTGGCTTCACGGATATGTTTGTATGTCAGGATATATTTTTGGCCGGGGTGGATACTAGTGCGAGTACCATAGTGTGGGCAATGGCAGAGCTAGCGAGGAATCCAGGAGCCATGAAAAAAGCACAAGATGAAGTGAGAAACTGTGTCGGAAATAAAGGAAGAGTTACAGAAGCCGACATAGATAAACTCGAATACCTGCAACTGATAATCAAAGAAACTCTTAGACTGCACCCTCCTGCCCCACTTCTACTTCCAAGAGAAACTATATCCCACTTTACAGTTAATGGTTACAGCATTCATCCTAAAACGCTGATACAAGTCAATGCCTGGGCAATTGGAAGAGATCCTAACAGTTGGAAAAAACCTGAAGAATTCTTCCCGGAAAGGTTTATTGATAGCTCTTTTGATTATAAAGGGCAAAATTTTGAGTATTTGCCATTTGGAGCTGGTCGAAGAAGTTGCCCTGGAATTCATTTGGGATTAATAACATCTGAGCTAGCACTTGCAAATCTCTTGTATTGCTTCAATTGGAAATTGCCAAATGGGATGAAGGAGGAAGATTTGAACATGGAGGAGGCACCTGGTCAGACTCTTACAGTCGCTAAGAAGACACCCCTCAACCTAATGCCAACCAGCTATTTGCAGTTGAAAGTGGGAAATGATTAAGTTTTGATCTGCAACGCCGACTGGCTATATAATTGTAGTAAGACTTTTATGGGAAATTGAAATTTTTACCACTATTTTATTCCATGTATACAAAAATGCCACCTATCCTAAAACTTAAACAAATATACCACAACAGTAATCACCTTCCCCAAAATACCCCTCTTTAATCTTTCAAGCGTATATTATCTCTTTCTTCTTCTCTATAACTTTTTTCTCTCATCTTTCAAGTAATAAAAGAATCATGTAGAAAATAGAATAAATGTTTCAAAAATAAAAGAAGAAAGGAAAAAACTGAAAAAGGAAATAGATTTCAGATTAACAATTCTTTACTGAAAAAAAAACTGAAAAAAAAGTTAAAACAAGTTGTAAAAAAAAAACTGAAGAAAAAAACTTATTGGCAAATCTTATTCGGTAGATTTCAGATTTCAAAAAACTGGAAAAAGAAAACTGGAAATCTTATCGGTAGATTAGGTATTTAATTAAAAAGAAAACTGGAAAAAAAAAATAAAAAATGGTTGGCATGGGTTGGCGTTTTATAATTTTTGGGGGTTGGCAATACTTTTTTATAAGCAAATGGTTGGTGTCACCAGGCACCAACCCATTATATTATATTATAATATAATATAATTATATTATATTATTATATATTATATAATATAATTATATTTTAATTATAATATAACATATATTATATAATATATTATATTATAATATAATATAATATAATATTATATAATTTAATATATAAAATAAACTGATAAAGGTTTCCACCAATGTTGGCAATAATATATACATATATTATATTATATATATATATATATAATATTTATAATAATATTATAAATATTATATATATATAATATATATTTAATATTTAATATTTAATATTATATATATAATATATAATATATAATATTAATATATATATATATTATTTATTATAATATTATATATAATATATACAAATAATAATATTATATAAATAATATATAATATTATATTATATAATATATATTATTTATTATAATATTATATATAATATATATTATATATAATGTATTATTTATTATATATAATATATAATATTATATTATTAATATATATAATTATATATTATAATATAATATTATAATATTATATATATTATATTATTAATAATTAAATATTATAATATAATTATAAATATATTAATATATAATATATTATAATATTAATAATATATATATATATATATATATATATATATATATATATATATATATATATATATATATATATATATATATATATATATATATATATAATACTTAATAAGGGTTGGCCGTCAACCTTTATTGTTATATATTATATATAAAATATATTTAATAATATATATAATACATTTTTTATATATTATATATATTATAATATATATTATATAATATAAAATATTATTATTTTATTTTATATATTATATTATATATTATAATATAATTATAATATATAATATTAATATAGTATATATAATATTATTTAATAATATTAATATAATAATATAAACTAACAATATATATACATATAAGGTTGGCGTAATAATTCCCAGAATTTCCCAGAAAAATATTATATAATATAATATATGTATATATTATTTGCCATTTTATATAATATATAATATATTTTATTTTATTTCATAAAAGGGTGCGTATTTCAATACTTGTATTTTGTATTTTATAAAGAGATGAGACACATATCAATAAAAAGACTACAGTATTATATTATAATATATATATATATATATATATATATATAAAATATATAAACCAAGGGTTGGCGATACCGCCAACCCTTGGCGTCGCCAAGGGTTGGCGATGCCGCCAACCCTTGGTAACAAAATTATATATTATATTAATATATATTATATAAAATATAATATAATATAATTATATATTATAATATATTAAATATAATATATAATATTATTTTAATTATATAATTAAATAATATAATATATATAAAGCCAAGGTTGGCGTTTCCGCCAACCTTGGCTTTTTATTAAATTATAATATTATATATATTTTATTATATAATTATTAATAATATAATATATTATTATAATAATATAATATATAATATATTTTAATATAATTATAAAATAATATATTATTTATATTATTATAATATATAATATAATATTATATAATATAATATATATTATATAATAATAATATAATATAATTATAATATATAAAATTAATATAATAATATATATTAATATAAATACATTATATACATGTAAGGGTTGGCGTTGCCAACCCTTCTATGTACAGGCCAGGCGCCAACCTGGCCTAATTCCCAGATTTTTTTTTTTAAGGTTAAATGCAAATTTTTTTTTTTAAGTTTTAATTCTTAAATGTTAATTTTTTTTTTAAAATTAAATCTTACTGAATGTGATCTTCTTTAATGGGCATTTCTTACACTTTTTCGATGGTCATTTTTTTCCAGTTGAGTTTTTTTGTGGGTTACTCTTTTTTTTTTAATCCTTATTTTGAAGAATTCTTAATCTGAAGAATTTAGTATTTTCTTTCCTGTTTTTGTTTTTGAAATCTGAAGAATTCAACATTTTTTTCCAGAAGAGAGAGTGATTGATTCTTTTATCACTTTGGAAGAAGAGAGAAAAAAGTTACAGAGTAAAGGAGAGAGAATTTGTGCATGAAAGATTAAAGAGGGGTATTTTAGGGAAAGTGATTACTGTTATAGTATATTTATGAAAGCTTTAGGATAGGTGGCATTTTTGTATAAACGGAATAAAATAGTGCTAAAAATTTCAATTTCCCGACTTTTATTCCCCATTTTGGCTGCGTATCATCTAGCTTGTAATAAGACAAAATTATTTATCATTTGGTATTTTCTTAATAATAATTTTTGCAAGGTTACCTGTAAGAGTATTATTGTATCAAATAAATTAATAGTGCATGTTGGTTTAAAACTTTGTGCGTCACAATTTATAACGTAAAATGGGTCTACCTTATCATTTATTTAGAGTTAAAGCTTCAACTACAGTGACTCCGTGTCTAGCTTAGTAAAGACATCACCAAATTTTGTAGGCCAAATTATTAATAATATAATTAATATATTTTATTATATAATTATTAATAATATAATATATTATTATAATAATATAATATATAATATATTTTAATATAATTATAAAATAATATATTATTTATATTATTATAATATATAATATAATATTATAATAATATTAAAATATAATATATATTATTATAATATTATATAATATAATATATATTATATAATAATAATATAATATAATTATAATATATAAAATTAATATAATAATATATATTAATATAAATACATTATATACATGTTCTATGTACAGGCCAGGCGCCAACCTGGCCTAATTCCCAGATTTTTTTTTTAAGGTTAAATGCAAATTTTTTTTTTAAGTTTTAATTCTTAAATGTTAATTTTTTTTTTTTAGTTAAATCTTACTGAATGTGATCTTCTTCAATGGGCATTTCTTACACTTTTTCGATGGTCATTTTTTTCCAGTTGAGTTTTTTTGTGGGTTACTCTTTTTTTTTTAATCCTTATTTTGAAGAATTCTTAATCTGAAGAATTTAGTATTTTCTTTCCTGTTTTTGTTTTTGAAATCTGAAGAATTCAACATTTTTTTCCAGAAGAGAGAGTGATTGATTCTTTTATCACTTTGGAAGAAGAGAGAAAAAAGTTACAGAGTAAAGGAGAGAGAATTTGTGCATGAAAGATTAAAGAGGGGTATTTTGGGGAAAGTGATTACTGTTATAGTATATTTATGAAAGCTTTAGGATAGGTGGCATTTTTGTATAAACGGAATAAAATAGTGCTAAAAATTTCAATTTCCCGACTTTTATTCCCCATTTTGGCTGCGTATCATCTAGCTTGTAATAAGACAAAATTATTTATCATTTGGTATTTTCTTAATAATAATTTTTGCAAGGTTACCTGTAAGAGTATTATTGTATCAAATAAATTAATAGTGCATGTTGGTTTAAAACTTTGTGCGTCACAATTTATAACGTAAAATGGGTCTACCTTATCATTTATTTAGAGTTAAAGCTTCAACTACAGTGACTCCGTGTCTAGCTTAGTAAAGACATCACCAAATTTTGGAGAGTTATTCTCCAATTTTGAAGCCTCAAATGAACACTCTCTATGCAATATTTCTTCTCTCTTGGCCATTGCTTGCAAGTTTACAGTCAAACTCTCAAGCCTCGTACTTTTCCCATTCTATGATTTCCAACTTTGATCTTTAGCCCTTTTTATTTTAAGTATTGTGTTAACTTAAGCTCAATCATAACATCGGTTAACTCCACCATACATTTCTCTTCCTTTCAACTGTATCGAAGTTGAGTGGCTAATAACTATAGTGTAGAATTGTATAATTGTGCTTGTTTTCAATTAATCAACAATAATACAATATACACAACAGTAACATCTCTTTGTAGTTACATACTTCTATATAAAATATGATCTAAAGAGATGTATATTACTTGTCTTATTAACTCATACAACAAAAATATAACATGATATTAAAAGCTTACTTAAATGCATGCAAAAATATGTAACTAAAAATAACAGAAATTCATAATACCCATCATTCAAAAATAAATAACGACTGAGATCTCATAACTCAAATAGTGCATAAATACAACCCATGAAATCCACATAAATGTATAAATAATATAAAATTAAAAAATTGATGATCTTGCTCCTTGCCCTCTTACAACTATTCAACCATACTGTTGGCTCTTCTGTATGTCTCGTTACTTATCTTTACCTGAAAAACCATAGAAAGGGAAAACGTGAGTGAAAAACACTCAGTAAGTGACCTCTTGGCAACTTGCACAAAACATAAGACTAAAGTTGGCGCTCCATTAGTAAATCTCGATGTGATCATGCCACATAAGACAAATGGATTAAGGATCATGTCGTCACATTCCTCATATTCCATGTAGGTGACACATTATTAATACGTAATAACATTGGGATGATGAATGAGGTTAAAATTTGATTATCTAAAACCTTCTCGATGAAGACCTAGAAGATGCAACCTATGTCCTTGGAATCTGTGTTTATAGAGATAAAACTAAAATGATAATTGGATTATCTTAAAAATTGTACATAGAAAAATTGTTAAAAAGGTTCAATATGAAAAACTCCAAAAAAGAACTTTTGCCCTTCACTTATGGTCTTCATCTTTCTAAAGATATAGGTTTAAAGATCGATAAAGAATGACAACAGATGCGTAATGTGTCATATGCTTTGGCAATGAGAGGGCTCATGTACACAATGTTATGTATGAGACTTGATATAACATTTGTTGTAAGTGTTACGAGTAGATATTAAGACAATCTAAGGTAAAAACATTAGTCAACTATGAAATCAATCTTTAAGTATTTAAGAATGACTAAGGATCTTGTTTTGAGTTATAAGTGTTTAAAGTTAAACATTCATAGGTACTCAAACTCTAATTTCCAGTCAGATGTTGATGATATAAAGTAGGGATGACAATTTTGACCCGATTTTAGGGGCCCCGACCCTAACGGGGAGGGAATTCCCCGATAGAAACGGGAAAGGGGACGAGGATGAAAAAAATCTCCGCAATCGGCGACGGGTCGAGGGATACATGTGTTCCCTCCCCGCCCCGACCCTTCCCCTCCCCGCCCCTATCCCCGTCCCTTTATATTAATATATTTATTTAAAATACTAATATATTTTTATAGTTTTAAATTATTTATGTTTTTCAAATTTATTTAGGTTTTTGTTGTGTATATTAAAGGAGTTAATATATTATATTTATGATATTTGAAATAGTCGATTAATTTTAATTTTGCTTAATTTTGTTATTTAATATATTTATATTATATTTACAAGGTAAAAAGAATATTTTTTTTTTTTGGGTACGGGGAGGGGACGGGGAATCATTTTCATCCAGGTAACGGGGATGGGGATGGGGATTGAGATCCCCTCCCCGCCCCTCCCCGTTGCCATCCCTAATATAAAGTCTACGTTAAGGTTCATTTTTATTTGTAATGGGATACAATTAGTTAGACGGATTCCAAACAATTAATCACAGTTAACTATACTATAGAAGCTAAATATATTACCGCTACAAAAGCAATAAAAGAGGTTGTATGGATATGCAAGTTCATATCCAAACTTGGTATAGTTCCAATCATGGCTTATCTGATAAATATGTTCTGTGATAAGACCAGTGCTATTACATAAACAAAAGAACTAACGAAGTATCAAAGGTCTAAACATAATTTAATGGAAGTATCACATTTTGAGAGAATTCATTAGAACTAGAGAGATAATAATACAGAAGATACTGTCAGCATAAAATGTTGTTGACCTACTGACTAAGATGATGTCACTGAAACAACTAGACCATCATCTTGAAAAGATAGGTATGCGATATAACAACGAACAACTCTAGTGTAAATGAGAGTTTTGTTAATGTATGCCTTAGGAATCATTTGTGTTGCCAATTTCAAAAGCATTTTAATCTTATATGTTTATTTATATGAATTATTAATAAAAGAAGCAGTTTTTTTTACATGGATAAGTTGTTTCTTTTATTTGCAATGATATAAAGTATATATGTGAATTGTCTAGTATATAAACTAAGTCATCAAATTGTTCCCTACAAACATGTTATTATTTGGGAAATTATATCACATAATAGGCATATCAAGTATCTCCATTGAATGTCATGAGATGACATTAATGCAGGTGGCGATAATGGTTCTGTTATTACAGTATTGGTATAGATTAATAATTAGAGAACTGTTTTTCGATCATGACTAATAACGATAAGTCACATGGTCATTAAATCGTAGTCAATGACTTATCATAAGATTATACTAGTGTACGAAGTAATCTTTTGACTTGAGACATCATGCTCAGATCTGATACAGATACACATGATTCATATGGTGTATATATATAGGGTTAATTATAGCCTGCATGACAAATTATATTGGTCATATGTTATTTGTATATGGAAAAGAATAATGCTTAAGATGAGACCTGTTGACTTGAAAAGTAATAGGTTTTTGAATATTCATTTATTCAACTCAGATTTGAGTTCCAAAGCGAATATTGATAAATATTGGAAATTGAATAGTTTATTTGCAATGATATAAAGTATGTATGTGAATTGTCTAGTATATAAACTAAGCCATCAAATTGTTCCTTACAAACTTGTTATTATTTGGGAAATTATATCACATAATAGGCATATCAAGTATCTCCATTGAATGCCATGAGATGACATTAATGCAGGTGACGATAATGGTTATGTTATTACGGTATTGGTATAGATTAACAATTAGAGAACCATTTTTCGATCATGACTAATAACGATAAGTCACATGGTCATTAAATCATAGTCAATGACTTATCATAAGATTATACTAGTGTACGAAGTAATCTTTTGACTTGAGACATCATGCTCAGATCTGATAAAGATACACGTGATTCATATGGTGTAAATATATAAGGTTAATTATAGCCTGCATGACAAATTATATTGGTCATATGTTATTTGTATATGGAAAAGAATAATGCTTAAGATGAGACCTGTTGACTTGAAAAGTAATAGGTTTTTGTATATTCATTTATTCAACTCGGATTTAAGTTCCAAAGCGAATATTGATAAATACTGGAAATTGAATCTCTAGCTAGAGTTTAATGTAAGTCATGCGAAAGATGTTCATAATGACGAGTTCTGAATATTTAAATCGACAATTCATATAGAATCAAAATTAAGGTTTTGACAATCTATGAGTCTAAAATCAATCCAAATTTGATAATAGAAGGATATTACCTACACAGAACATATGATTAAAGATATTAGGTTCAATGAAGTATTTCTTCATCGTGGTTTAGGGGTTATGACATATTGCTAAATGCTTATCATGATTGGGTTTTCAGATGCCTTTCAGATCATTCGAAATAAGACTCACGACTTTGTTATGATAAACCTAAAATGTCACACCAATAAACAAAGTTTTCAAGAGTGAGGATTGATTATCCAGGGTTAGATAGCATTTTCTGAAGGATAATAATTTTCATATAAATGTTATTTGAGGGGCAAAGATAAAATTTTAAAGGTTAAAATGTTGGTAAGATGAAACTAAAATGCCTAAAGTATATAATTGATATACATGCATGGGAAGTCAACAAATTGAGAATTTGTTGGGCAATAAGAGAATTAATAAATTACATTTTGACCCACAATTATAAAAGTTGGATTTTAGTTCATTTGAAAAATCCTCTCTCTTACTAAACAAAACAAAAGCTCTCTTCTCTCTCTCTTGTGTGTCTCTTAACCAAAGTTGAAAAAAAGCTTGGAGGTGCAACTTTTTGGAGGTTATTCAAGTGAAGAGCTTTATTCCATCATCTAATTTTCCATAAAAGGCAAATGAGTAGGTAATTTTTTCCATCTTTCTCCTTTTGAGCTTGTATATCTTGATTCCTTCTCTTTCACTGTGTATGATGCTTGTTTACAATTTCATCTTTATTTATTTTTCTTTCATTAAGGACATGCAATTATTATTGCATAGGTGATATATAGTATCCACCTTATTAAAACTGAGAATCCCAATTGATATCTCATAATTGATGTATATGTAACTACTAAGTTAGAGATCGTGGATTTTTGTAATTGGTTTGATTGATGTACCTAATTAGTTAATTCAAACTTGTTCATCAAAGCGAATGAAACAATTAATTTAATGGGATCTTGACCCGTTAGGAAGTTCATCAGGATTTCTCGAGTATAATATAGAGGGCTATAAGCTTGAATAAAATAGTGAGAGCATTTATTTAATAAAAGAACATGTTAAATAAATATGAAATTAAAATATGACTTTATTTTTCCTTTTGTAGAATGGGTTTAACACACAACCTAATATTTGAAAAGATATTCAAAAATGAGTTTGGGTTGGATGCAAAATACCTCGACTAGTATCGATGTCTATGGATTGTATTAGAAGAGAGGAGAATCTTGTATGTTGTTGCACAAGATTTACCTATTGTGCCCAAACATGTGCTAAAATAAGCGAAAACCCATTAAAGGTTTAATAAGGATGGTAGTGAATGCTGATTTACACATTAGAATAGCTAAATAGGTTTAAACCAGGTTGAAAAGAAAGGAAGAAAAAGTAAAGTTGAAGCTTAGTTAAATTCTAAATCTTAGCCAATACATCAAAACACACTAAACTTTCATAAGGGTGTAGTAGGCAAAAGTAAGGCAATTTGCTTTTGATGTGGTAAGCCTAATCATTGAAGCAAACACTGCAAAACTTACTAGCTAACGAAGGAAGGAGAACTGAGTTTTCAACTTCAAGTAAGATTGAGAATTAAATCTTTTCTCGAAATCTCGAACTATTTAACACGAGATTTAAATTCCCACTTTTTTTCGATGTTAAGAAACTAAGGCATAGTGGATACTAGCTAAGAGAAGAGGTGGACTTTCAAATTGGAAATATGGTACATGTATGCCACATTAGTTGTAAGATTAGAGGGGCTAATTTCAGCCCAACCCAAAACTTATGAATAAGGCTTGACCTGATATTGTAGCATGTAAGACCAGACCTATGGGCCTTCCGAACCGAGCCATGGGCCTAGATGTTAGGCATATGGACCAATTTGACTTAATACTATTCATAATTTTTTAAAAGTTATAATTAATTAATAATTATAATATAAAAATTATAAATTTTTATAAAAATAAAAATTTAGACTTAAAAAAAATGATTTTGAGTTCTTTGGATCAATCTCGAATGTATAAGATAACTAAAATTTTAGTTTGGTTGGAACATGTTGTTTAACCTTTATTTATAATGGGTGAAAGAAGTGAAAAATCTTATTCTTTTAGATGTCAGATTTTTTGCAAAGTGAATAGTGTAAGTGTAAAGGTCTCACATATAAAAGAATATAATCACTTATTCCCTTCATGCACTATAAATACAAGTTAAGCAAAGTAGATGGTTCAACCAAATTCATGTTTTAGATCTCATATTGGTGAGATTACTCATGAGAACTCAACTCACTAATTATAAATAAGTTTGTCTTTTTTTTAAGGCCAAATGACTATTTCTCACCCAAAGTATGTTGTTTTCCCAAGTTTTTCCCCTTTAACTTTGAAAATTTTAAATACCCACTCATGAGTAGTTAATTTTAATAGAATCTTAACCCCTTAAAATTTTATCTCTTTTTCCCCCCTAAACTTTAAAAATTAAAAGTTTTCCCCAACCTAAGTTTTAAAAAATGACAGTTTCCCCCTAGGGTTTAGTTTCTAGATTTTCAACACCATTATCGGTGGTCTCTCTCTCTCGAAGCTTCTTCTTCTTCTAGCAATCTCTCTCTACTCATTTGGATGTCCGATCTATGCCTTCTTTAATGTCAATCGAACATCCAAATGGATAGAAAGAGACTGTCAGAGGGAAAGGCAGTTTTGTGAGGGAGAGGCCATCAACAATGGCATTGGAGATAGTGTCAGAGATTTAGAAACTAAACCCTACGGGGAAACTGTCATTTTTTAAAACTTAGGTTGGTAGAAACTTTTAGTTTTTAAAGTTTATGAGAGAAAAAAGAGATTATATTTTAGTTTATTTTTAATATTATATATAAAATGATGATTTTACCCCTACTACCGTTAATTTTAACTAGTCATGGGTAGGTATTTAGGATTTTCGAAGTTGAAGAGGGGAAACTTGGGAAAACAACATGCTTTGGGTGGGGGGGGGGGGGGGGGGGGAATAAGTCCTTTGGCCTTTTTCTAATCACAAATTAATTTCCTAACATATTTTCTAATTAAAGAAAACACAATTAAAAAAATTATTTAATAAATTTTTTTATTAAAGTTAATAGGTTGGCTTGTTGTATATAGGGTGGAGCCTTGGGCCTTAAAGTTTTTATTGGTTGACTGGACCCAAAGGCCTGTTACTGTATGACCCTAAGGCCCGACCTAACTCATGAGCCTGATGGGTTGAGCTGGAGTCGCCTGGCTTGGCCCATCCCTACTTCTATATAAGATCTATGTATTCATTTTAATCCACAGGCAAGATGAAAAGAAATAAAAACCAACTGTAATATTTTTTAGAAATAAAACTTTTGGGTGATTTATAATTATGATTATTTCAAGAATTCTCAATCATATAAATTAATTTAAACCAATAATTTAGCATGAAAGACTGAGTCATGATTGGAATTTTGATTCATTCAATTGTTGTTGAATAATGGATACTAGTTATGTCTTTTAGACAAAGATGAGCATGTCAGTCTTCCATTGTCTTCAGTGGGAGCATTATTCAACTGTTGAATTTTATCTAAACAACAAGAATTAACAGTCTATGTCTAACAAAACAAATTTTAATTTCATTTGATTCATTGGACATTTCAATGAATTTGATTTGTAGATCTTCAAATACGAATCAAAATACCTTGAAAAAATTCAAGGAATTTAAGAATGAAATAAAGAATTTGTTAAAATGTGTATTCAATCACTTGGGTTAAATCAAGAAGGTGAATACATAAGACAGATAGTCTAATTTAATATCCAAGGTGTACTGAGAGTTTAAATACCCACTAAATATTCGTAGGTAATACCTTAGTGATTGTAACCCATGTTTATGTCTATGGATATAACACATTTCATATGTGTTGTACGCATTGAATTGAAGTCCAATGACTTATTTAATAATGGTAGTGACATTAAAGTTAAACAATTAACTTGAGTTAATTGAATCATATATTCAGATTATTTTGTATGATATTCTAAAGAAAACTTAAGAATATTACTCTTCTAGAATTAAATAGTATTTAAAATCTATTTTGGAAGATTCTTTTAGATGTTATTCTCTAAAAGATCAAATGGGAGGATAATAGAACTCAATCCAATTCTAATTCACAAGAAAGATTACTTATGTACTTATTTGTAAAGGATGTGTTAAGAAGTATGGTTGAACATCATAACGAAGATTACTTATTTCTAAAATGAAACAAGTCACAAGCCTAAGTATACATAATCATGTAAGAAAGATAAGGTGTGTTATGAGTTTATAAGAGTTAAAATTCTTATCTATTGATAAGCACACTGGTCATTTATGACATTAAAATTTGAGGCCTACAAGTGAAACTAAAACCTAGATTTACTTGTAATTGTTGTATATTGTTAAAAATTTGACAATTAATTATCAAGAGCAACTTCAATGGATAAAACCTTAAATGGTTCTAATAACAACCAATGGTATTAACGTCAAAAAGGGAGTTAGTCGGGTATGCAAGTTGATGAGTGCTATTTAAGAACTCATGTGAACATTGCAATCTAGAAATATTTATACAAATAAAATTATAAAATCTTTTGGTTTTACTAAGATGAACATGAAATATGTAAACAAAAGCTAATGGGAGTACAATGACAATTCTAACATTGTATATTTGTGTGATGATGAACATATCAAAATTAAATATCATATTTACAGTTAGTATAATACTTAGGTAACCTAGTAATCCTTTGTAAAAGAAGTTAAACTAAGTAGTTCATGTCCTTACTTGATCTATTGTTATAGATCATATAGATTACCAAATTTAAGTTGAAGTGTTTATAATAGACGAAAACTAAAAGGATTCAGTAAATAAGAATTTGAAAAGATTATCTTTTGTTATGATGATTCTAGTCTTTCTTGGATTATGTGTTATTGAACACATAAATTAGGAGACAAAGATGATTAGGTTTCTATCAACATTGGCTATTAGAATGATCATAAATATCATGATATACACTTAAAGTTGATATCTCAATCTTTAAGAAATATCAACTGTGTCTAAATAAATGTCATTGGATGACACACTAGGAAATATCCTTAATTTGTTGAAAAGGAATATGGATAGTTCTTGAGGTCTTGAAGGATGAAGTCATTGAATAAGGAACAGTGACATAAAACAAATCAAGTTGAAAGTAATGAATATCTATTAAAAAAAACAAGTCGTATATATGTTGAATCAATTCTATGTTGAAAGTCGAGTTTGAGGCATTCAAAATGCAATGTCTTAAAGGACATATTAGATCATAAAATTGACTTTAACATAATTGATTTGATACTACTAGTACTAAGCAACTACATTAAGGAGTCATGATCCCACCAAACAATTTCGTTACATACTCTGGTGATTTCACCTCGTCAATTTGACATAAGCAAAGGTTAGTTAACTTTTGGAAAACTGAATAAACAAATTGTATCAATGAATGATTTGTTCCTATAAAAGCAATGATAGGTGCATATAGTCATCTGATGTTGTTTGCAAAGATGATTGACTATAGTACAAGTGAGAGACTATTGGTTGGTACCTTAAAGCTAATCTCAATGACGATATAAGTTCATTAATAAAGGTTATATTTGTAATCTACTATGACATTCTTTATCTATAAAGCATATTATATGCTCAGACAAAAGTCCTAAAAATGGTTGAACCATGACAAGGGGATCAATGTTTGACATCTGATCGTGAGAACCCTATGTACACATTAAGTGGTTATTCTTCAAATGTCTATAACTTTGATATTACCATGACCAAGGCATGAGTAATAGTGATAAAGTTAGTATAGTGTTGAATGACCTCATCGAAAAATGATGATAGTTATCATGTGTTAAAGTTGTTTGTTGACAACTTGCTACAACATATATGTGCATATTATAGATGTGTTCACTGGATTGACCTATCAAGAGAATTCCATATGGATGGTTATTCTAATGTCTATGGAATATATCCTCTTAATAAACAAAAGCATATGTAATCATTAGACTTAAGATCACTTGACTATTTTGTGTAAGGATCGGTATAGTTTAACACCAGTCTAACGTAGTCTGGTTACAAGATTGTCAGAAAGGTTGAGTTTGGTCATATCAAAATTTATATGAAGGTTATGGTGGATCAAAAGAGAATTCGTCACTCTTAAGCACGAGAGCTGATATCTCAGTTATGACTCTCTAATTGATGCTAATGACTAATTAAATCTATGATCATAGTAGGATTAAATTGATGTTTGATCCAATATTTCTCTGGTCATTAACAGAAGTCAATCTATGTAACTCAAGGATCTCTAAGAGAGACACTTCATTTATACCTTAGCCTCGAAGACATATTGGATGACAAAATAGTCAAATCATACAAACAATCATATCACTGACTAATGAAGAAGTTATATGTTAACACTCTATTAATCATGGTAGCCATGATGTCTTGCTAGAGGCTACTCTTAGTCTATATTCGAATTGATGTCGGGTTAGGAGCCCAACACGAATCTGGTCACTACCAACTTAGTGAACCTATAGGTCACACACAAAAAGTAGTTGATCGAACTCTGGAGACATAAGATTTTTTAAGATGAATTCAAGTCAGATCTAATTTGGATTTTTTATTAAGAGTTTTGAGTCTTGGAAATGTCGTTAGACCCGAAAGTATATTTTATGGTACTTAAGGACTAAAGCAGGATAATCCTAAGTGGTTACGGTTGTATCTAAGAAAGTGTAGGATTGGATTGGATTAGATTTATTCAATTGGATAAATCCAAGCTTAGCACATAATTAAATATGGGTGTAAGATCAAATAAAAAATAAATTAAATTAAATAATACATATATATGTACTTGTGAATTTCAAAGTGAAATTGCTGGGTACGGCTACAAGCATGCATAAATGTATATATGTTATATATATATTGCTTTCTAAATGTATGTACATGTGAGGAGAAACACTTATATTTATATTCATAAATAAACCATACCACCAAGGTAGAAAAAGGGCTAATGCACACTATTTGCAATTTCTTCTCATGAAAGAAAGAAGTAGATGCACAATACAAGTGTATAAAGAAAACCCCAGTCGTATGGATTTTCCCTGTTGTGGCTTTCACTAAAAGTCACAAACTATCCTTATGATTCTACCAGATTTTTGAACATGGTTTCAACCACCAATTCCATTTGTGCTTTGTGTGGATATTGAGATTCAAGCTTACACTTGGTTCTGGGAGTGACTTCATAATCTGTCTCAATCAATGAAAGTTAAAGAAACCATATTTATACAAATATATCTATAAACACCCTATGAATGTTAATAACATATTCATGAATTAATTGTCCTATAAGAATGGTCTAGAAGAGATTTTTGCAGTATGTTTGTTTATTATTTAAATTTTTCAAATGCTATTTTGCAGCCAAAAGGTCACAAATTCCTTCTTGTTGACCACGTGAAGAACTAACTGAAGTATCATTATGCCTTACCCTGCACACTTGAAATGAACACAACTATATGGCTAATATGTATTGGCCTCGAATCTAAAATGCATCTCATGGGTATTTATCTATCATATAACCCTATTGTTTTCACATATTTCACCACTTAAGCATATAGTGGGTGGCTATCTAAGTGTACATTACTTTTCTTAACTTCTCCTATTTTTTACCTAAATTTGACTCGATCAAGGTCTATGTCATTTGTCACATAGTCGGGCACATTTTCTATAGCTAACCATCTTATCTTGCTTTGCTAAAGCCCTTATACTCTTTTTCTTTTCACCTTTCCCTATTTACACATAGCTCAGGGGTAAAATAGTCTTTTTTATCTCTTACTGTATACACAGGTGTCTTTCTACCTTACACCCCTGTGTCCTAGTTATGCGCACATAAACATGTTGCATTACCTATACCCTAGTGTTGTTAATAACACTTCTACATGAGTGCTTACACGACGTCCACTTTTAGGAAAGCCACACATGACCATGTGTGCTTCTCCTCAAGAAGAATGCGTTGCTAGCTTAACTTCCTATTTTATACAAAGGATACATAGGTGTGTGGGTTATCTTACGTGGTCATATATCACGATCTGAACTTCACACCCTACTAATTTCTACAAAATCCAGCCAACCTTTGGTAATCCTAAACGTTCAAAACATATTTCACAGTCTTTAAACATCTTAATAATCACATATATACATCCAACAACAACAACAACATCACCACAACATTCATAAATCATGATCATTACTACCATCAAACTCTATAAAAGTCGTATTGCAACATAATCTCATAGTCTCACATGTCTCATTGTTTTTAACCACTAAAAATATTTAAGATGATCATTGTAATTCCCAAATAGCACTTAACAAGCCAAAAACTTCACATAACAAATCATATAATCATAATTCATTAAACTATAAGCCAAAAAGGGCATCATACTTACTTAGATTCAGACGATAAGTTTATTTTCATGTGGATGTGGCTTTTTGGTGATCAATGGCCTATTTTCGACATCCAAAAAGTCTCACTTTCTATCTTCTCTTGTAGTCATAAGGTTGTGGGTGAAAATAACTCAAACATGAGGTCAATTTTTTTTTTTAATTTTACCTACCAAACATGACACACAAGCATATATTGTGTTGTCCAACTAAGACAACTTTCGATTTTGTCACGAACCTTATCTTATCTCAAATTTGAATTTCGTTGATGATGCATAACTGTGTATCCTAATATACATAAGTGTGCACCCCACTGGCAACTCTTCATTAAATAAAATTTAATACAAAAAGATAAGAGTGAATTGTCCTTAGACTTATCTATGGATGTTACAATCCTCCCCTCAAAAAAATTTGCCTTCGAAATTCACTCAAAAAGTTATGGGAATCTTTGTATCTATCCTGTGTGGCCTCCCATATGACCTCTTCTACTTGGTGATTCCTCCAAAGAATCTTTCAAAAACCCCAAATGGCTAATAATTCTAAAGGGGTGAATAAGATTATTTAAAAAATTAAACCAAATAAATTCTTTTAAACAAAATTCCAATCAAACAAATAAATTTGACAATTTACCAAGTATGAGTAGCTCATTTGACCGTTGGATGAGATAATAGATCTATTGAACTTCAAAAGCAAAGTTTTCATAATGAATTTGCACAATACATGAGTGTGCAACTATGATACACGGGCGTGTACTATTTAAATTTCCTCTTTTCCATGGTTGGTCAAATCTTGGTCAGAGCTACCAACAGTCAAACTTTTTTTCTTGAAAATCATAGACACGAGCATTCCATGATGAAACACGGTCGTTCTACCCTCATATATGATATTCTTCCAAAATTCCAAAGGCATGAACCAAGAATCGAATGGGAAATGGAACACCTAAATTTTTGTCAATACACGGGTGTGTTCCTCATCTACACAAGCATACATCTTTTTCTCCTTTGAATTCTTCATGAAGAATGATGAGATTTGCATGATGAAAACTTCTCGTGCTCTTGAGCCCATAAATAAATAGGCGTGTGTTTTGAGACATACAGACGTGTTTCGTTAACTTTGCCCAAAATTGCATGCAGAGGCTACAGAGGCACTTCTTCCTCATGTTTGGCTTGATACTCGGGGGTGTAGGCACATTACATAGGTGCGTATGTCCTGTTTTTGTATTTTCCAATTTGTGTCGATTTGGTAATATTTTTCACACATCCATTGGACAATGTTAGACATTCAAATTTGTGTTTTTGGCACCATCAAAACAGTCAGGGATCCAACAATCTCCTCCTTTTTTTATTAATGATAAAAACCAAGTTTGAACCAAACTTTTAACAAGTAAGAATGCAATCGAAAAATACTTTCCCTAACATTATCAAAATTTTACACAAATTGTTGAAGTGTTTATTAAGTTTGTAAAATGCAATTTTGTCAATTTAATCTTTCTATTAAGCTTTTTAATGAATAAAATTTTAATTAAACTTATCACACCCCGTTTTTTGCATTGATCAAAAACAATATAGAAAGATAAATTAATAACCCTTTAAGAATTAAAAATAAGAGAATGTGAAATGAAAAAAATTAAATTAGGAAGGAATATGAAGAGATGCATTGACTAAGTTGCATAATTTTATGCTACTGCGCAAGGATTATATTAATAAAACTATGCATATACACTTTTTGTATATAATTTGAGTGCACAAATGATGTGTCAGTATGTGATTAGATAATTTTGAATTAATGATAAATCAAGACTCAATCATATAATAACATATTGTTTATATACCAAAATTGTGTGCCAAAAGTGTGTACACATAACATTGCTCAGACTATATATAGTGGTAAAATAATTTGGCTAAATGGTGTGGGGAGGTGAATATATTATAAGCTGCAATATTGGGTGCTAAAATTAGTTATACTATAACAGAGAGTAATAAGAATATTTGTGTGGATTAAATGAATGGAAGTTTTTAATATAGTTCAATTTATTGATCAAAAACTTGTTACATTTATAATTATGTTATTGGTTTTTCAAGAAAATACTCTAAAAAAATTTATTTCATGAATACAAAAGAAAAATATTGTAGATATCTCTAATGAAGAGTTGGATTCAATTTAAATTGCCTATTGCATGAATGTTTTGTTTTAAAGTTCTTTATTTGAGATACCCTAACCTTAGTGGTAGTCCCATGTATTTCTAGGATGAAGAAGTTGAGTTAGGTATATAAGCATTCCCAAATCAAATATAAGTATAAAGATTTATTCATATTTTAGTTATACTAATATTATTATAATTATAATAATAACATGATCCCAATCTAAAATAATATCATTGGTTTTCTATATGCGTGTGTGTGTGTGTATATATATATATATATATATATATATATGTGTGTGTGTGTGTGTGTGTGTGTTTTGATTATGTAAAAATTAAGTTCAAAGCTATTAATTTATATTTATTTAGCCAATTAAGTCTATGACATAAAATTTTTATGACTGAAAGATAGGTAATATGTATGTTTTTCATCTTTTTATACATAGGACTCTCATCCCTATATGTGGGATGCCTATTCCTTTGCTAGTCCCATGCTCGTCCTTGCAAGTTTGGAACTCTAAAAAATTTTTGTCAAATAAATAGTGATGCCCATTCCCAGATCAGGGATGTCTATTCCCATGATGGGGATGCTCATTTCTATGCTTGAAATGTCTATTTCTTTGACAATCCCCTGTTAATCTCTTCATGTCTGAAGCTTCTAAAATTGATTTTTGAAAGTGTAAAAAAGGATGCCCATCTTTAGAGTGGCACATTTCAAGAATTCGATCATTGAATGACTATTTTGAAGTTGTCAAAGTTAGAATGTGTAAGAGGATGCCCGTCCTGTCGTGTTTTCAAGGCCAAAACATCATTATCAAAACTCATCGGATACATTATCCCAACCAACGGTCATTTGAGCCATTCCAATCATCCAAGATTTTAAATTAAAGACTCTTTGATAGGGAATAGGTTAGAGATCACATATGTAAAGTCTTATACTAATTTATTCTCTAATTTCTCTCACAAGTTTATAACTCAAATCATGAGACATTTGTACTCATTTTTTTGTATCAGCCTTGTAGAGGCATTTATAAATAATATTTTCTATATTCGAACAAGTAACTATTGTGGTGAGCGAAATCCTGGATAACTATTGAGTTGGATGCAATCCCAGAGAATTAATGAACGTGGGTGAAATCCGAGAGAATTATTATAAAGAGGGGATACTTTACTAATAAAACTTCAAATGGATTGCTTAAAGAAGTGAATGTAGGAGGTTTGGAAGAGAAAACTTTAAAGCACTATAAATTATTGAGCAGTTTCTTTCCTTACTCTCTTTACTTTTATGCTTACATATATATGTTGCATGTTTTGATTTGTTCTTGAATATAGTTTGTTCTTAATTGTTTGAATATCTTGTTGAATTTATTTGTTTAATTGTGATTAATTATAAATTTGCCTAAGGAATTTTTATTTAGTTAAAAGTTTTAGATAATCTTATTCACCCCCTCTAAGATTATTGGTCATTTGGGGTTTTTCAATTGGTATTAGAGCTTGAACTCTAGGTTTATAAATTCCAATGAATTTTAAAGTTTAAAATCGAATTTAGAATGACTAGTACATCTACCCTCATTTTTGGTAAAAGGATATAGTATTACAAGACCACTACTATTTTGTGGGTCAAACTATACTCAACGGAAAACTAGAATGAAACTTCACATTCAATTGGTAGATTATAAGTTATGGAAAATCATTGAAAATGGTGACTTTGTGCCTAGAGATCTTAGAACAAATTTGCCTTAAAATGAAGAAGATTTTAATAAGGAAGATGAAAAATTGATGAGTCCAAATGCAAAGGCTATGAATATATTATTTTATACATTAGACTCAACCGAATTTAATCACGTTTCCTTATGTGATTCAACCTAAGAGGTATGAGCTATCTTTCAAACTTATGTGATTCAGCCTAAGAGGTATGAGCTATCTTTCAAACCACTCATGAAGGTACAAATCAAGTGAAGAAATCTAAAATCAAGCTTCTCTTTCGAGAGTATGAATTGTTTGAAATGAAGTTGGAAGAGAATATAACCGATATGTACAAGAGGTTCTCAAATTTGGTAAATGATCTCAGAGGACTTGGAAAGAAGTTTGAGACCATTGAACTAGTGAAAAAGATTTTTCGATCGTTGTCGGAATCATGGAGCATGAAAATAGCTGCTATCAAAGAATCAAAAGACTTGAGCAAAATGGGCACGAATGAGCTTATTGGAAGCCTATTAACATTCGAGATAAAAAGAAAGCCTAAGGAAGAGGAGACCAAGCCTAAGAAGATCATGGCCTTGAAAAAAGGATTTATCAGAAATATAGGGGACACCATATCAAAATTTTTTCATAACCTTATCATATGAACTTGCTTTAACACCAAAGCTTGGTAAATATTTTTGGTTAAAGTAAAGGGGAGCATATAGACATTGACTAAAGAGGAGAAAACTTTAATTTATCTTTCTTTTATTATAGTTTTTGATTTATGACAAAAAAGAGGAGAGATTGGTTAAGTTTAAAAAAAGTTTAAATGAGTTAATAAAAATGAAAATGAAAAAGAAGGGAGTTTTTTTTATTTTTGAATGTCAAATTGAATTATATTTTTAAAGTTATGAGAAGTCTTTCAAGTGAGGGAGAGCTCTAATTCTTTCAATCTCTTTAAATGGTTTTTTTAATACTTTAACTTATGTTTTGTCATCAATAAAAAAAAGAAGAGATTGTTAGACCCCTAAGTGTTTTAATTATGTCAAAACTAAATTTAAAGTTGTTAATTTTTATTTATTGAGCTAATTAAGTCTATCACATAAAATTCTTATGGTTGAAAGATAGACAAAATATATGTTTTTCATCTTTTCAAACATAAGACTCATGTCTCTATATGGGATCCCGTCTTTTGCTAGTCTTATGTCTGTCCTTGCAAGTCTGGAACTCATTGGAAATTTTTTCCAAATAAATAGGGAGCCCCATCCCTAAAACAGGGATGCCCATTCCTAGATCAAGGACACTCATTCCCATGACGAGGACGTCCATTCCTATGTCCAAGACACTCATTCCTCTAGCAGTCCTCTACTAGTCCCTTCTGAAGCTTCTAGAATTGACTTATGAAGATGCAAAAAAAGACACATGTCCCAAAAAAAGGGATGCCCGTCCCTAGAATGCCACATTTCAAGAATTTGACCATTGGATGACTATTTTGAAGCCTTCAAAGTCAGAATGTGTAAAAGGACATTCATTACGTCGTGTTTTTAAGGCTAAAACATCATTATCAAAGCTCAATGGATACATTATCCCAACTAACAGTCATTTGAGTTATTCCAACCATCCAATACTATAAATTAAAAACTCTTTGATGGGGAATAAGTTAGAGATCACACATGTAAAATCATATCCTCATTCCTTATCTAATTTCTCTCACAAGCTTATAACTCAAATTCATAAGAGAAACATTTGTATTCATCTTTCTTGTGTCAACTTTGTAGAGGTATTTACAAATAATATTTTTCTATATTCAAACACTTGGGTAAAATCCCGAATAGCTATTGTGATGGGTGAAATCCTGGATAACTATTGAGTTAGACGCAATCTCGTAAAACTAGTGAATGTGGATGAAATCTCGAAGAACTATTGTAAAGAGGAGATTCTTTACTAATGAAACTTCAAGTGAATTGCTTAAAGAAGTAGATGTAGGAGACTTGGAAGAGAAAGCTTCGAACCACTATAAATTATTGAACACTTTCTTTCCTTACTCTTTTTACTTTTATGCTTACATATCTATTGCATGTTTTGATTAGTTTCTAAATATAGTTTGTTCTTAATTGTTTGAATATCTTGTTGAATTTATTTGTTTTGTTGTGATTAATTATAAATTTGCTCAAAAAATTTTTATTTGGTTAAAAGTTTTAGATAATCTTATTTACCCCTTTCTAGGACTATTAGTCATTTATAGTTTTTCAACATATATAAAAAATAAAATAAGAAAAGAATCTCATAAATATAAGAAAGATAGCCTGTTATGGAGGGTAGTCTCTTTGAATGATAAGCTTAATATCCATGTTCATCCACCATTAAAGGATAAGTGAATCTTTTTTTTTTTTTTTTGTAATTTATTATTAAACCATAACATATTAAATGTGAGGCTTTATGCTTTAATTCAGGAAAAAGTTTTCCGCATAACACATGGGAGTTGAGTTGAGTGTTTTTTATGATTAGGGTTTTCAAGTTCAGGTCTAAAATGAGTTAGAGTCATATTAATTATTAAATATAAAATTTCATAATGTAATTTTGTATATCGTAGTATTAATATAGTATTAACATATAAATCATCACCACAGTTGTAGTTAGAAGTTAGAATATCTTTACAAAAATGCTTTCTCTATAAGTGATCTTTGTAGCCTGGACTTTTTTATGGGAATTTGTTGTCCTATGAAATTGGTGCATTTTGCGCTGTCTATTTTTGTCCATGCTGCTATTTTTTTCGTTGGATATATTATGTGTCTGCTGCAATTTGGTTGAAGGTTGCTGCAAAGTTGTCACCTCTTACTCCACCCTTGGTCCTTTAGTCTCTCTTCCTTCCCAGGTTACAACTTCAAATTCCTTGTTGAGATGGGACCTTCTTTGCATATGCTGCTCCTGCTCCAGCTTCAACAATTCTGCCCAGCTTTTGAAAATTGCTCCTTGGACTGGCTCCCTCCACACAAAAATCAGAATCATTGTAAATAACTTGTATAGATTTAGATGATTTTTGTCTTCTTGTTTGATCAAGCCTGTCATATGTGGATAGGTATTTTGGTTTCTATAAGTTATGTCTCTTGAATTCTTTTTTTCTTTTTAAGGAATTTAGATAAAGATTCAAGAGATAATTTTTCTGGGTTTGTTTCTTGCATGTTTCGAGTTTTGTGGGGTGTCTTTTGGCCTTATTCAACCCTTTAAAAAATTAGGTTGAACTAAGGTTGTTTTTAGGTATCCTTTTTTTTCCTCGTTTACTTTTTGTTTATATAATACATACTTACCCAAAATAAAAATTAGAACATCAATTTTGTAAATTTACTTGAATAATATTAAATATATAAATAAATTTAATTAATTTGTATATACAAACTTGATATAATAACATGAAATTAAACGATTTTAAAATAAATAAAAAAATAAATAATTATATTACTTAATTATATATTATCATCTCAATTTATTTTATATATACATAATTTTATTTCTTTTTTTGTCAAAACACACGGTATCAAAAGCCAGCCGACTAAAAAACAATAGTGCCCCTAAGATTTATATTATAAAAATTATTATTATCACATGTGGTGCCTTCCATTTCCCAATTCCACTTTGGTGGCCAGTTGTACTCAGCTGATTATCTTAATTACTCCATCTTTTCTATCAATAATTATTATATTTTTCACTTGTCATTATTTTATTTAAATAAAATAAAATTAGGTATTGATTCATGGCCGTTCACCATAATCCATTGATTTTAAATATTTTTAATTAAAATAATTAGTTTCATTATTTGAATCATTGAATTATAATACATTTTAATAATTTCTATTTTGAAAGAAAATATATATATATATATATATATATATATATATATATATATATATATATATATAAATTGGTTGAAACACATGATCCATGACATATTAAATAACGTCTAGATTAAATTGACTCCGTCAGAGTTGACTTGACTAGAAGGACATTTTCCAGGAAGGCCACAAAACACTTCACCAGTAAAAGGTTGCGTTCACATTGCCGCTTTTTCATTCTTTCCCCACTCTTCACCAAACGCTTGACTTTTTCTTCGAACTTTGCCAAATTTTTTAATTTTTCATTTTCTTCTGGGAATTATATATAATATTTTTTAAACATAAATATATTATTTAATTATAATTAAAATATTATTATTTAAATATATAAAATAGAAACTTATTCCCCGTAAATCTATGTCAAATTAATTTATGGATTTTATAAGATATTGAAACCATGATTAGAGAAAACTCTTGTATTATTGGCCTAATTCGAATAAAAAAATTAGTCATTAAGAAAGATGGTGACCCGGATGTGAAGGGTCATTGTCTCCTATTAATCATTAATTAATGCTGAAATTCAATAATTCACTATTGCCCCCTTTTTATTTTTATTTTGGGCTGTCAAATTAAATTAATATATATGTTGAGAAGATTTAAGTTATTATTAATGAAAGTTAATTAACATAATCATAATTAGAGAGGCTTTTACCTAAATAACCAAGAAATCCAACCTCGTATTTTACGTAATCATGAGTTGTTATTTTGACAAAAATACCCCTATATATCAATCCAATTTTCTATCATTTTTCACTGTTTAAGAAAATCAAATCCCACTACTGTTGATGAGATATGTGTATTTTTATCTTTCACAACTTAAGCATGTAAATCGTTTGTTGGGTTTTAGGGTTATGTTTTATTTTGTTTTTTATGAGAAAATTTTTTTTTTTTCTAGAATTTTCTCTTAAAGTCAATGATTTTTATGTCATCGATTGATGAAACTTTCTTAACTGGTTTTGGTGTTAAATTGAACGTAATCATTATCGGTTGGGAAAGACATTTGATTTTACTTGCATTAGAATTAACTTATATTGTGTCTTCACTTTCATGTTTGTCCACAAAGAGCATCATCCATTTCATCACCACACGAAACAATCCCAATTCGGTTTCTCTAGCTTTTTATATGTACTAATTTCTCACCAGTTTTCAATTTGTTTAAACTAGACACAATATAACATCGAAATTGTCAACTTTGACATTAACATTTCACTTGCCTACATAAACATGAGGTGTTCAACTTCTACATTGATCCGAGGAATTCAATTTCATCTTTAGTTATTGGGAGAAAATGGTACTACTCTAACATATCTAAATTGGAAGGTTCAACAATATAAATCTATGTGCTCCTTCTTTTGACAATTATAAATTATCCTCTTATATTATATGCATGAAGATAGAATTAAAAAGTTGACATTCTTTTGACAAAACGTAAGATAATAAAAAACTTCATAATCATTTGACATGATTTTTGTGCTAATAAGTGTGAACAATTCTCCATCATTTACTCGATTCAAAATATTAGAATAACACTTACATAATATAATAATAAATACAATTATTTTAAATTAAAATTATAAAAAAGAATATATCTAAGAATTTAGAATTAGGATCAATCATGATGCCGAGATATGTAATAATTTTCAATACTTGACATTGAGTTTTTGGACGTGGGGTGTGCGATTTGTAAATGAAACCATGGGAATGCATAATTTAGTTTAAATCGTAAAATTAGATCAAATAGCTTAAAAATTACAATTTGAATTAGTTTGATTTGTAAAACGATTTAATTTGGATTGATAAATTTTAAAAAAATGTTTTCCAGTTTAGGGTATGATTTTACCAATTTTTAAACTGAATCAAACTATAAATAGTATTTTTAAAAATATATATAATATATTAGACATAATTTTTCAATAAATAATTAGATATACAATTTGTTTGTTCATATTTGTTTTGTTATTTTTTTATATGTATATTCTATATATATATTTTATATATATATTATATTATGAAACACTATAATTGGTTAGTTTTATTAAACAATATATACTTAAAAAGTGAATTATTTTAATATATTCAAACTATAATCAAAATTAGATTAAACTGTATTTTTTTTAGTTTTATTCAATTTAGTTTAAAAATTTTCAACCTATTTTTTAGTTTGGTTTAAAATGGCTCTTAAACCATCCAAAATAAAGCAGCCTTTTTAAGAGGGATGAAAATAATTTATATTTATTTGTCCAATGTTACGTGTATTCAAATGATTATTTAAATTTCATGCTCTAATTCAAAATTATTAATATAACACGTTAAAAGGGATAAAGGCCGAAGGACTCATTCCTACCCACAGTATGCTACGTACCCAAGTTTCTATCTCTTAACTTTAAAAACCTTATTTATCTATTTATAGATTATTAAATATATTAGTTTTAAAGATAAAATTATCATTTTATATATAATATTAAAAATAAACTAAAATTTTATCTTATTTTCTCTTAAAATCTAAAAAATAATAATTTTCTCTCTTAAGCCAAGTTTTAAAAAATCAAATTTCTCTCTAAAGTTTAGTTTCAATATTTGACTGCTCTCTCCAACGCCATTGCTATTGTCTCTTCCCCTCAATAGTTTCCCCTTCCTCCAACGATTTGTCTCAATGAAACCCTAACACTTTCGATGCCATGCGATGTCATCTGGAGAAACCAATCATCTTTTTAGATGATAAAGAAGAGATCGATCGTCGATCTTGTCTTAGTTTGAGAAGATAACATTGCATGACGTAAAAGGGATAAGGGTTTCATTGACGTAATCCACTGGAGGAAGAGAAACTATTGGAAGGGAGAAACGATTGACCATGATGTAGAAAAGAGTGGCTAAATATTGAAGAAAACCCCAAAAAGAAAATGTGACTTTTTAAAACTTGATCTAAGGGGAAAATTATTAGTTTTTAAAGTTTAAAAAGAAAAATGAGATAAAATTTTAAGAGGTTAGAGTTTTATTAATTTTAATCATATATAAATAAGAAAATGAGATTTTTAAAATTAAATGATAGAAACTTGAGAAATACAAGTTATTTTGGGTGGGAATAAGTCCTTTTCGGCCTTATCTAAATTCAAAACTGGATGGAATTAATAATAGTTTTATTGTATTTAATACGTTACTTCAGAAAGTGAAATTCTTAATTTTTCAAGTTTAAAAAAGCCGCAAAATATTATTATTTAATTAACCCAATTGATTGAGTTGAACTTAAAATGGTGAAGGAAAACTCTAATAAAACTTGAGTTTGACAGTCTGCGCAAGCAAAGCAGTATTTCTTGGAGGTGAGGTTACTTATGTGAGGATTATTACAATTTAAATTTTATAATCTGTAATTTTTCTTGCGTGTTTTTCTCTCATTTTAATCCAAACACAGAACCCAGGTGTCATTTCTTCCCAGGTTCATCAAACTTCTTCCTCGTTAAGTTTTATTTAGGCATTGAAAAGTTTTACAAGTAATCATTTTCAAGAACATTCAACTGTCGGCGGTGATTGAACAGGTCTGTGAAGCGTCGTTTTTGTAGATTTATGGTCTTCGTTTCATATTCCTAGTTTTTCCATGCGGAAATTTCGTCAGTAAATTCATTCTCGTATTGGTAGACAATTGATTCTTATATTGTCTCAGTCATTCATAAGATTTTTAGCAGATTCCAGGTATTTTAATTGGGTTTGTGATAAGGTCAAGAGCTCTGATGTATAAATGCCTTGCTAAGGCTGTTTATTTGGGTTTGCAGGTGTAGATTTGGTGAAGTTTCAGAAACTGTTTCTTAAAAGAGTAAAGTTTGTTAGTTGTATTGTGAGTCGATTTTGTTGGTGATGGGAGGAAAAAGCTCAAAAGGGTCAAGTGGGAGATATTATTCTTCAAGAGGATCTGCTAATTCTTCGTGGAATAATTACGGCTACCCGCCATCGTCATATCCTCCACAGAGCTCATATATTAATACGCCCCAGCATCACTATGCGCCTCCTCCATCATATGGTTATGGATCCCAAACGCCCCAGCCACAAAGAAGATTAGATAGGAAGTTTTCAAGGATAGATGATAACTACCAGACTTTGGAACAGGTTAGCTTTTATGTAATTTATTTTTATGTTTTAAGGTTGTTTTGGTTTTTATGTATGAATTAAGTGGCTGGACGGTGGCATGGTTTTGAGAAGGAGCGAAAATCTGATGTTCAACTATTTGCAAACATTTTGGAGATGATAGTATAATTCAGGGTGATGCATAGAATCAATATTAGAGTTGAGAAAAACATATATTTTTTTGTTATTCTAGTAAGATCCAATGAAATTGACACAAATTATGCACTTTATTTCTTTCTCTCTTTTTTATTTTTATTTTTATTTTTTTGACTGCAGCTATAGTTATCTTATTGGTTAGTTCTTGATGCATCAACTACTGCTGCTGCAATTTAGCTATGTACTGATATTATTTCATTTGTGAAAGGATTATATATTTGTAAATAATGAGGGTGATTAATCTCACAGGTTACTTCTGCTCTTGCACATGCTGGCTTGGAGTCTTCTAATTTGATTGTTGGTATAGATTTCACAAAGAGCAATGAATGGACAGGTTTACTCTCATCTTTATGCTTCAAATTTTACAATGATTTGATTCATCTAGCTTAACCGTGTTTGTGAATCAGGTGCAAGGTCATTCAACCGGAAAAGTTTGCATCACATTGGACAGGGTCAAAATCCCTATGAACAAGCAATATCCATTATTGGACAAACTTTATCTGCTTTTGACGAGGATAATTTAATTCCTTGTTTTGGATTTGGAGATGGTAATATTATTATACCATAGTGAACCATTGTCTTTAGTATCTTCTTCAAGGAAGAATGATATTTGGGTGTTAGAGCTTATATTTGTCTACATTTTGTCGCAGCATCAACACATGATCAAGATGTCTTCAGTTTTTATCCAGATGAGAGATTCTGTGATGGATTTGAGGAAGTGCTGCAACGATATAGAGAAATCGTTCCCAGCCTTCGACTTGCAGGTGCCTGCTTCTACTGATTTGGTTGACTTTTTTATATTCTGGGGTGTTCTTGAAGTTTAACCCCTTGGTTCTTACAAGATATGTTTTATGTTTTCTCATCACAGGACCAACATCATTTGCACCCATTATTCATATGGCCATGACCATTGTTGAGCAAAGTGGTGGTCAGTACCATGTTTTGCTAATAATTGCTGATGGGCAGGTAATTTTCTTAAGGTGGAAAACTTGCTTTAATGAGAGGTTATTGTTTGCAAGAGTTATAAATTGGGTCTTGAGCCAGTTTTCAAGTCTTGTTTCAATGGGTTTTTACCAGGCTTATAACCTTCTATATAAGATTTTTTTTTTTCATAGGATATGCAAGAATATAACAGGACACTGTGATCACTATTATCCTTAGATTCCAGAATTAGAAAATTTTGATACCAATGAGCATAATTGTGGTACATATTAATTGTTCAATCAGAATTTACAAACAATTATACAGGAATTGAAGTGCTAAGGTTTTTGATCCGTTATATGAGGTAAATCCTTGGGTAATGTCCGAATCAGACTAGAATATAAGTTGCCCTGACAAACAGTAAAGCATATGGGGAGATAATGCTTATTATTTACAACTGATACTTTTGACCACAAATTGGGTGTGGGAAGTGCTGGAATGGGAGAGCTTGATGTTTTTACTGCTGTGCTTAATTGAGGTGACAAGTGACAAAAACCATGCAAATATTGAATAAAGTGTTCCAAGATTGCTTTCTCAACAAGGTCAATCTTACTTGAAAGGATTTAATAGAATTATGATATGTTTCAAATTGATGAAGTCGTGATCCCTTCTAATAATTTTGTCATTGGTTGGCAAGGGGAATGCCCAAAAAATGAAAAGAAATATTTTAGTCCATATTTTAATTATAATCTTTATGTATACCTATCTGATCCCAGTTTTGCGCTTCCAAGCAATATTATGTACACACTAGGGGATGGCTTTTACTTACCCAGTTTCCGTTGTAGTACTTATGCCTCACAAAATTTACTGTGCTAGGTTACAAGAAGTGTTGATACACATCATGGTCAACTAAGCCCGCAAGAGAAAAAGACAATTGATGCAATTGTTCAAGCAAGGTAGGCTTCAGAAATTTGCTACTTATAGCTTGCTAAAGCATTCTTACATCCATGTTTATTTGCAGCGAATTCCCATTGTCAATAGTTCTAGTGGGTGTTGGAGATGGGCCTTGGGACATGATGAAGGAGTTTGATGATAACATCCCTGCTCGAGCCTTTGATAATTTTCAGGTAAGCAGTAGTTGGTCTCATTTTCTTGCAAAAATATAATGACTCATTTTGTCCAATAAGCTTAATAGGGAAACCTTGCTTCTTTTTCTTCTTGCTAGTTTGTGAACTTCACAGAGATAATGTCAAAGAACATGGATCCATCCAGGAAGCAGACGGAATTTGCTCTTTCAGCATTGATGGAAATACCTTCTCAATATAAAGCAACACTTGAGCTTGGCATACTAGGGTAACTGTCTAATTTTCATACTAGTGTTGTATGAAAATAAGATTGTTTCTAAGATTAGTCTTTTCAGAGTTTTATTTAAATCATTATTGTCTTTGGTACATCAGTCTTTATTTTGGATTAGAGTACTTCATTTACTTAATCCATTAGGATTAGAATCACTATAATTAGGGAGAAAAGAAAGGGAGGAATTAGAATAGAGGGAGCTTCGTCTTAATCCATTAGGATTAGAATCACAAGAAGTAAGGAGAAAAGAAAGGGAGGAACTAGAATAGAGGAAGAGGAGAGAAGAAAGAACTGATAGGAGGGAAGAACCAAGATTTTATTCAATAAATATAATCAAGCATAAAACAATAATGAAAACAGTGCCTATACTTATGGGCTTGAAAGGTCCTAATCAAAATATATAATTCTAATGATTCTAGTCCTAAGAAAACAAAATAAGAAATAGTCTAATCCTATATAGACAATGAAATATAAAACAAAAGACAATGGTAATTGAAATAAAACTCTGAAAAAAAGTCATAAAAACAGTCCTATTTCTTCTACATTAGAGGGTTTATTTATTTATTTACTGGGTCACATTTTATTTTGAGTATTTTGCGAATATGAAACATTCTATTTTTTTTTTCATTCCATTTATAAAGCGGCAAGCACGGAGTTAATGCTCCAGACAGGGTTCCTCTTCCCCCACCTTTGTATAATGCATCATCTTTCCATAGAAGCTCAAAACCACCATCACGCTCAAGCAGTTTTCAGCAAGCTAGACCTCCCTATTCTGGATATGATGCACAGGCACCTGGTCATTCTGGATATGATTCACCAGTCAGCACAGAACCATCTTCAAGTTCTTTTTATGATAACCAGGTATACAGTCTGTGCCATGAAAGATAATATGGATAATTTTAAGTGTTTCCTATCAGATCAAATCTGCACAATGTTAGAAGTGTTACCAAACCAGATGTTTGGCTATTTTTCTTGTCATAAATGTCATTACCGCCGTCATTGTTCTAACCATTATCCAAAGCAACTTAAGATCATTGACTCTTCGTTCGTTTTTTTGTTTTGGTGACTCGAGCAGATATGCCCCATTTGTCTTACTAATCCAAAGGACATGGCCTTTGGCTGTGGACATCAGGTAAATAACTTTCTATATATCCTTCACTTTATATTGACCCTTTTCGATACTTAGCGTAGGATTATATTAACATAATTGAGGTTGGTCTCTTCTTTTTGTCCAGACTTGCTGTGATTGTGGGGAAGACCTCCAGTTATGCCCCATTTGTCGGAACTCAATCCACACTAGAATCAAGCTCTATTAACCAGTTTTGTCACGTCTAATAATGTGCTTGGCTTGACATCAACCAAGTCAAATTCTCAGTTCACTATGCCAGCTAAGGTTGATCATCTGTGCTTATCATGCATGATTATGTTTCTTGGAATAAAAACAAAAATGTTTTAGGTAGACTTCATTATAGGCTAAAAAAATGGTTAGAATTTGGTGGGCATGAAGTGTCCTTGGTGTAAGATAAAAAGGAAAAGAAAAAGAAAATTTTCAAGCACAAGCTAAAGCAGAAGACATAACTGCTAGTTGGAGATGTAGTGAAAAGAGGTGGTTGTAATTTCAGAAGAATGGAAGTCTTAGAGCATTTGATGATATGTCACATGTGGGAGAAGTGTCATTTTTCATTTTTTGTTACAGATAAACCACAAGGCTTTCAATACAGTCAATTCCTTAGCTTTTTCCTACTAATAGGATGAGTTTGTACATTAACAATTAGAGCTTTTGATTTAAGAGTCTTTGGTCGAGTTGGCATTCTTATATTCAGTTTTGAGATATGTAATTTAATATTGAGCTACTCTAGTGAGCTTGCGGTTGCTTTTGTTGAATTCTGTAAGGTTTCATTTGGTGTTTTGATGTAAATGAAGTATGGTTTTGGCATTGTCAAAGTCTATTACTGCTTAGAAATCCTACACCAGACCATATCATGGGGAGCAACTATAACTGAATGAAAAAGAAATAATATTTCCTACGAACCCCTGACCTGATGCAATTTCACTGGGAAAAGTTGTAGATGAAATGGAAAGAACCATTTCACTGCTGGATACAAGGAGGAAATTTTACTATAATACAAAAGATCAAATGCGCCTGCAAAATCCTTCCTTGAGGTTACTCTAAAAACTTTTTATCTTGGCCAAAAGACCATTATTACCCTGGATTTTTGTTTTCTCCCGTTTGGTCAAGTTTGTAAAACCTAAAGTCTTATCCATGATATGACATGAGACATTAAAATGAGTGGAACTTGTTAATTTAGAGTTTAAATAACTATTTTACTTTTATTTAATTAAATTATTAAAATACCCTCTAATTTAAATGATTATTTTTATTCCTTTCTAGTAAAATGGCAAAAATACTCTCTAATGTAAATTATTAATTAAGTGTTTATGAATAGTAATTCAATATAAATTATTGATTTATCCTTAACCAAATTAGTGCTTCTCATATTATTATGTATGTGATTTGTTCATTTTTAGGTTAAATAAATTGGCTGAATTGTTGGATTGCATGGAATGCTGAATTGTATTGCAAATTTATGTAACATATTGCATATAAGTTGCATAATTTACAGTTTCAGACTGGAACTGGAAATGCAAAATTCTGGAATACCCAAATTTTCAGGCTCAATTTACAGTTTCAGACTCAAACAGAATGCATAGAATTCTGGCCCAGTTTTAGACTGTATAATTTACATTTTCAGACTCAAATAGATTCAGCTATTTACAGAAAATATACCAACTCCAAAAAATAATCCAAACAAACAACAGAAAATTCATACATGTAAACTAGCTCCAAAAAATTCATACATATAAATCAACTTCAATAAATAATCCAAAAAATTGAAACTGAAACAACAGAAACAATGAATCTCAAACAGACAACATGCAACACCAAAAAATTCATGTAAGGCAAGCTCCAATAAAAACCCTTTTATCTTCTACATAAGATTAAACTGCTTTGAATCTTTGCTAGCTCTCAGTGCATCAAAAACTAAGGCTTGTATTTGCGAAAGAGGGCAAAACCTAACATCTGTGGAAAATAAAATTCACTATTCACCCTGCATTTTTTATTGGATATCTTGAATGAACAAAAATTGGTAAAAAGGACTTCCGTGAATCACCAACAAGATGACATTGATGGATCTAGCTTCCTTTGATCTATTCACACTCTTACTTTTTAAAATTGTGCACAAAGATCCAAAAAATTTAAAAAAAAAAAAAATGAGACAAGATGTGCCCAGGTCTAAATGTCACAGGCCCTAACGGAAAAATCCATGAATTGTAAAATACATAAACAGGCCAGGGGACTTTTCCCACCCAAGGCTTGGTGTAAAGACAAAATATGTGAGGTTTTAAAAATCTAAATACTCATCCAAAGTTTAGTTTATTTTCACTTATATAAAATTTTTTTATTAGAGTTAAAGATAAAATCATTATTTTATCAATAATATTAAAATAAATAAAATTATATTTAATTTTTCTCTCTTGATTTGAAAAACTAATATTTTTTTTTTCAAAATTAAATTTTAAAAAATTCACTTTTTTTTTTCCCTTAGGGTTTGATATCTTAAAATCTGGCCACTTCCTTCGGCGAACGACGATCTCTCTCTCTAGCATTTCTCTTCTGGTGATATTTCTCTCTCAGTGATGCTTCTTTCCTAAAGAACAAAACTTTTGTTTGGATGACAAAAGATAATGTTTTGTCATCTAGATCTAGACAATGAGCATCGTCCAATGAAGATGATAAGTGTCATCTAGCAAAGGACAATGCTTTTTCATCAAGATTTGGATAACGTTTTGTCATCTCTAGGTTTAAGTTGCAAATAGGTGGTTGCCGGTGGTTGGGTTTAGGTTGGAAATTGATGGTTGCCATTGATTGGAGAGACGAAGAGAAAACTTAGGGATTTTGTTTTTGGGGGCAGGGGAGGGGGGAGAAGAGGAACTGGATGAATCCCTTAATACCTCATGCAATCCCAATAACCAACCTTGTAACATTTCCTACATTTGTGTACCAAGTGGGAGTTGTTTGTGAGACTTACTTCACTTACTTCACTTACTACCATATAAAAAGTTGTCTAAAATAGTAGTTGTTGTCAGTTTTAGACAACATTTTTATTTTGAAAGTTGTGTGAAAACTGGTGAAAATTGTTGTTTTGAACAATTTAAAGAAGGGAAAAGGACTATTTCCCACCCATTTTTTAGACCATTCTCAAACTTATACCCACAAGAGATGAAAAACCCATTTTTCTCCCCATAAACAAACTTCTGTTAATTTGTTTTGTTAAAGGAAAGGGTAAAATAGTTGTTTTACTGTTTATATTAAAAAGTTATAAAGTTTATTACTTTTCACCCCCCTTAGGTTTTAGAAATTAACATTTCACCTTTACCTAAAGTTTTTAAACTTTGAAAAATAATATTTTCACCCCCAAACCTAGAAACTGTCTCTTAATTTTTTTTTTTTTTGGGAAAAACCGTAGGTTTCAGACCAAAAAAAAAATGCAAATATACGTCAAACAAAGAAATATAGATATAACCGAATAGATTTAAGAAAGAACCAAATAATCAAGCAAATTATTTGCCAAATAAAACCACAAAAATAAAAATATCAAACTTTAGATTTTAAAATGTTTGGGTACAACCATCCCTTATGAGGTTGGTTCTATAAGATTCAAGTAAAAGAAATTGATTCACGATGTTTAAAGTGTGAGAATTTTTAAAAATCTATTGGAGACTTACCCAAATAATTTACGTTTGAAGATGGAGATATATGATATGTGATTAGATTAAAGGTTATTTGTTGTAATTAGAAAAGTGAATTTATAATCTCTCTTTTTTTTAGCATCTCTTAAAATCTTATATGAAAATGAAAAGAAAAATGTATTTGTTGCGATAATTTTAATGAAATATGGAATATTTTCGTAAAGTCAAACTCAGTTCAATGTTTAGTAATACATGCAATTTTCAATTTTAAGAGAAAAACATAATAAAAGTAAACAAATATAGATGTGGACACAAACTATAGTTGTGACAGAGATATCAAAACTTACATATGAAAGGAAGCCGTGCCATGAAAAGAGATTGATGTTTATACGAAAGATATATCATACCTTCCAACATCATTTTTGATTTATACCATGCTCATCTGATTTACTTTTTTTCTTGACACATGGAACAATCTCCATCTTTTTTTGAGTGTTTTTATAATGCATATATCTATTTGTATTCACCACTAAATTATTGATGAATTGATTGCTTTTAAAGGAGTATATATGTATGAAATTTATATTTATAAAACATTGAATTTGAGAAAATATGCATTGCCTTGTTAAGGTAGCTAAAGAACATTATCTATTTCCCCATAAGATATATGGCAATGCATTTTCTGAGCTTCAGTTTAGTTTGTGTCCACACCACGCCTCACTCCTCATTTCTATTACTTGTCTTGTTTCCAATATCAAATACGAATAGTATTTATTATAACCTTTCAATAACCTTCACTATAAAATAGATGTTCTATTAAGACAGCTATTCTTAATTGCATACGAATGATTTGAAGACTGTGAAACAAGTGTTACACTCCTATAAATTATTATTCCATTCCCTTATTCAACATTAATATAATAATAATTCAACTTAAATGATAGAAAATGACCAAAATACTTTTAAACATATATATGGGTGTTACACTATATTAGAAGACAAAACAAGGTGGCAATAGTGTTGTCACCCCTCTTTTGAAAATTGTGATAAAAAAAAAAAAGGAAAATATATAAGTCTAGTGACCTAGGAGAGTGGGTTGAATATAATGTGGTGGTAAAATTTTAGTGCAAATACCATTAGATTCTAAAAATTAACAAACACCACTAAGAAGAGGGGAGATCATACACGTTATGAAGGTAATACTCTTTGGGTATAATGGGCAACTCAAGGTAGAAATTTGCATACCCAAACTTTCTAGTTGTGCATACTATTTAATTAATATAAGCTTATGCTTTTTGTTTTTTATTTTAAAGATTTAGGGTGCGTTTGGTTAAAGGTTTTTAAGATTACCTTGATAATCTATCTTTTATTCTCTTGTTTGGTTTGTCAGTAATAAAAGATTACAATAATCTTCTATTACCAATACTGACGTGACAGGTAATATAGGTGGTAATCTGATTACCACCTTCACCTTAGGTATTTAAAGATTACTGGGGTAATCTTGAGTTTATTATAGAAAAATGATTATTTATTAATTTTTTGAGATAAAAATAAATTTATTTTAATAAATATGACAAATAATATAAAAAATATTTAAAAATAATTATATTCAAGGGCATTTAAGTAAAATATTTTACTAGTAATCTTTTATTACCTTTAACCAAACACAATAATTATTTATACCTATCAAATTTTATCAAACATAGTAATCATTTATACCCAGTAATCTTCTAAGTAATCTATCTTCAAGGTAATCTTTCTATTTTAGTAATCAAACATTACCCAAACCAAACGCCCCCTTAAAGCTTTTTATAAGTGATCTTTGTTAATGTCTGAAATATACTAGAGTTTGCACTGTATTGCACTTGACAATGTATGCAATGCAACCCCTCTTTTTGGTAACCAATATATATGTAACAACAATTACCTTCCAATGTCTTTGTGTACAAGTCAATATCCTCATATCATGTATTACAATAACATTCCCTATACAACACAAGAGAAAGACATAAGCTAGTAAATAAAACCAAAACAGTAACAAAATTTAAAGTCAAAATTCAAACAAACTTTAAACTCAAAAGTTGGACGGAAGGGAAATGTCAACACAAATTCACCAAATAACAATCAACCCATAATAATAATAATAATAATAAAGAAAAATATTTCAAAAACATTAAATATAAAAGTTGTCTAAAATTACAATTACTATTTTTTCAAACAACTTTTATATAAAAAATGTTGTCTAAAGTAACAATTACTATCATTTCAGACAACTTTTCTTTTATGTAAAATTTGCCCAAAACTATTGTTTAAGACAACTTTTTTAACATGTGCACAAGGTAGCATTAGAATCAAAAGCTTATGCTAGTAGCTTGAGGAATTCTTTAATACTTCATGCATTCTCAAGGACCGTGTCTCAAGTGTGGGACTTATTTCTCTTACTTTGGATACTTCCCACTCCCACCCCTAATAAGACTGAAACCCTTACTGCTCTGATACCACATGTGCACAATATACCATCACAACTAAAAGCTTAAATTGGTAGCTAGAGATATCTCTTAATAACTCATGTAGTCCGGAGGACCAACTGGGTAATATTTCCTACATTTGTGTCCCAAGTGGGGGCTGTACGTGAGACTTACTTCACTTTGCATGCTACCATATAAAAGTTGTCCAAGATAGTATTTATTTTCTATTTCAGAAAACTTGTTTATATTGAAAGTTTTCTGAAACTGGTCTAAATTGCTATTTTAGACTATTTAACAAAAAAAATTGTCTCTTAATTTTATTTGAAGAACTATGGGTTTCGGACAAAACATGCAAATCCGCGTCTAAGAAAGAAACGTAGATACACCAAAATAGATTTAATAAATAACTGAACAATCAAGCAAATTACTTCCAGAATAAAACCACATAATCAACAATAATAAACTTTAGATTTTGAAATGCTTGGGGTAAAACCATCCCTTATTGATTTACGATGTTTAAGATTGAGAGGTTTTAAAAGATATATTGGAGACTCACCCAAATAATTTATGTTTGAAGATGGAGATGTATGACATGTCATTATTGTAGTAATTAATAAGACAATAAAATTATGTGTGTACATTTTTAGTACACAAATGAATACATATATAGATGTCATAATATTATTTAATAATTTTAAATTAATAATAAAGTAATATCTAATTACATAATAACACATCTATGTATATACCTGTTTATATATTAAAAATATATATACATAATATTGCTATTAATAAGAAAAGCGAATGGCATCAAGGGTTTTTGTATTTGGATTCAAGGATATTTTGGTGACAAATATATGTGAACATTAGAAAACGATATGCGTTGAGAGAAAAAGTAATATGTGTCACTTCTAAATTCTTATATGTAAATAGTACTATTTAATATAATTTACTTTTATTTTTAGCATTTCTTAAAATCATACTTGAAAATGAAAAGAAAAATGTATTTGTTGTGATAATTTTAGAAGTAAAATATGAAATATTATAGTAAAGTCAAACTCATTTTAATGTTTTGTGTATTTACAATTTTCAGTAATACATGTAATTTTCTGTTCTAAGAGATAAACATAGTAAAAAGTAAAGAAATATAGACATTTACCAAGACAAAAATACGAATGCATCCCAGATTTTCTATTAAAATAATAAAATACATCCAATGACATAAGATTTTGTAGAGCAAATTATGCTGATAAATAGTTGTGACAAATATATCAAAATTTGCATATGAAAGGAAGCCATGCCTTGAGAAGAGATTGATGTTTATACGAAAGATATATCTTACCTTTCAACATCATTTCTGATTTACTTTTGCTTTTAACCCTATTGTTATTATTATTAATAAAATCCCCTTACTTTTTTTCTTGACAGATGTAACAATCTACCATCCATTTTTGTGTGTGTTTTTATAGTGAATGTATGTATGTATGTATGTGTGTATGTATGTATGTATTCACCACTAAATTATTGATGAATTGATTGCTTTTAAAGGAATATATATGTATGAAAATTGATATTTATAAAACACTTGTCCCACCCAAAATTATACATTAAGAATCAGTCGCAAACAAAGGTATCGAATTTGACAAAAAAAAAAAAAAACAGAAGTAATTGTGTAATATATGCATTGCCTTATAAGGTAGCTAAAGAACGTTATTTCTTTCCCCAGAAGAAACGTGACAATGCATTTTCTGAGGTTCAATTTAGCTTGTGTCTACACCACACCTTGCTTCACTCATCATTTATGTTACGTGCCGTGTTTCCAATGTCAAACAGGAATAGTATTTTACACTTTAGTCATTTCATGAACCCTACACCATGTCAGTTTAACTATGATTAATTGCATGCACGTCTCAAATCCTAATAACAGTGCCTCCTACGCTTCTGCTAAATGTCACTAACACTGTAATCAAAACCAAAATCAAGATTCTTCTCATGCAAACAATTCCCTTGACGATTTTCAGTTTAGATTCTAGCACATCATGCTGATTATTTATTTCATATCTCAATAAATATATTTTTTTGGTAAGTATATCTCAATTAATATGACAATTGAGGCCATGACACGTGTAAACTTTATTAAGCTACCAATTACTAAAAAAGTGGCAATATATAGAATATTTTAAATTAATATTAATAGATAATTAGGAGAAAAAGATTTGATATCTTATCTTCTGTATAAATAGGTCTTGAGAGTTGAGAGTTGTTTGTCAGTCTGAGCTAAACTAATAAAAACATGGGCATATTCTTTTCCTTCTCCTTTCTCTCTTTCACGGCTTTTCTTACCGTGTCTTTCATCAAAGTTTCAAAGCCAGTTGATGGGTTGCCTCTTTCCACCAACTCCAGATGGATTGTGGATGATGGAAGTGGACAACGGGTAAAGTTAGCATGCGTGAACTGGGCGTCTCATCTGGAACCAGTTGTAGCGGAGGGACTTAGCAAGAGGCCGGTTGACGACATATCTAAAGGAATTTTGGCTATGGGATTCAATTGTGTGAGGTTCACTTGGCCAATCTATTTGGCCACCAATGACTCTTTGGCCTCTCTAACAGTTAGACGGTCATTTCAGAGTCTTGGTTTGTCTGATGCCATTGTTGGTATTCAGACCAACAATCCCTCGATCATAGATCTTCCCCTCATTAAAGCCTTCCAGGTGAGATCAAATATCAACGATTATTTAATAATTTTATAGGTTTTGTCTTTGTTTAATCTTATTAGTGAGCTCATTAAGAATAATCGGCTAGTCATGGTTGTTTTATGACTTCTTGATGTCGTATAACATAATAATACATACGTGTAAGCATGGTAGTCAAAACTTTCGTAACAGTTGTGATGTAACTATGGTAACGATGGCGATGACACATGGACTCTGATAATTTTTTTTTTAAATTTTAATAGTTAGACATTTATATTTGAATAGTTAAACACCATTATTGGTATAATTTCAGGCAGTGGTATCCAACCTTGTGGACAACAATGTGATGGTGATATTAGATAATCACATAACAAAGCCAGGTTGGTGTTGCAGTAACTCTGATGGCAATGGATTCTTTGGCGATCAGTACTTTGATCCAGAACTCTGGATCAAGGGTCTCACCAGGATGGCTACTCTTTTTAATGGAGTTACTAATGTTATTGGCATGAGCCTAAGAAATGAACTCAGAGGCCCTAAACAGAATGTAAAAGATTGGTACAGGTACATTTATTATATGCATTTCTCCTATTACAAGTTTTAATTTAATTACCCCATATTCTAACAATCAAAAGGGTAATTTTTTGCATATATTTATGAGGTAGATATATGCAGAGAGGAGCTGAAGCAGTGCATTCAGCAAACCCAAATGTTCTTGTCATTCTATCTGGCTTAAGTTTTGACACAGACCTATCATTCATTCGCAATCAACCAGTGAGTTTGACATTTACTGGGAAGACAGTATTTGAGGTACACTGGTATAGTTTTACGGATGGGCAGGCATGGGTAAATGGTAATCCAAATCAGGTCTGTGGTCAAGTGTTGAATAGAATAAAAGGGTCATCAGGGTTTTTATTGGATGAAGGGTGGCCATTGTTCGTGAGTGAATGGGGATCGGATTTAACGGGGAACAATGAGAACGATGATAGGTATTTGAACTGCATTTTGGGTTGGCTGAGTGAAAATGACTTGGACTGGGCCTTGTGGACTCTTGTTGGGAGTTATTATTTAAGAGAAGGGGTCGCTGGGTCAGATGAGCACTATGGAGTTTTAAGTTGGAACTGGCGTGATATCAGGAATTCAAGCTTTTTACAAAGAATATCATCTGTTCAATCTCCTTCTCGAGGTAAAATTACCTAAATTTATAAAACACTAAGAAAAAAATGTACTGTTTCAGTAATTATTTGAATGATTCATAAATGTAAACTTGTGTTTGAACATGCAGGGCCGGGTTTATCAGATAGAACTCTGCATAAAGTGATTTTCCATCCATTAACAGGTCTTTGTGTACTGAGAACATCATCATCTCCTCCTGTGAGGTTGGGTTCTTGTACCGACACAGAAGCATGGAATTACACAGCCCAGAAGATTTTATACTTGAAGGGGACATATTATTGCTTACAATCAAACGGGGTGGGGAAGGCAGCAACACTCAGCTTAAGATGCACCAACTCAAATTCAAAATGGGAAATCATAGCAGATTCTAAGATGCACCTGTCATCTACAGCAGATGGTAAAACTGTTTGCCTGGATGTAGACTCAAGCAACAATCTTGTTACAAATGACTGTAAATGCTTGGGTACAGATAAAGCATGTGTTCCTGCAAGCCAGTGGTTCAAACTTGTTGACAGTACAAGAGGTTCAACAACTAAATCAATCTTAGGGTTCGACACGATTACGGATTTACCAGGAAAAGATTTCTTATGGAAATTATTTGACTCATTCTGATCGCAGTTGTAAATGCTACTAACAGACAACCAAGACACGGAAATTTACCGTTGGAAATGGGGAATGCCTCTACTATAAATCAATTAAAGAATTCCGGGCCATGCTCATTAGTTAAAGAGTAAATGTAAACCTTTGTAATTAATTATGTTGGTCACTGAACAGGACAGGAGTCAAAGTTTATTTACTTACATATAAGGTTTTTTTGGGTATGCATGGGTGAAGTGAAAACCTATAAGAATAATACTACGTAATTTTCAGGCTAATTCCCTTTATGCCTATCCATTTACAATCATCAATATGTATGGCCACAAATTTTACACACAGAAAGGTTCTGATAGCTCAATCAATGAATGCATACTATGTATCATATAACAAAGATTAGATCACGGTTTAACAGTTGAAAACTGTAATGTTTCTCCCTCACTTGGACTAAAAATAAAATGCACGATAAAAACATAAAACCCCCTGGGAGTGTACAAAAACAAAATCAATCACAGAATGCAATCCTATCTTATTCTTCCATAGCATCTCCTAGTTCAATCACCTCCATCTTTTCTTTTAATGGTGTAATCTTTGTCAGAAGAACCTCTGCAACCAGGACATATTATGGCATCGAATTATCAATAAAGACATAAAATAGCTGAAATAACAATTGAAATGCTAGCGAAGTGACTTCACAAAGCAAATGGCAGATAGCAAAATGAAAGTGATGTAAAAATAGTCACTTACCAGTTTTCTTAGGAAAAGAGTATCCTTTCAAACTGACATAGGAGCGAGGATTGGGCAACTGATAGTTTCTCAGGTACTCTTTGTGCCCCTACACAACCAAGCATCATATAAAAAGAGTTATTATTGACTGCCAAAGAAGTAGTAATGAAATAAAAATACATACAGAAAAAAGAACTCTCCAACGAAATTTAGTGAATAATCAATATACCTTTGTTGAACACAAATGTCAACATTGCTTCCACTTCCCAAATCATTAAATGTGCCAGAGCAGATAGCCTCAGAAACCAAACTTATTCCTTCTTCCTTCTGAACAAAAATTACCATCAACTCATTTTTCATGAAAAACATCATTGAGATAACTGAACTAACAAATCTTAAAAACTGAATGCACACACACACACACACACAAAAAAAAATACAAAAAGCTATTCTCTGGCAGCTAAGGACTATTTAACAATTTAGGACACCAACTCACAGTTAGCCTTTCATGGTACTTTGACTCAAGAGCAGCCATTGCAGCCAGTGAACCACAGCCCATTGTGGCAAATGGAAGTGTGTCTGTAGATCCATGAGGATAGATCTGTGCAATGCAATAATTCAATAACAAAAATCAGTGTGTCTTACAAAAAGACCATGAAAGTTCAGACTGTACAACTAATATACAGTGTGTAGATGTGGTCCAGTAACATCAACTTCACCAAGCACCAAAGCAGCTTGTACATGACCTTGGTATCTTGACAAAGGAATTAACTTGTCAGAACTTGTTTATTATTTGCTAACAACAACTTCAAACAGTTTTGACGGCAGTATTCTCAAAATTGGCTTACTTGAAAAGATGAGACTTTAAAAAGAGAAAGAGCTGCCACAACCCTTGATTCTCGAGCAGTATGATATTGATGGAGCTGCAGCTGTGAACTAACGAGCATGGTTAAAACAGAAAATAACCATAAGATAGACAAAAATAAGAATATAACAGTTTACATTGTGGACTATAAAAGCATTAGTCTTAATCATTATTCTGGATGTTAAATATAAAATTTGAAAGTACCTGTTACAGCCTCTGTATCGGCAGCAGTTCCAGGTCCACAACAGTGAATATCAGGTACAATGTAATGGATCTTCTCACAATTTTTATCACAAACAATGGACCCAGCAGTTGCTCTGATATCTGCTCCAAGGATGACTCTATCCTAAAAAGAATTTAAGCAAAAAAGCAATATTGAATTATAAAGCCAGAGCTCTAACAAGAATAACAAAGCATCAGACACAGCAAGTAAGCTTGATCAAAGTCATATGTACATGTCTAAACATAAAGAAGCTCGCAAATGATCACAAACTTTAAGCCAACAAAAATTTAAGCATACTGATGGATTCACTAGTCACAACCAACAAAATGCAACCCAGAGATATATTGCAGCTGTCATTTTCACAAATAATCTATGTGCCCTTGAATAATTAAATATGAATCATTCTGGTCGTAACCACAACATACCATTCTCAATTACAAACTCCACAGTCAAAATTTTCAGAAATACTGAACAAAGAATTTTCATAATTGAGCATGCTTCTGTTACTTAATATGATAACCTAATGAGTAGCTAATCAGCAGCAACATCAACTATGCATCAATTCCAAACTACTTAGCTTCAGCATTAAGTGTAATACTGAAAATCAGCTGGTTTGCAGTGTGGATATAGACGAGGAGAGTTGCAGTATGAAGATGGCTAGTGACAAAGAGTAGCCATTTTATTAATATGAATCCTAAAGAAATTAAAACAAAACACCACAGCACCCGCTATAACATAAGTAGCATAATGTTCAAAATTCATAACAACAAGGGGCAAACAAATACCCGGAAGATTAGTTCAACAATTGTTGTCCCAGTCTTGCAATAAGACGGAGGCTTAGCGCCTTTCTTTGAAAACATATCATTCCTCCTACATAAATCAAAACTAAACCCAACTTTTGAAGGAAGTTCCATGGCTGTCTTACTCTTATTGGATTTCAACAAAGAAGCCTAATAATTGAAGACGGAAAAATGGCTTCACAAATCCCCATATCAACATTTGGTAGAACAAACAGCAGTTAAACTAAAAGCAGTTAAAGCAATTACATAAATAAATGAATAGATAACGTATGAAGATGTCTAATCCAAAAGCAGACCACTGATGGAAACGGCGACTTTCTATTCATCGAGCTTAAAAATTCAATCTGACTAAAACAATTGCCAATATAATCGTTCAAATCGTAAATACAGGACAGAAATTCACATGAAATTAAAATATATTAAAAAATAAACCCTAAAATGCTTAAATTGCAGAACTAGGAGCTTAAGGTGAATATAAATTTCCCCTCTCATTAACCAGAAATGGGACGTAATATTTTCGGTTATTCAGTAAGAAAAGAATTCAAACACACTATCATATGGATCAAATAAAATTAATTAGCTGGCACAAGACGAACATAATTTACTAATTTTTCTTTCTTTTCATTGCTTTTTCCTTTGCTTTCTAAGTAACCAAACAAGGAAAGAGCAAACAAATTTTTGATTGGAATGAAACTTACCAAGTCTTGTTCCCACGCACGATATCCCAAAATTATATATTTTAAAATAGGCAAATTTTTTCGTTTAAACCTTTTTACGCAAACATACAGTAGTTTTACTTTTATAAGCAATTTTTTTTGTAACTCTAAAAATATTTTTCCAACCTTGTATACGTAGGCGTTTGAAGAAATATTTGAGTGCGTGGATGCATACGGAGTGCGCGCGGTACGTGCAGTGCATGTGCAGTGCATATATTTTATATATATAATATATGCAGTGTGTGCACAGTGCACAGTGTGTGCACAGTGCACAGTGTGCGCACTATGTATGCACTGCACACGCACCACATGCACTGCACGCATCGCACGCACTCCACACGCACCCATGTACTCAAACCTTCCTTCCAGCGCCTACGTATACAGGGTTGGAAGGGTATTTTTGAAGTTATAAAAAAATTTGCTTATAAAAGTAAAACTGCTATGTGTTTGCCTAAAAAGGTTTAAGCGAAAAATTTTTCGCTTATTTTAATTAATATCCCAAACGATTATCTACCCTTAATTTTTATTAAACTTTTTAATTAAAATTAAACCTAAAATAATTATTTTAATAATAATATTAAAAATACATATAATTCGTTATATTTTTTTAAACATTTTAAAAACTAATAATTTTATCTTTATCTAAAGTATTTTAACTTAAACAAGTTATATTCTTCTCTCTCCTTAAACTAGGGTTTTCATCTTTTCTAATTTTAGTTGTCCCTAAAAAATTATAGTTTTATCTCCTCTTGAACTTTAGTTTTTAACATCCTTCAATGTTCTCCTTCACCTCAACCAAGCCAATGTTAGCCTTGTCCTTCTCGAACAATTTATAGGCAACGAGAAACTGTCGTGCAATGAAGAGACGTCTCTTCTCTTCTCGTACACCCTAGAACTTTAAAAAATTGTAGTTTCACCCCCTCTTGAATATTTATTTTTCGACATCTTTCTAGTGTCCTTCTTCGCCTTAGCCAAACCAATATCAGCCAATGTTAGCCTTGTCCTTCTCGAGCAATCTACAGACGACATTAAGAATAGGAAACTATTGTACAATGAAGAAATGAAGATCTCTTTATCGCATGATAGTTTTCCATTACCAACGTCATCTATGCATAACTCAAGAAGGACAAGGCTAACGTCAGCTTGACTTAGGTGAAAAAGGATGCTAGAAGGATGTTGGAAACTAAAGTTCAAGAGGGGAGGTGAAATTGCAATTTTTTAAAGTTTTGGGGGCAACTAAAATTGGAAAAAAATGGAAACCCTGGGTTAAGGGGGAAAATATGATTTTTTAAAATTAGAAAATTTTAAGCTGGGGTGAAGTCGTTAATTTTTAAAACTTAGAGGAAAAATATAAAAAATTATATATATTTTTAATAATATAATTAAAATAACTATTTTTCCTCTAACTATAACTGAAAATTTTGACAAAAATTAATTGATGAATGGGTGTTTAGATTTTTAAAAGTTGAAAAATAAGATTTTAAGATTTCACTATATCTTGTGTGGAAGTAAGTCTTTTGGGTTTTTTTTTATATATACATAGAGTGAATTACATTGTCTCACCTAAGGTTTTGTTTTAAAACATTTTTCTACCCCTAGTTAGTATAAATAATATTTTTCACTCAAAATTAAGTGTAAATAATATTTTTTTTACCCAGAATTAAATTCTATTGATGAAAAAGGGTATTAGAAAGTAAAATAATTATTTTATCCATATTATTTATTTTTTAAAATTATCTAAATTATATTTAAATTATATAAAAAACCTTTTATTTCTTTCTCTTTGTGCCTTCACCTCTTCTTCCTTTCTTCCTATAAATGAACTTATTTTTGTTGTGTAATTTTATATTCAAAGATACATTATAATTTTTAAATTATTGGGGATCTTTTAGAAATTTTCAAGGGGTTATTAGAAATTCATAAAAAGTTTGTGTGTCTTTTAGAGATTTTTAAAATATTGTTTACTTTCAATAATTAAAAAAATAATAGTTATACTATAAAGAGTTAAATAAAATGTAACATATTATAGGTGTAAATATTATATTATAACTATTGAGGTCATTTAGTAATTTCAAAATATATGAAAGTTTGAAAAGATTTTAGAGATTCATTTGTAAATTTTTAAACATTTTTAAAAATTAAATTGTTATATCTAAAACATTTATATCTCTTAAAAAACTATTTTTTATTTTTATTGTTAAAATTAATAAATAATAAAATTACTATTTAATCTTTACGTTAGATTTTTTAAACAAATTTATTTTTTAGTTAAAAAGTATTATTTATACCGACTAGAGTAAAAAAGTGTAATCTTTGGTAAAAAAAAAATGTTATTTATTCTGTTTATATTGCATGGGCATAAACAGAGCCGTCAATTGGTCAAATTAGATCGATCTTGGTGTAGCTCACTGAGCTCATGTGTTGACCCTTCTTGGAAAAAACATATGGCCTGAGACACAATCTAAAGTCTCTAAGATTGTGCCCCCATAAGCCCTTAGAGGGACAAGACACATATTTTTAATATTTAATTAATTTTCTTTTTATATTTTAAGTGAGTTGTATCGGATCAGTTAATGAACCTTATCTCACACCTATACATGTTAATAAGTTGTGTCAGGATTTAGGCCAAAGTAACGAGCTTTCGAATTAGGTTAACCTATGAATTTATGAAGGCCTAAGGCCTGACCCTATATATATAGGGTCGAGCCTTAATCTAGTTGATCCACGTGTCGACCCATTTGAATAATTTTTTTCATTTTAGTTAAAATTTTTAAAAACAAATTATTTTTAATTATTAAAATCGAGAAAAGTGTCTCGAATATTTTATTTATAATCTTTCATTTGTGACAAAAGAATATCGTGGTTATATGACAAAAAAATATTATAAATTTATAATATAGTACAAATAAATTAATTCATATATTGTATAATTACAAACATAAATAAAATATATATCATATCATTTATCTACTTGTCTTTAACATCTAAATTTTTGAATTCATTTGACATTAGATTTATTTGATATTTAATCTATTTATAATATTTTGTAAATTTAGATAGTTTTTAAAAAAAAATTGATAAAAAAATAAAATTAAAAATATAATAAAATAATTGAGATGATGATATTTGTAAATAAATTGAAAATAAAAAAGATTTAAATTGTTTATATAAAAAAATAAAAAAATAAAACAAGTCAAAGGAAGGCTTCTGTGATTTTTTCTAAAATTTGTAAGTAGTATCGAATCAGATTAAATTGACCAATAAATCTAATATTAAAATTTATAATTTGTTTTAAAAGATTTATATGCTAGGTCCGGTATGTTACAGTGTTAGACCGGACTTTTCAGGGGAGCCCCCATTCGCCTAAGGCTCAATTGACATGTCTACTAGCACCTGAGATGTGACCTGGTAAACTGTGGGCTAGCTTAGCCTGCTTTTTTCGCGCTGGGGCGGCGGAAGTCATGCCAAAATTATAGGGCAGCTCTTCTGAAACATTATTTGCGGAATTCCCACCGACGCTAAAGTCCTTGCTATTTGGTCGTTAATTTAATGTCTTTATATTATTTTATTTTGAAAAAAGAAGTAGGAAAAGAATTTATATATATTATGATGCTTGTTTGGATACATAATTTTTAGTATATATATTGTATATTTACAATAAATTATTTTAAATATTGTATTTTTATAATAAATTATTTTCACAAAATAAGAATTGGCCAAAGGATTCCCCCCCCTACCCCTAAAATATGTTGATTTTTTAGTTTTTTTCGTTAACTTTGAAAATTCTATTTATCCACCCATAAATGATTAAAATTAACTAAATTTGTTAGTTATATCATTTTCTCCTCTTACACCCTAAAACCTAACAATTTCTCCCTAATTCAAAATTTTAAAAACAACATTTTTCTTTTTACGGTTTCTAAACTTTCAAATTGAATTTTTTGACAATTATTGACAATCTCCAAGGAACGTTTCTTCCTTTTTTGCCTCTTCTCCTTCTGGCTATGCTCCTTCTTGTCCTCCTTGGCCTTGTTGTCAATGAAGACGAACCATCTTCATCTTTGACCAAAATGAATCATCTTCGTTCAGATACGAAGACCAATCATCGACGAAAACGTCATCTTCATCTCTGGACGAAGACCTCTAAGAAAGACTGTTCGTCTTTGTCTAGATGAAGATGAGCTGTCTTTGTCTAGATGAGGATGAGCTATCTTTGTCGACGACGATGCTGAGGAGGACATGAAGGAGAAGACGCTAGAGAGGAAGAGGTATCGCTTGGAGATTATCGGTTATCGTCAAAAAATTCAAATTTGAAAGTTTGGAAACCCTAGACAGGAAAATGTTGTTTTTATAAACTTGGGTTAGGAGAAATTGTTAGTTTTTAGGGTTTTAAGAGAGAAAATAAAATAAAATTTAAATTTATTTTTAATATTATTATTAAAATGATGATTTTGTTTCTGAAATTGTTAATTGTAATCGTTCGTAGGTGGATAAATGAGATTTTCGAAGTTAATAGGAGAAAACTTGAGAAATCAGTATACTTTAGGCGCAAAATAGTCCTTTAGCCAATAAGAATTACGCAAATTAATAACAAAAGTGCTTCTCTAATTTCACAAGTTTTGTTTTTCAATTGTAATTTCAATAAGATGTATATTAAAAATCCACACCAAACTGATAGTTTGAAAGAGATGTGAAGATCATGCAATTTTAAAATAAATATATTAGTCCTTTAGCAACTAATAGCACAAATTCTGTATCAATACAAACTAAAAAGGAAATACAAATTAAATAATGACTTTAAACTCTTGAGAAAACTAAAACTCTCCTGATTCGTGATTGAGATCCAACCCATCAAGACAGTAGTTGGTATACAAATTATTATGTGTAGAACCACTTATTAGTAGCCAAAAGATAGATTGGATGGTAAAGAAGAATGTTTCATATATAAAATAATATGAATTTAAATTTTCTCTGATAATATATTAAAATCAAACTATTAACCTAGTTCAGTGATTGCGAATTTAGTTATTGAACTCAGGTACTTAATAAGGTTGGTTTGATCTTGAAGGGACAGTTTCGTTGATACACCATTTTCTTCAATTCTTCAACTGTGAATTTTACATTGTCTTGGCATTTACCCTTACGTTGAGCTAAAATGTCTTGAATTTCACTGAAAAGTTTTGTTTCCACTTCTGGGTTTTTGTGTACTAACCAGAAGAACCATGCTAATGCAATAGAAGTTGTGTCTCTCCCCGCTAGAACAAAGCTTACGCAGAAATCTATGAAAAACTTATCTGAGAATTTTTTATTGTCGTCTTGTTTAGAGTTTTCGCATGTCTCCATAAGCCTTGACAAAAGATCAGATTGATCATTTAAGCTACCAAGAATGTTAAGTTTATCCCTCCTTTCAATCACAATATTCCGCGCAAAACCATGGACAATTTCAATGGCTTCCTTAAGCCGTCTTTCAAATCCTATTCCAAACAGCTTCATAGGCTTCCACACGAAAGGAGGAAACAAGAATCTGAACAAAGAGAATTCCGTAGCTTCTTCAAAAGCTTTTGCCAAGGGAACTTCAGGCAATTCAAGGGCTAAACATCCAGAATCAACTCCTAGAGCGGCAGTGCAAATGTTATCCAACGTAAATCGAAGCAGCACTTCTTGAAGATCAAAGCAATCTCCTGATTTTACCAGCTTCTCATGAACCAAATCCTGCATAGTCTCGAACGAGAACTCCATAAACCGCGTTGAGTGAATCTGGGATTTCGCCATCTGTCTTTGTTCCTTCCATAATTCACCATCTGCATTGAATATACCATCTCCTAGCAAGTCAACAAACCTCTCTCTGTAATATTTTCCTTTGGGAAAGTTCTTGAAATTTGTTTTCACCATGTACTCAATGTTGGAAGGATCAGCTGTTGCAATTCCGTAGGCGCCTCCCATCCAAACTCCCTTGTAGTGAAACGTTCCCCCAGCTTTGATCAAAGCTTGCGTAGCCCAGTTATACATGTTTTCACGATGGAAAGCCATAGAAGGGATGATCCCCAACACCGGCCACAACATAGGAACTTTGTTGGTGAATTTTTGGAGCATGCAACTGAAGATGAATACTCCCAACAAAGCTGCACCAATATCCTAAAAACTTTAAGTGGGAGAGCAGCCAATCTACCACACAAAACAGAAAGTTTCCCATCATTGCCATGCTCTATACTAGCTTCAATTAGTTGAATGGTAATGTTACTCGAACTTTGTTTATATGGGATCAATGGAGGTTGATTTTATGATGGCTTAATAATGTTTTCAACATGCACAGGATATTTAAGTAATTGAATTTTAGACGGTCGGCGAAGGTATTCATAATTTTATTACCAGCTTCTTTGACTCTGATATAATTAGGGGAAATTTTAAAAACTAGGCAAAATTAAAGGGGTCTAAGCGAAATTGCCCAAAAAATTCAGGTTTAAGCAAAAATGCCCATGTTTTGTGAAATGACGAAACTGCCCCCATATATAAACACAGCAAATTTTCACTGTACAATTCAAAGAAAATTGAATTTTTTCCACATCCCACGGCAATCCCACGGCGAACGTCATTTCCGCCGATTTTCTTGCTTTCCGGCAACTGAAAATGGAAAATAATGTTATCACATCTCCCGTAATCTTGTTTGGATCAAGTTATTGCTCATATTATTGAGATTTGATTGAGATTTTTGGGTTTGAAATTTTAGGGTTTACGGTTTGAATAATGCTTAAAATGTTTCAATTTTTGGTTGTTTTTGTTGAATTGATTGAGGGGTTTTGTGTTATACAATGTGTAAATTTGATTTATGAAAAAATCGGAGGTCGAAACGACCAAAAATTGGCCGAAATTGGCTGCCGAATGGATCGGCAGTCTGCCGTGGGAACGGAGTTTCCCACGGCAAGAGGAATTCTCCCACGGCAGTTGAATGGACAATGGGTTTGGGGGGGGGGGGGGGGGGGGTAAAACTGGTTTTTTAACACATTGGGGTGTCGGGGAAATTCTTAGCCCACGTCGGGTTTTTTTGAAATTTCGCAGGTTGTCGTGGGAAAAGCCAAATTACGAAACTGCCCCCTTTATAAACACACCAAAATTTCACGAAAATCCCACGGCAAGTTCTGTTTTTACTGTGCATTTCCACGAAAATTCCACAAGTTTTCCTCCTCCCACGTCAATACCACGGCAAAGGTCATTTTCGTCGATTTTGAAGCTTTCCGGCAACCGTAAATGGCAAAGAAGGTTAGTATATCTCCCGTAATCTTGTTTAGATCAATTTATTGCTGATATAATTGAGATTTGATTGAGAATTTTGGGTTTGAAAGTTTAGGGTTTACGCTTTGAATATTGGTTAAAATGTTTGGATTTTTGGTTGTTTTTGATGAATTGATTGAGGGGTTTTATGTAATACAATGTGTAGAGTTGATTTATGTAAAAATCGGAGGTCGAAACGACAAAAAATGAAGCAAAATTGGCTGCCGAATGGATCGGCAGTCTGCCGTGGGAACGGAATTTCCCACGGCAAGACGAATTTTCCCACGGCAGCGTCCTTTGCAAGTCTAGTTGGGGGGTAAAGTGGGTTTTTTAAAACCTTGGGGAGCCGGAAGACTCATTACAAAAGAGGGGGTTTTATGGATATTGTCTTGTTTCCAGGCACCCACATTAATTGCATGCCAGTTTCCTGAAAAAACAAATACTTTTTGACTTTTTTTTTTTTCTCTTTTTCAGCAGCTCAACTTTTAAGCACATAAATTTACTTATATACCCTTTTTTTCTAACAGATTCTGTTAATACATCAAACTTTGGGAGGGAATAAGTCTTTTAGCCTTATTGATAAATAAAATAATTATGTGAACAAAATCTTTATTTAAGTCCATTTAGGACCTAATAAATCATTAAAGAATTTTTACGAGGGGTTAAATTGCGAATTTTCTTATCCACAGTTTCCGATCGTGTAGTTTTCGAATTTTATATCCGTTTTCGAATTTTGGTGCTTTTTGACACAATTTACGATGTAACGACGTTATTTCAACTTAATATTTCGATATTTTCATTTATAGGATATATCAAATCGATTTTTTCAATTTTTCAAATGATTTTTTGGTTAGCGACATTCATAAGTATTTCAACTAATAGAGTTCGAATTTTAGCTCTGTTTTTCCGAATTTTATTATTTCAGGATATATCGAATCGTATTTTCATGATCTCTGAACGATTTTTCAATTATCGTCATTTTAAGGTATTTCAGCATATAGAATTCGAATTTCAGTTCCGTTTTTTGAATTTCACTATTTTAGGATATATCGATTCGTATTTTGACGATTTCCGAATGATTTTCCGAGTATGGTCACTTTAAGGTATTTCAACGTATAAAATTCGAATTTCAATTCCGTTTTTCCGAATTTCACCATCTTAGGATATATGAATTCGTACTTTCATGAGTTTCGAACGATTTTTCGATTATCGTAACTTTAAGGTATTTCAACGTATAGAATTCGAATTTCAACTTCATTTTTTCGAATTTCACCATTTCAGGATATATCGAATCGTATTTTCATGATCTCCGAACGATTTTTCAATTATTGTCACTTTAAGGTATTTCAGCGTATAGAATTCGAATTTCAGTTACGTTTTTTCGAATTTCACCATTTTAGGATATATCATTCGTATTTTGACGATTTCTGAATGATTTTCCGAGTATGGTCACTTTAAGGTGTTTCAACGTATAGAATTCGATTTCCAGTTCCGTTTTTCAAATTTTACCAATTTAGGATATATCGATTCGTATTTTCAAAATTTTCGAACCATTTTTTGATTATCGTGCCTTTTATGTATTTCAATGTATAGAATTCGCTTTTCATTTCCGTTTTTTCGAATTTCACTATTTTAGGATATATCGATTCGTATTTTCACGATATCCAGACGATTTTCTGATTATCATCATTTTAAGGTATTTCAACGTATAGAATTCGAATTTCAGTTCCGTTTTTTCTAATTGCACCATTTTATGATATATCGATTTGTATTTTGACGATTTCCGAATGATTTTTTGAGTATGGTCACTTTAAGATATTTCAACGTATAGAATTGGAATTTCAGTTCCGTTTTTTCGAATTTCACCATCTTAGGATATATGAATTCGTACTTTCATGAGTTCCGAACGATTTTTTGATTATCATAACTTTAAGGTATTTCAACGTATAGAATTCGAATTTCAACTCTATTTTTTCGAATTTCACCATTTCAGGATATATCGAATCATATTTTCATGATCTCCGAACGATTTTTCACTTATTGTCACTTTAAGGTATTTCAGCGTATAGAATTCGAATTTCAGTTACGTTTTTTCGAATTTCACCATTTTAGGATATATCGATTTGTATTTTCATGATATCCGGACGATTTTCTGATTATCATCACTTTAAGGTATTTCAACGTACAGAATTCGAATTTCAGTTCCGTTTTTTCTAATTTCACCATTTTACAATATATCGATTCGTATTTTCAATATTCCCGAACCATTTTCTGATTATCGTCACATTCAGGTATTTCAACGTATAGAATTCGAATTTCAGTTTCGTTTTTTTGAATTTAACCATTTTAGGATATATCAATTCGTATTTTCAATATTCCCGTATCATTTTTCGATTATCATTACTTTCAGGTATTTCAAGGTATAGAATTTGAATTTCAGTTTCTTTTTTTTGAATTTAACTATTTTAGGATATATCGATTTGTATTTTCAATATTCCCGAACCATTTTCTGATTATCATTACTTTCAGGTATTTCAACGTATAGAATTCGAATTTCAGTTTCGTTTTTTCGAATTTAACCATTTTAAGATATATTGATTCGTATTTTCAAAATTTTCGAACAATTTTCTGATTATCGTCACTTCAAGGTATTTCAACCTACACAATTTGAATTTCAGTTTCGTTTTTTCTATTTTTCGTCATTTCATGATAACTTTTTAGATTGTTAACATTCTACGACAGTTGAACGTATAGAACTTGAATTTCAGTTCTTATTTGTTAAGTTTTGTCATTTCCTTTTTAATTATTTGGTATTTCTCATCTTTTTATATTTTTTTCACTAATACATTTGTTTACATATTTATTTTTATGAATGTCTAACAAATTTTATGTGATTGTTACAGGATATTTCTCGCAAAAGAAGACGGGTTGACACAGAGTTGCGCATTCCCGACGAGTCCAGACACTTCCGAGCAGATGCGATATCTCGTGCACAATGTACTGCATTATCCCAGATTTCTTCTACATTGACCCCTCAATAGCTGTGACTATTTGAGAGGACATATTTCGGGTCCTTCCTTCGTTTACCCGAAACTGGTTCATGCATTTTTTCTCCGACAGTTACATCCACCCTTTGCCAGAGACGAGTTTTGGTTTAGGGTTAGCGGGGTTGATGTGAGGTTTAGCCCGTTCGAGTTTGCGTTGGTGACAGGACTTTCGTTTAGCCGTCGGACTGATATTTCTTCATATATTTCTCGCTCCTCCGGACATAGGATCAGATCTACGTACTTTTGCGGTTGTCCGAAGGTGCAGTATCACGACATCGAGCGTGTTTTCTTGTCGAGGCCATGGGGGGATGACGATATTGATGTATATATTTAGCGTTATTCCTATGTTTAGATGTATATATTTATTGTATGTGCATATGTGTATGATATACTTTATTTGTGGTTATATATGAATGTGTATCGTATTTGATTTCATTTTTTAAATAATCTTATCATGAAAAAACAATAAAAACATATGATTACTCAAACATTTACACAATTGAAACAATTAGAGAAAATAAAGTAATACTGAAATAAAGTAACACTAAATTTATTACATCAAATGACAATACAATTACACATTTAAAACAATAATAAAAATACATCGGTTACATAAATCTGAAGTACAACAATGAAGAATCATATAAAAAACAAAATTGAGTATAAGCATGTCAAGATCTCGTTCCTTTGCCTTTTGTATGTGAACGCTGGGGGGCAGAGCTCGGGACCGGTGCTGGGGATTTACATTGGGTTCGTGTATGCCCCGGTTCATGGCAATGATTGCAAATCCTCGGTGTAACAATTTCTCCTTGCGATGGACGTCGATTTCTATTGGATGGATGACCTGGACGACGACTATCGAGGACGGGGGGCAATATAACTCTGTCTTCCGGTAAGTGTAACCAATCACATTGATTTCCAAGAGGATTGATCGGTTCCTGATATATTGCACGGTAAATGTCAGTGCGGAAGAATGGATGAACCCATGCGTGCACATTCGTCAGTCTCATATGTCGTGCAACGACAATGGCATACTTGCACGAAATACGTGAAAGTTGAAACTTTCTACAAGTGCAAGACATGTCACCAAAGTCCACAATATCCATGAATCCACCAAATCCAACAACCTGATACCAAATCCAACAATCCTTCAGAAATCTGAAAAATACAAGTTCATATCTAGTAAAACGATGAAATTGAGAAAAATGAAATTGAAATTCGAATTGTAAAAGTTGAAAAACCCTAGAATGGCAACAATCGAAAAATCCTTCAGAAATCTGAAAAATACGAGTCGATATATTGTAAAACGGTGAAATTCGAAAAAACGGAACTGAAATTTGAATTCTAAAAGTTGAAAAACCTTAGAATGGCAACAATCAAAAAATCCTTCAGAAATCTGAAAAATACGGGTCGATATCTCGTAAAACGGTGAAATCCGAAAAAACAAAACTGAAATTCAAATTCTAAAAGTTGAAAAACCCTAGAATGACAACAAACGGAAAATCCTTCGAAAATCTGAAAAATACGAGTCGATATCTCGTCAAACGGTGAAATTCGAAAAAACTGAATTAAAATTTGAATTCTAAAAGTTGAAAAACCCTAGAATGACAACAATCAAAAAATCCTTCAGAAATCTGAAAAATACGAGTCGATATCTCGTAAAACGGTGAAATCTGAAAAAACTGAACTGAAATTCAAATTCTAAAAGTTGAAAAACCCTAGAATGGCAACAAATGAAAAATCCTTCGAAAATCTGAAAAATACGAGTCGATATCTCGTCAAACGGTGAAATTCGAAAAAACTGAATTAAAATTCGAATTCTAAAAGTTGAAAAACCCTAAAATGACAACAATCGAAAAATCCTTCAGAAATCTGAAAAATACGAGTCGATATCTCGTAAAACGGTGAAATCAGAAAAAACGGAACTGAAATTCAAATTCTAAAAGTTGAAAAACCCTATAATGGCAACAAACAGAAAATCCTTCGGAAATCTGAAAAATACGAATCGATATCTCGTCAAACGGTGAAATTCGGAAAAACTGAACTAAAATTCGAATTCTAAAAGTTGAAAAACCCTAGAATAGCAACAATCGAAAAATCCTTCAGAAATCTGAAAAATACGAGTCGATATCTCGTAAAACGGTGAAATCAGAAAAAACGGAACTGAAATTCAAATTCTAAAAGTTGAAAAACCCTATAATGGCAACAAACAGAAAATCCTTCGGAAATCTGAAAAATACGAATCGATATCTCGTCAAACGGTGAAATTCGGAAAAACTGAACTAAAATTCGAATTCTAAAAGTTGAAAAACCCTAGAATAGCAACAATCAAAAAATCCTTCAGAAATCTGAAAAATACGAGTCGATATCTCGTAAAACGGTGAAATCCGAAAAAACGAAACTGAAATTCAAATTCTAAAAGTTGAAAAACCCTAGAATGGTAACAAACGAAAAATCCTTCAGAAATCTGAAAAATACGAGTCGATATCTCGTAAAACGATGAAATCCGAAAAAACGGAACTGAAATTCGAATTCTAAAAGTTGAAAAACCCTAGAATGGCAACAAACGGAAAATTCTTCAGAAATCTAAAAAATACGAATCGATATATCGTAAAAATGGTGAAATTCGAAAAAACGGAACTGAAATTCGAATTCTAAAAGTTGAAAAATGAAAATGCCTTTACAATGTAAAATATCTAAAAACCCCTCATATTTATTTAAAATTTTTTAACCCCCATAATGAGTGAGGGGAGTTATATAAATGAAGGGAAGGGTAATTTTGACATTTTAGAAAAAGTTTGAAATAAATAAATAAATATCAAAATGCCTTTATAATGTAAAATATCCAAAAACCTCTCATATTTATCTAAAATTACATTAAAATCTCATAGTAAGTGGGAGAGTTATATAAATATGAGGGGAAGGGTAGTTTTGGTATTAAAAAAAGTCATAGGCATTTTTTTTTTTGGAATAATGATTTTGGGCATTTTGGCTTGAAAATAGTGATTTTGGGTATTTTTGCTTAATCGGAGGGCATTTTGGCCATTTTTTAAAATTTCCCTATAATTAGAAACAAATTACTTTATTTCTGAGTGATAAATATTACTAAATCTAATTGTCTTAAGATCGATTTCTTTTTATAACTATTAATTAATAAATGCATAATCAATATTGTTCATAATAGGCCAAACGACTATTTTCCACCCAAGGTATGCTGTAATGACAAGTTTCCCCCCTTTAACTATGGAAATACCAAACACCCACCCATGGCCAGTTAAAAGTAACGGGGTTAAGGGTAAAATTGTCATTTTCTCTATAATATTAAAAAATAAACTAAAATATAATTTCCTTTTGCCCCCCTAAAGTTTGAAAAAAAAAATTTTCCCCCAGCCTAAGTTTAAGAAAATGGCAGTTTCACCCTAGGGTTTGGTTTTGAAATCTCCGACGACCTCTCCGGCTCCGTTGCCGACGGCTTCTCCCTCCCGAAGAATCCTCTCCTTCCGGTGATCGGTTTCCTCCCATTTGGAGGTCCGATCGTCGCCGGAAAAGCGGTGGGAGACGAAGAACTTCGTCGGGGAAGACGAAGTTCTTCGTCTTCCCAGACGAAGACGAAGCCGTCGTCTTCGTCTGGGAAGACGATCGGCTTCCCAGGGAAGACAACCGTCTTCTTCTGGGAAGACGATCGTCTTCCCAGACGAAGACGACGGCTTCGTCTTCGTCTGGGAAGACGAAGAACTTCGTCTTCCCCGACGAAGTTCTTCGTCTCCCACCGCTTTTCCGGCGACGATCGGACCTCCAAATGGGAGGAAACCGATCACCGGAAGGAGAGGATTCTTCGGGAGGGAGAAGCCATCGGCAACGGAGCCGGAGAGGTCACCGGAGATTTCAAAACCAAACCCTAGGGTGAAACTGCCATTTTCTTAAACTTAGGCTGGGGGGAAATTTTTTTTTTCAAACTTTAGGGGGGCAAAAGGAGATAAAATTTTCAGGCGTTAGGGTTCTGTTAAATTTAACTGGCCATGGGTGGGTGTTTGGTATTTCCATAGTTAAAGGGGAGAAACTTGTCATTACAGCATACCTTGGGTGGGAAATAGTCGTTTGGCCTTCATAATATCTTCAAAGTTCAAACACTAAGGATGAGTGTTTGGAGTTGATTCCGAGTACTTTCAAGAATGTCTATTAGAAACCATCGGAAGAATTATGAATGCTTTATAATTTTTTTTTTTTTCCAGAAACACATTTAAAAGTATTCAAGCCATTGAACATATATACAGGAATTAGTGAAGATGAAAAGGTAATTATTTTTTAATTAGTTTTTTTTTTAAAAACCTTAATAATATTTTCTTTTTATGAAACTGTTGGACTTACTGAAAGCCTATTTCAATTTTCAGATAAGGAGAAATATATAATTAATGAAAGATAAATGAATAGAATTAATACAGTTTTCTCACCTAAGATAATTAATATCAAGATTCATGTGCTACTACTTTATAAGTGGCAGACGTTACATTCCAATCTATTGAACAAAAAAGGTATCGCTGGGTAAGCCAATATTATATTAAATTTAGACCGTAAATCTCAGGAATTAGAATACATTTCGCTGTCGATTGGATTGGATAGGCCTGAATCCTGATTTATCGACTCGAAAAAAAGTGTTTAGAGCCTAATAGAATTCAAACATTAGACAGGCCTAAACAATATTTATGTTTGTTAAGGATTTTAGGTCCGTAAATACAAGAACCAAAAAAAGATGGTATACTAATTATACGAGTATAATACGGTGAATAATAAAATATGTTTGTGAAAAAATATCTCTAAAATTTTTATATAGAAAAAGTACGAAATATGTATATACGAGTTTAATATGACACATTGTTAATAATATATTTATAAAAATATGATAATATTTTAATAATTTAAGTACTTTTCATGGATCTCCTATTGAAAATTAAAATAATAATTCAAATATAAAATATTTAATTAACTATTAAACTTAATATAACATAATAAATAATCAAAATTTTTTATATAATAAGTAACGTACCAGTTAATTAGGAAAAAAATAAATTAATCAGCTTGAATTTTAAACTTCAGATCAGAGTAAATTTTTGTATAGACCATAGGAGAGGAAAATACAAAATTTGGGTTAGGAATTAAGAGAACAATGTTGTTAGTTTTTTTTTTTTTTAAATGAGAATGACATTTTCGTAAATAATTAAAAATAGAAGAGGCAATTTGCATTTTAAGTTTATTCAAAAATTTAAAAATATAGCAAAAATAAAATATGTCGTATAATTCACATTTAAAATAGAAATGACGTAAAAATATGTATTTAATATGCTTTGAATTCAAAAATTTATTCGAACTTGTTTAATATGCGAATAATATGAAAACACGAATAATATGCATATTTACTAACTAGACTAATAACTGAAATTGTTTAGAGTAATTAAAAGCAACCTAATTTCACTAAAAGAAAAACGATATCATTTCACCATATACAACAAAAACTTAATCGACCGAACCCTAATAGTTTCATTCTTCATCACGCATTCTTCAATTTTCATTCTTTCCACTCAATCGATGTGCATCATATGACATTGCTTTATTCAGTCTTAGGGGACTCTACTTTCCATAATAGATAGATTCATCTTCTCACCAACCAAACATGCTATCATTTACCTATGAGTTTCTTTTCACGCTTAGAGTTTTTTTTGTTGCCTGATTCACATAGCCTTTTCTTTTGATCCTGGCCTTGTTTATATGGTGTTTGTATTTTCTTTTTTGTGGTGTGTGGTCTTGTAGCATTGTTGTGATGGAGTACAACCATTCATCTTATATGTAAGAATACGATTTTGAGTAGATGAGACTAGAATAACAAGTGGTGGGACGATTCAAAGCTGTTTGTGGGATGATTTGTTGCAACATTTAATGAACAATGCCTAATTATTTCCTGATATTCATTCTTCTTTGCTCTTTGTTGCAACTTTTCATCAGATAATATGGTCTGGTTTGTGTGGTTAAGTGGTTGTGTGTGAACCACTTCAAATTTCCAAGTTGTTTTTTTAAGCCAAAATTTTTTTTTCTGTTGAGCCCCCAATTTTCCGGTTGTGGTGGATGTTTCAGTGGTAGGTTGTGGTCCTTGGGGAAAGATGTTGATTGATTTTATGGATTGAATTTTGTGGTCCTTGTGAAAAGATGCCGATTGATTCTAAGAAGAGGAAGAAACCTAAATGATAGGGATGTATTTGTCAAGTTTTCCATTTTGTAAGAGATTTAAAAAGGTGTGTTTGTGAAGTTTCTAAATTTGGATGGGAAAGTTTTGGACCCAAGATTGAACATGCCTGGCTCTATTTAATAGACACAATTGGCATGCTTAAATGTATGAAAGCAAACCCTAGGATTACATGATCTAGAAAAACATTAATGTGAATATTTTTGAGGAAATCACCTCATGTGGACATAATTTGCTATATCTCCTCCGAAAATCTGAAATATTTAATTGTAATGTGCCACTATCATGTTTTTTGGATTAGATGTTTCTACTTTTATCACTTAAATTACTCATCAGGGATTTATCATTATTCTTGTTGTTCATAAGATTAATTATTTGACTTTAGGGTGAAAACTTCTGGTTAATGAGCTTTATACCATTGCCATAAAGAGTATATTTTCTTTCTCTATTGCTTTGTTTACCTCTACTTATTAAATATGGTCCAAGTTGTAGGTTCATCCGGATAACCACAAAAGGTTTATTTGTGGACAATACCAAAAATATTAAGAGCACTTAGCAAGTCTTAATTGTCCAGCTAATCTTATAATATACAACTTCTTCAAAGCACATGAAATACTAAGCAATTAACAAATCTAAAACAGAGATCAACTAAAATGAACCATAGGTCAATAATAATGCATTTTAACTCACTAAACTAAATGTTCATAAAAGTCAATAATACATCAACTAACACCTACAAAATCCTAATGCTCCAAAATAAGCCACAAACTTCTTTAGCAATATTTTTTCTTACAGCATATGCAATAATACAACTCATAGGTATATATTTTAAAATCAATTTCTATTGTGATGAGGGATAGATTCAAATCGAGCTAGCTTGGAATCAAATCAGTGTTTATTTCAATTGAATCAAACTTAATAGCTCAACTTGAGTTCAAGAGCTCAAATTCATCCTAAGAACATAGTTGCAACAACCATGCTATTATAAGAACATAGTTAAGGTCTACGAGACATTTTGTAGAGACATTTGCAAGAGTTGCCATAGAAGGGATTAAGAAGAGATGGAATAGAGAGACAAGAGGAGGTACGTAAAGGTTCTTCATTTTCTTTTAATAAGTTTGCGATTTTTGGTGTAAAGGTGGAGGATTTTGGATTGAAGGTGTGATCAGTGATGACTTCGAGCTACACCAAAGAGAGAAATGAAAAAGACTTTGGCAACATGGGTTCTCGTAGTTTGTCATCTGATGTTGGAGGTTGTGTAGAGATGGTCACAGTTACGACAATCAATGGTGTTTCATGTGGTTCTAAGAACATGGTTGAGGTCTACGAGACATTTGTAGGAGCTGCCATGAGAAATACAGAGAAGAGATAGGATAAAGAGATAAGAAGAGGTAAGTACAACAACTTCTTTATTTTCTTTTGTAAAGTTTGCAATTTTTAGTGTAAAGGTGGAAGATTTTGGGTTGAAGGAGTGGCTTTTTAGGTAGGTTTAGAGAGAAAAAGAAAAAGGTGCAATGAGTTGGAGCCATTGTTGATCTAATGGTAATGTTTTCAATATCTTACCAGCCGAAACAACTTCAGATTAAGCTTAAACTTGAGGTTATGGATTCGAGTCAAATTCGAATTGGTTTTCGTTTGAGTTTAACTTGTCTTGAATCTACACCTAATTATGCTACCGTATCTTTGATAAAGTGGTATCTCACATAAATGTGTTTGGTTTTTTCATGGCACTAAGAATCATTCATATATGTTTATGTGGTCATGCTATCATAGTGGATTATCATCAAATTCAAAGCGTATGTGAAAAATTGAAGGTATTAAAAAAAAACTTCCTAAACCAAAAAGCCTTTTACATAATAGCCACTAAGTCACAAACTTTGCCTCTATCATAGATAAGGTAATACAAGATTGTCCCACGAGATTGTAAGATAGCATACCTTGAAATGGATTTGCACTCATCTAAGTAACTGCTCCAATTAATTAGTATTACTATAACCAATTATTTACACATCTTAAGTTTGTTAAAAAAGCATGTGATCAACAATACCCTTAGGGTGAGTTTCGTTTAGGTAATGTTTTATTATAATAAATAAAAGATTATCTTAAAAATAAATTATCTAGAAAATTATTGGATATAAATTATTATTTTGTTTGATAAAATTTAATAAAAATTTATAGATATAAATAATTATTATGTTTAGTTAGAGGTAATAAAAAAATACTAAAATATTATTTTATTTAAATACTCTTAGATAAAATTATTTAAAAATATTTTATATGTTACTTGTTATATTAATTGAAAATGAAGTTATTTTTATCATAAAAAATTAATAAATAAGAATATAATTGTAATAAACTCAAGATTATCTTGGTAATATTTTAATACCTAAGGTAAAATTGTTAACAAGATTACGTCTTATATTATCTATTACATCATTATTAATAATAAACAATATATTACATCCCATTAAGTTAACTCAATATCCGTTTTAACTGCTTTCCAATAAGTAGACATATTTTGATTAGTAACACTAACCAATCCAACTACATAACATATATCATGGAAACATCATACTATATATTAGACTCTTAGCAATGCTCAAATATAGAACAATAGGGGTGTTCAAAATTGGGTAACCGAACTAGTTTGAAAGATTTGTGAATCAAACCAAATTTTTGATTAAAAAAATTCTATACTGAAACCAAACCAATTCTACATAAAAAAAAATTGATTAATAACCAATTTTACTAGATAACTGAATCGAATTTTCGATTACTCAGTTTTTGAATTCTATATAAAAATTTATTTTGAAAATATTTAATAAATTAAATTATTTCACAAAAATTGTTTTAAATTTTTTTAATAAATTAAGTTATCCCACCGAATTATGTTATTTAATAAATTAAAATTAAAATTTGTATGATGAACACTTGAAGTACTTACTACAATATAATGATAAACTGGTAATTGATAATGTGTAGTATTTCTCAAGTACTTACTATAACACAATATTTTAAAATTTGTTACCTTTCATGATTGTCTATAAAGAAAAATGAAGTATAACAATAGTAGTTCTTACAGCTATAAACAAGATCATGCCTCCAATACAGTATTTGCATCAGAAGTGGGTTCAACTCTCTTCACCAGCATTGTTACACCTGTAGCACACATTGCATGAGACACTTTATGAGGGCCAAATATAATTGACTGTTTTAGTAGATAAAGCAACACATGACATTTTAAAGAGGATTTGTGCAGTTCAGAAAACACACCAAAAACCTTCCAGTCATATGAGGATAGTCACCATTAGTTAACTTGTATCTTCAACTTGTCAGATCATGATGTTTAGAACAAATAAAAATGGTCTTCTGATCCATCTCTGAGCCTTAATAAAGGTTCTGTGATGTTTATTGATCATTGTATGGTGAATATCTTCAACTGTATGTACATCATTGCTCTAATTATTTACATATTCAACTATATGTTTTGAGTGTCATTGAGTATTGCAGCCATTTTAATGTTTTGATTATCATTATTTGCAACATAAAGAGGATTTGTGCTGTTTAGAACATAATCAACATGCTCAAACACACATACACACACACAAAAAAAAAAAAAAAAAAAAAAAAACCTTTGACAAGGGAAAAATTGCTGAGAAATTTTTAAAAAAGTATCAAACCAATATATATATTTTTTTTTTGGGGCAGGGTCACAAAAGGACACTAAAATACAAAACAAAGGCATACCTTATTAGTCTATACAATAAAATTTATCAAAGACTGAAGATATGAAACACAAGTTACTCAATAGAGTTTAAGCGCCAATGACTAAAGAAAATTCAAATTATGATTTAATTCAAGAAAGTGACAGTAATCAATAAAATTTGCTCACATATTCTAAAAGTGTGTGACATCATATTCAATAAGTATGCGAGAGCATACTACCTTTCTACAAAACAAGTACATGCTACAAACATAGATATGAAAATATGACCAAATGAGAATTAAAACAAATTCATGGGCTTAGAATTACAACTCACTAATGGGATGAAAAAATTTCTTCATAAAGGCTAATTAGATGGTATCAATCATCCTTCAAATAAATAGTAGATTCCTCTAGCAAAGACGAAAATTATTCAAAAAAATTTTGAAAAACATGTAGTATCAGCAATAATAAAAAATATTAGATATTTGCTAACTCAATGAATGATATCTCCTGCAAGCTCTCCTTAATCATGAATGGTTCTGGCATACCCTAGATCAAATCTTGTGCATAAATAAAAGCCTGAACCATCTTAAGAGTAAAGGAACTACAAAATGGATCTAATATATGACCTCTAGTACTAAAATCTAACTCAAATGCAATAGTCGAAACAAGCACAACCAAGACATCTCATGTTATCAAAGAGAGAATTTGATATCTTGGTGAATTCATCTTCCACCAATTCAAGAGATTAAATTCTTCTCTTTGTCATCATCAATGTCTTCGGCTAGATATTTTATCCAGCTCAAATTTAAATTGCATAGTTTGTTGTCCAACTCTTTCCTCATTAGACATAACTATGATGAAATCTTTAGGATCAATATTTACATCATCAACATCAATATTGTTTAAGACTTGAGATTCCCTAGTTGATTGTGTATGATAAGAACTATTAAGCAAGTTGTATTCTTCATATAAAACATACAATGTTTCCCTCACTTTCATTTTCAACTTATCAATATTAACAATATCATATGAATGATTAATAATCCAATTCACATATTATAACTTGTGTTTAAGATCTAGTACCATTGCAATGAATAACATTAGGTTAATATTATTAAAATTTCCCTTATATTTATCATGTTTTCCCTTCATTTTTGTAGCCATTTAATGTAATCTAAGATCATTACTTTTACACCATGTTTGTGGCACCCACAAGTAAGCTTAGTGGTATTTTAGTTTTTTTTCTTACAATTAATTAAGCTTATTAATGAGTTCCCAAGGGGATGCACATGTGTGTATGTTGATATACATGGTCTTGCATTGTCAATAAAGTTTGAATTTGAGATAAGATAAAAATTGCAACAAAATCAAATGATGCCATCTTTGGGCGACATGACACATGCCCATGTGTCATGCTCGATAGGCAAAAAAAAGAAAGGTTTTAACGTCATTTTCATTATTTTATGTATACACCTAGTCACACACCAAAAGAGAGGTAAAGAGAGAGAAGATTTTTTGGTCACCTGAGGAAGCCACTAATTGACCAAAAACACTGTAGCCATGCAAAGAAAGTGCAATCTATGGAAGTCAAGTAAGTTGGTTTCTCTATCTCTTTCAACTAATCATGTATGTTTTTCAATGAATTTAGGGCTAGTAATTTAAAAAGCTATGATTTTTTTAGCGATTTCATGATGGCATGATGATTATTTGGTGCTTGGATATGTTTACATGATGCTGAATTAGTTTGTTATTGCCTTGGGTATGTTATTGAATGATATTTAAAGGTTAAAGATAACTTCAGTTTAAATTCACTATACTAGGCAATTTGTGTGTGTGTTTGATTGATAAAATATGTTTAGAACGTTTAAAGACACTTTCTGTATATTGATATGTGTATGGATTGCCAAAAAAAAAAAAGAAATAGTTGGAATCAATAGGTTGGCGATCTTCAAATCATGATACATGATTATTTAGGGTATCCTACACACTTATGTATCTCTTGTATAAAATACAAAATTTTGTAGTTTTAGCGAATTCATCTCTACAAAGATCCATACACGATTATGTGGTTTGTGACACACAATCGTGTATGACTTTCCAAAAGTGGATGTCATGTTTAATTAACAAAACACAAGGGTGCAACATTGGTGCACACTTGTGTAGGCACAAAGAATCAAAAAAGAACATTTTACCCCTAAGCTAAGTGCAAGGTTCAGGAAGAGAAAAGAAAAAGTATAAAAGACCCTAGTAAGATAAGATATAATAGTTAGAGATAGAAGAGTTATCTAACTATGTGGAAGACGAGATAGATCCTAACTGAATTAGATTCGGGTAAAAAATTAAGAAAGTTCAAGAAAGTGGTATACACCTAGATAACCATTAGCTAAGTGCATCAATGGCGAGATACGTGAAAACAATAGGCTTAAGGAGAGATAGATAATCGTGAGATGCATCATGCATTCAACGCCATGACATATTAGTCGTACAACTTATATCAGTTCTGGTGTGCATGGTAAGAGATTATGACATTCTAGTTAGTTCCTTACATGATCAACTAAATGCATCACATACATATCCATGATGGGGGCTATTCAAGAATGATTTTCATTTAGTAGTCCTATAGTTAGCGTATGTGATAAGGAAGGACTACGACTAGATTTTTCTTGTGTGACCAGAGTATCATAGTTAGTTAGCCTAATAGGTCTTATGACATGTACGTAAGACATGATAGTTAATAAACACACGACGTGTCATATACTTTCATCAGAGCATCATATATGCCAAAACTAGCTTAGGCTTTAGTAACCTATGTTAGAGCATGACGGTGTCAAGTTGTGACCACACCAAGATGTACAAGTGGAATGCTAAGTTTATTTTCTAGTTATATGATTATGTGAGGTATAAAGAGACCACTGATTTACTGAGTGTTTTTACTCATATATGCCTTCATATGGTTTTGCAAGTAGAGGTGAGTAGTGGAACATGCATGGGAGTCAACAGTTCAACAAGTAGCTATATGAGGATGAGAGGTAAAATTGCCATTTTCAAATTTTATGTATTTATTTGCATTCATGCATCTTATGGATTTTATGATTTTGTTTTAGTTATTTTGGTTGTAATAATATAGAATATTTTTTGCATTTAATTATTTATTTAGTACACCTTTTTGCACGCTTCATATGAGTATTAAATATCATGTATTTAATTCCATTGTTTTAAGTAAAAGAGTAAGTTGTGCACGTTTCTTCGAGTCATTTTATGTAAGGATTTGTATTTGGAGATGAGTGTTGGAGTGTTGAAATCTTCAACTCAGTGTTGTATATCTCTTGCATATGTGCATTACTATAACATAAAGAGATTAGACACACGTAGAGTTGCATCATAAAAATTTTTAGAAAATACAACAAATAACAACATATTCGTAATTAGTAGGCATAGGCACATTTTTAAACTTATCCCTATTAAGCTCATTTTTATATATACTATCTTGAATTTCCAACAAATCAAATGTTTTCTAAGATTTTATAGTTGCATCTAGGTCTAGATTCAAAGTGAGCTTGTTCGAGCTTGAAATAACCTTTGCTCAAACAAGCTTGAATATGAATATGAGGTAAACAAACACAACCAAAATACAAGTTGAAGAGCAATAGGGAAAACGAACTCGAACCTAAACCTGAATAGGGGTCATCTCAGTTGGCTTGTGTTAAATATATGCACCTTCTTTGAAACGACACCGTGGACAAAAATTGAACTTTCCTTTCAAGTCTCAAACATGCCTATGCTTCTTAAACTGATTTCAAGATGCTATATCACTGAAAAAATCAAATGTTCTAACCATTTAAAAAAAATAGTTTAAAAATCAAACACTTAATAATAACTTTTCTACATGTACCACTTAATATTTTAAAAATAATAGTTTAAACCATTTAAAAGTTTGGAAACTTGCAATTCAATCTATGATAATGTAATTCAAGTTTTGAAACTCTATGTCACTTTTTCATTGAAATCTCGCTATTGCCATCATTTTCGCACCATTGCAACTACTATAATCATCTCAAAGCCCATCATCACTTTGATTGGAAACTTACATGCAATAAATAAGTGAGAAATAGTAGGTGTAGAAGAGATGAAAGCTTGTAAGGTTGGCAGTGTGGAGTGGCTTGATGGGGTAAAACGATGATGACTTAGTGGTAGTAGTAATTTTCCTAAAGACAACTAGGTATGTGATAGAGATATGAGAGATGTAGGTGTAGGAGAGAGAATGACTTGCAAGGTTAGTGTGGGGTGGCTTGTCAGGTTAGGATGGTGGCGAGTTAGTGGCATCAATAATGATAATGAGGTAGATCAGGTTACTTAGAAAGAAGAAAGTGAAAGTGAAAGGGAAAGAAAAAGAAGATAGTGTTGATGCAAATTTGTCTAAAGGGATATTTTTAAAATTTTGTTGATTTGGTGTGTTATGTTAATTTTGAATAGTTAAGGTTAACACGATAATTTTATGTTCTAATGCATTGATAGGATTTTTTTTTTTTTTGGTTAACAAAGTTAGATTTTGATTAGGAATACAAGATTTATGCATACAATAGATAGGAAAAATGTTAATCACTCTAAAACATATTATGAAAAGTTATAAAAAAAACCCTACATTATAATCTTAATATTTCATTAATTGATACACGAGACTATATAAATAGAATGTTATTGAGATGTAAAGATTTGGTTAATTAAGGAAGGAGAAAGAGCATGTAAATAAATGGGAGAATTTTTATAGAGACCGAGGTTCATGATTTTACAAGACCACAGTTCTATACTATGGTTATAAACCTCATTCTCATCATCTTTCTGTTTTAATTTTTTTCAAGGGTAAAGATTTATTAGTCCATTAATAAAGAATATATTATGTGTGGCAAGCAAATTCTTACATATAGAGAGAGAAAGAGAGAGAGAGAGAGAGAGAGAGAGAAATAGTTGAAGAGTTATATTGGATGTGTGTTTAGTGGTCACAAGAAATTTGATGATCCTCTTTAAAGCATGATTTATCACCAATTCAATTAAAAGCTACTTTACCCATTTTATCTTCCTTCCTCCCAAAAACAAAAATAAGAAAACTATGTACACATACTTTTGAATATGTAATTAGGTATACAAATGATATATTATAATAAGATTAGATATTAGTTTGTCTTTGATTTAAAATTATTCAATCATATAATAATATATCATTAATACACCCAATTATGTATTAAAAAATATGTATATAATAATATTCTTCCAACGTTCTAACCCTAAGATAATTTAGTCTTGTATCATTAGTGTTTGCATTATCAACAGTTATGGTAAATATCTTAGAAATTTTCCATTGAAGCAAACAACTCTCAATTGTCTTGCCAATAGTCAAACCTTTAGCTATAGTAAAAATTGAACAAAAATTTAAAATCTTTCTGCCTAGTTTTTAATCCTCATAAATAAAAAAAGTTGTAAGATAAATATAATTAAGGTTATGAGAAAATGTCCATGTATCAGTTGTAAGACAAACTCTATGGGGGCGTTTGGTTTGGGTAATGTTTAATTACTAAAATAGAAAGATTACCTTGAAGATAGATTACTTAAAAGATTACTGAGTATAAATGGTTACTATATTTGATAAAATTTGATAGGTATAAATAATTATTGTGTTTGGTTAAAGGTAATAAAAGATTACTAGTAAATTATTTTACTTAAATGTCTTTGAATATAATTATTTTTAAATATTTTTTATATTATTTGTCATATTAATTAAAAATAAATTTATTTTTATCTCAAAAATTAATAAATAATAATTTTTCTATAATAAACTCAAGATTACCCCAGTAATCTTTAAATACCTAAGGTGGAGGTGGTAATCAAATTACCACCTATATTACCTGCCACGTCAGCATTAGTAATTGAAGATTACTGTAATCTTTTATTACTGACAAACCAAATAAGGGAATAAAAGATAGATTACCAAAGTAATCTTAAAAACCCTCAACCAAACGCACCCTATGAGGGATCCTAGAAAAGAAATTATTCATCTTCTCTTTCTCCTCAATATAAATTTTAAAACAATCTCTAGCCATAGTAATACATCAGAGAACCTAAAACCTAGATTGTGTTAGACTTATCATTTCACGAAACCCCTCTCGCTCTATAAACCTAAAGGATAACTCATCTATAATAATAATTCTTACTTCAACATGTCTAATTGAATCTTGATCAGATTTTCAAGAATAAAGTGAAGCATGTGTGAAAGTAGCTTAAACACCACTTAAGAGATCATGTGTGCGTTTTTGAGAGATTAAAATCTTTTGTTTCTTTTTTCTCTACAACTTCTTTTATAATAGTTTATTGAACCCTCCCAAAAAAACCCAATAAACTCAATAGCCTATACTTGTATTGTCATAACCGAAATTTTTCTATGAAGTGTATTGACATTCAACAAAACTGATCATAGTATGCCTATAAAACTTAATTCATTGAACTATACATTTGCCCATGCTTTATTAAATTAAAATAATATCAGTGTCTGCTCATATTCGGTAAATTTTCTAACATTCTCTCACTTGAGGAAACATCAATTATTTTTATTTATTTTGAGAAAAGAAAACAAGATTTATTTTTCAAGTAAACAACAATGGATTTTAAAGTGGCCACTATTTTTGAAAAAACAACATAGTCCAACGATAACACTTTGTCTAACAATTCAGTCAATATGACTATCAATGGCGAGCCAAGCCAATCCATATGCCATTAAATTTACACAGGATGTCTATGATCATAATCATTAGCAACCATATGATATAAATCGCTAATTTAGGAGTGTGGTAGGAACAACATGCAAAAGTGATTTCTCTTAATTATTTATCCATTTTATAATTTCTCTTTAACCTTCATTTTTGAAAAAGAATCAAAAGGAATCTAATAGCTTTAAATGAAGCCAATGACTTTTAATGAAACCTGTATATTTCACCAATAATTTTGAGATATTCTAGGACAAGAAACAATTGTATTATGGAGTCTCAAACCTTAAAAATTTTGAGGAAAACTCATTATGTCTCACTTCAACGTTAACATTGTTCTTAACTCTTAATTTGGACTCCTAATTTCTTAGTATCCATCTATTGACCAACTTTGTGTTCTTTAAAAAAACTTTGGTTACTTTGGAAATGTCACATCTTTTCATAGTTATATTACTCACTAACTTCTTAACAATTATGGTAGTGGTAATTCATTTTATATATATATATTTATCCATGACAAGCAATATTAAATTGGCCAAAAGACTTATTCTCACCCAAGGTTTACTACAAATCGAAACTCTCACTTCTTAACTTTTAAAAATCCAAATATTCATTTGTCTGTTAAATTTCACTATTATTGTCAGGGGTAAAATCATCATTTAGAGATTTTATTTAAAGAAAAAAATTATCACTTTTTTTCCATTTTAGTTTTGAAAACTTATAATTTCCCTCTACCCTCATATTTTACAAGTTTAAAAACTAACTTTTTCCCTATAAGTCTAAGGTTTGCAACCTTCATATTTTTCCTATTCACAATCGCCCCCCAGCTTTCTGAAAAATCTCAGCTTCAACCCACTTCAGATTAAGTTTCCAAATTATTGTTAGTGACTTTCTCCGTTCGTCTTCTCTACCTAATCAAGCTATGGCATCTATCTCCTTCCTATTTCTATCCCAACCGATATCTTTGTTAAAGACACAGACATCATTGATGAAAGACCATTGAGGGAAAATGTCCAGACATCTTAAGAGTCGACAAAAAGACGCAAGCAATGTGCAATGTTGATCATAGACGAAAGTTACACGATGACAGAGAGAGCTATCGTATTACAATCTTGTTGAGGGAAATAGACTTCATTGGAGAGAAAGGTTAGGCTGACATCAAAGGGAAGGGAGACACGGTCTCAGGTAGAGGAGTTAGTCGAAGAAGGTCTCTAGAATGTACAAAAAGTTGAAAATGAAAGAGGGGTAGAAACTGAGATTTTTTCAGAAGGCTTAGGGGGTAGTTATGAATGGGAAAAAGATGGAGGGTGCAAACATTAAGCTTGGGGAGAAAAAGTCAATTTTTAAACTTGGGAAATATGAAGGCAAAACAGAATTGTGAGTTTTCAAAACTAAGGTGAAAAAAAGGAAATAAATTTTTTTCTTTAAATAAAATTTTTAAATGATGATTTTACCCTTGACAGTAGCAATAAAATTTAAAAGACGAGTGAGTATTTAAATTTTTGAAAGTTAATGGGTGGAGTTTGGGATTACACTAAACCTTGGGTGGAATAAGACTTTTAGCCTATTAAATTATTGGATTCGTCCCACTTAGAATGAAATCCTTTTATGCAAATGAAATTTTATTCTTATTTTTGGGTGATTGTTTAACTTAAAAGGCCAAATCTATATCCATGATATGTAGTGCATACTCAATGTCATATCTTCAACTTTTAAAGTTAGAGTTAGTCAGGACCATCATTGTTATTGTTTATAGTTGTAAAGTCTATTAAATAATAGAATGCAACAAAGTAGTACCAACTTTATAAAATATTCTTTCTGAGGGTTTCTAGCACATCATCATAAACTTCACTTTGGTTAGAAAATATGACATGCAATTATGACCCCTGAGCATAAAGTTATTAATGAGGACATGTAATGTTTGAACATTTATCTCCTTTAGGTAGATAAACCTTCCAACTTATCAATATTTTTTCACCAGTAGGAAATATATATATGTCAATTGAAAACTCACAACCACCTTTGAGTGAATTGAACTTTTCACAACTAATGTAATTTCATGATCACCTCATGGAACCATCAATTTCAACATACACAATAACCACTTTTGGGTAGAAAATCATATGTATCAAAATTGAAGAATGTCTCTTCTACCATATATAAAAATTTTACAAGCTTCAAGAAATGCACCGCTTTAACAATTAAAGATATTGATGACAACTTATAATAATTTTTATTTAAGACTAAAATCTTTCTAAGGATTGCATTTTTAGACATGCAAAGAGCAAGTTTTTCATTCATCTCTTCAAGTGTATCATATAACTTTTCATATGAGGGGTTTTCATCTATCTCATCATCTATGTCATCTAAATCATCACAAGTATTAAATAAGTTAGAGTTAATTACCTCATTATTTGTAATTGCCATAAAACACATGTTGGCTACTTCATTATCCTCCTTTTCGGATTCATTTTCATCGCTATCATCCCATGTAGCCTTCATTGCTTTCTTTTTCAATCTACCAATTTTGAGGAGAGGACAATCATACTTGATGTGTCCCGACTTCTTGCACTCATAGCACACAATTTGTTCTCTCCTTTGTCTTTCTCCCCTTTCACCTTTAGAAGCCTCCATTTTTATGAAGTTTCCATTTCTTCTTAGTTTTCTATTCCTTAGAAGCTTTCCAATCTTTCTAGTCAAGAGTACAATGTCTTCATCTTCATCATTTGATGTCTCATCTTCTTCTTCTAGGAACTTTTCATTCTCTTTGATGGACGATTTGAAAGCGATACTCTTTTTCTTCTTCTCCACTTCTTCAATTTGTTGTTGCTTCATAGTAAGCTTATGAGTGAGAAGTGAACCTAAAAGCTCTTCAAGAGATAGAGTCTTGACATCTTTTGCTTCTTCGATTGCCATCACTTTGGGATCCCAAGAAGGAGGCAAACTCCTAAGAAGTTTCTTGACATTTTCTTGGTTAGTATAAACTTTACCAAGATTTTTCAATTCATTCACAATAGTAATAAATCTATCAAACATGTTATTAATAGTTTCATTTTCATTCATCTTAAATAACTCGTATGAGTATGTGAGCATGCTAATTTTAGTCTCCTTGACTTATGAAGTCCCTCATTTGACACCATCAATAATTCCCAAATTTCTTTAGCCGAGGTACAAGCTTGTACCTTGTTAAAGTTATATTCATTTAATACACAATATAACATATTCATAGCTCTAGCATTAATGGCAATATTTTTCTTATCTTGAGGGGTCATTTCTTTCCTAGTTTTGGGCACTTGTTTTCCATCTACTTTTTCATAAGAACAAAAGGTCCATCCTGCACTACATCCCACAATTCATAATCACTTTGAAGGAAAATCGACATACGATTTTTCCAATAGGCATATTTGGTGCCATCAAACAATGACAGTCTATTAGAGGGCAAGCCTTTCACTAACAATATGGGATTTTCCTAGGTTTATGGCTATTGCTCTAAACGGTTAAGTTTAAGAGAATGAGGAACCAAGCTCTGATACTAATTGTAAGATCAAATGACTTAAGAGGGGGGTGAATTAGGCAATTTAAAACAATCTTTACCAAATTAGAGAATTAAAACAATTTATTCAAATCAATGAATATTGCCTATTTTTAATCTAATTTATGAGAATAACAAAAATATTTCAAATAATCAATACAATCAAAACAACATAATATAAAGTATGAGTTAAAGGGAGGAGAAAATCAAACACGCGATATATAATGGTTCGGCTCAACCCGGCCTACGTCCACTCCTCCAAGCTTTCTCCCTTAGAGTATTCCACTAATCCTTGGTTGACCAAAACCTCAACCAAGCTTTTTTTCACAACCAAAATAGCTTCCAATGTGCTATTAACCTTTACAAATGTTAAAACTCAATTTCTCTCACTAGAGATTTTCTAATCTCTCCAAGAGTGAACCTCACTATTTTATAGCACGAATTTTAGTACAAAATTGAATTATGATCTCTCTCAAAAAGTGTATATGAAAGTTAAAGTTTAGTACAACCCATTGCAAATGAAATTACAAAGTGTATACGCAAGGGTTTTGATTAGAGAGAAGAATTTGCAAGTGAATAGCTCAAAACTAATTTGCTCTCAAATATATGAAAGTTTTTTGTGGCAAAAATTCTTTTCGAACAAATTTGATTGGGTTTATATAGGGGAAAAATGAGAAAAGTTACCGTTGTGCACAAAGAATAGTCGTTTTAATTTTTCAGAAAATGCACAATTCGATCGATCAGATGTAATTTGATCAACCGGATGTAATGTGGCACTCCCGTGGTACCTACGTGGCACTAGCCGTTGGAAAGTTTAAACCAAAATTCGGTCAACCAAATTTTTAGAAGCCAAAATACATGGCTTCTGGACAATTTGGAACCTGCCATCGAAGAATTCGGTTGATCGAATTTTATTACATTTTACCCCCTAAATTTTTAAAAATTACAATTTGACCCCTAAAACTTTGAAAAGTGACAATTTAACTCATTTTTTAAAACTCTTTCAAAACCAACTTTGAGATATGAAAATGTAGTTTACAAAACTTCATCATTTTAAATGAATTAATAAACTTTGGTGTAAAAAAATTGTCTTAACCCAATAAGTTTGAAAAATGACATTTTAACCCAAAAAGTAAAAGATATGAAAATGAGTTTTCAAGTGAGCTATCCCATGCACATAAATATTCTAATCAAAACAAATGCTCTAAATTACAAATATATCTACTTTAAACTTGAGTTTTTCTTCGAATCTTCAAAAATTCTTCAATTGAGTCTTTTCTTTCATTTCCATCTTGAAACTCCTTCAAATGCATTAAATCAATTCTTGCAATCTAAGCTCACACTCAAGTAAAATCATTAGTTAATATGCTTAGGAACATATTAGTTTGTTATCATCGAAATAAGAGCATAATGACTCCTTGAGTCAACAAGATACTCACCAACAAAAACATTGAATGTTTTAATACTGTACAAAGATATATTTCTTTCATCCAAGGCCTAATTTCCAAACTTATGTAATGCCAGATCTCATGACTTGATATAAATCACACTCCACTCACAACACATCAATTACACAAAAATAATTGTATACTATTTGCTTCTTTTTTTTTTTTAAATCTAAATTTTATCTCTTGTCTATTAATCATGCCCTAAATCATAATCATAGTTAATCTGAATTTAACCAATAATTGTAGCAATTAAGAAAAATAAATTGAAGTATTATTCTCCACCAAAAGAGAAACACAAGGAAAAGAAAAGAATAAAGAAGAAAATATTATTCTTTGTCTCATATGAGCAAGAAACGCTTTCCATTATTAGAAGTCCTAACCCCAAGCGCCACTGAAGTAATTAAGAGCACGTAGTCTAATACAAGCTCGTTTGTACTTCACAGGTTTGCTCAATTTTATGTGCCTTCTCAGTAAATATGCAACTTTTCTTTTGGTCCCGCTCGAATAATGTTCAACACTTTATCTTTTTTTTTATAGATTCTGGAGTCTCTGTTTTAATTTACTTCAAGGATCAAACTTTAGGAGCTGGTGATGTATAATTAATTGAAAAAAATATAAATTCAGGATATACAGTATCAGATATTACAATGTTCTTTTAATAATTATGGGGCTGATCTTGAGCATATATGATCATCTTGATGTCTTTTAGGTTTTTCACTGCTCAAACTTTCATGAAAACTCTTGACAAATATTTTGGGGTCAAAAAGAAAAGAAAATATATTTTACTATAGGCACTAATCCAGAAGGTGTTAAACACAAGCCTTTGAATTGATTGATTCTGGGCTACAGTTGTAAAAGCTCGAAAATCTTCTTCTTTTGAAGGTCTTGTGATAAAAAAAAGTTACAAAATTTGTTCTTTCGGTTAGAACCGTAAAAGCATATTGTCAAGTATCAGACAAGAAGAATCAGGCGTGGCCAAATAGTAAATTTATTGATGGGCCAAACAAAGCAGGTTATGCATAGCATCAATGCCTCATAAATAACGTAGTTTGTTAACAACATGATTTCATAGAAATCTCAAGGCCATGCATTACTTTGCTTTAGGCTCGCTATCTCTTTCACCATGAACTCAATTGTAAGTCGTCAATGGTGGCAACGTTCGGCGTCATCTATAGAAGGAGACGCTCTCATAAAGAAACTCCTTCTTAGCCATGACCCTGATGGTCGCCGTCTTGAATCTGAGCAATTGCTTCGAGTCACCGAGAATATCATGCGCTTTGCTACTAATTCTGAAGTACTACTAACTCCCTGCTTATTTGACCAATTAATGAAAACATAAAAGATGTTTTTAATGGTTCCTTTTGTATAGTCATCAATTTCATCATTAACAGCATTGATTCTTAAATTAATTTTCAGGTTTCTAATATACATAGGGATGCCCTTGCAGTGGATAATGAAAGCATTTTTGATGTTGTTGGGTCACAAGAACCGCTGGGATACACCATTTATAAAATATCTCGCGAGGTTTCTAATCTTTCTTCCTCTTTATAGCAAAAAATTGTCAAGCCTTTATTTAAAGTTTCAGTCTAATATATTTTTGGTAATAGCAGATGCTCTGCAAATGTTGTGGGAAAGGAGATATTCATACAAGGACCATGGTAATGTTTGATTTGCTAGGGAGTTATAGATGGGATGCAAAAGTGGTTTTAGTACTTGCAGCATTTGCAGCAAGCTATGGTGAATTCTGGCTCACAATGCAGCTATACCCGGAAAATCCTTTGGCAGTATCGATTGCAATGCTCAAACAGTGGCCAAGCAGCATCAGCAAGTTGAATCCTCGATTTAAATCATTAAGTTTGTTGGTTAAGACGATGATTGATGTGACCAGGTGTATTATTAGTTTCGAAGGCCTTCCGGTTGCTCATGTAGTACCAGATTTTGACATGATTTCAACTACAAAGTCTCATATTTTCATTGCTGCTTACTGGATCACTAGAAGCACATTGGTCTGTTGTTCTAATATCAAAGACTTAATAGCCATGAGGCCTGAGCAAGTGCATGTTCTTTCCCTTCAACTCTCCTCTGGTCTTCGTTCTAATTTTTTGTTTTGGTGATAATCTATAAAAGAAAGTTAGCCTTCAAAGAGTTATTACTGTTTGATGATCTAATTCATTTGTTTGAATACTCTTCAGGCATTCAAATTCAGCAATTGCAGCTTGGGAGCTCTCAAGTTTGGTATATAGAATGAGCAATATCCGGAGTGGCCTCAGCCAGCAAGTGGATGAATGTCATCGACATATAGGTTTCCTTTTGATACTTATTAGTGATGCAATAGCCATTCACTCTTACATTAAATCTGAATTATGCATAATTTGTTTACTTTTTATAAATTGGCAGAGATGAAGATGTATCAGAAGCTTATAGATACTTTCAAGGACAAGGAGTCCCGGAAAGACAACCAAGAGGTGCTTCAACTGCTATTTGCTTTAAAGAATGACTTACCACTCAAGAATTGCTCCACACAAGCAAAGGTACTAAAACATTTTTTCCTTCTTTTTTCAGCCATAACCTTAGAGATTTTAATCACAGCACACCTTCAGACTCACAATTAGTATCCGATTCTATAGAATAGAATACAAAAAGAACTTTAGATTCAGTAACAGTAATCTATTCCTCTGTATATGCCTCTTCAAATTTTAAACTACTTAGCCTTCATATATTTTGATTGGCAGCTAGGTGTATCTGAACTGAAAGACAAGGTAGTCATTCTTTTGGTATCAAAACCAGAGCTCCTTCCATTGGAGGAACTATTTTTGCTAGTTCACCAAACTTATGATCATCCGTACAGCAAGAATTTAAAGGGAAGTTATGAAATTGTTTGGGTTCCCATCTCATTTTCGGATAAATGGACTATTGCTGAAGAGGAAAGTTTTGATATTTTATCAAACTCTTTGTCGTGGTTTTCGCTTTGCCGGCCGCAATCTCTTGATTCAGCAGTGATGAAGTTCATAAAACAAGAGTGGGAGTTCAAGGCTGAGCCCATCATGGTAGTGTTGGATTCAAAAGGGATGGTAACACACTCAAATGCACTTGATATGGTGTTGATATGGGGCGCCAGGGGATATCCCTTTTCAGTTTCAAAAGAAATTCAGCTCTGGGAAATGGAGAATTGGACTCTACAACTTCTGATTGATGAAATTGAACCGCAATTGGCTAGTTCGGTAAGACAAATGACTTCACACTTAAGAAGCATCATCCTTCTTTACAGATACTTCAAATTCTTTGTACTTATAATTACTTTGATGCCAGGTTGAAGGAGGCAGGAATATTTGCCTTTATGGAAGTGACAACCTAGATTGGATTAGAGAATTCAATGCAAAAATAAATGAAATTAGAGCTAAAGGCTTGCAACTTGATATGGTGTATGTTGGTAACAAGAACCCAAGTGAACAAGTGAGAAACATTTTAACCATCATCAATAAAGAAATGCATATTGATTTCGTTCTCTCTTTCACGAAAATACAATTCTTTTGGTTCCGGTTGGAGCGTATGAGAAAATCAAAACTCCGACTAGGAAAGATGGCTGATAGCGATCATATTCTAAGAGAGGTGTCAGCATTACTGACTACAGACGATGAAGACAAAGGTTGGGCAGTGCTAGGTAAAGGTTTATCATCAGATATTATAAGGGTTGAAGGAAGCAAGCTCATGGAGTACTTGAACAGGTTTCCAGAATGGGAAGAAAATGAGGCAAAGCTGGGATTCGTTGGTGCACTTTTTTTATATGCTGTTGAACCGCCAGATCATACTGCTCATTGTAGTCACTCTAAGCTTATTCCTTATACTGATGGGTCTGCTGCCGTATGCCGAAATTGTAAGCGCCTCTTGAAAAAGTTTGTAGTGTATGAATGACTGGTAATTAGAGTGCTCTGCTCTAACTGAGTTGAAGATGATACTAGAAATAAAATGAGTGTTCCTTGGCAAATAAATTATTTCTATTTGCAGTCTGAGATTGTTTAAGCAAAATGAAATTTATCTACCATGGATTACACTTTTAAAGAAAATCATGACCAGATTTTATAAATAAGTCGTCTGTAGATTGACAAGCCTTATTTACGCAGTATTATGGATGCCAATCGTCAATGAACAATTCAGAAATACATAAATTAAAAGCATAAATGAAAAGTCATTGTTGCATTCACTTGCACTACAAACTGTAAGTTGCACATAATTTAAGAATGACTCTGAGGTAGATTACATAGATTATAATCCAGAAATCCCAGATCAGTATCACATGGTTTGACAAGATTTGACGAAAGGTTGATGCCGCAATCTTTGTTGACTTGCAGCCTTTGGTTTCTTCCCTTCAATTTCCCAACTACTTATAGAGCGTGACCCCATAAAATTAAAACCCTGAATTTATCAGTTCTATGAAGTTCTGCAACCTTGTAGTTAATCATCATCATTATTGTTTTCAATTTCAAAATATGCAATTTTGAGTTTTTTTCACAAGATAGACAAAGGTAGTGGTGATAAGAATCTTAAAAGATTATAATGTCTAATATTGTGTGATGAAAATTAGATAAAACCCAAAAATAAAAAAGTAACACATGATTTTTACCACAATTCAATCCGATAATTTGAATGTCTATGCTCACAATGTAGTTAATAATTGTTGTGTATTACAATAGAATTTTTAAAATGGATTAGTAACTAGTTTAAATTTTCCTGTTTGACTTTTCTTGTCAGTTCCTCTTAGATAATTCTTTGAATTTACAGGACCTTTCAAGAAAAATTATATTCAAACTAGTAGGAGTAGGAATCCAAATTCTAGTGCAATGACAATTGATATGTTCTTATTTCAATTGATCAGAAAAGGAAAATTGTAAACATTAAAAATATCCCTATTAGGATGCTGAAAATATTTTGTTCTTTGTTGTTATTATGAGAAATAGGAAAATATATGTATAAGATTTTAGAAAAATTTCATTTTTGGTGGGAGTCTACATGTTATATCGACTTGATGAGACTTTTTTTTTTTATAGAGTATATGGAGTATGAATTGTATGATCGCTAATGACTTGTTGGACAACTCGAGCTTATTCAGGAATATACCTCGAACTGAGAATTATTTTATAATATTTATTATTTTTTAACCAATGTAAGAAAGATAGGAAATCATCTTGATGTCTTTCTCACATATTGGAAACAGTGAAAGTATAACAATCGAGAGGTAGGGTGTGTTTCCTCCAGTCACATTAGAAATGATTTATAAGATTCTTTAAGTGGGAAGTGCTCTCCAAAAGGGAAGTGTAAAATTAAGCCAATAAGAGTTCTTTATCTTTGACCATGAAAAAAGCAATAGGTCATCCTCGCATCAAATTGAATAAAGGCTAGAGCCATTTCCCTAATGACTTCATGACAGGATGAATCTAGTGAACCTCAAAACATTCCCACTCAAGATTTAAGTTGGAATTGTTAGAAATTTTCTAATATGGACTAACATTAAATTTGATTATGGTTTAATAAAATGTGATAACCTTAGACAAATCTCATATCGACTAAGCACGAAAGAAATAATGGGTTTGTCTGTACTCTGTCTATGTATCTCACATCAGTTAGGAGTGAGAGGATTTAACTAGCTAAATAGCTTATGAGCTCATTAAACTATTAAAACGCATTTTGGGTTGCAAAACCCATAAGCAAAACCATGATAAACTATGTCTCTGGAGTAGACAATATTTTGACAGTGGGTTGGGCTATTGGACCAAGGGTGTTAGAAATGGTATCAAAATAGTTTTGCGTGTTTTCTTGAATAATGGTGGGGTAAACCTCAGCAAAGATGTTGAGTCCTATAAGAGGGGTGTATGTGATACCCTTAGGCAAATCCCACGTCGGTAAAACACCAGAGAAATGTTAGGTCTGTCTATACTTTGTTTGTGTATCCCATATTGGTTAAGGGTAGGAGGATTTAATTGGTTAAATAGCTTATGAGCTACTTAAACTGTTAAGACGCTTTTTAGGTTGCAAATCTAAAAGCAAAACCATGATGGATTTTGTGTCCAAAGTGGACAATATTTTAACAGTAAGCCGAGCTATTGGACCAAGGATGTTACATAAAATTAAGTAATTGAATAGTCAAATGATAGTTTATAGATAGGTTTGAGTGATCAATAAAGATAAGTTCAATGCACTTGAAGGATATGATTTTAGTGGATAGTATTAGTGTGAACTTTAAAGTTTATTGGATCTTTGATGAAAGAGTCAATTAACTTACTAAATATTGGCTAGGTCTTTACTCCAAAACCACATGTAGTAAAGCTTGTCCTATTAAAAGTTGTCATTCAAGAAGGTTTTTGAAGCAAAAGAATAGTCACTTCGGATTCAAATTGCATAGCTTTCCAAGTATTTCTATAACCCTAAAGAATTGAATTCATTATTTTATAATATATGCATATATCATATGGATTAGAATTGCATGATTTTACTAAGTTAAAAATCCAGAATAAATCTTAAATGTTGTATTAGAGCAAAACACATTATGTTGTAAAATTTGAAAATACAAAATTGAAATCATGAATTATTAATTTAACAATGAGGGTTTAAATCCAAATTAGGGTTATTTTGAAATTCAAGTTTATTGAAAATTCAATTAAGCTTTATTTCAATTAAGGATTTTATGTTAAATTGGGTTTTCAAATTGATTAATTAAACTTTGAAATTAGAGTTCAATATTCCTTGATTTCATATTTCAAAAGTCAAATTTCAATTTGGTGAATTTGATTTCTAAATACAGTATCCTTTTGGCTAAAATTGGACTTGAAATTTGTGGCATATTGGCTAAGGTTCGTGTGACCAGCATGGTCATGCTCGTCCACCGATTGTGACCACCTCATATGACAAAATTAGGCAAAGCAAGAGTCGATGACGTCATGGAAGTTCTTCCTCCAATTGAGAATTTTTTGTGTAAATTTGATGACATAATCATTGGAAATCAATAATAGTAAGACAACCATTGATTCCCCTCTCAAATCGAACCATTTCAAAGAATGGAATATGTAAATTTTGTCATCGAAATTGTGAAACCAAGTTTAGGTTTTTATTGACATCACAAGTTAAATGGGTTGGGAAAACTCGATCCACAATGATAAACGAGCTAAATCAGCCCAAAAGTCAATTTGGTCAAATACAAACTAGGTTTTTATGACCCATAAACTAAATCCAAACCCATGTAGATAACTTGATCCATCTGAGGATAGTTCGTGAATACCACAAGTGTAAAAGCTAGAAAACAGTAAGTGACTAGCATGTGCAAGTATGTAGAGATTGTTTCGCGCGTGGCAACACCTTGCCACGAATGCTTGATATGGGAAGAATTATAAAGCACATTAGGGCATGTGAGTGTGTTCTTGTGGCATGTGCTTACGCGTGTACCTCTATAGAGGTTTGTGCTTGCACATGTACCTCTATAGGGTGCATTCAAGCACATGTCATTATTCATAAGCATGTGGAAGAGTGTTTGTAGTGTTTAGGCTTACGTGACGACATGTGGGGACCCCTCTAGTAAGGTTTGCAACACATGAAATGGTTTATTTTGACGTGTTGGCAGTCCTTGGAGACATGTGTAGGCTATGGTGGGTGCAAATAACAAGTAGAGTCTTTCAAAAATGTGTCAGTGTATATAAATTGTGAATTCTATTGAGTGGCTATATGTAATAGTGTATAATTGGCTTTGAGTAATGTGTGTGCATCTATAAAGGATTTTTTTTTAACACATTAACATGTGTGAATGTCTCATGAGAGCATGTGATAAGGATTTAAAGCTTTTTTAGAACACATGAGTCCACTTGAAAGGTTTTATGTGGTGCATATAAGGGCATAAAGGTAGTTTAGGCATGTTAGAGTGTGTGAAAGATCTATGGTAGTGAATGAAACATATTAAAGACATGTAACAATCTGTAATAGCACGTAAAAGGCAAGTAATAACCCATAGAGTGCATAAAGGACTTATGGTAGCACATGAGTGGCTTGTAGTGACATGTAAAGGTAAATGAGGTACTTGTATATCTCCTTTTGAAGGAGAAATTCATTTTAGAATGAATATTGTGACATTAGGATTATTAAAGTTCCCTCCTCTTATTAGGATTAATAAATTAAGTATAACATCAACTCTATCGTGTGTGGTTAAATTATCATATTAGATTAAGTTTATTGTTCACTCGGTTAAATGCAACAATTTTTAAGGAAGATTGTCAAAGATAATAAGATATCGTACCTCATGAAATCTTAATTAAGATAGTAATATTTAGTATTATTGAAATAATTATGTGAGTTTTCATAATGTTAATCATTATAGCAGTATATTGTTGAGACTTAACAAAATTTTCCCATCGAAAATGATATATTCTTTAATTTTAATGCAAATAATTTTTTGCTCAAAGGTGGTCAATGTCTATATTAAAATCGATAATAGCATAAGGTTAATTTTGAAAATACACTGGTTATGTAAGATTCAATGCACCCAAAGGTGGTTGAGTTTATTCAATTGATATGTGTTTTCTTATTTGATAAAGGATAAATAGCGGTCTAAAAAGTTTATTTGCTCAAAGCTGATATTTTTTTCGAAAATCATATGTTCTGAAGGTTATCATTATGACTTTAAACTTGTGCTTAGGATCCTAGTAGAATGTCATTTTTTCTATCCAAAAGTGATTCAATGATGATGCACTAAGAATCCTTATAAGGTGTAACTTATGAGGTTTTGAAGCTACTTTGATTATTGCCTAAAAATACAAATTTGTTGCAATGTTTAATGAAGATTGTTAGAAATAATTTAGTATTATATCCATGAAATTTTAATTTTGACAATATTATTTAGTCTCAATAGAAATTATTGTAAGTTATCAAAATGTTCAGTTGTCAAAGTGGTGTTTTCATTGAAGCTAGTGAAATTTCTATATTTGGTGAGAGTGATATTCTTTAATTTGATTGATACAATTTCCTACCCAAAGATGGTTATTGTATGTGTTAAAATTAATGGTTGCATAGGGTGATTATAAAATTACATTAGTCGTGAAAATTTCAATTCGCCCGAAGGTTATTCTAATTTTTCAATTGACATATTTTTCTTATTGGTGGAGAAGAGAGTAGTAACTTAAAAGGTTTATCTACCCACAGGTGATAAAATTTTCAAAAGTTATATGTTCTCCTTATTTGTATCCTTATGTTTAAAGGTCCTAATTGCATATCATATTTATTACAGACCGGTAGACTTGAACCCAAAGGTTATTATATGATGATGCACTTGAAACTCTTGTGGATAATAGCTTATAAGGTACTGAAGCTATTCATTGCCAATGATATTATTTGTTGCATTCCATCTTAAATAGATTTTATTATAATGAACAATAATAATAACACCACGTAAAGACCCTAATTGTTTCCAACTTTAATAATTGGAGGTAAGATATTGAGTTTTCATTGTTAATTAAGGATATAGATTTGGTCTAGTGAGTTGATGAACCACCCAAGCCCAAAGATGATAACATAATTGAAGACTAGGATATTATACCTCATTTGAGTTATAAAGGAAGTTTTTTTTAGATATAAGCATATTGTTATATCTAAGTCATACACTCAGTTAAAAGAAATAACAATATGACTTGGATGAGATATAAACTTTTATCTAAGTCATATGCTCAGATATAGACATCCAAGTCATACGCTCAGTTAAGGCCCATTTATAGAAGAAATAGTAATAATAAGAAGAGCTAGTCTTATGACTCAAATAAAGATAAAGTTTTAGATGTAAAGTTGGTTAATAGATAAAGGTTAAGTAAGTGAAAGTCTACATTTAGGTTTGAAAATTATATGGACATTAAAGTTATCAATATAAGCATATTGAATATTTTACCAACTTTTCAAGATTTTGGGACTCCAAAATACCATAGCTGAAAAACTCAGTCATAGCTTTAAAAGTTTTTATGAAAAGTGAACATGGCTCGATATTCATAGGGTAAAAGAGATCAAGATGATGTAAGGCATATTTTACATGGAACTCCTTCTATATCTATGTGTTAGATTTAATTTGAGTTTTGAACCTTAAAAGAATCTAGTATGAAATTTTGTATGAGTTAAGGGATACTCTACTTAAGTAAGAATCTATATAAGAAAAAGACTAGATCTTGACTGTTACGTTGTAATCATCTGGAACATTCCAAAGCATATAGTATTTATAGGCCTAATCAATGTATTAGAATTATTTTACTCCAATACAGTAAAGTTGTTAGATCTTGACACTATCAAAAGTGACAATTTTTCATCATTGAAGGAAGACGATGTAAAATCATTTAATTTTTCCCATGTATATATTGGCTAAATTCATAATGCGAGTCAATAAGATTTATAAAGGCCAATGAAATCTGAGATTAGTTTAAAGGATACTTCCACTAAAACACTAACATCTAATTTCATAGTAGACAAATCAAATATGATTGACATAATAATGGAAACCCTGATGAGAAAATCTACTATAAAAAGATGGTTTCCTATCACTAACTATTGTTATGTGTATCTCAATAAGGAAGGTCATTTAGTTAGCCATATTTTTAATCCAACAATTATTTCTATAACACTTATGTCCAAATACATACCTTTACCTAGAATGTGCACTTGAAGAAATGTTTTTACCCAAATTTCTCACATAAAAATGTAGCGATTATAAGATATGCATGGTATTAAAACTTAAATCTCACAATCTCAAAAAAGTGCATTATTAATTAAACTCATAATACAAAATCCAAATGTGAAATATCCTAATGTCTGAAATCCAAATCATGAAGACCATAGTACTACAATAGAAATAAAACAATCCAAAATACATAAAAATAATCACACAAATAAAATGACTAAATTGACCCCACCTCATGCGTCTGATTAAGCTGACCCATTAGCTCTCCCACTACTCTACAATGTCACCTACAAACAATAATAAGAATATAATAAGTGAAACACACTTAGTAAGTAGGTCTTCTCATGGTGCCAAACATATAACATGAGTAATACCCATAAGTTATAATTAGTGTCTCATATAAAACCTAATCATGGTATTTCAAATGTCTTTCTTGCATCCAAGATGCTCATTTGAGTCATTTCGACACTTAACACCCAATCTTCAATAGAAATGTCATGCCAGATGACTAATGTCACATGATGTATATTGGCATCCCAAACACCTGATAAAACATGAGATTTTTCATATGTCAATAATAAGGTATACCTAGTACACTTGTTGGTCGAGCTTCGAGCTATAAATACCATATCATAAGGGAAGTAAGACCCTATGCTTTTCCCAATATTACACAAGCATCTTAGATGCCAAGACGCTTAACTTCGATGCATGCATGAGCATCCTAGATGCTAAGATGCCTAGTGTCAGTGCATAATCATCTAATAGGTATCAACGTCACACAGACTATACCAAGTGCTTTTACGAAATAATATAGAACATTGTTCTCAATTTTCAACTTAGAATCACTCCGATTAAGGTCGTGCCATCATACACATAGTCAAACACTCTCAAAATCCTTTTATGTTATCAAATACATAGTCGAACACATTTATCAAAACATCATCTCATGTTGTTTTCGTTAAAGTCTCACTATTTATTTCCTCATAATCATCCCTTATTGGGGTAAATTGGTTATTTTCATAGTCATCTATGAATATAGAAATGTTGTTATAATACTACTAACTTCTTACGCCTTTACTTCTAATTTTCCCAAATGTACATGGAAGTGTACCCTTATATACACGAGGGTGTTCTTATTCCATATTCACAAATATGCATTGAACTAACATGGGCATGCAATCTAAGGTGGTATACACGGTTGTGTGTTACATACCACATGTGTGTGTGTGTCTATACACACACACACACACACACACACACACACACACACACATATAGGTACACTAAATTAACCTTAGATGTACCTATGAGTATTACAGTTCAAAAGCCTCTATGAATTCTCTATCTAAAAAGCAATTTAAAGTCATGTGAGAAAAGATAGAGTCTATGACTAGTAATAAAGTATGTGATCTCATGTAACAATTTGATAGTATTGGTAGCTCATTTGGATTATAATTATGCATGATAGATGTCAAAGTTGTCTTTCTAAATGAAATTCTTAGTAAGGAAGTCTATATGGTACAATCAGTTTTATCGAAAGCATAAAAAATAAAGCTTTTAGTATGTAATCTTAAGAAGTCTATTTATGTTTGAAATAAACTTGTTGATAGTGGCATTTAAATTTCCTATGACTTTGTAAGGAGCAAATTTGACCAATATAAACATATGAAGATTAATGGGGATAGGTTTATCTTTAAGGTATGGTTCAGTATATTGGCAGTGGTGATATCAACTTATTTCGTGAGATCAAACCAATTTTATCCAAGACTTTTAATGTGAAGGATCTTGAATATTCATCTTTAGTTCTTGGTATTAAGATTCATTATGAAAGGAGATGTAAACTTATTAACTTATCTCAAATACATATCAGAAGTGTGTACTTAAGAAGCCCAACATGCAAAATTACAAGGCAAGTTGTGTGTCTATTGTAAAATGAGATAAGTTTAGCATCAAACATTGTCTGAAGGTCTATAGAATGATATTAAAAGGGACTATGTGTGAAATGTCCCTTATGGTGGCATTATTGAAAGCATGATGAATGCATAAGTATACACAAGCCTAATGAATAATTAATGTATTTAAAGTTTTTAATCTTTACCTCTTAAATCAAAGTTTTGATTACTAGGGTTGTGGTTTAAGAGGTAATTAGATGTAAAAATTCAAGATTTTGTTGGTTATAAAGATGATCTAAAATCTATTTTTGGATATATTGTTGATCTTCTTGAATGGGCCATTTTTGAAAAAGCATTAAGTAGTTATTAGTAACAACCATAACCATAGACATTAGATTCGTAGCTTGTTATAGGGTAACTTCTCAAGTTTTATGGTCGAAGGATTATATTTTTAAGACTACTTGATGTCAACTTTATCTAATATGATAGTAGTGCAATTATGTAGAAGACTACCAAAAAATTGAAACGTACAAAAATAAAATACTTTACAGTCAAGAACCTCACAATAAAAGGAGATATCAAGGTAAAGTACATAATACAGAGTTGATATAGGTTAAGCTCTAACCAAAGAAATAAAACCTATAGCTTATAAAGTAATGTTTAGGGTTATAGCACATACAGTCATGTTTAGGGCTATAGCCCATAAACTTTTGTATTTAAGAATTTTAATATTTACCTCTCAAATCAAAGTTTTGAGTGTTGGGGTTGTGGTTTAAGAGGTAATGAGATACTTGCGAAAATTTAAGATTTTGCTGGTTATAAAGATGAACTAAAATCTATTTTTAGATATTTTGTTATATTTGTTGAATGGGTCATTACCATGGACATTAAATAGTCATTAGTAGCAATCACAACCATGGACATTAGATTTATAACTTGTCATAAGGCAACTTCTTAGGTTTTACTGTTGAAGGATTATATTTTTAGGATTACTTAGTGCAATTGTGTAGAAAACCACCAATAAATTGAAACATACAAAAATAAAATACTTTACAATTAAAAACTTTGCAAAGAAAGAAGATATTAAAGTAAAGTACATAAATACAGACATGATATATGTTAAGACCTAACCAAAGGAATAAAACCTATAGCTCATAAAGTCATATTAAGAACATGAGAGTATTTAAGGTCTTTTGATATTTAATTAGTGGAAGTTTTACATTATAATTGTATATGTGTGAGTGTGTGTGTGTGTGTGTGTGTATTATCAAAATCATATTAGTTTATTCATCTATACATAGGTATATAGATATATGCATATATATATTGTTATGGTACAACATATGTCTGTAATAAAGTTTCTCTTATGTATGACAATTGTCTATGTATGTTTCATGAGTCTCGAGTAAGGTTGAAACATACAGGTTTTATTGGAAGTAAATAAATTTATCTTGTTTCTTTTGAAACATAACAAGTTAAAAAGAAATCATAAAGAACATTGATAGAGGTATAACACCATTTGGTATCACATGATTAAATATTATTTCTACCATACTCCCAGATCATTGATCCGTGTTGACTTAATTATTAGTAATTGTGATCATGGATTGTTAAACCAACACTATGAAAATGATAAGTTTTGAGAGTTTAACGAAACGGTGCATGTGAGGGTTAGCAGTACAACGTCATTTCATTCAGAAGAAAAGAAATTATAATAGTTTGAATAGTAAGAAGGGAAAGTGTTTCAACAAGGTCATTATTCAATTTATTTTAATAAAATAGTTGAGTTCATGAAGAAGTAATCTGATGGTAGAGGAGTCTAGTGAGGTTATTGTCAGAAGAATCAATCAACGGTAGAAATAACAGATAACAGTTGTAAGGTTATAGTTTGTTTTCTTCTTTTTGTATAAAATAGAGAACTCATGTGAATATTGTGTAATTCTTGATTCTCAAATTAATAAAACTAGAGGTATTATTCAATTAGTGAGATTTTGCGTATAAGATTTGCTAGTTTTATTCGTTATTTGTTATGGTATTAGAGCCCTTGATTAGTGTTAGTGGCTAGTTTTTCAATGGATTCTCAAAACATATTAGTCGATTCTAGAAAGGTTTCTAGTCAACAGTTAGAAATATCAAATGGCATTCCTCTGTCTACTTTGCAAGTCATTAATCTGGAGCTTACGGAGGACAACTATAGACATTGGTGTGCTTACGTACTATATATCGTTGGAGCTTTTGATTGAAAATAACATCTTACTAATGTAGTCATATGTCCATCTTGGTTTATAGTTGTTGAAAATGAGACTCGTGGAAATGTTATGAAAAAGCAAAATCCTAAATATCATAAGTAGAAAAAACTTGATAATTTGTTGTTAAATTGGCTTGTAACATCTATTTCTAAGGACATATTTAGTTTTATGGCTTAATGATGCTTTGGCTATGAAACATGGCTAACATTAGAAAATTACTTTATTATTGAGTCAAAATTGAGAGTTATAAGCTTTAAAAATATGTTGTAGACAAGGAAGAAAGGTAATTAAACTAGGAACATAAAAATACAGCGAATACTTTAATTGCTAGTAGTTAGAATGTAACTGAAGAAGAATTAATAGCTTTTATATTGGATGGAATAAGACCAAAGTTTGATCTAGCTGTTGTACATGTAGTATCTAAGCTTGATAAAGGTGTTGGTGGTATAACATTAGCAGATGCAAAGGTTATTTTGCAGAGACATGAGCAAAGGTTATCTAAGCATTTTGCTTATGCCTTTGATATACAAGGAGGATCAGTAAATGTGGCTAATAGAGTAGCAAGAAAAATGGTTAGAGGCAAAGAATATAGGAATCATAAATAAAACACTATAGAGGTTGATGCTGACTTGTTGTATCAAGTCAGTATAATCAAGTAAGAAGTACAAGAAGAGTGTTTAATAAACTAAAGGTGATATGTCAAGTGCATGGGAAGGTTGGTCATACAGCATTACAGTGTTATCACATATTCAATATAACCTATGTGGGAAGTAGTGGTAACCCTGGTGGACATAAAATAGGAAACTTTTAGGTTAAGTTTGAAGGAAGTAAGAATCATAAGGAGGATAATGTAGAGAGATTAGGATACTTAAGTTGAAGTAATCTATCAAGACAATCTAGTTAGTTTTCTACCATTGGACAAATGAACAAATCTGATCTACAATGGTCAAGAGGGGTGAAGCAAGCTTAGATGAATTCAGTGCATGAAAGAGTAGGAAGTAATGTCATAACCAATGAGATGGCCAAAGATTTCATTGTTTCACTAGCAACAGTGGTTGATCCTATATGGTACATGGATTATGGGGCCATAGGTCATGTCATTTCAAACTTAAATCAGTTGGATAACAAAAAAGGATATCAAGGTCAATAACAGCTTCAGGTGGGGAGTAGAGAGTACTTAAATATCTCTCACAAGTTTTTCTTTTTTCTCAACTCTCTTAGCCAATAAATGCCTACATTTGAAAAATATTTTGTGTATGTCTTATATAACAAAAATTTGTTAAGCATATCCAAATTAACCAAGGATAATAATTTTGTGATAGAGTTTTATTCTTATTTTTGTTTTGTTAAAGATAGAAAGACCAGAGTTATGCTACTCAAAAGGATTGTAAAAGATAGTTTATACCAGTTTCAACCAAGTACATATGCATACATTTCAAATGGTTCAAAGCTTGTTTAGTCTGCTAAACAAATAAGTGATTTTGATTATTCTTTAGATAATAAAGGTTTTAATAGAACCGTTTTACATAGTAAAAAAGTTAAGTCAATTGTAGGACATAAAAGACAAGGCCATCCTTGTACTCAAGTGTTGAGTTCTATGTTCAAAATAATGCAAATAAGTGGTTCTCATATCAATAAATTGCCTTTTAATTGCGATTGCCAATTTGGGAAGAATCATCCTAAACATTTGCTAGTTTTATGTTTAGAGTTACAAAACCTCTTAAATTAATTCATACAGATATATGGGGGTTTACCTTTATGTTGTCTTTAGAAGGATTCAGGTATTCTATAGTATTTGTGGATAATTTTTCAAAGTTTGTTTGGATTTACCATTAAAAGCTAAAAGTGAGACTAAAGAAGTGTTTTTAAAGTTTCAAGTAGCTATTGAAAGACAACTAGAAAGTAACATTAAGGTCATTCAAAGTGATTAGGGTAAGGAGTTTAAGAGTCTTGCCTTAATGTTTCAAGAAAAAAGTATAACATTTAAGCATCCTTGTCTATATAATCATCAATAGAATGATAAAGTTAAGAGAAAACAAAGGCATTTGGTTGATACAGGTTTAACCTTGCTATCATAGGCTCATTTACCCTTATCTTTTTGGTGGTTGGCTATTCAAGTTGTTGCCTTTCTTCCTAATAAGCTTATTCACCCTATCAAGTTCTGTTCAAAGAATCAATTGATTACTCCTTCCTGAAGACTTTTGGGTGGCATGTTTCCTATATATAAGGCCTTATAATAGACACAAGCTGAGTTTCCATACACAAAAATGTATCTTCATTGGGTATAGTTTGGAACATGAAGGTTATAAATGTCTAAATTCATTTGGTCAAATCTTCATTTTAGCTAGTGTCAATTTTAATAAAGGTAAGTTTTCTCTCAAAGACAATCCTCACTTCCTTCAAAAAAGATAATCTACCAATGAGTCAAATTCTCTTTGCCAAAATATCTGAAATAACTTATTTTTTCCTACAAATGAAGTAAGGGATACCTCTATTGCTAGTCATTCAAATACTGCTAATAAAAGTTTTTTGGTCTTAATTTTGACAAAATAGAAGTCATGAGTAATACTCAAACCATAACTTATCATTTACCCTTTACTGTTCTAAAATTTCCACAACTTTAATCATAAACAAACCTACCTCATATTCAAATTTGAAATCTTGTACTAAACCTAAAGAAAAACCAAATTTGGACCTAAAATCTTATTCTCAGTTTATGAAACAATTGCTTGAAAAGGTTAACTTGGACACACATTCCTTAGGTAGCTTATCCGTAATTCATCTGGAGGTTGTTCTGCCAATTGAAACTAATCAATGGTCTATTGAGAAAGTCTCGAATGACACCTGTGGTCTTTAGACATCAAATGGTAACTAGGTCGAAGACTAGTTCATTGCCTCCACCAAGAGTGTTCATTAATAATCTAGTGAGTTAGGATTTGGTGGAACCAAAGAGTGTTGCAGAAGCATTGAGCAAACCGCACAAGTTTCAAGTAACGAGTAATGAATTATGGCTTTGCAAAAGAATCATACATGGGAGTTAGTTCTACAACAACCAAATATGAACATAATATATCATAAATGGGTGTTTAAAACCAAGTTAAAGGCTTATGGTTCCTTGCAAAATTTAAGACTAGGTTGGTTGCAAAGGGGTTTCCACAAACCTTGGAATTAATTATTTCGATACCTTTAGTCTAGTGGTAAAGCCTGTTACTTTAGGGATTATTTTCACTCTAGATATCACATATGAATGGCCAATACATCAAGTAGATGTTAACTATGCTTTCTTGAATAAAGTGTTGAAGGAAGAAGAGTACATGAGATAACTTAAAGGATTTGTTGATCTTGATAAACCTAGTCATATTTGCAAATTGGCAAAATCATTGTATGGCCTCAAGCAAGCCCCAAGGACCTGGAATAGCTGAAAATGAGTTAATGTTAAAAGGTTTAAAAATTCAATGGCAAATACTAGCTTATTTGTGTACATGAATGAAGAAGTGACAATGTCTAAACTAATGTATGAAGAAGACATGTTGGTAAAGACTAATATGAGTGATGCCAATTCTTCTACCACACTGACGGTTCTTGGGCTAAAGCTTAGGCCAAATGATCATGAGATGTTTGAAAGGCTAACAGTGTATAAAAGTACCATTGGGGCGTTATAGTACTTATTAATGACCAGACCTAACTTGTCCTTTGCTCTTAACAAACTTAGTCAGTTTTTGAAATCTCCAACAAGGTTGCAATGGCAAGCTTGTAAGAGGATTTTGAGATATGAGAAAGGAACTTTAGATTATGAGTTGGTGTTTAAACTTGCTGCAATTTTGTCCATGGAAGCATATGTATATGTGGATTGGGTAGGAAATCTAAGCGATAGGAGGTTAACAAATGCCTTCTGTATTTTCTCTGGAGGTACTTTAGTGTAATAGAGCTCAAGGAAACAAAAAATGGTGGCTTTGTCTTTAACTGAGACAGAATATAGAGGGTTGAGTCAAGTATTTATAGAGTTGGCTTAGATTAGAAGCTTGCTGATTGAATTAAAAGTTGAGTGCATTAATAAACCTGTGGTTTGGTGTAACAATCATGGAGCATCAACATTAGCTTTGTATCTTATTGCATGGAAAAACTAAACATATGGAGTTGGATGTTCATTTCATTAGAGAGCAAGTAGTAGCGAAACATTTGAAAGTGCAATTTGTGCCATCTGAGTGTCAAGTAGCAATTGTACTAACAAAACCTTTGTCATTAAATCGATTTTATGTGTTAAGAAGTGAAGCATTAACATTTATCAAAGGAAAAAGGAGTGAAAAAATGTGTGCTGCAAGGAGAAAAGGAAGAAGAGAAAGTTCAGAAAAATGAAACTCTAACATGTCAGCTCATAAACAAAATTGAGGCTAAAGTTGGTAGAAAGAAAAGATACTAAGTTTCAATCATTTGGTCGATGTTGCAACAGAAAAAGAGAAAGAAGATTAGCAATAAGGGAAGATTTTAATGCATTGTTAACTAATATTTGTGTTGGAGTTAATATTGAGGGAAGATGTTGAATTTTAGTCAGTCTTCCAAGTATTGTGATAAGAAAAGGAGGAGTGTTAATATTGAGGGAAGATCTTATTTTGTTATTAGTTGATGATGTTTTTATAGTATTAGATTCTGGGCAAATCAAAGATTACATCTTTGATTTGAGGGAAGATGTTAAACCAACACTATAAAATCAATGAGTTTTAAGAGTTTAATGAAACGGTGCTTGCCAGAGTTGAGTAGTGCAGTGTCATTTCATTCAGAAGAAAAGAAGTTGTTGTAGTTTGAACAGTAAGAAGGGAAATTTTTTTGACAAGGGCACTATTCTATTGACTGAAATGAAAGAGTTTAGTTCATGAAGAAGTGATCCAATGGTAGAAGAGTATAGTGAGGTCATTGTCAGAAGAATTAATCAATGGTGGAGATAACATTTGATAGCTATCAGCAATTGTCAGTTTGTAGTGTGTTTTCTTCTTTTTGTATAAAATAGAGAACTTATATGAATCTTGTGTAATTCTTTATTCTCAATCTAATAAAACTAAAGGTATGTGAGATCCATTTGTTTGTCATGGACAATCTTATGTCAATTAAATGACATAAGTAATGACTTTGTTTATTATGGATAATCATGTTAATTGGATTGATAATTGAATGTTATAAATCTTTGGACTATTTTATTTTTAAAATAGTGGCCACTTTAAAATTAAAATCTTAATTATCCGGGAGTCAAAAAATTGTTTTTCTTTTTTTCAAATAAATTAAAAAATAATAATAATTAATGTTAACCAAATGGAAGAATGTTAGACATTTCATAATGTAGGTTAACATTAATTATGATTTTAGTTTAATAAAATCGGATAATTTAATAGTCCAATAACAATTTATAAATGTGTTTGAGTAATTAATAAAGATAAATCAAAAACACTTAAAAGTTATAATTTGGGTGAATAACATCAATATGAGTTTTAAGGTTTATTAGATCTTTGATGAGAGAGTCAATTAATCTATTATATATTGGTTAGGTCTCTACTCAAAAATCATATGCAGTATAGTTTATCCCATTAAAAATTGTCATTTAAAAAGGTTTTTGAAACATTAGAGCAGTTACATCGAGAAGGAATCTCGATAGTTAATCTTGGCAGCTTTATATATTCAAATTATATGGAGTTGCAGATATTTTTATACTCCTAAAAAATTTAATTTAATATTTTATAATTTATATGTATAGATCTTGTGAATTAGAATGGTATGATTTTACTTAGTTCATCCATTATAAATCTTACAAGAATGCCTCATGAGTCAAAACTCTATGCCTCTTGAAATATGGTTTGGCCATGAATAACATTTCCGAATTTTCCCATATCGTTAAGCTGCTTGTAGACCCCAACAAATCTTCCTTCAGAATCTAAGGGGTTTCACCACTTTTGGACGATATTCTTCCTGTTGGCTATTTAACAATATTAAAATCCCCTGGTTCAAGTAAGGAAGCACTACAAAGCATATAAAGCAACATGAAGATTGAACAAAAACACTTTGCATCTCATCAAATATTATTCTGCTAGCTTCTTTTTTTTCTTTAATTGTCCGAGGCTGCTTATGTCACAAAATTGGAACGTCAGATCTTCCACTTCTGTTTTTTTTTTTTTTTTTTTTTCAATTTCCTGAAATAGAAAATGAAATGCTCTGATGTTACAAGAAAACAAATTACCAGATATTAACCGATTAGAGGTGAGGGTCTCAACTGCCACCAATCTCTGTACTACAAAATGTCAGATACACATAAAAGCAAGAGAAGGATAACCACAAATCTCACTATATCAAAGCAGTAGATTTTATTGCTTTTTATCATAGATTTCATTAGACGTTAATTCCACACTCCAACTTAACCTGGAATCCTGAAACAGCATTCAGGACAAATCTTTTGGAAGAAGAAAATGAAGGAGGAAAAAAGTTGAAAAAAAGAACAAACAAATATATACTTGTTAACTAGGGAATTGGCTGCAGTAATGAAGAACGTGTTATGTGCATGGATTAAAGTTAATTAATGTTTCAGGTGTAGGATTCCCGGGACTAACCTTTTATACAGTAAAGGTAGAAGATTTAGTTCCCTGGATCATCGCTCAAATCTTATCTGGAATTTTATTTCTTTGGTCGTACTCTTTGTTTAAAACCAAGTTGGAAGTAAGGTAGCACGTTCTGTGACCCTTTGTTCCATTTATTGAACTATATATACCACTTAGAGAGGTAAACCAATGCACACCAAAGGCTTTCTCTCATCCCGTCTTCTACTTTCCATCACCTAAAACATCTTACCAAATCAATGGAGATTGTACCACACAAAACGCAACTCAGGGAACGCCATATGTTCTCAACCTCAGATGACATTACAATGATGAGGCAAGTTCAGGCCACTCATGCTCCTGATGGCCGTGAATTTGCTGTCAAACCTCTTCTTTACATCATTGAGGACATCTTTCGTCGTGCCATCCCTGCTATCCCTGCTATCCCTGGCTTTGATCAGGTGTAAATCTTGTCTCTTGCATTCATATGCTACTAATTTTACATTTACCGCCTGGCTGATTGATTTTATGACTAAGCAGGGAACGCAAACACAACTAGATGTATTGGATGACAAGACTTTCCAGGCTGGATTTTTCGACATGCTTGATCTGTTGTCATTCACCATCAATAAAATTTCCTGCGAGGTTCTGAAGTTTCACCTATTCTTCATTGTGTTAGCTTGGAAACAAAAACTAATTTATTCTTTGTTTATTCAGATATCCTGCAAATGTTCTGGTGGTGGTGATGCACATGCAACAACTTTGGGAATATTCAACGTTCTTACAAGCTACTCTTGGGATGCTAAAGTGGTGCTAGCTTTGACTGCATTTGCATTGATCTACGGGGAATTCTGGGTGGTGGCACAACTTTACCCGACCAACTCACTAGCCAAATCAGTTTCACTCCTCAAGCAACTGCCCGAGATACTAGAACGCTTCGACACACTGAAACCAAAGTTTGAAGCACTTAGCAACCTCATCAACTCCATGCTAGATGTAACCAAATGCATTGTTGAATTCAAAGAGCTTCCATCACAGTACATTAGCCCTGACACGCCAGAAATGTTAACTGCCACTGCCCACATTCCTACTGCCGTTTACTGGACCATCCGCAGCATTGTGGCTTGCGCATCACAAATTATGGGCCTCGTTGGCATGGGTTTTGAGTATGTTTCTGTTTATCCTTACCATTCCATCTGTTCTCAGTTTAATAAAATAAACTAAAGCGGCCAAAATTTTACTATCGACTCTCTTGGCTCTTATCAGGTTCATAACATCAACAACTGAGGCATGGGAATTATCAAGCTTAGCCCACAAAGTCAAGAGCATACACAGCCATCTTAACAAGCAGCTCAATCTCTGTTATCAACTGATTGGTGAGTCTTTATGGAAAAGAAGTAAAATAATTTCCATGTATGTAATTTGATTATATGCATAAACAGATACTAATAATGTTAGTGTGGATGAGATGCAGATGATAAAAGGCATATTGAAGCATATCAAACACTTGTACGACTGATGGAACAACCCCACATGGATAACATGAAGATCCTGAGGGCACTGATTTATGCCAAGGACGATCAAATGCCACTTCTCGAGGGTGCAACCAAGAGAACGGTCTGCTAATTCCCCTTATTTTATTCATTTTTTAGTAAACAAATGATACTTTAAGATTGAGGAGAATCGAAATAATGCATAATTCATTATGATATAAACAGGCGAACCTCGAAGTGCTGAGGAGGAAAAATGTTCTGCTCCTGATTTCAGACTTGGACGTGTCCAATGAAGAGATATTCATGTTAAAGGAAATGTATCGAGAGTCACGTCAGAACCAACCAAGGATGGAGAGTCAGTTTGAGGTGGTGTGGATCCCAGTTGTGGATAGGTCAACTCCATGGTCCCAGGATAAGCAAAAACGATTTGAGAGTCTCCAGAATTCAATGCCGTGGTACTCTGTATATAACCATACAATGATTGACCGAGCTGTGATCAAATACATCAAAGAAGTGTGGCAGTTCAAGAAGAAGGCCATTCTTGTTGTCTTAGACCCACAAGGCAAAGTGGTCAACAACAATGCCCTCCACATGCTCTGGATTTGGGGAAGCCTTGCATTCCCCTTCACTAGCACTAGGGAGGAAGCTCTTTGGAAGGATGAATCTTGGAGACTCGAGTTGTTAGCAGTACCTGTGGATGAATCTATCCCTCTTTGGGTATGTATATTATTACATCTTACATAAATTTATGCTCAATTTTATTGTGTTGAATAATCATATTTTTTGTTGGGGGGCAATTTCAGATTGAAGATAAAAAGGTCATATGCTTGTATGGTGGAGAAAACATAGAATGGATAAGGAAATTCACAACAATCGCAAAGGCAGTTGGACTAGCTGCACAGATTCCATTGGAGATGCTATACGTTGGGAAGAACAACACCAGAGAGAAAATAAAGAGAAACATCAAAACCATTAATGAGCAGAATCTTAGCAACACACTGCAAGACTGGGAACTGGTGTGGTTCTTCTGGGTGCGGTTGGAGAGTATGTGGCACTCCAAAATGCAACATGGAAAGAGTGTGGAAAATGATCCTATAATGCAGGAGATAGTAACAATGCTTAGCTTTGATGCGAGTGATCAAGGATGGGCTTTGTTTTGTCAGGGAAAAGACATGGCCAAGGGCAAGGGTGAAACAATTCTGCAAACTCTTACGGACTTTGATTTATGGAAATCAACTGTGCCGGAAAAAGGTTTTGTGCCTGCAATGAATGATCATCTGACGGGAACCCGACCTCCTCATCATTGCAACCGTCTTATACTTCCAGGGACAACGGGTACAATTTCAGCAAAGGTTGTTTGTGCTGAATGCGGTCGTCCCATGGAGAAGTTCATCATGTACCGCTGCTGCGACGATTAAGGAAATTATACAATCTGCGGATGGAGCATATCATATATAATATCTTTATTAAAGACTGGGTTTAGGATTGAATAAGTAATGCTACTATTTGCTGCTGCTTCTGTGTCTCGCATGTGTGCTTCTTGTAATGACCCAATATATTGGTCATCTGCTACCCCTTTCATCCATGCAATAAAATATAATGTTTTTTTTATCATATCGGATCCCATCTATTGAGCTTCATCTTGAAAGAAACTTTTGATTTAACTATTTTCTTGTGCCAGATTTCATCTTTGGAATTTATACTTAACGCCTAATTCGCATATTCAATCAAAAATATTTTTAGTTTTTTCTTTAGAACTTGTTCAAATATCCAGTAATATTACAAGCAATCATTTGCAATTTGAATGGACACCAATAAATAAACCAAAAATTAGGGGGTTTATAAAAAATAATGCTACCACGGACTTTTATACACATAACTATAAGACTCAACTTCTTAAAAAGGAAGTCCCATATATGTACTCATTTTTCAATCATTCTCTACATACTGCTAAAATCACAAGAGCAATCATTGATAAAATTTCTCACCAAAATCCAGATAGCTTGAGGTTCATACAATTTGGAATGAATGTTTTTTCTTCACCATACTCCTGCATTTTCAAGTCCTTCGTCACACTTCTTCGTTGGTTGTCACACTTCCTTCTTGTTCGGTTTACTTTCCTTTTCAAGTGTTTTTGAATCACTAAGATGGGACAGATAGTAATGACAGTAGTTTTTGTGCTAATAATGTTACACGGACGTATTTTTAAATATATAAATAAATACATATATAATATATATCACTGTATGATTAAATTTTTTAATATATTTAATTCAAAATCATTTAATCATTTGATAATATAATTAAATATATACTCATTTATGTATTTAAAATAGGTACGTATAGTTTTATTGAATACAATATGAAACTATACGTACTCACTTTTGAGTACACAAATAAGTATATACTTAATATGTGTCACTAAGTGATTAAATGACTTTGAATTAAAGATAAAATAACACTCAATCATATGATAATATATCATATGTGTACTTTTTTCACTTAATGATACACATCAAATAGGTACATATTTGATGTGTACCTATTTATGTACTTAAAGTAGATATACATAGTTTTATTACTTTTGAAAATACAAATGAAAACTATACGTACTCACTTTTAAGTACACAAATAGGTACATATTCGATATGTGTCATTAAATGAATGGTGGTTTTAAATTAAAAATAAAGTAACATTCAATCACATAATGATACATTATGTGTATATTTATTTGTATACTCAAAGATAAGCATGCATAACATTGCGTGCAAAACAAAGTCATCTTTGATCACTCACATCAAAAGCTCAAAAATAGTTACGCATAACATTACTTGCAAAACAAAGTCATCTTTGATCAGTCACATCAAAGGTAAGCATTGTCACTATTTCTTGCATTAAAGGATCATTTTCCACACTCTTTCCATATTAAACAATGTTATACGTATCAACTTTAGACACATAAATAAATATACATTTAACATCCCTGATTCAATAGCATAGTTTTGCTTTTGAGCTTTATAACTTAAAATACATATTGATAGTTTGAGAAGTTCACAAGTTATTTAATTAGTCAAATCTTTTCATCCATAACCAATATGGTATACACAAACACAGTACAAATAGACCCAACATCTTTTTTATTTGTTTTATCAATGTGAGATTTGTCTAAAAGTGTCATATGTATCATTATGTGATTATATGTTACTTTATATTTTATCTTTAATTTAAAATCATTCAATCATTTGATATATAAATGCATACATATTTGTATACAATTAATTTTATTATTGTTTTGTCAGGAAAAGACATGACCAAGGGTGAAACCATTGTGCGAACTTTAATAGATTTTGATTCATGTAAGTCAAATGTGTACTCAAAGGGTTTTGTGCGTGCACTAAATGATCGTCTTAAGGAAGTTCAAACCACATATCATTGCATCCGTCTTATCCTTTCAAGCAAGGTTTTCAAAATCAGACTAAACCAATCAGTTCAAAGAGTCGAATATCATTCCAAGTCCGATGCGGTTTACACTAAAATCTGATTTATATATTGACTCGATCAAATCTAGTCAAAATCAATAAATTGGCCAAACCAGGCAAACCCTGTTAAAACTAAGTTTGACCAAGTCAATGCCCTAAATCCCTAACTAGATTAACTTAAAAAACATTCCCAAAATAACAACTGCTCAATGCACTCAATCATTTCTTTCATGGTTTTGCACCTAACACAGCCCACTCAATCCCTCTTATTTTTACCAGCTAAGCTTCAATTTTGGGAGATTTTGTTGATGTTGTTACAGGTTTTTCAATCTCCTATTTCACGGTTTCACCTAACACAACCCACTCAAGCTTCTCTTTTTTTATTGCCCTGTTGTAAGTATCTGTTTTGCCCATGCTCATGTAATTTTATTTGCTATTTTTGGGATTACTTCTTGTAATAATATATAATGTAATTTTCATATAATATGCCATGCTTCACCCAGGCATGGTTCCATCTTGGCTCGTGCCATCCATTGAACTTAATTCTGAAATAAGACTTTTGGTAGCCAAACATAATTCATGTTTCTAATTCGTATTTTCAGTTAAAAACAATTTCAGTTTTGTTTATAGAACTTGCTCAAATATCCTGTAAGCATCATTTGTAATTTGAGAATTACGCTGCAAGAACTGTAAAATAAGATTGATTTCTGCAAATTTAGTCTAGATATCTTTATAAAAAAAATTTCTACTCCTCCTGATTGGAAACATAACTTCTCATCAAAAATACATTATTTAAACAAGCACAAACTGAAAAATGCAACCCAGATCAACCAAAGAAGAAACCATTGATTTTTTATATTTTTATGAATAATCAGACAAAACACAGACTAGAAAAGTTATAAATGTGATTAACAGAAATATACCAGGAGACAGGTAGCAACTGCGCAAGAATACGCAGAGCTGTTTAAAACTGGCAAAGATTTTTTAATCTATGCTTCGGAAACATGAACATCTCACATTAATTATCAGAGAGAGTTCACCAGTAAGAAGCAACCCAACAACGATCACTAATTGCGTTAATTAAATCACAAAAAAATAAAATAAAATAAAATAAAAATGGCACAATCCACCCACCGAACAAACTACTGCAATCAACCGTAGCCTGTATAAAACAATACAATACAATACGGCGGGAATTGAAATTGATCTACGCTTTCGTTGACACGTCCCTCAAGAATGGTAAATCAGACGAAGAACGTAACGCCTATCAAAAGCGACTACTCGGAAAATCGAACTATAGAATTATAAACCGAAGAAATAACTCAATGCCATGAAAAAACCTTTAAAAAAATAATAATAAGTTGGAGGTATAGAACTGTAATAGACAATCTTCTAAGATGCAGATCTGAACCTTGCCCTTATATAAAGGGGTGGTGGTTAGGGTTTTTCTTCTTTTGATCAGTGAAGTGCCTGTGGCCGCGCGGCCTAGGGTTTTTTAGGAGGCTTAAAAGTGGATAGAATTACAAAAATGTCATTTAAAATCCATTCTTGGGCCTAGCGGAAAGTAAGCCCATCCTTTTTGCCAAGGGTTTATAGCAAATTTTAATTTGAACTTCCGAATTGAAGATCTAATAATATAAACCATTTTCATCTTCATTCTTCTATACTTTTTAAATTTTCACATCTCTCCATCTTCACATTTTCATATTCTTTAAATGGGTTTTTTTCTTTATTTGTAATTGTTATCAAATGGATTTTTACTTGTGTTCGGCGTTCTTTTGATTTGGTAGCTTGTGTTGTGTTTTTTGTTTTTGATTACAGGCAAATGGTTTGTACAGTATAATTGTTGAAACTTAAAATCCTTTTTATTAGACTGTGGTGCAAAGAAATGTAGAAAAATTTCGTTTCCACACCTGGGATATAGGTTTTGGATTTTATGTTCATACATGGCATTTAAGATTTGGGTTTTGTTTTTTATGTATATGAATAATATCATTTGAAATTTTCATTTTTTTAGCTAATTTACTTCATCTAACTTTGGGTGTTTATAAATATGACCGGAAAAATTTGTGTGTGAAAAAAAGAAGCATTGTTTTCTGTTGGGATTTTTTAAGCAAGTATTGTTTGGTTGTCAAGAAAACTTTGAATCGAAAGTTTTCAGTAGGAATTATGGTTGTAGTTGAATGGCAAAATTTTGGACATAAACTTGTTAGGAAATTTAATAAAATATAAAAAGCTTTAGAAGAGGTTACAACAATAATGGAATGAAAAATTAATAAACTAATTAAGTTTGACGTAAAATGAATTACTTATTTTAGTATATAAATAGATATATATTTTATATGTATTATTATGTGATTGATTAATTTTAAATTAAAGATAAAATAATATTTAATTATATAATAATATATATGTATATAATATATATATATATATATATATATATATATATATATATTATATATATATACAAAATGAATTAATATAATATAATTTTTTATTAATTGGTGAAAAACAATTTAAGTCAAACGCAGGTTTGGCAGAACTTAGCCTACGTCTTGCCAAATGAGAGGCTTCTGGTTGGGTTCAGGGCAACAAAGGTGAAAGAAGCTAGAACTGACAGTTATCAAATACTGACAAGACAACACATGAAAGACTTGGATTCGCTATCTTGTAACTTAAGGTCTTCTGCATGAATTTAAATCAGTAGAATCAAATATGAAGAAAATTATCTCACAATATTGTGTCCACACCACACCAAAAAAAAAAGGGATATTAAAAAACTAGGCCATCTATATATTTTTATCATATTTTATATATATATAACAAATATATCATAAGTAATGTACAGTTTCAAAAATACCCCAATGATAAAGAAAAGTTTGAATATTGTACAATTGTCCTATTTATACATATTTTCAAAGCAGTAGAATCCCTGCAAAAGCATATAGGTATTCACCTTCTCAAATTTATTAAAAAATTTTATCTTTTTCCAAGCCTCCACCAAATTAATTGAAAGATTTTCTTCTCCCTTCCAAGCCTCCACCAAATATTTGAAGCTTCCACGATGAAGAAGACAAAGCCACCACGTGAAGAAGAAGAAGCAACCAACACAAATACCTACACCGATGAGAAGGAGAACCAACGCCAACAATGAACACTGTACCACCAATGCCGATGACATCGAATGGTTCATCCACCGAATCTTTGTCTAAATTTGGCCGATTAGGGAATAATGACACACTGAGTTTTGTGGGTTAATGTTTTCTACTTAGATTTGTTTGCTACAATTTTGTTAATGTACAATAAATTTTGGTTTTTGGTATTGGTGTATGAATAGATTTATACAAGATGAGATTTTTTTTGTGTTGATGATGTAGTTTGGGTGTATGATAATTAATTTTGATTTGGTTTTTGCTAATTTGAGAAGTTGATTCTAAAAAAATTTTGAAGATACTCTAGATATCACCTCTTATTGGGGAATACTGATAGGATATCACCCACTAGGTAGTATCCTGGATGTTGCCTACTAGGCGATATCACCTAGTAGGCAACATTGCCCAATAGGCGATCTTATCCTTTTATTTTTGCTTTTTTGAATTCTTCTATCTATTTATATTATTTATTTATTATTTTCAAATATTCTATTTCGATTTTTTTTTTAGTAATATTGATCAAAAAAATAGAAATAAAAATAAATAATAAATAAGAAAACAATTATTAAATTTCAATTTTTTTTGCTTTTTTTAGTAGTGTTGATAAAAAAATAAAATTAAAATTAAAAAACAAACAAGGCAACAATTATTCAATTTCGATTCTTTTCAGTAGTGTTGATCAAAAATTAAAAATAAAAATAAAAATAAAATAAAAAGAGAAGCCGCTAGTCGATGCAGGTTTGTGGTATTTGTTTTTCTTTTATTTGTTTTCCATTTGTATTGCAAGAGCACCAAATCAATATCCAAGATAGAGTATACAAGTTTCATGAAGCGTATAAATTTATTGCACAAATAACCGTCTGAATGAAGATTGATGTTGTTAGCATCATAAACTAGAAATTGACAATGATGTAACGAGAGATATTTCAAATGACCTGTTTTGGTCGATTTTTGGGTTTAGAGGAGACTCGCTTTAGTGTCATTCTGATGTATATTATGCTTTTCTGTCTAATTAACTGGAGGCAACATGATAGAAAACTATGGTTCCAAATAAACTGTGTGGAAGTATGTTTCTAGCTGATAGAGTTTGCACTTGTGAGTAGTCTTTTATTTGGTGATGACACATATGTTTTGCACTACATGAATTGCTTAGGAACTCTTAGATTAATGCTACAATACTTTCCAAGGCTTAGTATATCTTACAGTATCAAGATATCGAGGGTGCAGTTGATGACCAAATTTAGGGTGATAATGATGAGGATGTCATAAAGGTTGTGTTTTGTATTTAACACATTTCTTCCTTTTGGAGGTAGGCAATAGCAATGTGGTATCGAATCAAATGTTATATCTCCTTGATGATCTAGATGCATTTAGTCGATATTCATGAGGTGTGTTGTCATGGAATAAGATAGTAGAGTCCAAGTGGCAAGGTATAAATGAAAGATATGAGTACTACCTACATAAGTATGATGCATACACAAGGCCACCCTCCATTGTCAATTACCCAGTTATGGGTTTTCCTGTTGCGTTCCAAGTAACGTTTTACCATTCTAACAAATAATTGGTTAACATTTTATGTTTAGTACTAACCAACTTAATGTCATTTTTTAATACGGTTTTGGATTTATGAGACTTTGAGCATTATAATTTTCATCCATATCGTTATCATTATCTCCATCATCATTATTCACACCATACTCTTAAAAATTTATGCTTCTGCCCAATCGTATGAGTGATGATCCTTTCTTTTTGAACGATGATCCTCTCTTTCTACCATATGAACCTCTTAATCTAATTGATTGTCTCTTTCTTCAATAAAAGTTTCAGTAACAAAAAGTTTTTATCGATCCTCATAAACTTTTTGCTTTGATCATCACATACTCAAGATCATCATCATTTTTTATCTCAATTGGACCCATTGATGCATCACCCATGATAAATATGTGGACATTTGCCTGACTCTGATCAAATCTTAAGCGATTGCATATTTTGTCCACAAATCCTTTAAAATCAACATTTGTGTTAATACAGATCGGTCTCTCCTTCCCACTAACATATTTCACTACATTATCTTCACATGTAATCCAATTCCTTTCGCAACAAATAATAAATTTGGCCTTTTCCATTTTTACCTACATGTATTTGTTAAGCAAACATTCAAAGTTTCTATTGAAAAAGGAGCAAGCGAGTTGTAGGCAATCTCGAAGTAATAAGGGGATCTTGCCTATAGCCTGGATCCTATCATTATTTCTGTTCTTCCTATCATTCAGAAAAGCAAACTACAAACACCGTTTTCAATTAATATCCATGTCCCATTTAACCTACCAATCAATACTCTAACTTCTTTAACATACATATGTAACAACATTCAACAAACAAAATACGAACTAAATGTTACTGTTTATACAAATTTGCTAACTACATTACTTACTAAATCTTATGGTAAATCAACTACTTCAGTATACAATCTTTGGTTTGAAACTATTACACCAACAGATATAGAAGAAATGGGTATAAATCAATACTAACCTTGATTAGGATGAATTATCGGCATAAATTTTTAAAAATATATTTTGTTTTTCCACTGTTGAAAAAAATGTCTGTTACTTGTGTTTATAAAGATGAAGATATGGTAGTTTTGGTATTTAACTAACAAAGTGATATAATTATTTAATAGAAAAAAGTGTGGTAAAAATGTATTGGCAGACCCAAAACGTGGTTTTTTTATTTTAAATATCCCAAAAAAAATGTTCCAAAGAAATTTTTAAAGCTTCTTGGTTGAGATCAATGGGCATTTTGCTATTCTAACACTTCCTCTCATGATTGTTAGTATATTATAAAAATATGAATAAAGTCTCACCATTAAATTTTATATAACATACATAACCATTATGAATATGTGAGGTATAACATTCATATTAAACAAATTCTTCAATTAAAAATTGACAAATTTTACATTCATATTGAAAAAGTTTAGTTACAATGGTTGTTTAAAAAGATTTGCATTTTTTTTATTGTAACTTTATTATTAGGGGACCACGACTTCACCCAACAATCATATTTCTTTCATGTTTCAATTAAAGGCTTTAAAGCTTCCATCTTTTTATTAAAAGAATGAAGAATGAGACAAAAGCAAACATTTCTTTTCTCATGTGTTGGGTTGTTGGCACATATAATATAATTCTTTTGTCCTTGTATGATTATTGTAAGCATTTAACATGTACATAAAGCAAAAAAATGAATTAATTTACCTTTATGCACTATTTAATAACTTACAAAATGTTTAATACTTTTCGAATTAGGGATTTGGAAAGTAAAGTTATTGAATAGAGACAACAAATAGTAGAGTGTTGTTAACATGTTTATCAATTTAAGTTAAGATAAATTTTAAAAAATTAAAAAATTTAAATTAATAAAATAATTTTTTAAACTAGTTTTATTTGTATCCAATTCGGTGACCCATTTTTGAATTTGACCCGCTCAATTTAGTCTAAAAATATGTATCGATTTATATCATTAATTTTACTGATACAAACCAATACATATCGTATAATATGATATGTACACCATATTGTATAGTATAATATGTATATTATGTTGTATCAATTTTCAATATACCTTAAAATACATACATTTTTTATCTATATTATATCATATCATACCGTATGATAAAATTTTATCTTATTTTACCCCCCAATAAACCTTAAAAATAAACTATTTGTCAAGTTTTAAAAAATGACATTTCACCCCTAGAGTTTAGTTTTCAAACTTCAGTGTCATCGTCGGTGACCTCTCCTTCTCAACATTTTCTCTCCCTCCAACGATCTCATTTCTCTCTTCTAGACGTTCAATCGGTATCAATTTAAGCCAAGAAGATGAAGATCTCATCTTCCTTGTCTTCTTCTAAGAAGACGATTGTTTTTCCAAATGAAGAGAAGATCTTCGTCTTTGTCTAGAAAGACAATGAGCCTCGTCTTCTCAACGAAACTCTTTGTCTTCCCAACTTTAATCAACATCGATCGAATGTCTAGGTGAAAAGACAGAAATTGTTAGAGGGAAATGCCATCGACGATGGCCTCAAAGTTTGAAAACTAAATACTAGGGGGAAATGTCATTTTTTAAAACTTGATTTAGGGGTGAAATAGTTTATTTTTAGGGTTTGTAGGGGGAAATGAGATAAAATTTAAGTTCATTTTTAATATTACATATGAAATAACGATTTTGCTCTTAAAACTAACATACTTAAGTGTTTATGAGTAGGCAAAAGAAATTTTTAAAATTAAAAAATAAAAACTTGGGAAAACATGATACTTTGAGTTAGAATAAGTCCTTTGGCTTTAAAAAAAATCACAAACGTTATAAGTGCAAAATAATAATTTTAGCATTCATTAATGACGAAAAAAATTAAAAAAATAACTTCTTTACAAATCATACTCAAACATTTTAAACATAATAATTTAACTCTTAAAAGGTTTAAAAATTTACAAATCAATCCTTGAAATCTTTTGAAAAACCTAGCCCTGATACCAACCTTAAAAAATTATCATATTCACCCCATACTTTGGAAATAATATTATGACCATAATAGTTTATAATATGATATTTATACCGCTAATTTATTATGTTTTAGTCTTTTTTTAAGAATATAGTTGTCATTTTTTAAACTATTGATAAATATATTGAAATTTAAAAAATTTAAAAAGCACTCCACACTTTTTTTATTTCCAAAAAGCCTTTGAAAAAATTCTTAAAAATATACAATTCTCCTCTAAATATATGATTATTTGTCGTTGACATCTTTATCTATATTTCTATTCATACAATTATGTATCATTGAGAAATAAGTGAGTTTTTATATAATTTTAATGTTTGAATGGTTTATATTTAATTTTTATAAATTTTGGGTTATATTATAATCTAAAAAATAAGGCAGTAAGGATAAAATAATAATTTTATTTTCTAACACCATGTTAAGTTATTTTTTATTAATAGAATTTGATTTTGGATAAGAAAATAATATTTATATTTTATAAGTCTGAAAAAGGTTTTTGGCCAATCCTGGTAGGAAAATGTGTTTTTTTTTTTAATTACTTTAAAAAAAAAAAACTTATAATTACCTTGAATTTATTATAATTCCAAAATCATAACGACTTTCCCTTTTGCTCCGCGGTTGTAAAAAACTGATAAAAGCCATGAATGGCGGTTTGAGTTTGACCGTTCTAACAAGATCTTAGTCCAAATCGAACTCAATCAACTAGAAATCCTCTCAGTTGCTAACAGGAAGTTGTTTATGGATCTGAATTCATTCAGGCGAAGATCTTCTCCCTCCAACTCTACAGATCAACGTCTCCTTGATTTCGAACCACCTCCTTCGAAGAGATTCTGGTTCTCTTCTATGAAGCTTACCAGGATTTTGGCTGCTTGTTTGGTACCTCTTCCGCTCCTCATCACCCTCTCCTTGATCTTCCGTCACCAGCCGTTCGATCAGATCATAGGATTCGCTGACGCCAGAGTTTTGGTTGCTGAACCTCAACTAAATATCTCCACTTCGGTGAATGCAGGTTAGAAAAACTCTCTTCCCTTGTTAAACTTTTCTTTTAAATGCTCGTATATGTTACGTTAAATGTTAATAGTTGGAGCTATAAAATGTGATGCAAATTTGGCATTCTTACTAAAGCCAAAGTGAATTTAGCACGTTAGTGAACTGCAAACTAAATTAAAGTTAATGAAATGAAATTTGTTATATAATGAGATCTTGCTTATTGTAGTTGTAGAACTTAGTAGTCTGAGTTTAATTTGAAATAATTTAGAACTTGTATGGATATGTGATAGCTTTTGTTAAAAACCGTCCATTATAGGACATTCTATGGTTCTGCTTTTCATTTACTTTTTTCTAGCTCAATCTAAGTGAGAAGCATAGGGTTCTCAAGAACGGTAGCTGAAATTAGTCAAAATCAGCATTTAATATCTCTGTTAAATCCTCTGTTTCATTTTCTTTCTGCATTCTGAGTTTTGAGAGATATATCTATCTGTGCAAGTTTTTAGACTATCAGTGATCTTATTGTATTTAATGTTTGTTTAGTTTACCATGTTCTAATCTCTTTCCAATCCATAGGTTCGGTTGATGATCACTTTAAAGCTGCTGACCTGCTGGAAGACAAATTGCTTGGTGGACTTCTTGCTGATGGGTTTGATGCAGCTTCTTGCCTAAGCAGATACCAGTCATGTTTGTATCGCAAAACATCACCCCATAAGCCTTCTCCTTATCTACTTTCTAAACTTAGAAACTACGAAGATCTTCATAGACGCTGTGGACCTTATACACTCTCCTTTAATAAAACCCTGGAACAACTTAAGTCTAGTCATAGTATTGGCTCAACAGATTGTAAATATGTTGTGTGGATATCTTTTAGTGGCTTGGGAAACAGGATTCTAACGCTAGCTTCAGCATTTCTTTATGCTCTTCTTACAAACCGAGTCCTTCTTGTTGATCCAGGAAAGGACATGGCTGATCTCTTCTGTGAGCCATTTCCAGATAAATCATGGTTGCTACCCCAGGATTTTCCTATCACCCCTAAGTTCAAGGACTTCAATCAGGACTCTCCTCACTGTTTTGGAAAAATGCTGAAGAATAACATCATTAACACTTCAACAGAATTAGTGCCATCCTATTTATATCTCCATCTTGCTCACGATTATGGAGATCATGATAAACTCTTTTTCTGTGATGAAAATCAGGCATTTTTGGCAAAAGTTCCCTGGTTGATTATGAAAACAAACAACTATTTTGTGCCTTCACTCTTTCTGATCCAATCTTTTGAGCATGAACTTGGTAGACTATTTCCTGAGAAAGGAACTGTTTTCCACCACTTGGGTCGGTATCTTTTCCACCCCTCGAACCATGTATGGGGCCTAATCACAAGGTACTATCAAGCTTACTTAGCCAAGGCTGATGAGAGGCTTGGAATTCAAATTAGAGTTTTTGATAGTGATGTTGGTCCATATAAACATGTAATCGATCAAATTCTTGCCTGTATTCTGAATGAGAAGTTGCTGCCCAAAGTCAACATGCAAGAATCTGTTGTCAGTCTATCAGAAAAGCCTAAATTGAAGGCTGTTCTAATGACATCTTTGAACTCTGGATACTATGAGATCATGAGAAACATGTACTGGGAACATCCGACTGTTTCTGGTGATTTTGTTGGGTTTTATCAGCCAAGTCATGAAGAGTATCAACAGACAGAGAAAGGGTTGCACAACAGGAAGGCCTGGGCCGAAATGTATCTCCTCAGTTTGACTGATGTGTTGGTCACAAGCTCATGGTCTACATTTGGCTATGTAGCTCAGGGTCTTGGAGGTTTGAGGCCATGGATCCTCTACAAGCCTGAAAATAGGACAGCTCCAGACCCACCTTGTCAAAGGGCAATGTCAATGGAGCCTTGCTTTCACGCTCCTCCCTTTTATGATTGCAAGGCCAAAAAAGGAATTGATACAGGTTTAGTTGTTCCCCATGTGAAACATTGTGAAGATATGAGTTGGGGTCTTAAGGTGGTAGATGGTCATGATGAGCTATAATCACCCGTTGTTGCTGAAGTTCCTTAGGATTCTGGATAAAATAGATTAATTTTCAATTGGAGGTCAGTGATAGTGCTAGTTATTCATTAATTTGCAGTTGTTTATTTCTCTTTTGGCTCTGAGATGTTTCAAACAGAGTTCAGTGTCTACTACCAGACTGGGAATGCCATAGTAGAACTGTTCTTTTTCATAGTTATTTAACATCCACTGGAACTGTGTGTGTGTGTGTGTGTATATAGTTGTGCTTTGGATAGGAACCTTCTGATTATGCATAAATCTATATAAATATAGGGATATCAGATGCATCAAAAAGGAATCCATTTGAAAAACATAAGAAATCAAAAAGTTAACTGATAAATATAGCAGCAAGGCCAACTGAAAATGGGCAAGTGTTTTTTTTTCATAAGATCATTTAAGTGGCAACTTCATATTTTGGATCATTTAAGTGTCTATGTTTTGGATTGCTTCAAGGGGTCTTTTGTCCTGGTTATGTGAACTCAAGGTTCGTCAGTCGTATTGAGTTTCAACCTGTTCGTAAGGCGTCTAAAATTTCCACGATTATATGGCTTAATCCTGTTTTACATGAGCTTAAAACTGACAGTTTAGCAGAAAGTAACCAAGGGCCAACAACTTGTGGACTGGTTTCTGAAAATACTGGGGTGACTTATGGGTTGAATTTGCAGTTAGTTTCCGCTTTCCAACTTAGAAAGTGGAGAATATAAAAAAAGAAGGTGAGTTCATCAAAGCCAAAATCATATATCAAATCAATAAAAGGAACGATATTTGTGAAAACTTACCTAAACTCGTGATAAGTAGAATTAAAGATAACAAAAGGGCCAAGTCAACCTAGGCCCCTTTTTCTTTGGGCCGACACTAGTGGGATAGTCCGCAACCGTAAAAGGTCATGTCACAAGCTGCGCTGGATGACACTGTAGCCACTAAAAATTTTGAAAAAATTATGTGGGCCGTAAAAGCCATTTGCCCAAGCCAATAGCTATTGACGTGGCCTTTTTTTTTTTCAAAATTTTTTTTAAATAAACCCCCGTCCCCTCCCAAAATTCATACTCTAAGTCTCTCAATCTCTCATTCTTCTCAATCTCACACAATCTCTCATTTTTATACTCTTTGAATTCACTATCAATATTTCTGTGTTTAAAATTTAGTTTTCGTTTTTATTTCAATTTTATCAATTGATCACAATTCTTCACTCATCAAAATATTAAAAATAAGTCTAGACTCAAATAAATTCAATATATTTGAATATTATAGCATTGATAATATTATTATTGATGTATGTGAAACAAGAGCACCAACACGGGAAAATAGGACGGTCATAGGCTCAACAAGAAAATAAGGAAAGCAAAAAATTTATGATGTGAGATCACTTTGATTAAATACAAGAAACGATCAAAGAAAAATTAATTTAATGGACAGTGCACAAACATTGCGGTTCATATTTGATGTGTGTCAATTTAGGTAGCACCGATCATCTTTGTCGACATATTATGGATTATTGTAACAAAATTTTCACATGAGATGAGAGGACAATGACAAATTGTCTTCACTCGATCACGATCCGTTGGCGTTGGCACTAGTACAACAAGTGGCTAAGTGGTTTCAAGCGCATTGGAGAAATGTTTTATTTCATCTATGATCAAACTAAAATACGAGACTATATGGTTAGGTGTGTTATAGCTTTTGACCAACCATTTTCTTATATTAAAAATGAAATTTTAGAATGAATGATATATGTAACATCCCTCCCTAGAAGTACTACCCACCGAAGGAGAAATGTTACGAATTAATATTCGTAGCGTCTATTTTTTTTCTTTTTAAAAATACTTTAAAATAAACGCATCATTAAAAGTGTTTAGGAAGTATTCTAAGAAAACTAAAACTCTGGAAGCGAACAAAAGATGTATATATTCATATGAAGACTCATCTGAAAGTATCTGAAAACAGGGAGTAATCATATGTAACTGTACCATAATCTCAAAAAGTCAAAAGTCGATAAAAACATGCCACTGTATGCATATAATATAAACCAGAGATAACCTGCTCCAGCAGGATTTACCTACGTTGACCTGACCCTGCCTCGTAGCTACCTCGATCACTTGTACCTACAATCAGGAAAGAAAAGGGAGTGAGTGATAAGAACACTCAGTAAGGGGAAAGAATCAAGTAACCTATCTTTTCTTTTCTTTTTTCTTGTTCTAACTCACTTTTGGGATTCAACCTCACATCCTAACCTCTATGAGAGATTAAGGGGGTAATTTAGTTCACTCTTTACTATTTGGGTCATACTTTGTCCCATCTGGTGTCTATTTAATAATTTCTAGAAGCTAACTATAGGGATTTGACACTTTTCTAAGTTCAAGCTCTTTTTCTTTCACTACACTATTTCTAACTCTGAATTAAGCTATACTGCGAGCATGCTCTACTGCGAGTGGACCCTACTGGGGGTCTATGTCCTACTACGGACGTGTCCTACTGCGAATATGCCCTACTGCGGGCGGTGTAGTGTAAAGTGTCCCCTCATAGTTTATAGCATGCATGCGGGTCTTATATCTTACTAATTTTGCTTCCATTTAAATTTATTCATAACGCACCAGACATTACTCTTGGGACGACCCCTAAATCTTGAGCCCCAAATTCTTTTTCTTGTTTTTCTTTCTTTTTCTTTTCTTCTTTTCTTTTCTTTTCTTTCCTTTCCTTTCCCTTCCTTTCTTTCCTTTCTTCTTCCTTTTCTTTCTTTCTTTCTTTCTTTCTTTTTTTCTTGCCCAGAATTATGAAACACTGTTCACTAAACAGTCATTTAGCAGGGCAGCCTTCTTTTTCATACAATTTAACATCCCAAACGGTTTCTAATTTATACAAGCTATATATCGTTGAAAAGAGGATTCAAAGATCTTTCCAACGAGCTATAATAGCACTCATAATTCAATAGATAAGGCAGTCAAAACATGAGCTAAACTCAGTGATAAAATTACGAAATACTGTTCACAGAACAGACATTTAGCAGGGCAGCATTTTTTTCATACAATTTAACAGCCCAAACGGTTTCTAATTCATACAAACTTTATATCGTTGAAAAGAGGATTCAAAGATCTTTCCAACAAGCTATAATAGCACTCATAATTCATTCAATCAGGCAGTCAAAACAGCAGATAAAGTCAGTGGCAAAAACTGCCTCCCCTGTTTATTTGATAAAGCAGTCCTTTTGGTTTATACAATCTTTAACAGTCCAAATGATCTCTAATTCATACAAGCTATATATAATTGGAAAGATAATTCAAAGAAATTTCCAACAAGATATAATAGCACTCATAATTCATCAAATAAGGCAGCCAAAACATGGGACGAACTCAGTGGCAAAAACTGTAAATATTCTGCAACATTCTGCCATGAACAAAATCACATATATAGACATCCCAAATGGCAAAACAACATTCCTCAACATCAAAATCATCATTTATAACATAGATCCAAGGAACCAAAAGCCTAAAACATGTAACATATCAAGGAGGATACCCCTTACCTTGTTTCAAGCCAAATCTTTGGAAGTTGACTTCCTCCTCTTTGTTTTGCTTCCTTTATCACCAAGACAACTTTAAATCAATACAAAAACACACTAACATATTCATATAACATGCATATAAACATAGATGAAAGGAGAAGGAAGGAGATCTTTGGTTACCAAAGCTTCCAAGGTGCTTCTTTTTTTTTTCTTTTTATTTTATCTTCCAATATCTCTTCAATTTCTTCCTTTGGCTTTACAAAACAAAAGAAAAGAACATGAAGGAGGCTGGCTGCTGGAGCTTTACGGGAGAAGAAGATGACAGATAGAAAAAAAATGGGATGAGCTGCCTTTGTTGACTTTACTCTCCCTTTATCTAAGTTTTATCTCCCTTTTTCTCTTTCTCTTTTTTTTTTTTTGTTTTCTTTTTGTATTTATTTACATATGTATATTTATATAAATGCACCCATACATAACATATATATATATATTTAAAACATTGGAAGTATCTCAAAACAGGGTTAAAAGACATAAATGCCCCTGGAACATACCTGAGGGTATTACAATATAAAATAGTATTCAACTAACCTTTAAAAGAATTTTTAGGTCTACCTTTAGGACAAACATCATTATAAATTATGAATTAATTAAATTAAAAATTATAGAAAACTTAATAATTTTAATGATGTTGTTTCAATAACTTCATATTTATAAACTGCAACAAATCAAGACATAGAATATTTATGCATAACTGTATATTACATTGATTTTAATTGATAGTTGTGTAAAAAGGTAATTACATTTAGAACATTAGAATATCAACATAGTGGTTTTACAATTTATCGGACATTAGTTAATATTTTTTATGAATACGAAATTAATAACTTTATTTTTACAAATACTTTTGATAATACAAAAAAGAAAATTGATAGAATATTAGAATTAATGTTGAACTAATATTTCCATTTCATGGTAAATTATTTCATATTAAATATATATGTCATATTATTAATTTAATAGTTTAAGATGGTTTGAGTTTGCTAAAGATTATATATCAATAATTAGATATGTGATCGGATACATTTTATCATCCTTATCGTGAATTTAAACATATCATTGATTATGTAAGTCAATGGGGTTAATATGAAAAAAGTTAAAAGTAGATGTTAGAATTAAGTATAATTCAATATACTTTATGTTGAAAGTATGTGAATGGTATAAAATAATTATAACATGTTTTTCAATATCAAATCAAAAGATATAAAAAAATCTTATTTTTTTAACAAATTATGATTGAAAGATTGCCATGTCTCTAATGAACATATTAGAGCTCTTGAAGAGAGACACAAACCAATGTTTTAGTAGTTTAGGTAGAAGAAAGTCATGCATATAATCATTCTTGAGCAAAGATAAGCACCTATGGGTTAGAGTACAAATTTTGGTGAGTTTTATAATTATATTAATGTTGATCATTATATAGAAATTATTAAACAATACAGTAACATTGAGAAATTAGATGTTTTAACATGATGGAAAGTAAATCAGGAAAGGTTTCTCAAGGTTTTTGCCATGACACGAGATGTATTAACCCCTCGTCTATCTACTGTAATGTCAAAATTTGTTTTTAATGCCAGTGAATGCATATTGAACGATAGATGATCCAACTACACCCTAACATGGTCAAAACAATCATGTGTATAAAAGATCAAATTACATAAGAATTAAAAAATTTGGACGTCAAGGATGTGTATATAAGATGTGTGTGTATTTATATTTATATTTATTTATTTATATCATACTTATATTTATAATTGTATATTATGTAAATAAATTGATTTATAATTGTCAGAAGGCCAAAGGACTATTTCTCATCCAAACTATGTTGAATTCTCAAAATTCCCTCATTAACTATGGAAATACCGTTTACCCACTCATGGTCAATTAAATTTAATAGAACCCTAACACCTGTAAATTTTATCTCTTTTTGCCCCCTAAACTTTAAAAACTAAAAGTTTCCCCCAGCCTAAGTTTTAAAAAATGGCAGTTTCACCCTAGGGTTTCATTTTGAAATCTCTGACTCCATTTCCGACGGCCTCTCCCTCCTAAAGCATCATCTTCTTTCGGCGATCTCTTTCTTCTCATTTGGACGCCCGATCGACGTTGGAGAAGCCTTGGGAGACGAAAAACTTTGTCAGGGAAAACGACGTTTTTTGTCTTTCCAGACAAAGATGAAGTTGTCGTCTTCGTCTGGGAAGACAATCGTCTTCCTAGAGGTCTTCTTCTGGGAAGACGACCGTTTCGTCTTCGTTTGGGAAGATGAAGAATTTCGTCTTCCCCACCTCTGACGTCGATCGGGCTTTCAAATGGGAGGAAAGAGATCGTCGGAAGGAGATGATGCCTCAGGAGGGAGCAGTCATCAACAATGGAGCCGGAGATGTCGCTAGAGATTTCAAAATGAAACCCTAGGGTGAAACTGCCATTTTTTAAAACTTAGACTAGGGGAAAATTTTAGTTTTTAAAGTTTGGGGGGGCAAAAATAAATTATATTTTAGTTTATTTTTAATATTATAGAGAAAATGACGATTTTACTCTTACCACAATTAATTTTAATTGCTCATAGATGGGTAAACGGTATTTTTATAGTTAATAGAGGGAACTTTGAGAATTCAGCATAGTTTAGGTGGGAAATAGTTGTTTGGCCTTGTCAGAATATTTTTTATCATATAATCATAGTAATTTTCTACTATAAGTGAGAGATTATTAATAAAATATTCGAGATATTATCCCCGATTTTAGTAATTGGAAAATTATTTTTATTTAACTTTTTATAATTAAAAAATAAAATAGTTTTATATAAATAACCGATCCAACATGAGACAACCTTATATATATAAGGTCAGTAAGGATGTGTTGTGGGCCAATAAAAATATATGGGTCGATTCGGTACAAAAAACCTATGACTATGTAGGCTTTGGCTCGGCACAACTTGCAGACACGATGGACAACACCAAAGTTGACCAAGCCAAAACCATTATGACCCACTATCAACTTTAGGTAGAATCGCATAATTGATTGTTTTTCACATTTAAAATTCACTTATAAGAGAAAGTCTTTTAATATTACTTGGTGATGAACATACAAAATAAAAGTTCAAAGTTTCTACGGAGATCTCAACATATTTATTTTAATTTATATTAACTATAATAAATAATAAAATTTATACTTTATTTATTATATTTTGTATTAATTCATCATAAATAATAAAATATAATATAATTCTCCCTGACTCTTTAAAAGTTTGGTTACACAGTCATTTCAAAGAAGAATAACAAAATTTAATATTAAATACAGTAAAAGTTGATGACAATAGAATCCTTGCATATTTCGAAAAGACTATTACCTCCCTAAATGGGAAGTATATATGAAGATGGATATATAATTGAAATTGATCGATGCAATATAATTGAACTATTGAAAACAAAATTTGAGAATTTTAATATTACAACTTGCTAATCCAAAATCTTCAAAATTCAGATGAGAAAATTTTTAAGAGAATTTTATTGATATCAAAGGAATGCTATTATAAAGGATTTGGTTCTCACCCAAGAATATACATTGATTTGTACTAAAATTTTTTGAACTATTAAGGAAACATCATGATCACCAATCTTGAATTCCTAGCAAGAATAATTGAAGCTTGGGCGAATCTTTGCAAAAATATTAACTTTGCAGCAGAATCTTATAGCTTTACAAGAGCATCGTCGCAGGTGAATCTGTTAGAGTGAAATTATGTAATCTCTTCTTTTGGAATTTGGCTATGGGTGGTAAGGCAACTTTTCAATATTGGAGCGGGTGGTAGAGCATCTTTTAAATATTGAAGCATACCATTTTTTACTTCTAGCAAACATGTTTTTTTTTTTCCTTCGAAAAATCTTACTTATTTTTGCTTGTAAGTGAGCTATGTGGTCATCACCTTCTTTGAGTAATTTTGAAAAAGATTTTGACCCAATAGGTAATGCTTGAATGAATTCAAATGGAGAAGGATTTTTACAGAGATTTCTCAATGCCAAATATTCCTCAAATTTTTGGGAATCTACAAGGATTCTGAATTTGATATCTTGATTAAGCAATGGCAAAGCCATTTCTAGAGTTTGTTGGAGAGATTTTATTTAGACTTGAATTTTTTTATCTTTGGAGCTCAGGGGAGAAATAGTTGAGACGATGTCTTTTTGCTTTTGATCTTTCTTTGGTGTTTATTCTTGACAAACAATTTCAAACCAAGTTTTGGCATTTTGGAAATTTTGCGCTTATGATATTTTTTAGTGTTTTTGGGTTGATGAATTTTTGGATGACATGACTGTTACCTCCTCTGAAGAAATTCCTTGGTGAGAAAGTCAAACAGGGAATTAGCTTCTTGTTTGATATGTTCAATTTCAAAGTCAAAAACACACAAAATAGATTGTTATCATGCAAAATTTTATTTTGATGCAATATTTTGAACATCTTTTTGTAACACATTTTTTGTGGTTTTATAATCAATTCGTAAAAAAAAATTTGATTTAATAAATCACTTTAGAATTTTGAAATGCACAAAACAATGAATAAAATTTATTTTTTAATGGCAGAATAATTTTGTTGGGTTGGATTCTAAGCTTTTGACATCCATTGAACTATTTGTTCTTTACCATCTTTTAATTGTTTTAAAATTCCTCTAATTTTTTTTATTAAAGAAATCAAGAAATTTGTTTCCAAATTCTATTAATCTTTTGATGGGTATTATTATATCATTATGTATGTTATGCCATAAAAATCTTATGTCTATTTGAAAAAAACTGATTTTTGTTTTTGATACAACTAATCCATTTTGTTTAACTACATGGATGAATACTCTAATGTATTTAAAATGTTTATCTATCATATGAAAATATTAAAGCATCATTTATATATATTATTAAAAATTTTGAATAAGGATTGAAGATTTCATTCAATATTCTTTGAAATTCTGAAGAGCATTTTTTAATCCAAATGACATCACATTCCATTCTTATTGTCCAAATGGTACTGTGAATACAGTTTTTTATCTGTCCTTTTGGTTGATTTGTATTTGTTAGAATCCAAATTTCATATCAAAGTTTAGGAATATTGATTTTGAAATTGATTGATGCAATATAACTGAAATATTGAAAACAAAATTTGAGAATTTTAATACTTGCAACTTACTAATCCAAAATTTTCAAAATCTAGGTAAAAAAATTTTTAAGAGAATTTTATTGAAAACAAAAGACTTGGTTCTCATCTAAGAACATATATTGATTTATACTAAAATTTTTTGAACTATTGAAGAAACATCATGACCACCAATCTTGAATTCTTTGTAAGAATAATTGAAGTTTTGATGGATCATTACATAAAATATTAAATTTGTAGAGAAATCTTGCAGCTTTAAAGAAATTATTAAGAGTTTTGTAGCTTTATAGGAGCATATTCACAAGCGAATCTATCAGAATGGATTTTTGCAATCTCTTCATTTGGAATTTGGCTATAGGTGACAAAATATGTTTTGAATATTTAAGCATACCATTTTTTATTTTTAGCAAACACGTGTTTTTGTTTTTTTAAGGAATCTAGTCTTTGCTTGTAGGTGAGCTATGTGGTCATCACTATATGTGTGTGTGTGTGTGTGTGTGAAATTTTTTAGGTTCCATATTCAAACTTAAATTTTTTAGCAAACCAAGTTAAAAATCTAGATTTGACCCGATGAACATAAAAAATCATTTAAAAAAATTATTAATGAGACTTGAACCTAAAACTTAATTTATCAATTTTAAGTACATAAAAATTTCACCTATTTGTATAATATTGAACCTAAAACATGTTTTGAATATTGAACCTAAAACTAGCTTTGTGTCATTGTGGGGTTGTGAAATTTTTTTGTATTAATGGCAATCATGCATATACTTTTTTGAGAAAATGTATTATTGCGTTTCCGTTTTCTTGTTACTTAACTTTCTAGCATACGACAAATACAATCATCATGTAATCTTATTTTGAAATTTTTTTGATTAGTTTCTTTCTTTTCTTATTTTTAAGGCTTTTTATTTGGAAAAAATATTTTAGATTATATTGTTCAAATGGAGAATTGATCATACAAACAAGAATTTTCTAAAACTTGAGTGAGAAAATGTATATATGTTTTTAAAATGTTATTAGAATCGAGAGAAGATACTAAAAGAGTTAAAATATAGAACAAAATAATAACTGAATTTATAAAATCTTCTTAGAATTTTTAAATATATACGGCTCATTATTATTTTTGGTTAAATACTATTATACCCCTGATTAAGGTTAAAAATAAAAATGAGTCTAATAATCACCACCTGCGTTACCCGTGTGCATGTAATTGGCCAAAAACATGGGTCTGGCCCACTGCTCTTAGGTTTGGCCAAAGAACTATTTCCCACCTAAACTATGCTGAAATGCAGTTCTCCCTGTTAACTTTTAATATTTCATTTATCCACCCATGAGCCGTTAAACTTAACTGAGTCTATTGGTCATATCATTTTCCCCCCCAAACCCTAAAAACTAACACTTCCACCCAACCCAAGTTTTTAAAAACTGCATTTTCCCTCCTAGGGTTTTCAAACTTCAGATCCAATTTTTTTGACAACGATTAACGATCTCCAAGCACCTACTCTCCCTCTCCGACGACCCCTCCTTCCGATCGTACACTTCTGACACTATATGATGTCATCATTGATGAAAACGACACGTCTTCGTCTCGACGAAGATGCCTAAGAGGGGAAGACGTCGCACAATCGAAAAGAGGAAACGTCAGGGAGGAAGAGATGTCTCCTAGAGATCGTCGGTCATTGTCGGAAAATTCAATCTGAAAGTTTGAAAATCCTAAGGGGGAAAGTGTTATTTTTGAAAACCCTAAGGGGAAAAGTGTTATTTTTGAAAACTTGGGTTGGAGAAAAATTATTAGTTGTTAGGGTTTGGGGGTAAAAAAGAAATTAAATTTAAGTTTATTTTTAATATTACAGATAAAATGATGATTTTGTCCTTTAATCCGTCAACCTGACGTTTTTTTTAACAGCCCATGAGTAGGTAAATGTGCTTATCAAAGTTAGCGGGTGAGAATTGCACAAAAAGCATACCTTGGGTGGGAAATAGTCCTTTGGCCCTTGGGTTTCTTAAACAGCATATGGTCACCAGCAAACTCTGCAACCGGGTATTGGCGGCCTCTTGCCGATACACTTTCTATGATATACAGAGACATAAGCGAAGAAAATTGAATAAAAACAGACGCATAATGTCGTTTATGAAAGGAGATTTGCTAACGAAAACCAGAAAGCTCGTCAAGGGTTTGGCCAAGGCAGAGCCCGTTTGGCTCAAGGCCATGGAACAGTGAGCCTTTTTTTTTTCTTTCTATTTCTTGATTTAGAAAATATTAATTTCAATATTGTTTTGCATGAGGAATTTTGTTTTCTTTTTTATTTTAATTATTTATACAAAAGGGAGATTGGGTATTTTAATGTACTTTATGGTTGATTTTAAATCTTAGGGCTCCTCCTGCGACTTTCCCAAGTGGTGATGGGAAAATTCAGAAGATTAGTCTTCCTGAGGATGTTTATATAAAGAAGTTCTTTCAGAAGCATCCTGATTCCAAACATCAAGACGCTATCAAGTATGCATTTCTTTTCAATTCAATCTCCATTTTGTGTTTAGTAATTGTAGTGACATTGCAAGATTTACTTTTTTCTGTTTTAGGGTTTTGTGCTTGCATGTGTTTAGTGATATGTGTCAAATGTTATGAGTACTTGCATGTTAGGATTGTAACAATTCTAATGGGATATTTGTGTATATATATGTGTGTGTGAGTGGATTTCAGAGAGGTTGTATGCTGTTCATAGGAGTGACAGTTTGATGAGGGTTTTTTTTTTTAATTTGATTCTTGGGTTCAACTTAGATGGGTAAATCAAGAAGTGATAGTTTTATGATGCCTTTACAAAATATTGATTCTCTAGCTACCTCATAGAGGTAGGTCAAGGTTGAAATTCATATGCCAGTTACTTGTGCATTTGGTTGATATAAGAGTTTTGTTCTTTGAAATAGAGGGCACTAATACTCATAAAAGTTGTTCTCTTGCTATGTTATTTTTATATTGGCTCTTCCTGATAGCCTTTTCCTTATTTTGTAGTTAAATATCTGTTAGTCATCTTTGGGAGCTGAGGCCTGCTGTGTTTTTGGAGTGGATTTTGTTGATGACTGGACTAATTTATAATTTATGCTAATTGCAGGATTTGTGGTTTTGAACCTGTTCCAGCTCGTATATTCGCTTTGCGGGTGCTTGAGTTGAAGGAGCAAGGAGTTACTGAGGAGGAAGCTATGGCAGTGGCAGATGTATGTTTTCAGCAGTTTTCTATTTAAGTAGTTCTTCCTTTTATGTGGTACTAAGTACTGTTGTTGTTTCTTGAATTTGGATGAATTATTGGTTGGAGAAAAATGTTCTGTCTTTTTTTCTCTTATTTTTACTATACATTTGGTATATCTTCATAGATGGAATATCGGGCAGAGAAGAAAGAGAAAAAGAAGGCATATGCCCGATTGAAACAAATTGCACGTCTCCAGGGTAAGAGGCCTCCTCCAAACCCATATTCTAGTGCTATTAAGGAGATACAAGCAGAAGAGAGGAAGTATGTTCGTGATCGTTTCTTTAATCCCAGTATACTCAAAATGGTGCAAATGCTGAAAGAGGAGAGGGCAGCAGAATTGCGTGACAGGAATGCTGGTAATGCATACTAAACTTAGTTTTGAAACATCATGTCTTCATCTGCTTGTGCAGCCTAAATTGTAATAATTATTATCTTCTTAGCTACAAGATATCCCTTTTACAGGCTTTATGTTTAAATCAGCCATAATTTGGAGTTTTAGAATTACTTTGTTTGAAAGAAGATTGTTTTTGTCCTTTGTTCTATTGGATAGCTAGAGTACCATTATATTCTGTTACTTTTCCGAGCTTTTGATCAAATGAATGTGTCCTATATGTTTAATTTTGTGCATATGTATTCATAAATTTTGATGCTTCTCATTAAAGTTCAATTACAAAGGTAATTGAATACCCCCAAGGCCCAGACTGCAAGAAATTGTAAAAATGTTGGAAACACTATCAATTCATGACAAGTGCTAAACTCTGTCATTCTCTGAAACAATTTGCCTATCGCCACAGGTCATCAATTTAGAGAACTTCATTTCTCCCCTCTGAAGGCATGGAGATAAAATAATATGGTTCGTATGAAGGTTGGTTTTTGTCAGTTTTCGGGTATCTTTATCCTGCAAGCCAACAATTTCTAGTTACAAGTTGGAGTAAAAATCACATAGATTAAGCGTTAACAATAACTGAATATTTCTATTCTCCATGAGTGTTTTTAGTTACAAGTTGGAGAAAAAATTACACAGATTAAGCCTCAACAACTGAACAGTTATATCCTCCATTAGTGGCAATGCTTGAATCGATGCTGTTGTTGAATTCGTGGCTTATGCCTACTATAGTAACCACACTCCTTTTCATCCTTACACTAAGGACTATGTGTCTTCATGCCCACAATGAATGATAGATTATATTTACGGAATATGTTTGCTTTGGCTTGTAGATGATAATTTTGTATTTTCAACTCAAAAGCATGATGGAAGAAAGTGATGAAAAAGTCATTGATTGACAAGATTATATGATAGTATTGCTCTACTGATGTTTGAAATGGCGAATGCTTAATAGTATAGTAGAAAGTTTATTTTTTGATCTGTAACTAATTTTTTATCAAGAAAGAGAAAAGAAATCAAAGCAATGTTGATTTGTTGGAGCTTTGAATGTAGGAAATAGCAGAAGTTAACTTCGAATAGAGGGTTGCTTCAAAACAAAATCATTTGATGAAAATTAAAATATTTGGCTGTTGGTGATGATCCTGTAATTTTGGCCGTCAGTAACCATAATAAATTCTGATCAATAGCCATTGGTGCTCAGTATTTTACTATTTTCTATACTAAAGCAAGAAGTGATCATCCTTGAATCGGCTCTTCATGTTTTCACTTGGTATCTAATATATACTAGGCCATCTGTGTGAGACCTTAAGCCTCAAAATACTGCTTCCAAACTTAGTGCTACAATGCTTGTGGAGCATGAAATATTCCATACAAAGGACATTTGCTATATGCACAAATTTGTTTTCACTTAATTCACCATGTTTCTCGTTTATTCTTCATAATAGTAAACATTATTGAGAAATCTAAATGAAGTGTCAAATGAAAGATTTAGAAAGAAAAAGAAGGGTAGCATATGGGTGTAATCTGCGGATAATCTCCTTTTCTTTTTGTTTATTCTATTGGAACTAAAAGAACAAAGATGCAGGCATTAATACACTTTCGCTGTTTATGTTTTCAAAGAAGCCGAAAATCTTGATAGTTTATGAAAAAGAAAACTTAATCTGGCCACTGCACCTTTTAATGCAATGGCTTCCCTTCCAAGCTTAGGAAGAGGTTGTATGGCCATTGCCACTAAATTCTGAACTATCCTCGACCTAAGGTAACAACTGGACCGTTGATTTCTGATAGATCAAATAGAGTATGCCATAAAAAATAATTCCCTTCTTTTCGGCCAGCTCTAAATTGTGAACTTTTTGACCTTTGGGTAGTTTATTCATTGTCTGCAAATGCTTGATTTGAAAACAAAGAGTTGATAAAATACTACTCCCAACAACAACCCACTCCTGGATTCTGATAATTCATCATCCATCAGTTCGCTATCAAAATCCTTTCGTGTCATAATTTCGTTGGTCCCAAAACCAATCAACCCATCCATTCACAGACTCCACACCCATGGAAGCTACTGCTGCATCTGGGATGCCAATAGTTAACTTTCTTTCAACTTCCCCAATCCTAAGACTAACTGTCCCAAGAAACTTATCACCACCATGCCTTTCAAAAAGACCAAACATGCTCGCTCGTTTTGCTCTTAATCCCATCTCAAGAATAAATGTCCTTTCTTTCCTCACTCATTGCTCGACCAAGCCGGACACCAACTCAAGCAATCAGACAGACCAAAATCAGAACTTTCAACATAATTCAAATACCAGTAGTAACATGTCACCTACCATTTCAAATGAAACACAAATGCTTTCCTCTTCTTTGTCATCATCGGTACCACCTTCCTCTAGAGGATTGGTGCTCGATCTTGGTCCCAAAAATTCATGGGACAGTGCAGAAATTGGTTCGCCAGTAGTTAAAAGATTCCTCAGTGATGACGAAGAGAGATGGTATATGTGGTACCGTGGGAACGCGAGTGAAAACCCAGATTCTGATTCAATTGGTTTAGCCATTTCAAGCAATGGAATTCACTGGGAGAGAGGTAAAGGACCGGTGAAATCAAGTGATGACGTGGGTTTGGTTTTGAATTGCAGTAAAGATTGGTGGGCTTTTGATACTTTAAGCATTAGGCCTAGTGAGGTGGTGATCATGTCCAGTCCTAAGGTGAGAGCCTCGAGTGCTGTTTACTGGCTCTATTACACCGGTTTTAGTCCTGAGAAAGTGAATTTCGTAGATAATGATTCTTTGGATTTTAATTTAGAAAACCCTGAAAGGTTTCATATTGGCAAATTTAGAGGTGAAAATGGTAAGATTTTCAAGTCATTGCCAGGTTTGGCGATAAGCCAGGATGGGAGGCATTGGGCAAGAATTGAAGGGGACCATCATAGTGGAGCATTGTTTGATGTGGGGTCTGAAAAAGATTGGGATTCACTATTCATTGCTTCCCCACAAGTTGTTTATCATGGAAATGGTGATGTAAGGATGTACTATCATTCATTTGATTTGGAAAATGGTGAATTTGCTATCGGGATTGCAAGGTCTAGAGATGGAATGAGGTGGGTGAAGTTGGGGAAGATAATGGGAGGAGGAAAAAGAGGTGGGTTTGATGAATTTGGGGTAAAAAATGCTTGTGTTGTGAAGAACAAAAAAGATGGGAAGTATGTGATGACATATGAAGGTGTTGCTGATGATGGGAAGAGGAGTATTGGATTGGCAGTGTCAACAGACGGATTGAAGGATTGGAGGAGACTTGAAGATGAGTCAGTGCTTAAGGCTGAATCTGAAAATGGATGGGATAATGAAGGAGTGGGGTCACCTTGTTTGGTGCAAATGGATGGAAATAGTGATGAATGGAGATTGTATTACAAAGGTATCGGAAAAGGAGGAAGAACTGGGATTGGTTTGGCAATATCTCAAGGAAGTGATATTAGAAGGTTTCGAAGATGGACAGGATTCCGTTTATAGGTAATTTCTTAGCATATCTCATATTCTTTTCCTGTTATATAGTCTAATCTGGTTATCTTTTCCTAAATCGGATTAGGATTTTATGACTTAAGTCTAGTGGAAACATTGACAATATCATTTCGCTAGTTGTTTTTGGCTTTCAGAACATCTACATGAAAATGGCAAATTTTGCTAGCTCTGACCTTGCAGTTTAATTCCGACATGTTAAGCATCAGTTCACTTCGTAGATCAATACATCATAGTTATAAAAGTTCTGAATTAGTTTGCTTTTGGATTAATATTTGTCCTTTTTGGTTACTGGTTTGCAAATTTCTCCAAGTACACTGCTGCAGTTGTCAGTTGTGAGTTGGGATTTCGAAGGTAATATGCAATATTAGCAGTAGGTGCATTATGCCTTTTAAATATCAATCTGAAAAGCTTGCTTGGTGTCCTTAGGCTCTATGCCTATTATTAGACAGGGTTAGAAAATACTATCAAAATTATAGCTCAATATATAATTCTAAACATTATTTATATATTTATATTAAAGTACACTGAATTTAAAAAGACAAGTTTGAGTTTAGGGAGAGGAAGCCAAAGAGTCATCTCTTTCATGTAGGTGTTAAAAGTATTACGAGGGCTTCAAGATTCAATCCAAAAAGCTCTTAAATGCAGGATATTGATTAAAATAATTATTTATTTTTCCTTTTATATATATATATATATATATGAAATCACTTTTTTTTTATTATACAAATATAACTATTTTTTAAATTGACTTTATCTTAAAAGAAAAAGATTATGAGATTTGGGATTGGTTAGGTGGTTGGCCGAATGGGTTGGTCGACTGGCCAACCAATTTTTTTAAAATAAATTGGTTGGCTGGGTGTTTGATCGGCCAACCAACCACCTGGCCAACCAACCACCATCAAAGTCATCAAAAAATTTCACATTTTTATCTCATATTTTAGTCTCAGTAGGTGAGTGAGTGAGTTTTGTCTTGATTGGGTGAATCTTGGCTAGGTGAATATAAAGTCTAAAGATATTTTAAATATTTTATATTTTAAGTTATATATGTATAATAAAAACAAAAAGACTATATATATATATATATATACAAGAGGGAAAAAAAGATTATTTTAATCAAAATCCTCTCAAACACTCTCTCGTTTGAGGAAGATAAAATTATTAAACCTTGCAGTGTCAAAAATGTAAGATAATCTTTTAAAGTGTCTTTCAAACTTTGGTGTTGTGTGTTTTGAGACTAGACTCTTTTTATCAATAAAACTATGTTTACATATTATCGAGTACACAAATAAATACATATATAATATGTCATTATATAATTAGATGATTTTATAACAACCAATTATATGATGATACATCGTGTGTGTACCCATTTATGTACTAAAAAGTGTGTACGCATAACATTGTTTCTTTTTTTTATATGAGATTTTGATAGTAATGTATTATTTCAAATTTGTAACTCATATTTTTGTAACCTTCTACAAATTTATTTGCATTTTAAATTCTCCTATATTATTAATCTCAATTTTATAACTTTTATATTTTATTTTAAAACTCCTATGATATTTTCATTTTATAATTCTTATATTGATTTCATTTTATGGCTCGTATAATATAAATTTTAAAGTTTCCAAATCTTTTATAAGTACAACAATTATGAACAAAGGTTTTAAAACATTCAATTATGAATATTACAAAAAAATTATTAAAAATTTTATGTCCTTTTATTATAAAATCAATATAAAAGCTTTTAGAGCACAAATCTACACATAGTGTTGATAATATCCATTTGATCAAATGTTAGGCTACCACACATAAAATATCAACAAGACTTGGTTTTATCGAGTGACGGTGGTAATGATCTCGTAGTCTTGTATTCTATTTTGATTCTCATAAAAGTTTTTAAATAATAACGCAATTTTTAATGTCACAACCCCGCTATGACTAACTTAGATGAGTTCTTATGTGGCTCATACTTAGTACAAGTATTCTTACCTGGAACTCATTTAGGACAAATTGTCTTCCTTATTATAACATAGCAAGCATCTATGCAATAGGGATATGTGAAAGCATATCCCCTCTTGGATATGTCTATTTCATTAATAATGTTTGATATAATTTGAATTGTTTTCCACCATTCAGTCTCTTTTATGAGATCTTTAATCACGAAAGTTCAATTACTTTTCTCAGTGACTCTCTTGTGGGCTTAGGCCTATTTTTATAGACAATTCAATTATAATTCTTTTTTAAATAATTTAGTTAACCAATATTGAGTTACTTTTCTAGGGAATTCCCTTGCGAGCTTAGGCCCATCTTTACCGACAATTCAAAAATAGTTTTCCTTAGAAATAATTTAGTTAACTAATCAGCATGTTCAAATGAGACTTTATGAACTCTTAAAAAAAAAAAAAATTATCATTACTTAAAAAGATTTTTCACTTACTTATATCTCATTTGTATATGTTTGCTCATTTTCTTGTTAGTATGAGATTGTATCACTAAATCTGTAACTTTCATACAATAAGATGTTTAAGGATATGATTTAATTTATCTTAGTATCTTCAATTTCGACCCAAAATCCAAATATCATCTACTTATAAATTTTAAGGACATTAGCTCCCTTATTCTTCTTGTGATATACACATTAATCTTAAAACCATAATCTAATATCATTTCATCAAAATTTTCATATAATTATGTTGGAATTTGTTTAAGACCATAAAAAGACATGACCAACTTGCACACATTATGTTCATCTTTTCACTATAAAACCTTCAAGTCGTTTCACATATTTCTTTACCTAATTCTTTATATAGAAAATCGATCTTCACATCCATAGAGGCTATAATAAATAGTATCATAATAATTATAGTACTAGAAACTGATAAATAAACATCAATATAGTTTTTTAAATTCTTTTAAATAAATCCTTTTAACCATTAGTTTAGTTTTATACTTATTTATAAACTATTAGACTTAAACTTCATTTTGAATATCATTTACAAGCTATGGTTTTATTCTTTGGATGAAAATCTCTCTCAGTACAACTATTGTTTTGCACTATAGATTTAAACTCATTATCTAGTGTTTCCTATCAACAAGGTGAATGTACAAGTTATAGCCTTTAGATAAGAAGTGAAATATCCTTCTAGTAAGAAAGTATAAACATCTTCTTCAAAAATTTTCATTATTTTAGGTCTCTTACTGGTTCAAAGTTCAACTTGAGTTTTATCAATAAAAGTACCGTGAGTAAAAGAACTAAGCTTAATTGGTTATGCTCAATGTATTAATCTTACATACTTAGGTCCAATAATGAGTGAAACTTTCATCATGGTATAATTGAATCCATATTTAGTCATTAACAAAGCTCCAAATCACGATGTTTAAATGTGATTCACTCTATATGTAATAAATTTTTAACCTTTCAATCATGACTATTTACTTATTATGTGTGACCTATAAGTTCTTTATTAAATTGATAGTGAATAAATTTATGATTAATTCCAAATTAATCATCCATTTATTTACAGACCATGAGTGGTATCCAACAAGATCTCATGACTACCCAATCGATAAAAAAAAATCAATGGAAGACTGATATTTAATCTTTTCAATGGTATGATTTCCATGAAGTCAAATTATTTCATTAATCGATATCTCATCAAAGTTGAGATACATAAATAGTGTCTATCTCAATTCATCTTTGACATAAATGTTTAGTTAATTAAGCAACGATCACATTAACATTAGATCGAGCACTAATTCGTTTCCATTATGATTATAGATTTTAGTTTATTGTTACAATCAAATGATGCAATGAGATATCAACTTTCATACTCGAGAGTAATGCATCATTTGTTGATCCATCATAATCTTACTACACTTCTCGACATAGCTAACCATTACTATTTGGATAGCCCTTTAAAATAGGTCATGTTAGGCTAGTGTCAAACTCAATCAATTGGTGCATGAGACATTCTAGTGATATCAAATTTAAGGATCACATACATTACCGTCCGTTTAGACAATATATTCCATATATACTAGGATATCATCTATGTAGAATCATTTTGACAGGTCAATTCAGTGGGCATGCTCTCAGCATACACCCACATGTTGTGCCAAGTTGACACTTATAAGCTTGATATGTGAAGTTTGTCATTACCTTTCAATAAAGTCATTTAACAGTAAAATAGATTATCATATTATATGTGTCTTTGGTCAGGATAATATTAAGGCTATGAATGCTTTTAAGATAACTATCATATGTGCTTATAGAGTTTTTACAATCAAACTATTTGTTGATTCTTTAATCACAGTTCTACCAATTTAGAGATATTTATCTAGACATAAATATAAACATATACACATATAGATAAAAATTGTCATTTGAATGTTTAAATATAACTCTTTATAGATTTATGTCTTCGAGAAAATTGGCTCTAAGACACTTAGTTCATCGTTATATTATTTATCATTATTTCCTTTTAACCTTTGTGCTTAAAAAAAAAAAAATAGAGAAATCTATAGCTTCCAATGAAGCAAGTATATTTCACCAATAATCTCAAGATATTCAAAAAAAAAAAAAAAAATACCCATATAATTGTCAAATTCAAGATAAACAATATTTTATAACAATTTTCCTTTCACCTATAAATAATTCATATGTACATACCGACATAAATATTCTAATCAAGTGTGGGTTTACCTCATAAAGGCCCAAATTTGCCCATGATTATGTGACATCTTATACTTGAACTTAGAGGCTAAGAACAAAAACATTGTGGGTTAAAAATTACTTTCCCTGAAAAACTTTATATACCGAGGGTTTGGGGACAATTCAAGCTAATTAAAACCTAGAGATCAAAACCAAGCTAATAACATTTTATAACAGCAGCACTATGGCATATATATATATATATAAAGAGGATTATACAACATAAAATAGTATTATTTAGACTGTATAGTTTTGCACCAAAATCCAATGATTGATTAATAATTAAGAGAATGTTATTTATTTCCACCGTAAATTAATATTTAACGTTTATATTAAAGTTGAGAGAAAGAGACAACAAGGGAGAGAATATTCGATCTCAAATTATACACAAGACGAAGAACCATAGCCATATTTTACTTACATGATTGATGGAATCAAATCACTATTTAAACACCAATTTGCCCTATTCTTCTTTATTTCTCTCTCCGGCCACCGCAATCACATGTTATTGTTTCTATAAAAATAATACACGTTCATTATTGTTATTGTTATAAAAATGCGATTGAAAGGGCATTGTTTAGCTTTTTGCCCAGTCCGACAAAATATTTCATTATAATATAATAGGGGTAGCCAATAAGAGGCTGACATTGGTATTTTAAAGTCTGTATAATGGCAATAATGCATAACTAACGCATTCATAATAGATGTTTCAGTGCAATAATTTGTTTAATTGTGGTCCAAATATTTATAATTGACTTGGGCACATCCACAGGTCTTCATCTAATTTTTTATCCATTTGAATTGCCGATTGAAGGTATTATTTATAGTGGTCAAAAACCAGAAAATTAGCTGATGAAGAATAAACAGCCAGACTTTGTCTCCTTAGAAAGGTAACAGGGGACGTTTTTGAGATGGGAATGGTGAGTTTTAGTGGACTAACTAAAATGATAAACATTGTGAAAACTTACAGTTTACCTTGAAAGAAAGATGTTGAATGAAAGATAGAATAGAAAATTAGATACAAGCGTGCTGCTCTTTGATCTTCCAATGTTCTACCAACATTGTGGCCCAAAATGTCAGCATGTGATCCACAGGCAACAGCACAAAAAGTTAAAATTATGATGTTGGAGGTTCACATTTGGACTGTTGGTTGGTTAAGTTAAGCCAACCCACGGCTCTTTTTTGAGGAGAAAATTAAAATTGCCCATGGTTTTTTTTTTTTTTCCCCCTCAGAAATCAGTCTTAACTAATTCCTTTAATTCAAGGGGTTACGGATGTGCGATCAAGGAATTACAGTTAGAAAATGAATTAATATCTACAATGAATGGCCTTAACTGACATTTTGTCAAATTATCCATGTCTTAAAAAATAATAATAATAAAGCCATATGTGCAATAACTAAAACTAATGCATACAAAGTAATTCCAAGATGGGTAATTAATTAAAATAAGCAAAATTTTAAGCGTTTATACGTTTTTAGGCCACCCTAGACAAGTTTTACCAAAATAAGCAAACCATATTTTTTTTACCCTTTTTACCCTTACGTTGATAAACCAAGTAAAAATATCTTTTCTGAGAATGTGCGCCGGTTTACGGCGGTTACGATGATAGCTAGGGATTTTACAGTGAAACCCTAAATATGTCGAATGTATATGGATGTTTTTGAATGTTTCGAACGATTAAAATGATGTAATTTCGATATTAATGGATGCCTAAAAGTGTAGCTGTTGAGAGACAAAAGCACAAAAAGTGAACAGTGTCGCGCAAACTGTGAACAGTGTCATGCAAACTGCGCAAACCACGCAAATACTCTTCACATCGCGCAAACTGCTTGCAAAATCGCGCAAAAAATACTGTTCACAGACTATGATATCTACTTTTGCGCGATGTAAACAATGTTTGCGCGATGTGAACAGGTTTGCGCGATGTAAACAGTGTTTGCGCGATTTGCGCAGTTTGCGCGATTTGCGCGCAGCACTGTAAATTTGCGCAGTTTGCGTGACACTGTAAATTTGCGCGCTTTTGTCTCTCAACGGCTACACTTCTAGACATCCATTAACATCGAAACTACATCATTTTAATCGTTCGAAACATTCAAAAACATCCATATACATAATTCAACATATTTAAGGTTTCAGTGTAAAATCCCTAGCCACCATCGTAACCGCCATAAACCGACGCACATTCTCAGAAAAAATATTTGTACTTGGTTTTTCAATATAAGGGTAAAAAGGGTAAAAAAAATACGGTTTGCTTATTTTGGTAAAACTTGTCTAGGGTGGCCTAAAAACGTATAAACGCTTAAAATTTTGTTTATTTTAATTAATTACCCTTCAAAGATTAAAATGGTTGGCTGGCTATGATGTAAAATTACCTTAATAGCCTTTTAATAAAATTAGAGTTAACGGTTTTAGACCATTAAATTTCCTTTATTGCCTTTTCTAGTATAAAATATCTTACAACCGGCACAGACGTGAGAATTAATTTTAGAAGGGATTAATCAAAAATAACATTATATCAAATTGGGAAAAAAATGAAACTGGGGGAATGTTTTCGATTCTATGCTAGTGTAGGGTTACATCTGACCACTCGTATCATTAGATTATTTTTATGTTATATCAGTTTAAATTTTGTGTTAAAGATCTTTAATTGTAATTTGATTTAAATTAAAATTATATTAAATTTTTTTAATTTTAATCTAACTCTCTAATATTCGAATTGATCAAATCTAATTTAAATTAACTCAAAATTGTCTATTATTTTTACTTTTCAAAGTATTTTTATTATTTTAATTTTTTTATCAAATTACTTTAATCTACTATTAATATAATATACAATATAACATTTTGTTTTATTGACGAATGCTTTAAAAATTTACATATTAAAACTTTTAAATCACGTTAATTATTTGACTAATTAAATCAAATTTTTACTACTTAATAATAAAATAAAATAATTAAATAAAAATAAAAAATAATATAAGTAATTATAATTATACAGAGATACAACTATAAATAACCGGTAAAGATTTCAAATATTTACTATAAGAATGTAACATATAATTACAATATGAGTAAGACTTTTAAAACACGTTAATACTCTAACTAATCAAATCAAATTATTACTATTTAATAATAAAAAATATTTAAATAAAAATAAATAATAATATGAGTAATTATAATTATATAAAGAAACTAATATATATAATTTATAAAGATTTCAACTGTTTTTGATATTGTCTTTCAATATTTCTATAGCTTATCATTAATAAATTCTATTAAAGTAATATTTTTTAAAAATATTTGAGTCAATTTTGATCATATCGAATTATTTTCATATAAACTCTAATGTTATCCGATTTAATTTTAAATTGTATCAAATTAATCTAAAATAAATTTTATATCAAAAGATTCAATTCTAATATAATATTTTTTATGTTATATCGTATTGAATTGATATACCACATTGAAAATTACCAACACTATGTAGGCCGTTACAGTGAAAAATAAATTTTGAATCAGGTTACGGCCGGCTTTCCCAGCATGGCTTGTTTCTGCCCATGGCTCATTACAAGTTTATAATAATAAAATTAGCTATCCTCTAGTCAATATAAATATTAAATTGGGTTTAGTCTTTTCTAGAAGATTGAATAGATTCCAAAGCGCCTCATTTATTGATAACATGAGGCACCTGCTAAACATAAATTGAGGAATCAAACCACTTTCCTTTATTTTATGGTTGTGGTCCGCCAAGAAACTTTTCATCTCTTACCTGGTCAATAATGTCAACCTCATGGCCCCAAACTCAACACAGTACCTTATTATATAAGCAATCTAACTTTCAACCATACTTATTAAACCACCAAGATATCTTATCTCTGAATTATTGTTATTCCAATATTTGTTATATTTATATATAATAAAATTATACGTATTTATTTTAAATATATAAATAAATATATATTTGATATATGTTATTAAATAATTAAATAATTTTAAATTAAAAATAAAATATCATCCAATTATACCCAAAATATATTCATCATGCTTGCAATTTTATGAATGCTAAATACTTGCGGAAATCATAAAATGCAGCCATTTAATCATCAGTGAAATTCTGAATTACTTTTTATGTCAAGAATTAATTGAAGAATAAAAAGAAAGAAAGAAAGAAAGAAAAGTCAAATTGGGCGTGGTCTTTACCAATTCTTCCACGGTTTGCAATGCTTGAAAGTTAGGTTGACCCATAATCTCAACCCCAAGTCAAAAAATCGAGTATAACGAACTAGGACTTTCAAACATCGCTTGACACGTTTCGGGATTTTACTTATAACAAAAACATTATCGTTGAGAGCTTATCAGTTTTTAAACAATAAAGGAAGGCCTATCACCGAAGGATTAATTTGACAAAGGCATAACATTAATCACGCAGCTGCATGTGCTTCCATAGCCATTGGATATCTTTCACCACTGGACCAATAAAAAAAAAAAATAACGAGACGCACTTTTTACTTTGTCTCCTGGTGTCTTCTTCCATCTCTCCAGTTCTCTTGCCCTTCTCAAAAGCAAACGTTGGTATCTTTTGCTTTCTCAACAATAAATTTCTTACACAAAATAAATAGTAAATTGTAGTATCACGATATTACAAAGGCCAAAGGACTTATTCGCACCAAAGTGTGCTGTTTTTTTTTTTAATTTCTACACATTAACCATTAAAAACTCAAAACCTAGTACGAGAAGTTAACTTTAATAATTTATTATGTTCGTCTATAAGTAAAATAACTGTTAAAATGTCAAAAATGCCTTTTAATTAAAATGACTATTTTATCCTTTTTTTAATGACCAAAATATCCTCCCGTTTAAATCACCAGCTTAGTGTATCAATCATGATAATTAAGAGTAATATTACGTGTATCCATTTTTGGTACATAAATATATATATACTCATATGTGTCATTATATGATTGATACATATAAATGTGTATATATTTGTGTATCTAAAATAGATACACATAATTTTATTAGATAATTAATGTAAGGTTTTTCTTCATAAAAATAGGGGTCCCTGCAGTCCTTCTCTTTCAGAGAAAAGAAAAGATTCGTCTGTCGTCGCCGTGAACCGATCATGGTGTGGTTTTTTCTTTGAAAAGAAGAAACTGAAAAGAGAAAGGGAAGAAAGGGAAGGAAGGAATAGAGAAAATCTTGTGCCAAAGGACTTCGTTTTTTTTTTCGGGTGAGTTCTGCTTCAGTCATGGTGTGGTTTTTCTTTGAGAAGAAGAAAGTGAAAAGAGAGAGAGAGAGAGGAAAGGCAAGGGAGAGAGAAAATCTTAGTGCCAAGAGATTTTTTTTTTCCTTCGAATTTCAGTTGATTTTTTGTGACACGTGATTGTATCTTATTTGATAAGATATAAAAAAAAAAATTTAATTCACCGATTTTTTTGAATTTGAATGTTAACTGACAAAAGTGGCCTCGACGTGTCGCAAGTCTATTAGCCAAAATTTTCCAAGTGAATCAGAACTGTCCATTTCCCTCAAAATTTTACAACCGTCGATGCCTGATAATTATGCGCTTGACAAAGCAGTAGAGATGAGTTGCGTGTGCGCCGCTGATTTTCCCAAAATATCGATGGCTTTTCGTTCTGTACGACACGTGTTCCTAACAAGTTCAGCCACGCCAACACTTTTTAATAAATCGTTGATTCATTCCGCACAAATCGGAAAAGAATCTGCCCAATTAAACAGTGTCCTCCACGCGTCGCGATATACGAGATAGCGTAAAAAATTTTTGAATATTCGTCGCTGCATTTAATTTTTTTGCAGATTTCGTTTTAATAAAGGAATATTTCATTTGTTTATTAAAACTAACACCGCATTTCCTTAAATGCCCTTCTTCCTAACGTTTTGCGTTAAAGTTAATCTTTTACGGATGGATTTTGGATTTTTGGATTTTTAATAATTAATAAGGGAGAATTTCAAAAACATCGAGGTTTGGCTGGGAATAAGTTCTTTGACCTATTACAAATGATATGAAATTTTATGACATTAGAAAAGTATTATTTTTCATTCAAATTTTTTTTTTGAAATTTAAAATTAATTTGCAGTAATTAAAAAATTTAAACTATCATTTATAATTTAATTTTTTATTAAAAATAAAATTAAAATAGTTATTTTAGTGTTTATATTAAAAAAATATAAAATTTATTACTTTTTCTCCCTTAATTTTTAGAAACTAACAATTTCACTCTTATATAAAGTTTTCACATTTTGAAAAGTAATATTTTCACTCTCAAACTTAATGTTCTCACATTTTTCAAACTGCAACTGTCTCCTAAAACTTTCAAAAAAGCAATTTCACCCCACTCTTCAACTTCAGCGTCTCGCATCCTTTTCGCCCTCCTTCTTCTTCTGAACAGATGGTAGGTGATATGACAAAAAGGTAGAAATCTCTTTGTCATACTGTACGACGAAAAGATGAAGATATTTTTATTGCTTCACCTATTACCGATTTAGGAGGAGGAGTTCGGAAGCTGAAATTAAAGAATGAGGATGAAACTACTATTTTTGAAAGTTACAGGGGATGACATAGTTTAAAAAATATGAAAATCCTAGATGTGAAGATGAAAATATTACTTTTCAATGTTTAAAAACTTTAAGTAAGGGTGAAATTATTAGTTTTTAAAATCTAAGGAGAAAAATGTAACGAGTTTTATATCTTTTTAATATAAATAGTAAAATGATCATTTTATCCTTATTTTTAATAGAAAAAATAAACAGAAATTAAATTATGAGTAAGAATTTAAATTTTTTAACTATCACAAATATAATTAACAAAGGTACGTTAGTTTATATGAAATTTTGAACACTTTCCAAAGTGTAACAGAACATGGTAATTCTGTGGAACAGAGTTGCCAAAGTGAACGTGTTTAAACCTGATCCGACAAGTCAATTGAATTGCTCTCAAATACAGCTAAAAAGGGCTACATATCAATAATTGCGGGTGCCTAAATCTTCAGGAAGAATAGTAGATAGGAAAGGAAAACAGCTAGTTTTGAGTCAATTCATTTTTTTTTTTTTATGAGGGGCTTACGGTTGGATTTGAATAGAGGCACATGGTTTAAGGGCTTCTTTAAAATAGAAGAAAATATGGGGAGGAAGAAATTTTCTTCCCCATATAAAATACACACAAATGTGGCAAAATTTTATTGGCATCTGATAAATAGATCCAGTCTCTTTTCATCTGTTCTTTCCGCTACTGCAATGGACAGAGCAGCAGCAACAACCACAATAAGAAAAACTATTAACTTCCTTGCAGCTTCTAATGCCGGAAAAATGGCTGCCAATTCATATTTAATCCAAACACCATGGCCTTCCACCAGACCAGAAACACTTTCTATATATTCCTCTGGTAGATCTTTCTGCTCTACCTTTCCAAGCCATCAAAGAGGTTCATCCTCCTCCTCTAGACACAACACCCTCTTTCTCACTCACTGTTCCACTAAACCAGGCATTGACAACAATAATGCTACGAATAGAAACCCTTCCATTGAATTTGAATCCAATTCTAAGGCACAACGTATAGCCACTCCCTCGCCGAATCAAGCCCTCACATCAACATACTCCAGAGGTTTGGTTTTTGACTTGGGTCCAAAAAACTCCTGGGATGGTACAGAAATAGGGTCCCCAGTTGTGAAAAGATTCATTGGCGACAATGAGGAAAGGTGGTATATGTGGTACCATGGAAGCTATGATGGTGATAGCAATTCTGATTCCATTGGACTAGCACTTTCAAGTAATGGAATTCACTGGGCACGAGGTCCAGGAAACGTTAGGTCTTGTGCAGATGCCGGTGCGGTAATGAATTGCAGCAAGAACTGGTGGGCTTTCGACACCGACAGTATTAGGCCCTCTGAGATGGTGATAATGTCTAGCCCAATGTACAGCGCGGTATATTGGCTTTACTACACAGGATTTAGTTCTGAAGAAGTAGAGATTCCAGAAGCTCTAAAAATCTCTTTAGAGAACCCTGAGAAAGTTCACTTCGAAAATGGTAAGAATGAAAATCAAATTGTTGGTAAACTTTACAAGTCTCTTCCAGGCTTAGCATGCAGTCAAGATGGTAGGCACTGGGCTAGAATAGAAGGAGATCATCACTCGGGAGCTTTACTAGATGTTGGGTCAGGCAAAGAATGGGATTCTTTGTTTATTGCTGGACCTCAGGTGGTTGTTCATTCAAGTGAAGATCTCAGAATGTATTACTATTCATTCGACGTCGAGAAGGGGCAGTTTGCTATAGGACTTGCAAGATCCAGAGACGGAATCAGATGGGTGAAGTTGGGAAAAATAATGGGTGGGGGATCAAAAGATTTGTTTGATGAACTTGGTGTAAAGAATGCGTCCGTGGTAAAAAACCCAAAAGACGGCAAATATTTGATGGCATATGAGGGTGTTGATGCCCATGGAAACAGGAGTATAGGACTGGCAGTATCTCCCGATGGGCTAAAAACTTGGAAGAAAGTACAAGAAGAACCAATTTTAACGGCTTCGGAAGAGGATGGATGGGACAATAAAGGAGTAGGATGTCCATGTCTAGTTACAATGGAGGATAATGTAGATGAATGGAGATTGTATTATGTGGGTATTGGGCAAGGAGGAAGGACAGGAATAGGAATGGCAATTTCAGAAGGCAGTGATATTAGAAATTTCAGAAGATGGGCAGGTTTTCAGTTGTAAGATAAAATGTATAGTATTGGTGTATGTTAACATAATCTCTACTTGTTCAATTAAACTGGTTTTCAAACTCTAATTCATGTAATCACCGAAAATATATCTGATAACTGAAATAAGCTTAACCAATGTACATACACCCTCCTTGTCTTTTGTTCCTTCAAGTTTCCGTTATTGCAAAAGAAATACATCTACACCCGGTGCATATTTCCCTCTTCACCTCTTCAATTTCCACAACATTCTTCTAACATAATTCAAAACCAAATTACAAATCGAATACCCAGTAAACTCACTTACTTCTTTACCAAAGGAGGAAAAAAAAAAAAAGCAGAAGAAAAGAAAAGAAAAGAAAAATCACACATAACCTTCTTAGTTGCCGGGACCAGTCGCTAAGAATTTAAGATTAGTAACTCGATTCATTCACTTAAGAATTGATCTGGGGCATAGCTTTTTATATGGATTAGAAACCCAAACTAATGATCCCATTCCTATTTCAAATATAACCCAATTGGCCCAAATCATTCCCAATTCTTATTCATTTTCTCGGCCCAAGGGTCCTCACTTGGCCCAATTCTTATTAATTAGCTAAATTCACTCATTCGAGCGTGATATAATCATAAGGGTCATGGATAGTCCACTTGAAAATGAAATTCAAGGAAGTTGACCAACTTGTAAAGAATATCATCAAATTTGGCAATCTCAAGAAAGTTAAAAAAATTTGTGTTTAATTTTCATGCTAATTGTACTTTATGTTTTGTGTTATAGTGTTATTTAAGATTTAAAGATTGAATATCATGTCAACAAAGCTCATAAGAGCATTTATGAAAAGACAAAGTGATGTGTACAAGAGTCATTCCATTATTGGTTTAAACAAATTTTGCAAATCCTTTACCCCTTTGGATGCTCTCATAAATATGGTGTCATGTCTAACTTTAAATTCAAATTGTATTATTATACTGTTTTGATAGGGGACCTCATTTTTATTGTAGCACTTAAGTGTTTTTCTTAGAAAACTTGATTTTTTTTATCCTTTCTCTTTTAACAAACAATTTTCAATATGACTTATTAATCTGATATGATATGACACAAAAAAAATTAGGTTAAGGTTAATTTTTTTTGACACGAAACGTATTTTGGGTTAATCTGATATGACTTGAAATTAAATCGGATAATGTTAAGGGTTAAGGTTTATATGAAAATAACCTGATATAATCCAAATCAATTCGAATATTTTGAAGAAATTTTATTTTAATAGAATTTGTTAAAAATAAATTATAAAAATTTTGAAAGACAATATCAATAACAATTGAAATCTTTACCAATTTTGCTATAGTTGTTTCCTTATATAATTATAATTACTCACATTATTTTTTATTTTTATTTAAATATTTTATTTTTTATTAAGTAGTAATAATGTGATTTGATTAGTCAGATTATTGATGTATTTTAAAGGTCTTAATATGTAATTTTTAAACTATTTGTAAACTAGACAAATGTTGTATTGTGTGTTTTAATAATAGTAGGTTAAAATAATTTGGTGAAAAAATTAAAATAGTAAAAATATTTTAGAAAGTGAAAACAATAATAATTTCGGGTCAATTTGGATAGGATCGGGTCAATTCAAATATTTAAGGGTTGACTTAAGGTTAAAAAATTTTGATATGATTATAATTCAGATCGGGTTAATGTTAAAGGTTTTTCACATGAAACCTGAACTGATACGATATAAACGTGATCCAATAACTTGAACTGCTAGGTCTAGTCACAATACATTTTAATAAGTTATTTTATCTCTTTTCTTCTTATCAAAACAAATCACAAATATTTACCTTCACATTTATAAGGCCGCAATTTACTCACCTTGAATTCATTTCATTTCAACTTAGAATCATATCAACTAGTATTAGAGCTTTAATTACCTAAAATTGAGTTATTCTCTCTTGATCTACTTGTTGGTTGACAATTGTATTTCTGGTCGCAAGAACTTTGGCCAAAAGTGTTGCTTTGGGTAAATTTTATTGATTTAGCTACTTTCCACCTTAAAAACTATCTCCAACCCTCTTTAAACACTTCCCACACATTTAATTAGCCTAAGCATTAACCATAAACACTCACAAATTCCCCTCACAAAATCTGCCCAAACACTTAACCCATACTTTCCCTGGAACACTTTCACTTTAACATGTCTCATAAAAGCCAATCTTTATCCCCACATATACCACAGGAAATTGAACAAAGAAAATTGCAAGGAGAAATTCATGAAATTAGAGAACTTGCAGAAGTTCTCCAAATCATGAGAACATTTTCCTAAAACTAAATGTTATGTGTATGAAACCATTATGCTTAACTTGTTTTTCTAGCTTGTGTCAGGTATTCAATACTCAAAATTTGTATTCTTAAACACTTGTGGGTGAAATCATATATAACTATTGTATTAGGCGCAATTCTTGACAAATTAACTATAAAGAAGCTTTACAAGTGATAATTAAACTTTAAGATAGTTTGCTTGAAGAAGTGAATGTAAGACCCTTGTAAGAGAAAACTTTGAACCATTATAAACTAAGGCTTTCTTATCCTTACTTTTTATTTTTGTGCTTTTAGTTATTGTTGGTTGTTTAATTCATTACTTGTGCATTAAAATTTAAAAAAGAAAAACTTATTCAGCCCCTCTAGGTTCCTTTTAGCCATTCAAAGGGTTTTTCATGGTCTGTGGAGTAGAGATTTATATTAATTGCATTAGAGAATAGAGCTTGTTCACCAAAAATGCTAGAAACCATAGGTTAGACAATGGTGCATGGCCATGCACATAGAGATCAATAGTTGTACACACCCTAAGAAGAAGATTATATGTATGTGCATGGGTGCATAATTGTAAATTTGAATAAAATTAGTGTATGAACATGCATTATGGGGTGTACGATCGTACCTAGAGCATAAGGACACATGACCATATGTTGGTGGAGCGCACTATCGTGATGAGTTGGATTAGGATTAATAGATGTAAGGGAGAACATTAGAAGTCCATAAGTCAATATAATGATGCACAATTGTGACTTAAATGAGTGTATGACCGAGCATAGTCATTTAAGTAAACAGGTGTAAAAGGTTGGTTACACCCATACATAAGAGATAAATTATTATTTTACCCCTATATTGTGTGTTAGAATGGGGGAAAAGGACATAAAAGCCTTATTACAACGAAGTTAAGGCAAATAGCAAATAAAAGGTGGCCAATTGTCTTGAAGACCACATAGGCCCTAAACAAAGCAAATTCAAGTCGAATTTAGAGAATTTTAAGAAAAGTGAGAAATGATGATGCATATTGAGATAACCATAAATTGTGGTCAAACTAGCATGAAATAGGTGAAAGCATTTAGGTTATAGTTAGATGACAATGACATGCTTCATGCATTCGAGCTAAGGTGTATAATAGTTCACTTATATTCAAGTATGTATGGAAAGGGAAAATTCACTAGATTATTTATCTCATGGTCAATGAGATACTTTATGTATGCGCCCATGGTAGGAGCCATCCGAGTATGGTTTTGAATTAGTTGTCTTATAGCAATGTGTACATGTAAATAGAGGGACTGTGTGAAAATGATAGGTGAAGAAGAAGATGTAAAGAATGTTATGCATGTAGGTAGAACATGAATCAAAACATGATTAAGACATATAAGATAGGGCTGAAACTTTTACCTATTTTTTTGCCTCTTATAGGGATATAAGATGATTAATTAAACTCCTTACTTGAAAAACCTCCAAAGGAGTGTACCTTCTAAGTCAAATCTTAGATAAAGGAGAGAACTTTTAGCTTGTTTTGTGAGAGAAAATAATGTGCAAAAATGCTTATGTTAGTTCAAAATGAACTGAAATGCACTTTATATAATGGTGACCCATTTTGCAATTTCAAAATTCTCATTTGGCATAACAAATTCATAATTTGAAGCTTTACCATGCATGTATATCAAATATATACCTTAAACATCTTAATTTCATCTTACTAACATCTGAACTTTTAAAATGTTATTTTTTACACTCTTATAATATTTTATATGATTTTTATTATCCCTCAAAAGGTGTTAGCCATCTTTGGATAATTAATTCTCCCTTTAAAAAGTTTGGTTTATTAGTGTGACTCATTAGGTTTACCGTGGCATAGCCATAAGTCTTTGGATAATTAATCATGATCCGCAAATACACAGAAAACTAGGGTTGGACTCAAGCTGAGCAAGCTCGAGCTTGGCTCGGTCGAGCCCGAAATGAGCTGGCATTAGCTGAGCTCGATTGAGCTCAAATTATTCGTCAGATTTTCTAATTAAAAATTTTGATACAAAACGATGTCGTTTTGACCAATATATATTAAAAACGATGTCTTTTTGATAACGAAAAACGAGCCGAGCCGAGTCAAATCGAATTTGAGCCCGAAATGAGCCGGCCTTAGCCGAGCTCGATCGAGCTCGAGCCACCCATATATGAACTGAGCCGAGCTTGAGCTCGGCTCGACTCGAATCTAGCCCTACAGAAAATACAACGACTATGGTAAACATCTAATAATGTGTTATAACCCCTAAACCATGATGAAGAAATACTCCATCAAACCTAATATCTTCGATCGTATATTTCATATAGGTAATATCCTTCCATTGTTCAATCTAGATAAATTTTGGACCTATGGATTGTCAAAGTCTTAATTTCAATTATTTACAAATAATCGATTTAAACATTCATAACATGTCATAACAAATATTTTTCATATGAATTACATTATACTTTGGCCAGAGATTTGATTTCCAATATTTATTGATGTTCACTTTAGAACTCAGATTCGAATCAAATAAATAGATATTCAAAAGCCAATACTTTTTGAATCAATGGATCTCATCTTGACCATCGCTCTTCTCCGCATACAAATAACGTATGATCAATATGGTTTGTCTTACGAGATGTGGTTAACTTTGTATATGTAACCTCTCCTAACCATTGGGTGTGTTACAGAAAAACGATATGAGTTCCCCTATTTTAGAGGGTCCGGGGAATATTTTTCTCTTTTTCATTATGCCCTGTAACACTCCCAATTTATAATTCACACAAACCAGTCCTACCAATCAACTGGATTTTTATCAACTTAATCACAATTAGTAAAATAAGTACATAATAATAACCATCATAAAAATTTTCACCCACAAAAACTTTATAATCAATTTTCATAACTAGCTGTATATATATATACATATCCACCAATATCTACATCAAGTATATATATATATATATATATATATAGACATATATTCACATATACATCAAAACATATATATATTAATAAAAATATGGTGCCTTCCTCCCTTAGCCTCATGTCTCATTAGTACTCCCCGGGAACCTTTGCTGCATTTCTTTACGTGTAAAATATTAAATTAAACGGAGTGAGCGACTGTGGCTCAGTAAGAAAATCATACTAAACACTTAAAGTATTTCATACCAGTATTAATCTTTTCCATACTCAGCGTGTCTGAACTATTTACAACAAAATAATTGACACAGAACACGCATTTAACACATATCATAATTCTTTTCTTTCACACATTTATTCATTTCCTTACTATACAAATATGATTCACTCATTATGATTTATGCATGTATGAGTGCCATGACATTTTTATTTTCTGATCGTACATCTTTCTCAACTCTTTATCAGCCACACAGGCTTGTATGCATAATTCTAATGCAAATGACTTTCATAAAATATTTACTAATTTGTTTCTCTCTCATTCTCATTGATCGATTTAGACTACATATGATAGTACTTGCAGTCACCATACAAAATATAATTCTCTCTTACATGCATATTTTTTTTCTTTGCTGTCCACACAGTACAGCTGATATTTTTCTTTTGCTGTCCACACAGTACAACTAATATTTTTTTCTTTGCTGTCCACACAGTACAGCTGGTTGTCCACACAGTACAACCGATTATTTTCTTTGCTGTCTACACAGTACAGTTGGTTGTCCACACAGTACAACCGATTATTTTATTTGTTGTCCACACAGTACAGCTGACGTGTAAGGATTTTTAGTACGTTTTCTGCTTTCCTGTATCATATGAGTCATTATAAAAACATGCATGACTTAGAAAATATTTTTCCTCTTTCTTTATTTTTTCTAAATCATGCATATGTTATGATTCCTCATGTATGCATATATAACCATAATATGAAATATGCGCATTTGTTATTTTCCCTTATTCTTTTCATTCCTTCTCAAACATCATGTTATTTTCTCATGCGTTTATATATAAATATATATCATGTCTCAAATTAATTTCAATTATACAATATAGGCTTAATATAAGGGTTATTTCACATAACATGCACATAATTAAACAACATTAACCTATATCGCATAAAATGACATTTTTGCCCTCATGGCAAAAATTTACCTTTTTACCCTTATGTCCAAAAATTACATCATGAATCCTAATGAATTTCTTTATCCTTTTAAGCATAAATCATCTTAATTCTAATACCTTACATACTGATATAAGTAAATGTTATTTAAATAACCTAACTCAAATTTACTTCAAGTATGTAAAGTATGAAATTCTTACCTTTTCTTTGCCAAATAGGTGATTTAAGCTTATTCACTTTCTTTTCTTCTTCTTGGCAACCTTAATCAACCAAAAATATAATCATTCATCAAACTCCCAAATTTCACATATCTTAAAAATTAAATTTCTTACTTTAGAACTGACCAGAATTGACAGATCTACATTTTTTATAACTGGGGCCTCTGGAAATTAGGTGGTTTAGCTAGGTTTTTGGACAAATTTTGGTTAAGGAAAGTTTTTAGCTCAACAATGGAGGTTCTCGGCAAAATGGAAGAGAAAATGAATAGAAATAAATTTATAAGCCTATTGGACCATTTTGCCCTTAATCTTTTCCATAAATTACTATTTTATCCTTAGCCAATTACCAAAAACCCTTAGCACCACCATATAATTTCAAGTGTGCCCTTCAATTTTAATTCTCACTTTGTCCCTTGAATCTTTATAAAATGACCATTTTACCCCCTTTGAAAAATATTGCTCATTTAGCAGTTTTCTATAATTCTTTTGCAATTTCTTTACACAACAAGTTATAAAATCAACTCTAGGGGTAATTTTGGAAGTGGAGTTTACTGACACACCTGAATTTGGATGTTACAGTATATATACATCACATGAATCACACGTATCCGTATCGGATCTGACCATGATGTCTCAAGTCAAAGAATTACTTCGTATATTAGTACGATCTTATAATAAGTCATTGACTACGATTTTATGATCATGTGACTTATAGTTATTAGTCATATTCAAAAAATGGTTCTCTAACTGTTAATATAGACTAATACCCTAATGACATGAGCTTTATCATCACTCGCACTAATATCAACTCATGACATTCAATGAAGATATTCAGTATACCTACTATGTGATATAATTGTCCAAGTTATATCACATTTATAGGGAACAATATGATGATTTAGTTTATATTAAATGACTTATCTGAATAGTTCATACACATACTTTATATTATCGCAAAATAAAGAAAACAATTTATGCATAAGAACAAAAAAACTACTTCTTTATTAATAAATTATTTAAAAGATTATATACAAGATGAAAGGCCCTAAAAGCAATAACACGAATAGTTTCTAAGGCATACACTAACACTATGATCAAATTTCTTGCGTGATCTGGGTGTCGACAATTACCCACCTTAAGTCAGACAAACATTATGCTATGTGCACCAATAATAGTTGACATATTAGATGTCATCAGATATGCTTTCACAAGACATACAAGATGCCTAAAATAAGGTATAAGTATCCTATTGATACAATGAGTTTATGACTAGTCATATGAGATGATAAATGTAACATACCCTTTTTTTTTTTTTAAAAAAAGGGAGATATTTTTGATAAATAAAATATGATAAAACATTGATGGATATTTAAGGAGAAGAATAAGAATAAATAAATATAGATGTAAAGAGTTATTAATAGGTGTGCTATTAGAGGAATTTTTATCTTTGAAATTAACATTAAAATTTGAAAAGGGATTTTAAGATTGGATGGATTTTTAAGGATGGAAACAAGGGATATAATTGGATTGATTTAAAAATAAAGAGGTATTAAATAATTATAATTAAATGAGTCTTTATCCTTTTGAATAGATCTATATAAGTTGTAAAGTTGTTATTCCAAAGGTTTAGACATTATAAGAAAAATAATAATATTAGTTTTCTTTTCTACATTTTGGCAGTTGAAGAAGGGGAGGTGTAGGGCTATTTCGATTCAATCAGAGGCTGAAAATTTAAGTAAGTATAACCTTTCCCTTTCATTATGTTAAATTTTAGGATTATGATTTCTTTTATTAGATTATTATTGATTTAGGTTTTGAATTTTGTTAGCATAGTATTGGTGATACAATTGTGTCTGTGCATATTGAAAACTAAAAATCATGGACAGTTTGCTATTCTATCTTTGTTAAATGTTTTGATAAGGAAATTTATTTCATTTGCAACTGAAAACATTTTTTGGAAATTCTATAACATGTATTTTCAATTATGTCAAATTTTCATATATATTTTTTTGATAATTATAGAATTTATTAAAAATCTTAGAGCAATGTTTGTTCAATAAAAAATTTTGCATTTTGGCAATTTGATAGTTTGAATTTCTTGATTGTTTTGACCAAGTATTTTAACTCAATTTTATCTTAAATTTTTTTTGAAAATTTCATTATATGTCTATTCATTTATGTCAAAATTTCATAAATTTTTTATACCTACAGAAATTATTAAAATCAAGTAATAGGGCTTGTCCAGTAAGTATTTGATTTTCTTAATAGTGTTGATGCCCTCTCTTTATTGAACGTTTTGAAAATGAAATTTAACTTTATTTAATTTTAAAAGTTTTATAAATATTTTCTTATATATCTACTTTAATTTATCTAAATTTTGTGAATTTATGATAAGTGATTAATTTATTAAAAATCTTGTAACCATAACTATCTAGTTAAAAGTTTGTATATGCACAGTTGGTTTTATGGAGTTTATTATGATTTATGTTAGCAGAAATTAAATGATTTTAGGATCATAAAAAATATACCTAGATTCGATATTCTTGTACTCTGATGATGATTGATGATCCACGCGTTTCAATTATCAATCCACAACACAATTTGATTGATTGTCTTTTTGTATTCTATGATAATTTTTTTCAGAGAAAGAGTAGCAGAAGAGAGAGCACAATTTTGAGAGTTCTCAAAACCTCTATAGAAATTACGTAACTTATTTATTAATATGAGAGGCAGTTGGAAATTCAAACTTTAAAATTCCAACTACAATTAACCTCTATAACTATCAAGAGTAATAAAGCCATTTTCTCTACAAGGGTTAACTAATAATATATTTTAACACTAATGGATCAAGTCAACCTATTATGGGTGATCCAAATCCAATAATTTAATATTAGAATTATGATTTGTAAGGTTTATAAACTAATAAAAGATACTTCTAAGATTAAGATTTGATAGTATTAAGTTTGATTGATGATTGTGATGACAACGTGAAGACATTTCATCTCGTTGGGTGATTAAAGCTGTAATTAAAAATTTTTGAATTAAGTAAAAGCTTACACAATACGTAATGATTTTTCTTTTATATTGAAAATGTTTATATGATGATTCATATTATAAAATTCTTTTTATTAAGATTGATAAAATATGTTATGATTTTATTTTATGACTATATGATAGAAGTATCTAATTTTTTTATCTAAAATATTTGTGAAAAGTGTTTTTTGATTTTTTATATAGAAAAAAACTTATGCTTGATTATATGGTTGTTAAAACGAAGGTATTTGAATGAATTTCTTGAATAAAGATTTTCGAATAGTTTTCAAAAATAAAGATTTGTGAGAAAGAAGGGTTTTATAACATTGTTTTTGTCGATTGTCCATAATAAGATGAGAAATTGATAGACTTATGAATTGATAAATATGAGTGGATCATAAAACATCTAAGGACATTTTGCATGATGAAAGGTTAGCAGATCAATTATGAATATGAATGATGAAAAGTTTGTAGACCTATATGAATATGAATATGAATATGATAAAAAGTCTACAAACTAATACTAATATGAATACGGTAAAGGGTCTGCAAACTTATACGAATGTGAATACTTATAATGAAAGGTTTGTAGACATATTACCTCTTTATATTTTAATACCACAACTATAACACCCCAAATTCTAAACTCATTCGAATTGAAAAGCTACTTATTTCTATGACATTTTTCTAAATAAAACGTAATTCAACATCAACATATTCTTATTCCATTCAATAATAGTTCCAAAAGTAATTAAACATAATCAACGTCTTGTAAATAATAATCTATAATTACATAATTCATAAACTATAAAATCTAGACATCAAGACCCTTCAATTACTCAGCTTGCCTTGACTTCATTTTATTTCACTCATACCAGTTATTCTAGAAAATTTATTCTGCAGAATGATGGAGACAAAAAGTGAGCTAACAACTCGGTAAGTAAAAATAGACATAATGTATAAATTTTTATAAACTTTGTATCATAAAAACTTCTTTACTTTCAAAACAATTAGTCATAAGGAAAAACAAGAATAACTTTTCCTATTCATTAATCATAAGGAAAATAAAACACTTTTATATTCATTAATCTTAAGAAAATGTAATATACCCTTTTTATAAAAAAAAAAGAGACTTTTTTTATAAATAAAATATGAGGAGACATTGATGGATATTTAAAGAAAATGATAAGAATAAATAAATAAATATAGATATAAAAAAATATTATCTTTGAAATTGAAATTAAAATTAAAATTTAAAAAGATGAACTTTTAATGATGGAAAAAAGGGATATGACTGAATTAATTTAGAGATAAGAATGTATTAAATGATTATAATTAAAAGAGCCCTTATCCATAGGAATAAATCCATATAACCTGTATAATTGTTATTTCAAGAGTTTAGTCTTTATAAGAAAAATAATAATATTAGTTTTCTTTTCTACATTTTGCCATTTGAAGAAAGAGAGGTGTAGGGTTATTTCGATTTAATTAGAGGCCGGAAACTTAAGTAAGTATAACCTTTCCCTTTCATTACATTAAAATTTAGGATTATGATTTCTTTTATTAGATTATTATTGATTTAGGTTTTGAATTTTGTTAGCATAGCATTGGTGGTAGAGTTGTGTTTGCATATTAGAAACTGAAAATACTGAATAGTTTCTTATTCTATCTTTATTAAATGTTTTGATGAAGAAATTTATTTTATTTGCAATTGAAAACCTTTCTAAAAATCTTATAAAATGTATTTTCAATTATGTCAAATTGGCATAATTTTTTGATAATTATAGAAATTATTAAAAATTTTAGAACAATGACTTTTCAATTAAAAAATTTGCTTTTCAGGCAATTTGATGGTCTGAATTTCTTGAACATTTTGATAAAGTATTTTAACTCAATTGTATCTTAAAATTTTTCTGAAACTTTTTATTATATGTCTATTAATTTATATTAAAAATTCATAAATTTTCAATACCTATAAAAATTGTTAAAAATAAAGTAATAACGATTGTATAGTGAAGATTTGGTTTTTATGACAGTGTTGATACCCTATCTTTATTGATTATTTTGAAAATAAAACTAAACTTTGTTTCATTTGAAATTTTTATGAAAATTTTATTATGTTTCTAATTTAATTTTCCAAATTTTGTGAATTTATGATGAGTGATTAATTTATTAAAAATCTTGTAACTATAACTATCCAGTAAAGAGTCTATATATGCATAGTTGATTTTGATGAAGATTTTTAGTATTTAACACTATGATTATGATGGAGTTTTGTAACCATAACCTTACAAATCATAATTTTAGTGTTAAATCCTAATAAACTCCATCAAAATCAATTATGCATATATAGACTCTTCACTAGACAATTATGTTGCAAGATTTTTAATAAATTAATCACTTATCATAAATTCACAAAATTTGGACAAATTAAAGTAGACACATAATAAAATTTTCATAAAAATTTTAAATGAAACAAAGTTCAATTTTATTTTTAAAACACTCAATAAAGAAAGAGTATCAACACTGTCAAAAATTAAATCTTCATTGAACAACCCCTATTACTTTTTTTTAAACAATTTTTATAAGTAATGAAAATTTATGAAATTCTGATATAAATGAATAGACATATAATAAAAGCTTCAAGAAAATTTTAAGATATAGTTGAGTTAAAATACTTGATCAAAACGTTCAAAAAATTTAGACCACCAAATTGCCCAAAACGCAATTTTTTTTATTGAATAGTCATTAGTCTAAGATTTTTAATAATTTCTATAATTATCAAAAAATTATGAAAATTTGACATAACTGAAAATACATGTTATAGAATTTCTAGAAAAGTTTTCCATCGCAAATGAAATAAATTTCTTAATCAAAACATTTAATAAAGACAAAATATCAAACTTTCCAGAATTTTAGACAATTCTATCACCAATACTATGCTAACAAAATTCAAAACCTAAATCAATAATAATCTAATAAAAGAAATCATAATCCTAAATTTTAACGTAATGAAAGGGAAAGGTTACCTTTGATTGAATTGAAATAACCCTACACCTCCCTTTCTTCAATTGCGAAAGTGTAAAAAAGAAAACTAATATTATTATTTTTCTTATTAGGTCTAAACTTTTAGAATAACAGTTTTACAGCTTATATGGATTTATTCAAAATGATAAAGGCTCCTTTAATTATAATCATTTAATACCTCTTTATCTCCAAATCAATCCAATTATTAAATCCCTTTTCAAATTTTAATTTTAATTTCAATGATAAGAATTCCTCTAATTGCACACCTCTTAATAACTCTTTTATATCTATATTTATTTATTCTTATCCGTTTCTTTATATATCCGTGAATGTCTCATTATATTTTATGTATAAAAAATACTGATATATTACAATAGTGCCTATGGCTATAGGGCATATGTAAAGTTATAGTATAGTTGGATGGGTATTTAGGATGCAAAAAAAAAAAAAAAAAAAAAAAAGAGAGAGTAGACCGCAGATATTTGTGAGAGTAAAGCTTTACTTCAAAACACTAGTACCTATATTGCTATTGAGGTGCTGTGATAGATCATCTATTTACTAAAGTTATAACACACATTGCTCTATGTGGTTTTGTAGGTAAGTGAGATTAGTAATTGGGCATGGGAAAAGCTAGTAGGTTAGCTTGAAAAGTCCTTTCATGAGGATGGACTTTAGTTACATAATTTAGTTTATCTTTGTTTTGTATCAAACTTTGTGATGGTTTGGTGATGTTTATTTATGCACATTGGGCATTGTATGGATATTGAGTTAATTCAATTTGAGTTGGGCTATTATGTTTGACGATTTAATGAAATTACTCAATTTTTTAAGATACACTTTTTTGTATGCTTTTAAGTTTAATATATTGTTCGTTGATTAACGGTGTAGTTTATATAAGTAAAGTTTTAAGTCAATACATCTCTTTAGACCCATATTCCTATTAATGACATGTTTTTAGTAAAGGGTGTTCAATGGTGGAATGCCTAAAATGTTAAATATTAATTGTGCTGCCCTTATAAATCACTTAGTTACGAAGTGTTTTCACACTTAACATGTTTTACAATTTTGTATTGTTTTAAATGACATATTTCTAGAAAAGGGTGTAAAACAATACAAAATTGTAAAACATGTGGGAGATAAAGTTGGGGGACTAGTGGGTCAGCCTTTAAAAGATATGCATAAGGGGCTCTACTATTATTTTAGTAAGTTAGCATTTTTCAATTTTAGATTTCAAACATGTTATTTGTATTATAGTTTTTACACATTTAGGGTTTTTATGGATTTTATGTATTTTAGACTTGACCATGGTGTTTATGTTATTATGTATGGATATTGATATTTCAGTTATTTAATAACGACACCTTTTTGCATGCATTTGAGTGATGTTTATCGTGCTAATGTTTATTATTTAATTTCCGATTTATGGTTGAAATTGATACATGTTAAGAAGTTTTAAGTTTACATATCTCTTTGGATTCATATTCTCTTCAATGTGATCTCATATAAGAAATGAAAATTCGAGAAATTGACAATGTAATTATGTGTATGTAATAAACAAAAGAAAGACGTTAAGTGGTTCAATCTATTACTCAATAATATGTATCCACTTTTATATTATTGTTGAATATTATAACTAGAGTTTGACAAAATAACTGTAGATGATAGGTTGGCAAATAACTTTTGATTTAGAAAATATATATTTCATATCGATGATAATTTTTTATTAGAATATTGACAAAGAATTATTATATGAAGTTAAATAACCAAGACATCCTTAATCCATTTGAGCTAGATGACTAGTTGCAAACCAAGGGGTGGAGTAAAAAATAATGAAGCCTATGAATGTGAATCGATCTCCTCAAAAGATGTGGGTGTTACTAACGAGTCCACATACGACTTGTTGGTATTTGATTGAATAATAGGTGTTGAAAGCATATACACAAAGAGAATATAATAGTATAGTGGTCCACAAATGGTTTCCAAGGGCACAACATTTTAAGCCTAAGTAGCGTTGGCCACGTGATAGACAATTACTTGTCTTTGACTGTTTACATTAATTGAATTTGAAAGGATTCACTAAATCGGACAATCACAATGGCTAATCCAACTTCCATATTCATCCACTAGCTATGGCACTGCAGAGGCGCAGTTTTCACCTCTCTATTTTGTCCCATCAAGCACTCAGATTTTGCATCCGTCGTATTTTTTAGAGCCAAGTAAAATATCAACTTATATGCATGTATACACCATGCGGTGTCGTTTTGGTAAAGGAGAGTTTTAGATTTATTTAGATAATATTATGTATGTAATTTTACATACAAATAATAATATATTATCATGTAATTAAATAATTTTATAAAAAATAATTATAACAGTATGAATATCTTCCATAAGAAATGATAAAATTCAAATTTATCTACCCATATAAAATCAATAACATATTTTTGTTGATGCAAATGACAATGACATGAAATTGAATAAGCTCATAAAAGATATTACAAATATGGGCGCCATAAAGAAAGATATTCAATGAGCACAATGCTCCTACTCTTATTTCTATTGAGATTTATTTGGTTATAACTTAATTTTTGTTTCTTCATCCTTAATTATGATAGTTGTTTCAAATTAACTCATATTACAAATAAAGATACAATATAAAAACATATAATGAGATAATTTTAAATTAGTAATAAAGTAATATCCAATTATATGGTAACATGTCAATATTTGTATATAAAGTTGTGTATATAATTTTATTGTTTAAACTATTAACATGATAAAAAGTCATTGTGGATGAATAATTAATTGATTGAAATAAGTGAAAGTTACAAGTGACTTGTTATATTACCGCGTTAATATAAGAAAAAAATCATTGGAGTCATTTTAGGATAACTTTTTTTCAATCCAACCACAATTCGATTTAGTTTAGGTTGACCTGAACAAGAGCACAACTATATTTTATATAAAAAAAAACTCAATCCTAACACAATTTTTTTATGTTGTATTGTATCGAGTTAGGAGGTCATGTCAAATTTCTAACTCTACGTACAATTCCTAACACAGTTTTTTTTTTTGTCATGTTGGGTTACAAGATTGTGTCAAACATTGCTAACTCTTCATGAAATTATACCAACAAAAAGTATGCAAGACCAAAAGTTAGATCTCATATAAGAAATGAAAATTTGGGGAATTGACAATGTAATTATGTGTATTTAATAAGCAAAACGAAGACACTAAGTGATTTGTTTTATTACTCAGTAATTTATATCCACTTTTATGTTATTGAATATTATAACTAAAGTTTGACAAAATAACTATAAATGATAGGCTGACAAATAACTTTTGATTTAGAAAATATATATTCCATGTCGATGATAATTTTTTATTAGAAGATTAACAAAGAAATATATATTAAATTTTCGAGACACCCATAAAACCATGTTTTCTCATTATAGTTTTTACATATATACTTTCATATAAGAGTTGTTACGATGGGACATTTATCATATTTTTTCTACACACGCTTATAGTAAAGTACAGATAATGTTATTGCAATTTAATATATGTGTATAGGGAAAGAGCATTGCGTAACTATGTTACTCATATTACTAATATATCTAATCCCTACCTAAACCCAATTCAATCAGTATAGAGAACGTTAACCATGTCTAAAAATTTCAAAATATGCACAAAATACTCTTATAACTATCAACCAAGACTAATCAAAACATAAAATCAAAGTTCAATATGGAAAAGACAAAAGAGAGATAATAAATACTAAAATGTACGCAACGGGATGTGATGGAATGTAAAGATGCTCTGGATGTGTGCACAAGGGAAAAAAAATTTGATTTCATTGGATAGATCACAAATTCAAAAACTGAATAGACACCGAAGCTAAAAATGTTGAGGGTAATCCAATAGTGTGCTTCGAATTGACAAAATGAGGTCTAAAAAAGGTTGTTTTAGGCAGTGTTACAAAAATCAAAGTCAAAATTTTAGGAATTTTACTGTGAGTACTGTGAGGCTTAACATATTGATGCTCGTAGAATGGTAAATGGATGTTGGAATTAATAACCTATGCTCAAGTGGATGAAAATGGACCAAAAATTGGGTGAATTTGAGAAAAATTGGAAGTTGGTGTTTTTGAGGAGGATTTTTGGTTAAAATGTTTAGAAATTGTGTTGGGTAGTGAATTGAAGCAAAAATTTATGTTAGGGTGTGATTTGCAAAGAGATCGAATTCGATCAGGAAGATATAAGAAGTTTAATAAAAAAAAAAATAGTTGAATTCATAGGTGTTTTGATGATAATAAAAATCGAATTAAATTTACTAAAATTGTCCAAGCCATGTCTTAAGGCATAAAAAAAAAAATGGGCAAAGTGTGAAAAAAGCAAGTTCATCATGTACAACACAATAAGAAGCTCAACAATAAAGCTGGAGCAATATGAAAATTTCACAAAAAATTCATTTCCAATAGAGAAAATATTCATAGAAATTCAGAATATCTAAGGAGTAAAATTTCTGCAAGCACCAGTAATAAAGAACATCCACTCGAATAGATTTTAAGGATGAAAGCAACAGTGATAAAATGCTACACTCCAATCAAAATAACCATCCAGTAATTCATCAATCCATTCAATTCAAATTACAACCCAATCCAATTAAGCCATTTATCAGTGTTAAAGGTTGTACAAGTTAATTAAAAATAAGAAAAATGTGTTTGATTCTAACCCATCTTGAAACAATTAAACTGGTGCAATTTTAGAGAAGGAGAGAGTTGTGCGTTGGATAAGAGAAGTGGGTTGCTGTGTGATTTTGTTGGAGAAATATGGTGCTGGTTTGTGTGAAATGTGGCACTGGTTTGTCGAAGAAATGGGGACGTGGCAGGCTGTTGTTGTTTAGAAGAACAGAGGACGTGTGGTGTGTGGACGAAGGAGAAGAAACTCAACACATTGGAGGGAAATAAAGATGACACATCACACTGTTTGGTGGAGAGGTGGTGGGTCAGGCGTTGTTGTTTGGAGGAAAAGACGGCAGAAGCGTTTGCCTTATGTTGATAATGGAAGAAGACATGGTTGTAAAATGGATTGTAGCGCTACTGTGAGGAATTAAGGGATGACGCGTCTTGGAGAAATGAGAGTGAAGTGGCGCTCGGCGGGAGATAAAAAGAATAGAGGGGAAGTGCACAATGCCAAAGAAAATAGAGGAGGGGTTAGGTTTCACACAAAAAATATATATAAAAAAATAAAGAAAAAATTAAAATTAAATAGACAACTCCATTTCATTCCTGAAGCTAAACATCCACATTTCTGCTCCCATAAGCTCAAAGCAATCAAAATTCCACACTCTCTCTTGGAAATTTCAACACCACAGAGAAATCAATCAATGCAATTTAATATAATATACCGTAAAAACACATTAAATCACATAAGTCACAACCAATGAAAACATCAATTTAAAGAAGATTCAAAGATACCCCCTTTAGCTTGAAAATACTCCTCGTATCCAAACTTGAAACTCCATTTGCTTCACATCCCAATGGCTACACCATCACATTTTCACACCCTTTTGTAGATCCAAAGTTGCTTGTTCCCTCCAATAGATATAGCTCAAGTGTCAAAGTCTCTCTTCCTAACATAAAATCAACAAAAAGCACAAAAAAAAGTTTCATGTCTGAGAAAATTTTATTATAAACAAACTTAAAAAGATAACAAGAGAAATAAAGAAAATATTTGGGATGCCTCCCAAAGCACTAATTTAAGGTCTTTAACTTGACCTCTTATTTATAAAAGTCAAGGTGGACAATCATATAGTGGGTAAGAGACACTGGTGTCAACTAGTTCACTGCTAAGATAAGGTTTCAATCTTCGCCCATTTACTTTGAATGCACATGTATTTGCAGTTCATACTTCAACTGTCCCATGAGGAAACACTTATAAAACCTTGAAAAGGTCCGACCATTTAGACTTGAACTTGTCTAGAAAAAACTTTAGCCTCAAATTAGAGAGCAATACCATGTCACCTTCACAAAATTCTTTTTTTAAGACATGCTTGTTGTGGCATCTTCTAGTTCCTTCATTGTAGACTTTGGCATTTTTATAGGCCTTCAATTTAAATTTGTCTAAGTCATCCAATTGAAAAAGGTGTTCATCATCTTTTATCGTAGCATCATGTATGTCCATGCTTCAAATGGGTCCTTTGGATATTTCTTGTTAGATACTTCCCTTGTGCATTTGTTCGTGATGTTAACCTTGTGACAAGAATTCACAACGTTAAGCTACTTAGACATTTGGAAAACATCGAATTCTAGTTTTTCATCCTCAATTTAAAAAGTTTGTTTTCTATTTTTAACATCAATGATTGCACCAGTCATCACTAGGAATGGTCTTGCAGAATGAAAGGAACTTGAATATCTTCTTCCATCTCTAATACAACAAAATCCACAAGGACATACAATTTCACAACTTTTGTTGGAACGTTCTCATAATCCTCGTAAGATAATTTATCGATTGATCAACTAATTGCAAAGTGACTATCATAGGTTTCAACTCTCCAAGCTCAAGTCACTTACAAATAGACAAATACATTAAACTTATACTAGCACCCAGATCACATAAAGTTTTACTAAATGATTTTTGACTAATAGTGTAGGGAATAGAAAAACTTCTTGGATCTTTAAGCTTATTTTGCAATATAACACTATACCCGTCTGACAAAGTTACCATTTCAAATTCTTCCAATTTCTTTTTATTTGAAAGGATTTCTTTGAGAAATTTGGCATACACTGACATTTGAGTAATCATCTCCATAAAAGGAACATCCAAGTGAATCTACTTGTAGACATCCAAAAACTTTTCAAATTGTTTGTCCAACTTTGCCTTTTGAAATCTTTGAAGGAAAGACAAAGGATTGGTATAGCTCTTGGATGACACTTGAAAACTTTCTTCACCCTTTTTCTTCGCCTCTTCTCTATTAACTAAACTCTCATTTTTCTTTTCTTTTCCCACATTTTCAACCTTATCAAAGTTTCCCCCAATCTAATTTTTTTCAATTTGGCCCAAAGGATCATCTAATTGCTTGTCACTCTTAGTCACAATTACATTACAATGGTCCCTTGGGTTTTGAGGTTGTCTAGACAACTTTCCCATTTCTCTTGAATTTGAAGCACTTGTTTGTTGACCCAATCATACCTCAAGTATCCTATTATGGATAGCCAATTGATCAACTTTAGTGATGAGTTTTCGAATGGCTTCATTTTGAGCATCACCCTTTTTTTTCTAAGCTAGGATAAAATTTTCCATCATTATCTCTAAGTTAGATTTTTGTTCTTAATGAGGTTGAGGGTAATTTGTAGGTTATGGGTTAAAGTTTTGAGGCTGGAATGTTAAAGGTGGCTGCCTAAAATTGGAATTAAAATTAGGATTTGGATTGGAGGTGTTTCCTTATTTTGACCGTGTGAAATTTGGGTGATTTCGTTGACCTGGTTATAAGTGTTTGAAAAAGGATTATTCTGACCCCTTTGGTTGTAGTTCGCATAACTTACTTGTTCACTTGAAGATTCTTATGAAAATTTACCACCCATTTGGCACTCATATCTATTGTGGCCTCCTCTACACATATTACAAGTAAGCGTAAGTACAACCTTCACATCCCAGCTTTCTAGTATCTTAGCCAACACATCCAATTTAGCATTTACCATTGAAATTTCATCCACCTCATGTACTTCTAAAGCTCTCCTGTGATTAATTCTCTCATTAAACCATCAAAAGCTATTAGAAGCCATTTCTTCAATCAATTGTTTAGCTTCATCTGATGTCTTTTTCAATAATGAACCATTAGAAGCTGCATCCATAATAATCCTTAAAGAATTTTGAAGCCCATTGTAGAAAGTTTGTAGAAGCAACTAATCAGGCAACCCATGGTAAGAACATTATCTCTGTAATTCTTTGAACTACTCCCAAACTTCATATAATGTCTCAACATCTCTCTGATAGAAAGTATTTATCTCATTTCTCAATTTTACTATTTTGCCAAGAGGAAGGTATTGAGTAAGGAATATTTGCGAAAGTGTCCCTCAAGTGGGAAAACTACCCGTTGGTTTAGAATCTAACCAAGTTGTGGCTCTATCCCCGTAGTAATAATGAAAATAATCTTAGCTTTATTGCATTATCGAGAATCCCATTCATCTTGAAGGTATCACAAATTTGGCAAAACTATGATAAATGCACATGCGGATCCTCATTAGGCAACCCCTCAAACTAATTCTATTATATAATCTATACAATAGAAGGCTTGATCTCAAAATTATTTGCATCTAGTGGCAGCCTCATAAAACTTGAAAGACCATCATGAGTAGTTGGTATTTCGTATTCCCAAAGAGCTCTTTGATTGTTATTTGCCATTTTTAATTTTTTTTCTTCCTTTCTCTCCCTTCTAGGTCTTCTAAATGTTCTTTCTATCTCTAGATCAAATTCTAATAATTCATTATCTTCAAGTTTAAACATTAACCAAACAACCCTTATAAAATGAACAAAAACACAAAGAAATCAAATAAAACAGAAAATTAAAATAAATAAACTCTAGTATAGCCGAATTACAAATTTGACTAATATAAATGAACACCAGTCACCAGCAACGATGCGAAAACCTTGTTGCCTATGGCTTACAAGTATACGAGTTAATAAAGTAATATAAAAAGATATCGATTCTATAGGGATTGATTATTGGCCAAAGGACTATTTCCCACCCAAACTATGCTGAATTCTCAAAGTTTCCCCCTGTTAACTTTGAAAATCCCATTTACACAGCCATGACCGTTCAAATCTGTTAATTTTAAGGGTAAAATCGTTATTTTATATTTAATATTAAAAATAAACTTAAATATAATTTCATTTGCCCCCCTAAATTTTAAAAACTAACTTTTCTCCCATAAGCCAAGTTTTAAAAGATCACATTTCCCCCTCTAAGGTTTAGTTTCAAAACCCGTTCACTTTCTCCGATACCATTGCTGGCCGCTCTCCCTCTCGATGGTTTCTCTTCCACTGATGGCCTGCCCCAACTCCTCCTTAACCTATCCGACGCTGAGAGATGTCGTCTGGAAAGAGAAATCGTCTTCCCAGATCATGAAGATCTTGTCTCGTCTCGTCTCATCTGGGAAGACGATCGTCTTCCTAGACGATGGAGACGAGATCAATCGATCTCATTTTTGTCATCTCGGAAGACGATTTCTTTTCTCTGAAGATATCTCTCGATGCCAGATGGGTTGTAGTGGAGTTGGGGCAGGCCATCGGTGAAAGAGAAATCGTCGGGAGGGAGAGACGACCGATGATGGCGTCGGAGAAACTGAACGGGTTTTGAATCTAAACCTTAGGGGGGAAATGCAATCTTTTCAAACTTGGCTTAGGGAATAAAATGTTAGTTTTTAAACTTTTAGAGGGGAAAATGAGATTAAATTTTCAGAGGTTAAAGTTCCGTTAAATTTAACCAGTCATGGGTGGGTAAATGGTATTTTTAAAGTTCACAGGGGGAACTTTAAGAATTCAACATAGTTTGGGTGGGAAATAGTACTTTGGCCTTGATTATTAAGTATTAGTTTGTTTTGTAATTTGAATTAACTAGAGAGACCAAATATTTAATCCAAAAAATTGAAATAAATGCAGCAAAATAATTAAAATTAAGCAAGGAAATTGAAAAAATAGAAAATTAAGATACTAGTTATCGAACAAACTTATCTAAGATTTAAGATTTCACTATGAATCACTTGCAATTGTTAGTGTATCAGATCTAAAACAATAAATTAATAAGAATTTGAAAGGTGATCATCCTAAATTATTTATTCTTTTTTCAAAGTTAATTAAATATGTAAAGATTAAGAAATTACCTATTTTGGTGGTTAAGTATTAATCAAAACCAATTAAATTTCTCCATGATGCTCATATAATCCTCTAGGAATCTTAATCTATTTCTAAATCAAAATTCCAGGTTTAGTAATTACATAAACCAATTGATTACCTATTTTTCAATGGCATAAAATCAACCTACAAACAGCCTAGATGTTGGGCCCAAAACACCAAACAAGAAATAAATTCACAATCACTAAATCAAGCTTCATCAACATTAAATTAAATCAAAATTCATCAATAATCACAAAAATTCATAGATTTATTATAAATTCTAGATAGAAAATTTAGCTACTCATAATCATCACAATAAATCCACAAAAGTCAACGAAAGAGAAGTTCATAATACTCAAATCGGTGAAGAAAATAATTATCAAGAAGAAGAGGATAAAGAAAACTCTTGGGTCTTCAAGCTTGATGGGTTGACTTCCCTCTAATTTGTTTTTTAATCTTGGATCTTGAATCTCCTTCTCGGATTTTATGGGTTTTTCCTTGAAATTTTCTCCCTAGGCTCCAGTAATTCTCCTTTCTCCAATAAAAAGATGTTTTTTTCCTCCTTTCTCCGATAAAAAGATGTTTTGTTTCTTTTTATAGCACTATCAACTCAACTCTTTTTAATTCTATATTTATTTTATTTTTGCCCAATAATTATGGGCATAATTGAAAGTGACTATGCCTATAATTGATTTCTGCAATTATTTAATAATTCACATCCATTTCTTATTCTAATAATTTAATTCTTGTTCCAAATAAACTAGAACCTTGTTAAATCACCTAAAAATATTATTCAAAGTACCAAATAAGATTAAACCTTAAAAGAGAACTAAAATTAAGAAAATTAATCAAAATAAACCAAAATTTATCTAAAACGAACTAATATCACACACCAAAATTCATAAGTGGAATGTCAGATTTATCAACTTTATGTACTATTCAGAAGACTAAAAGGTTACCCAGTTATTGAGTGTTTTCATTCATGTGTTCCTTTTCTATTGTTTTGCAAGTATAAGTGAGTAACAAGGCATGTGGGAGAACTATTAGTCAAACAAACAACTATATAAAAGCTAAGGGCAAAATCATTATTTTTTAGATTTTGGTTTAATTATGTATTTATGTTTGAGACTAAGCATTTAAAGTATTTATTAAGATTGCACATTTTTGCAAGCATAAGTATTTATTATTATGCAATTAATTCCTATATTTTAAATTAAGGAGTCAAGTCATACACATTTCCTTGAATCATATCCTATGTAGAGATATACATCTAGAGAGAGGTGTTATGCATACATAGGGGTTTTTTGCTATGACTTAAAATATCATGTTTAATGCACAAAGAGTGAACCACCTCAGTTTATCCTTATATGATGGTGAATTAGATCCCTGAAAATATAACATAATATATATTTAGAAATAAATATTAAAGACATTAATGTGTACAATTAATATAAATTGAAGGATTAGGCCACAAGTGCAAATACACATGATCAAAACATGGAGTATATATAGATGCAATTAGCTAGGTTATGATACAAATTGAGGCATTTCATAAGCTCTATCCACAATTCTTTATTCTAGCCAAAATTTGCATGACAGAAGAATTATTTTCTCAAATTTTCTCATAAAAATTCTTCACATACTTAATACAAGTAAGGCCTTGTTGATCTAATATGTGAAGCATAAATTTGTTCGAGTTAGATTTGGGATGAATTCAAAGGGAATGAACCTCCAAACGTAAGTATAAGCTTCCTAACACAAAAATTACATGTATAATATGCCCTTGATCCTAGGGAAAAATGGTTTTTCAATTAAAAAAATTTAATTTATGTTGTGTTTATATGATTTGTATGCATGAAAAACCCTTCAAACGTAACTTCCTAAACATATAACACTCCTAAACACATTAGGACTCTTAAAAGACTTATTAATTAAAACTCCATAGCAAGAAGAAATTGACTTTAAATAAAAGACTTTAAAAAATAATAAATTACTTGAATTAAAACTCTAACTCAAATTGTCCCATACTGTTTAGGAATTCCACAAGCACGTATGACTCTACAACATTTTATCCCACACTGTTTAGGAATTCCACAAGCACGTATGACTCTACAACATTATGCCATATCACCTTGCCACATCACAACACCACATCACGCCAAGTATACTATGCCATCCACATCATCCAACCTTCCTCTTGTGAGTCTTTAATATTGTTAATATCTTTCATCCTACCACCCTTTTACCATGGTTCTTTCTTCTTTTCATTCACTTTTTCCACCAAATCTCTCTCTTGTCTTAGGTCTTTCTGCTCTTTAATTATGTTTTCGACTTAACCTCTCCTTTACCTTAAATCTTGCTTGGACATCTTTTCTCTCTATGCCTTAGCTTTGCTTTCCCATCACGAATCAAAAGCCTTGGTCCCCCATCTTTTCTAAGGAGAAAAGCAAAAAAAAATATCCGTTATGCACAAATCTAATTATTATAAAATTTCAAAAAAGTAGAATTCATTTGACCCAATTTATTTTGGTCAATTAGATGTTACATTACACTTTTGTGGTGTTTACGTGGCATTAGTCGTTGATAATTCAATTGTCTAAGTTAATTGATCGAATCCAATTCTGACAGATTGGATTTTTGGAAGCCAAAAAGTGGCTTTTGGTTTATTCGGCAACCAAAATTTGGTAAGTAAGGTCTGCCAAATTGGTCAACAAAATTAATTACAATTTTTCTCCTTAACTTTAAAAAAATATAGTTTCCCCCTAAAACTTTAAAAATAATAGTTTAATTCATTTTGGAAAGCTAAGTCAAACTTAACTTTGAGATATGAAATTTTAGTCTATAAAAACTCATAATTTCAAATAGGTTATTTGAATTTAATAAAGTTTGATTAAACCCAATAAGTTTGAAAAATAACACTTTAACTCAAGAATTTGAAAATTCCAAAAAAAAAAAATTCATTGAGCTTTCACATACAAATAATTTTTCTAATCTATATTAATGGTCAATGATTACAAGAAAATATGCTTAAACTTGAGCTTCTCTTCAAATCTTTAAGAATTCTTCATTTGAGCTTTTTTCTTTATTTTTCATTTTGATCTTCTTTTAAGTGTATTAGGTAATTTCTTGTAATATAAACTCACACTCAAATATATGTATTAGTTAATGTGTTTAAGAATATATTAGTTTGTTATCATCAAAAGAAGATATTAGTGACTCCTAGAGTCCATAGTTTGGAATTTAATCTTTTAACTTGGTGGAGCTAAATAATTAGGAAAACTTTAGTGTTGATACAAATTGTTGTCAACCAAAAGTGCACTAAATTAGGGATATAGTTGGGTGCAAGTAAATAACAAAATAGTAAGAATAAGAGACATTTTTAAGGTGGTTGAGTGTAACACTCTACCTTAAATATCCTATCATTTAAGGTAAAGTGTTACTAAAATCTCTATGTGCTTGAATGACATATCAATTTAAAATCAAATGCTCTCAATTCAAACATGCATACTTTTCATTAATGTCTTAGCGACATCTTAAGTCTATTAATAAAATAATAAAACTAATAATCCAACTACCATGAAATATTCTCCAAATATATAATATAATATCTCGTAAATTTATGTACTAGAAATATTAAATCAAGTCTATCATGTATTTATATCACAATATCGAAGTCATTATCTTAGACTATCTATGCCTATGAGTTTATCTCTCGTATGTTGCTTTATCACTAAGTTGTCGTCTGGGTGTCGTCACATGTAATCTTGTCACCTGCAAAATGCAAATGAATGAAATGAGTATAAAATTTAGTAAGCAAGGATGATCTATCCTACAATCTTAAACCTCAATCTATGCCCCTACTTTTACTATCCAGATTATCTTAATCTCGATCTTAGACTATTGGTAACTAACCTGAATCTTAGGGAATCAATATACCCACTATAGTGACCACTCTCAAGTTAATCTCTCTCTAGTCTAGGTTGTTCAATCTTTCATCACCGTTCAATAGACTCAGAGGCTTAGCTAAATCAATTGATGGACCCTCAATCAACAGACTCACTATATCTTGGTAAGTCCTAGATCCCCAAATCAGTGGACTATCAACGTTTCAAAAAGTCTTAGCCACTTGATAAACCCATAATCCTAGTAATGATGTATCTTTCAATCTAAGGACACCAAATGTCAAACTTTACCCTATGTATGGGTATGTTTAGGTCACGGGTACTCCTTTATAAACCTAATAATCTCACTCTAGGTCCCTTAAAGTTCGAATAATCTTAAATCTCAATGGGATATTCGGTTCCTAATGATCCCCGATCTTTCAAAACACTTTTAGGCTTATCTTGAGTCCAATATATTCTTTACTCGAGATTTTCTCTCTATTTAATCATATATATTCTCTCTCTAGGGTTTCTAACTTCTCGGGTATCTTTTTCATATCAATCTTATTCATTCCATTAAGTATCTAACCCTTTAATAATTTATCTCATGTTTGTATAAAACTTTTCCTTTAAGTATATCTCGTATTCCTGTTATTTTTTTCTCATGTATCACTTGTATTTGTATTAAATCTTTCTCTCGAGTATCCAACCACTTAGATATCTATTGGCACCTAAATAGGCCTTCTATCTTAATCATACATATCATAATTCTAATAATTTCTATGTCGCATTCAACCTACACGTAATCAATTCATGTCCATATTTTTTTTTTCAAAACACGACATATCTTCAATTGTATTATGATGTTTGAATTGATAGGTTAACATATGATTCTCCTCAGTTAGAATCCATGTGTACATCACCAAAATCGATTAAAGTTTGGCATATTTTTCCTTATCGCATGCAAAACTTTATTTCAAATCCTACCTTTGGCAGTGGAAAATAATTTATTAAAAATAAAAGAGGTGACCACAAAAAGGAATTTATAAACTAATTCTCAAGGCAATTAACGACTTATTTTTCAACCCAAAATATAATTTAGACTCGTAACCCAAATGCATCACATTCAAGAGCGTGTGCGACAGTTCCATGGGGTATTTTTCATTAGCTCGTCGGTGTTCATGGTAACTTACAATTTAATTTTCCAACCCAAACATGGCTTATCATCCAGCCAACATTAGCACATAGTATACTAATTTCTCTTTCTAAGTTGTTTTTCATGGTAACTTACAATTTAATTTTCGGCTAAAAATCCTATCCAAACTTGTAACTCAAAAAAATCACATTCAAGAGCATATGTATGGATATCCCACAAGGAACCTCTCGATAGCTCGTTGACGTCCATAGTAAGCGGATTTTCCGACCAAAACATGGCTTATTCTCCTAGCAATTTTCCAGCACATATTACATAACTTCAACTCATGAATTAAAGCACTAAGAAAAGCTTTAAAAATTGAAAACATTCACAACATGCCATTTTGATAATCAACCATATCACTACATGCCACCCATATTCATAAAAAAACAAAACTCATGCATCAACCTATTAATACATGAAACCACATGAACTAACCCCAAATATCTATGCAAGACGTTGATTAAACCTAAGATTTTTGCAAGTGCTTAATTGAAACCAAGAAAGTACAACACACAAGCACACATTAACACATGTAGATTCATGTCCACAAATCATCAAAATTCAAGGATTAATTCTTGCAAGAATTGAACCATAATCTAAAGGTACAACAAGCAAGAATTCGTCTCCAAGAACCATCATCAAATTGTTGGAAACAATTTAAACATACCAAACATAACATTCTATGAATACTGTATATTCTATAAATATAAATATGTGTACTTGACTTCGAGTTTGCCACGAAATCCATTCGAACACGACATAAGGTGTTGATGTGAGTTATTTCCATGACACTATTTGCCTACATACTACATTTCTTTTGGGAGACAAAAACTACTATGCAATTTTGGTTCTATGTGTGAAGAAAAAAAAGAGAAAACTTCTTATGAAAAATATTACATAAAAACTACCTTTTTAGGAAGGCAGTTTTAGACCTTAGATAAAAGTCCAACTGCCAATAACTTTTAAACCAATTGCCCTTGATAGTTAAAATAAACCGAATCAGGTCGACCCATTATGGGTGGACTTAAACCTAATATCTCCCACTCATTCATGATGAAATACCCCAACCAAAATACTTATCCACAAAAGTCTCATACAACAATACATTTCAAACTTGCAAATATGTTGTGCGACTTCACGAGCAACCTACACTTGGGAGTTAAATACTACGTATCTGTTAGGAATAGCATAATCGCTTCAATCCGAATAAAACAAAATAAAGTTTTAGGCTCATAGCACCTCAGACTTACTCAATAACACTAGCTCCCTTTAATCTCTTATTTATCACTATGTTATTTTTCTATGCATCCATGATCAAGTCCATTCTCCCATTTGAATGGCATGATCAAATTGTGTATGACCATAGGTGTCAAGCTAAGATATAAGTCTTCCTCTTTTAATTGAAATTCTCAATTTAAACTTAGCTGCTTTTCTAGTCATATTTTATAGACCAAATCGTGTATGACCATAGGTGTCAAGCTAAGATAGCAACACTAAGAGCAAACATTAAAAAATAGTAAAGAGTCAAAGGGTACCAATATAAGATAATCCTCATAAAGTCTTACAAAGTGAGGGAGCAGGGATTCATCCTCTCACAACTTTAATTGGTTGTTTTACTTGGTATAAATTATATGCTACAGTATGTATTTTATCAAATGTTATTCACAACACTATACAGATTTTAGTTTAGTTGCTACACCTAATGGCTAACTTGAGTTTTTAATCATCTCCACACTTGCCGGTATTTATCCATATTAAGAATTCACATTTGACATTCACAAGTTGTTTGAATATAGGGAATCCAAATCGATCATTTCAAATATGTCTATCCATGACCTCATTTTAATCAATCATCAAAGCGACATTTTAACTTTAATAAATTTTTTCTTGATAAATTTGTCTCCTATTGGCATGCTCTCTCAACATTACTTTTCTCAAGAATAATATCTTATCTTTGCATGCTCTTTTAGTGTCATAGTCGATTGCTTATATGAGTGAGTAAATCTTTAACTTGTGTGACATTACAATCTTGTTGAACTAAAAATGATGTGTACATTGTAAAAACCCAAGAATTTTATGATGCAAGTTCAAATAAAAATAAACTTGAATTTATGGTTTTTGATATGTTATCAGTACAATATATAAGCTCAATACTTATCAATCATATTCTACACAATCCAAGAGATTTAACATATGCAAGATATATTTTTCTCGGAACAATCTCAATCAAAGGATTAGTGATCATATAATGCATAAAATTATATTGTACGCTCATTTTCCTCTTGAAAATGAAGTCTCTTAAAACATTGTGTTTAGTGTCGATAGGTTTGGTTATCCTATAATACTCAGGATTGTTTATTTCAACAAATAACTATTATTCCGATAATATTGTCATGTTTTCTTAGATTCACAAAGAATCTTTTTAATCAAACAATTTCTTATATAATCACTAAACAGACTATATACTTGGCCTCCGTTGTGAATAAGGTTATGCAACTCTATTTCTTATCGCTCCAAGATATGAATCCTTTTGGAGTAAGAAAGCAAATCCAAAATTTAATTTGTGTTGGTCTAAATTACTTTCTTAACTGGCATCTCAATAGCCAATCAAATGTAAATTCAATCATTAATCACATAAATAATAATTCACAAAGCTTTTTAAAAGTATATCTATATTCTATAGATAGTCTTTCAGTGTTCTTTTCAATATTGACTTATATCAACTAACTAGCCTGATAGCGTTGTTAATTATCGTTATGTTGATTTCTAATTCCCTTATGTTGCGTGAGAATTTAATTCAATCTAATGAAATAATGTGTCCTTTACACTTAGGGAACTTTGAATATTTTCGGAGCTAAATTTAGGCCAAAAAGACCAAAAATGGAGTAGACTTTCTAGTTAACAAAATCTATGTTACTAACTAGGCATGGGCACGTGCAATGATGAGAACAAAAATTTAAATTTAAATTTTGAATTCCAAATTAGCTTAGATATTTTAGGATAGTCAAAATTTGTTTCTTAGAAATGGGTGATTGTTAGCTGAAAAAAGGGAATACTTTTTTATAAATAAGGGATATAAAAAAGGAGAGATGGAAGGAATTTAGGAGAGGAATATATTATTTTATTAGTTTATTTTATTTTTTTCTTCATAATTTGTTGGCTGAGGATGGCTTACAGTGGTTGAATCTTTTCTCTTGGTTGAAAGGATTAGAACTTATTGGACTACGAGAATTGTGAGATTTTCGTTCTTTAATGTATCTTCTTAATTATTCAAGTATTAATTATTTTCCTATATTATTTATTATGATTGTATTGGTTGATTGCTAGTTTAGATATTGAATTCGTAATTGTTTAGTCTATCTAATCGAAGTAGCAACTAGGATTTATTGTTTGTTATGTCATGAACTGTAATTCCTAAGGAAAATATTCAACTGGATTAAATGCAATGTCGTACGATTGTGTTGTCTTGTTTCATTGATCTTTTTAATTCTTAATGCTATTGTTTAATTAAATTCGAGATCGTATCCGAGTTATTAATTAATAAGGTTTAATTGGAATACATATTTTTAGTTAACTAATCATAAGGAATAATAGATAATTAATATCATAACGAATATTTAAATAATTAATTTGATACTTTTGGGTGTCGATGATCAATCATAGATCTAATGGTGGATGTGACCGTAGACCAAGGTTTGTCAAATTGATTATTTATTTTAGATTATTTTGTAAAATTTCATTTACTGCTTTTAATCACAATTTGTATTCAATACAGAAACCCCCTTTCCGGTTTCATTGTTTTATGAGATAAGTAATAGCTTACTAATTGAAACTCTTCGAGGGAACGATCCCTACTTTCTTTTACTACAATTTTGTTGCAGGAATTTATGATTTTAATTTAGGTGTAGACGACAACACTGCCACAACCCAACAATAAAAACACATGTCTAGGTATGTACGCACCATAACATACATAATAAGAAAGGATAGATAATTAATATCATAACGAATATTTGAATAATTAATTTGATATTTTTGGGTGTCGATGATCAATCATAGATCTAATGGTGGATGTGAATGTAGACCAAGGTTTGTCAAATTGATTATATGTTTTAGATTATTTTGTAAAATTTCATTTACTGCTTTTAATTACAATTTGTATTCAATTCAGAAACCCCCTTTTCAGTTTCATTGTTTTATGAAATAAGTAATAGTTTACTAATTGAAACTCTTTGAGAGAACGATCTCTACTTTCTTTTACGACAATTTTGTTGTAAGAATTTATGATTTTAATTTAGGTGTAGACGACAACACTGCCACAACCCAACAATAAAAACATATGTTTGGGTATGTACCATAACATACATAATAAATTCAATGACATATGAATAGGAAACTATTAACATTTCTTTGCTTCTATTTTAAGTTTTGGGACATATCTCTGGGCTCAATCATTCGTCATCTGACATAGGAGTATCAACGGGTTCACAGTTTACCATATTAGATTGTTTTAAAATCTTTTGAATATTATACTCTTATGATAGAGTTAAAAGTTTTTTTGAATAATCCCTCTAGATTTAATTCCTAATATGTAATATGTTTTTCTACATCTTACAAGTTAAATGTATAGACAACCATCCTTTGATGATTATCACTTCAAATCATTTTTAGGTATTTACACATTATCACACGCATTGATAAAATTACAAATTTGTTATCAGACTCTGTCAAATAGACATGGTGATCTTGATTAATCATTTTAAAGTTATAAGGTATTAACACTTATGAAATTGCAAGTACTAGTATTTAGATGACAGTTTTAGCTCATTTAATGTTCTTGAAACTTGCACACTCTGCGCTTCAGTCCTATAACAACGAGATCTATATCTTATTTCACACAAATTTCTTTGTCAAGTTCTACACTAAGAAAAGTTGTTTTGACATTCATCTAGTGTAATTCCAAATTCAAATATGTTACTACAACTAGAATTAAGCATATTGAAGTAAATTTTATAAATGACAAAAACATTATTCTTCATAATCTATACTTACTCATTAGGTATAGTTTTTCACTATAAAACAAAATTATATCTATATATTGAGTCATATGTCTTACAATTGATTTAGGGAATTCACTTGTTCCCAATGGGTTTTTGACCCAATGTTGGGTCAACCAAAACCTAGAATTAGTTTGTTTTCTATGTATTTCATTTTTTCTTTTAATACATCTTACCATTTTTCTTTATTTAGGGATAAGACAATTTTTTTTTTATGATTTTAGGTTCTTCATCATCTTCGAGAGTGGTTATGAAAACTTTGTTTTCAATTTAAAATGTCACTAAAGTATTTTCAAACGTCCAGTTCTATGTAATTGAGAATTATCACTCTCATTATTCGAAATAAATTAAAGTTTAATCTTAGTGCTCCTACTAGGTTGAGATAGATGAAGCAAACTATTGAGGATTATTACTCCCACTATTCGGAATAGGTTAGAGCTCAGTTGTATTTGCTTCCACTATCTAGAATAAGTGTAAATATTATCTCTTATGACTTAACTAATAGTTGCTAAGGTGTATCTATCCTCATTCTTCTTTCATCTCATTCAGATGAAATATTTCATCAACATCATCCCTATTAAAAAAAATATTATCTATGAATGTAGTATCTCTTAATACAATTTTAATTAATTTTCCAGTGAAATCCTCCGTAATAAACACATACCCTTTAGAATGTTCAACGTATCTGATAAAGATATATTCTTTTCTTCTCGGTCCTAGTTTTTCAAACTCATGGAAAAAACTATGGATAAACATTGCTAACCATTAAGGTTGCAATCAATTAACTAAGGTTTTATACTTGACCATAACTCATAGAGAGTTGAAGTAACTGATTTAGTAGACACTCAGTTAAATGCATAAACAACAGTTAATGTCATATCATCACAAAGTGACGTTGATGTTTTGCTTATGTCATCATTGACCTAACCAATTCCAATAGAGTTCAATTACTCTTCTCTACTAGAATAAGTGTAGATATTATCTCTTATGACTTAACTTATAGTTGCTAAGATGTATCTATCCTCATTCTTCTTTCATCTCATTCAGATGAAATATTTTATCAACATCATCCCTATTAAGAAAAATATTATCTATGAATGTAGTATCTCTTAATACAATTTTAATTAATCTTCCAGTGAAATCCTTCGTAATAAACACATACCCTTTAGAGTGTTCAACGTATCTGATAAAGATATATTCTTTTCTTCTCGGTCCTAGTTTTTCAAACTCATGAAAAAAACTATGGATAAACATTGCTAACCATTAAGGTTGCAATCAATTAACCAAGGTTTTATACTTGACCATAACTCATAGAGAGTTGAAGTAACTAATTTAGTAGACACTCAGTTAAGTGCATAAACAACAGTTAATGTCATATCATCACAAAGTGACGTTGATGTTTTGCTTATGTCATCGTTGATCTAACCAATTCTAATAGAGTTCAATTACTCTTCTCTACTAAACCAATAAGTTGTGAAGTTCTTAGAATCATTAATTGTCATACTATTCATTTTTCATTACTCAGTTCCTCAAACTTTTTGTACAAATACTCAAGACTTCAGTCAATTCTTAAAAAATCTTATTCATTTTGTCTAATTGATTCTCAATCTTAATTATATATATAGTGTCTAAAATAGTCTACTGCTTTTGACTAATGGAAGATCAAGTAGATAAGATCGAATTGAGCATTGTCATCAACACAAGTAATAAAATATGAGATACCTTCTTAAACTTTACATTTATAAGAAAACATATACCTGAATGTATAAATTGCAAAGGAAGTCAAGCTATTATAGCTTTGTCAAATGGTTTTCTAGTAATTTTTCTAGCTATGCAATACACATATGTAGACAATTCTATTTATTTGAAAGTTTCTAATAAATGTTCATAGGCCAATTTATTTAACCCATCTTCGCTATTGTGCCCTAATATATTATGTCATATATTTGCATTCATATCTATACATGTAGGAGAAACAAATAATGAAAAACTAACACTATCATAATAAAGAGTGACATACACCATATAATCATTCAACCAACAAACCAAATCTATAGAAATACTTATTGATAAAACACCCATAGAAATTTAAATTATATCATAGTTTAAGAAGAACAAGTACTTTGATCAAGATTCATCAAATATTTATAGTATATTGGATTTTAAGTAGATTTAGGATTCGACCATCTTGCAAAACTCATTTGCTCATGTATATTCCCTTACTACAACTCTTGTGTTATTGCCTACATACAATCAATTCACCTTATTTGGAATTTGACAAAAATCTACTTAAGATTCTCTACCATGAGCTATTTAGTTAGTGGCTTCTAAGTTCATAATCCACATAGGATAATACTTAGTAAATATCATAGTATTAGAAAATAAAGTTTGATCACTTTATATAGGATGAGACAATATCATTTTTAGCTCCATTCATTCATGGGCGAAATAACTTTCATTGCTTCTATTGCAATAATTCATCTTGTTTTCATCTTTTGTTATAGTACTTTTGCCACTCTCCTATTTCAATTCTTTATTCTTGTTCTTTGAGTATGATACGACCTTTTTCCCCTATTTGGACTTAAGTCACTCATTTTTGAAACTTGACTTTGCAACATATGCATGAGTATCAAGTGTAGCTACCTTAAGGGTGTTTGTCCTCTAGTTCTATGTGACAAAAACTACTAACAAAAGTATTTATATTCTCATTATGGGTCATGTGCACCTACATACACTCTCACTTTTAGGAATAGATCACTCTATTAAATGAACCTATTGTTTGTTTATTAAGTTACGTCTTGCTGACTTCAGTTTCATTATCATATTTGACATTTAATCAAATTTAACAATCAATTGTCTTTATTTAGGGATTACAATTCCTCCAAACTTTTCAATCAAGACCATACTTATGACACATGCAATTGAGTATTACTAGTACTCATATACTAAAGTGTTATTCATATAGCGAGTCAAGATATTATACGAAGTAAGTTTCGCTTCTTACATACGTAATGTGCATCCACATCACGTTTGCGTAAGGCACTATTTAAGATTTTATCCCTTAATCAACCGCGATTCTATCTTAACTTGATCTACAACCTCTAAAGTTTTTTGCTTATCTAAGATATTGTGCATTTTAAATGTCACACGTTGAAATCACCTTATTTAGTATCATTCTCATTCAAATAACCCATTATGTCTTAGGATGTTGTGCTTAACTAGATCACAGAGACATATATTAAACACAATTCTATCAATACAATCAAATACATATCAATTGTCATAATCACGCATTAAAATTTAAAATATCTCACATAAGACACAGAATCAAAAGTTCACTATATTTCTAATCATCTTCCATGACTCAAATGCTTGATATTTTAAAATTCAATCTAATTTCACTAAAATTAATTATGGATGAAAATTTCACTAAATTTTACCAATCTCAAAATTCCTATATTTAACATATATAAAATATATTATACAACAAATGCATTATTTAAAATGACTAGGACTATTTCATTAACATGTATCGTTCTCAAAGTCACTTTATCCATGATATAATTGCTATGAAACTTGTGATAAGTCAAATACCTCGTATTTCGTTAATTTGGGAATAATATCAAAGTGGTGGATTTTCTCTCATATATTATTAAGTGTTGCTCTTAAGCAAGCTATAATGTATCTGCTCAATCCTAAAAGTTTTCGAATTCTTGTCTCGAACAAGATCCTTGATTACGTGGTTCATGTTCATGCATGGATATTATTAGACTATGTACTATCTTTTTTCCAATTAAGAGAGTGCAACTGATTATATATAGTCTCAATATGCACCATTAGATTATCAAATAATCACATCATATACACAATGTGATGGTCCTCAGTCAACAAACTTGCATGAACTATAAACTTATATTTCAAAACACCAATCTGTGTTTTTGGAAGCCGGAATAAAGTATTACATGTCTTCACACCTCATAAGAGCCATGGAACACATTCAACGCATAGATTTGAGCATCACACAGTTGCCATGCTCTAGAAAATGGTTTCATGCATCGAAAAGAGTTTCTCACACACTGTCACGTGCCAAAATATGGCCATACATGCTTTCACACACCGAATCAATGTCACACGTGCCTCCACATGTCGAAACTATGCCTGGAGTGAGACACACGCGTCATCACACGTCAAGGGAAGACTGTCACATGCCTCCACGTGCTCACATGCACTACTCAAAGGTAACTAGTTAAGCTTTGATTGTTGACCGTTTAACTAACTTGGGTGTAACTTGGTTGACTATGGGTTGACTCATTGATTAATGAGTCTAGTCAGCCTATTGACTAAACGTTTAGGCAATCGGGTTTTCCCAACTGATTACGATTTAGATTTGTGCATGAACCCTAACAACTTTGATCGTTTAATTGGCCATCTTTTGGTTATTTTTTGGTGACTAGACCATAGGGCTTTTGTAGCCCTCTGGTTGGTCGTCCCTCTCAAATCGACGAAAACCTCCAAAGTTGCCAAATTCTTGCGATAAAGCAGTTAGAAAAACACCTCTTTTTGGTCTCAGATTTGGCTCTAAATCCATCAATTCTAGAGTTATTTTGCCTCGATTCTTAATTTAAAATATATAAAACAATTCGAAGCAACTATCCAATATGTTTCCTATCACCAATTTCGTGTAATTTTAGTCGGATTTAATTCATGCTCAAAATTCGAATTTAAACATCATTTCAATCACAAATTGAAATTTCAAATTATATAAATCACATAATACCAAATTTAATTCATAGAAAACATGGCATATTTGCAACCTAGCCTCTATACCAATGTTGAAAACAATTTAAACATACCAAACATAACATTATGTGAATACTGTAAATTTTGAAGATATAAATACGTGTACCTGGCTTCGAGTTTGCAACGAAATCCATTCGAAAATGGCACGAGGTATTGATGTGAGTCATTTTTAAAACTCTATTTGCCCATGTATTGCATTCATTTTGGGAGACAAGAACTACTATACAATTTTGGTTTTATGTGTGGAGAAGAAGAAGAGAAAACTTCTTCTGAAAAATATTATGTAAAAAATTACCTCTTAGGGAAGACAATTTTGGACTTTAAATGAAAGTCCAACTGTCAATAACTTCTACACCAATTATCTTTGACAGTTAAAGTAAACTAGGTTGGGTCAACCGTCATTATAGACCCAAACCCAATAATCAAGGATTTATACAATAATTACAGCAACCATGGGTCCATGAAAATCCATTCAAAAACTAAGTAGGAAATCATCCTACCTACCTACAATTTTTCGGCAAGATGATGGCAGCCTTAAGCTTCTTCTTTTCCTCTTTGTGCTGTCGTCGGTGGCCTCCTTCTTGGCTGTCGGTAGCTACTTTTCTCTCTCTTTCCCTCTTCCCTGAAAATCAAAAACAAGAAGATTGTAAGGAGCCGATCGTTGGCTAGTTTTCTTTTTTTTTTTTTTCCCCCTCTCCTTCTTCAATATTTTTGGTTGCCAGAAATCAGTCTCCAACTGTCAGATTATGTTCTTCTTCACCGATTTATCCTCCTCCCCCAAACTCTTTCTCTTCTCGGTTTGAGTGTGAGTAGGAATCTTGGTGGCAATCTGCTTAAACAGCCAGCCATCCCACTTTAGTTAGAACTCTTTTTTTTTTTTTTCTCCTTTTTTTTTTTATAGCCACACCTGCATGGACCGGCTATCAAGCCAAAACAAGACCCTAATTCTACTTTTGGTTCCATCATAATTCTATTTTTAATTTTGATAAAAATTCGATTTGAATTTGATCCAAATCTGATCTGAACTTAAAATTAATTTTTTTTCAAAATAATACTAATATCCTTGGAGTATACTTGAAGGAGTTACAATAAGCTTGTTACTCGAAAACCTACTTCCACTTTTAAGTAATTGATATGATTTAGCAGCTTAATTTGTATGCTACCATTATTGTGTATCCAAGGTAGTAAGCCCGTTTAACCTCTGTAAAATCCTTAATTTATGAGACAATAAGGAAAAATTGCATGCAATTATACAATTAAACATATTAGTTCCTCGTAGAATAATGAAACTAGACATTTTTTCTAATTCTTTCTCCAGTGAAAAGTAGACGTTACTAATTCAGTTGGAAGTAAGCATTATCCTATAAGGGTATGAGATGGAATAAAAGTATAATAGAGTGAATATAAAAATTTGAGTTTGACAAAAAGGGGAGATCATGTGATCAAATCTTACTCTTTCCGTTAAGGTCCTCTTCTTTCATGCAAGGGACGTAGTGGAACATTGATCAAAGTAGTGTTGCACCTATAAGTTTGATTAGCATAACATTAAAAAAATTATAGATGTAAATTAATGCCGCTGAGTTGCCCAAGAACCTCCTTGGAGAAGCTCAGTGGAAATCCCACCTAGAAAAATAAAAGAAAAGAATTAAATTAGAAACCATGAAGATATTAGTTTCACAATTTATAACCTACCCGAGCACGCTGTTTTGAAAATTGGATCGATTGGTTTGGTCAGTTAAATTGAAAATTGACTCCAAATTCAGTATAATTAATATTAAAAAATGATTTATTTATTGATTCGATCAAACCTAGTTAAAATCAATTAATTGAATAAATCAGTTAAAACTAACAAATCAGGTTTGACTAAATTTTAGGATTTTTCAAAAAAATTAATTATTTTGAATGATTTAATTATTTTATATTAGACTAGAAGAATTTCTAAAGGACTGTAAAGAAAACATAAATTCAAAAATAAAATTAAAAAAAATATTTCATATCAATTGAAATATATTCTGTAGGTATATTCAATTGAAACATAACTTATAGAATTTTTTTTTTTTGTATTATGAGATGAAGATTTTTTTATCTAATTGTTTCAATGAAATCAAGTGAATAAATTGTCACTCCTTAAAAATGATATGTTCTAATTATCGTAGGTTTGGATATTCTAATTAATTTTATTTTTTATAATTTTTTAAGCAAAATTAGTTAGTTAATATGATATTATTTAAAAAATTTATTATAATTTGATAATAAATTGAATTGATCAATTTTTTATCAAATCGATTAAACTATAAATTAATGAGATAATCAATTTGATCATCGATCCGATTTTAAAAACATTGATCAAACATGAAATAGAGCCAACAAGATTAGATAACGTAATATAAGTTGCCATTTATTACTAAAATGAAACTAACCTCATAAGATTGGAAGTTAACTTGCCTATTTCAGCTCTCCATATCAATTCTCAACGCGTCAACACCTTTGTCTTATTTACTCTTTAATTGTTTTTGTTACTTCTCTTCTCTTTCTCTCTTGGTGGGAACAAGCCATGCGTCATATTTGTCGGTTGAATAATGTTGTAGCACAGTGTATTGCAGTTGAAATCAGATACTGTCAAACTGTCCAGGATATTCTTGATCCATGCAAGCGTAATACCAAGCTAACTACGTTGGTCAGGGAGAATCCCCTATTGATCTGTTGCTTTAAATTTTGGTAGTTACGCTAGAGTCAGAGGTGAGCTCTTTTTTATCCGGCTGGATCATAGATGGGGAGAGGAAGCAGACATTAAGACAGATAAGACGTACTACTGTGAGGTATATCAGTGAATGCACGTTCCAGAGGGACGAGCTGTATCCACATATTTCGCTTCTCTGCCGTCATAAATTCAACCAATAAACGAACTTGTTATTTCCTCTTCTGACATCTTTCTCAGAGAAACTGCATGGTTTTAGCTGAACATTCATTTTTAGGGTACAATGAAAGCTCAGGCACACTGAATCCAGCTCCGAAGTGCAACTCGTAATTAAAGTCAAAGTTACGTCGAAAACAAAAAATATAACCACAGCCCATGATGACACACAAATCGTTGTCATCAGGGCCTAAATCATCTTAATATCATTCGTTATAAGTCTTTTTTTTTTTTTTTTCATTATCACGTTTGCCACTATAAAAAATATATTTTGAATATCTTTTTCTTTTTCAACTGGGTCTAAAATACTGTTTTATCTTGATCTCTAAAATTAAATTTTATTTAAAAATATTACTTGGAGGTATAATAATAATTATATTATCTATTAATTTTAAAAAATAAAAAACAGTCATCTTTATACTATTGAAATGTTTTTATAATAACATTTTAAACCTTAAAAAATTTTAAAAATCACAAATTTATCTTTAAAATTTTTTCAAACTTTCATATACATTTTGATAACATTATTATGCACCCAATAATTTATAACATGATATTTATATCCTTAATTTGTTATACTTTATTATATTTTTTAGTAGTTTAACTATCATTATTTAAACTATTAAAGAGCATATTAATTTTAAAAATTTTAAAAATATCCCAAACATTTTTTCAAAATTTATAGTTTAACCCAAAACATATGATTATATATTATTAATACATCTATCTATAGTAAGAGAGGAAAAAGAAGGTACGGATGAAAGAAAAGTAAAATAAGTGAGTTTTTATATAATTTGAAAATAAGTGGGTTCTTATACAAATCAATCCCCAAAATCTCATATATTTTGAAACTACAATTACAAACCCAATCATTTGTAATAAGATATTTACACTTCTAAATTGTTATGTTTTGTTCAATTCTTTAATTGTCATTTTTAAAACTACTGATGGATATATTGAAATTTCAAATTTTTAAAATACTCACTAATTTTTTTTCAAATTTTCACAACCCCTAAAAATTTTATTAGCACCTATTATATTTTTCAAAAATACAGTTTACTCTTAAACATATAATTATACATCATTAACACTCATATTTATAGGAAGAGAGGAAGAACAAAATGAGGGTGAAAGGAAAAGGAAACAAGTGGGTTCTCATATAATTGGGTAATTAAAAGGTTTAATGTTTAATTTTTGTTAAAGTGGGGTTATATTTATTTTTTTAAAATTAAATAGTAAAGATAAAACGATAATTTTACTTTAATATTGTTTATTTTATTAATAAGTTTGATTTTAAATTAAAAAAAAAAAGTTATTCATCTCAACTAGAAGTGAAGGAAGTGTTTTAAGACTAAACATGAGTGGAAAAAAAAAAATGTAATCCACTCATTCAGAATCATGTTTCTCCCTTTAGGGCAATACAATACTATATAGTACAGGTGGATCTAATGTGATTTATGGGTTAATAGGGAAAATGGCAAGATCTGTCTATTATAGTGTGAAAGCCATTTAGTGAATAAGATATCCTGCAATCAAAATCCAACATATGACCAATGCGAAATTATTATAGGAAGCAGGTAACGAGAGAACAGAAGTACATAAAACAGTCTTTCATCTATCTGTCTCCATGACTTATTGCATTTGAATTAAAACTAACTTTTATTCCAGAAGCTTAGACCATTGCTTTAGAGGCAATATTGCATAATAATAAGTTCTATTCATAATTTGACTACTTCCTACTATTTCAAAATACTGGCTTCCAAGTTGCTGAAGCATTAACCAAATTGAGTATGCTATTCCAGTAATTTTTGTTGTCCTCAAAACTTCCAGTACTGTAGTTTGCATTGAAGTTGTCTCCAGCCACAGACGAATTCTGCATTTCAGGTTCACAACCCATCATATCCGATAAGCCTTCCATGATATTTTCAGCTGTCCATGGTTCCTCAGTAGAGTACGTCATTTCATACATTGCCATTGAATTATCCGTATTTTCTTTCAGTCTTTGCATTTGGTCAGTTGAGATTGCATTTCCGGCGAAATTATCGCTAATTATTCCAACAGTTGGGATTGGTAGCATGTTTTCCTTGAAGTTCAATGTTGAGGTTGGCGACTCGATGGTGTCTCTGGCTATGCCAAACATGCCGGAGACCACTCCTTGCCATGCTTTTAGGACGTCAAGGCACTGTGGTCTAGCAGGTGGAGCCCTGCTTCTGTTTGTGAGAGGAGCCGAAGTGGATCCTACTTGCTCTTGGGACGGATTTGGCACTAGTTTTGACTCTCTGGCCAGGCGAGCTTCGGCTTCCAGCCTTGCAATTTCCCACTGAGCCATGTGGCTAAGGTTCGCCGCGTCCTTGGTCTGGCCAATCGCGGAACCGAGTGCGTAGGTTTTGGGCTTATGGGTTACTGGGTCGATTCCCATTTTGGTTAGTCTCTTCTTCAGATGTGTGTTCCAGTAGTTCTTGATTTCATTATCAGTTCTTTTTGGCAAATTAGTAGCAATGGCCGACCACCTCAACAAAATTATAGTAATTACTTTTAATATACGACGTTGTAATGTGGTTTTTTTTTTTTTTTCTAAATTGAGGCACGGAAAGTTGTATTTCCAAAGTTCTCACATTCTAACAGAAAAACAATATAGAAAGTTTACCTGTTTCCAAGAAGGGCATGGAGTTGTATGATGGTTTGTTCTTCTTGTAAACTAAACTTTCCTCTCTTGATATCAGGTCTTAGATAATTAATCCACCTCAATCTACAGCTCTTCCCACATCTTTGAAGTCCTGCAACAAGAAAAAGAAAAAAAAATGAATAAATGGTGTTATAAAACTGAGTTAAATGGCACCATTTTGTGTTAGAAAATCACCAGCTTTTGCAGGCAAGGCACGCCAGCTTCCATGGCCATTTTGTTCAATGTATGCCAATAGTTTTTGGTCTTCTTCAGGAGTCCACGGCCCTTTCTTCAGACCCGCCTTGTCGCAGCATGGAGACCTACCCATCTTCGAGCAAATCAAGAACTATGAAACGTAAGTCTCAAGAAAGAACGAAACTGAAAGAGAGAGAGAGAGCTGTATACGCAGACTAGACGATGTGGAGATAGATATGAACTCACAATAGAAAGTCGGTAGCAATATATAGAGTCTTCACTACTGTGGAGATAGATATGAACTCACAGTAGAAAGTCGGTAGCAATATACAGAGCATATCTTGATTAATATCATCATGCCGTACCAAAATTTTATGACCAAAATACCCTCCATCCTGCCCTGGCTGAAAGGCCTTCACTATTTTGGCCTTATTACTATTTCACATATGTTAACTATCAATAACTTAAATATTTACCGTTTATTAAATTTTATTAGCATTATTAGAGGTGAAATTATAATTTAAAATTTTTATTTAAACTCACATTTTGAATTATTTTTAAATTTTAAAATTTTTATTTTTACCCTATAATCTCATATTTTTTAAATTTAAAAACTGATTTTTTCCTCCCATAAATCTAAGGTTACAAAACTCTCATTTTTTAGTAATAAATAGCCATCCCCCAAAGTTTTAAAAAATCTCAATTTAACCCCTTTTTAATTTTGATTTTCAGATCTTCATCCCTAGCGAGTAATAGTTGATGAGACAAAAATGGTCGAAAAGTCAATCGAGAAGACGGGAGGGAGAGAACTGATAGTTGATGATAATGGTTGGTCATTAGAGATGAAGATTTAGAAATTTAAGTTTACTAGGGATTAAAGTAAGATTTTCTAAAACTATGGGGTGAACTATTTATTGTAAAAAATGAGAGTTTTATTACCCTAGATTTAAAGGGTAGAAAGTAAGTTTTTAAATTTAAAAAATATGAGAATAAGAGATAAAAATAAAAATTTTAAATTTTAAATTTAAATAAAATTTTAAATAACGATTTTATTTTTAACAATAATAATAAAATTTAGCAAAGGTATAAGTATTTAAGTTTATAATAATTAACAAATAACAAATTGGATTTGCTTGAACCTCGGGTGGGAAATAGTCATGTGGCCTACTATTTTTAAACAAATTTCCATTAGCTTGTTGATTCTAGCAAGATCGTACGTTCTTATTAATCAAATAGCTCTTGTAGTGTACGAACGTAAGGTTGGATTAATCTTGATTTAAATCCTCAATTTAACTATAATTTTAGAATAAATAATTCTTGATCACTATTCTTTAAAAGATAAATGTAAAGTCTGCTTATCAATGGCTACTTTTGGCCAGAAGACTTATTCCCACCCGTAGATTGATGTTTCCCCAAAATTTCATTCATTAAATTTATAAAATCTAAAATCCTATCTATCAAGAGTTAAAATTAACAATTTCTGTTAGTTTTAAATTTAAATAACTATTTTATCCTTTATTTAATTAAATTATTAAAATACCTTCTAATTTAAATAACTATCCCTTTTCCAATAAGATGATAAAAATTTCCTTCAATTTAAATTATTATTAAGTGTTTATGGACAATAATTCAAAATAAATATTTTTATTTTTATCATTATTTTTTTTGGAACAAATTAATTCAAAAAATTTCCAAATAAATTGGATTAAATTGTAATTTTTTATTTTGAATACAAATTATTATTATTGTTGTTATTATTATTATTTCAGTTTGATATAGGGTTGAGAATCCCAGTTTTACAACTAGATTTCCAGATATTGAGAACGTAACATGAAATCCATAAATCCAACTACAGAAAGATTGAAACTCAAACAGATTCAGCTGTTTACAGAAAATACACCAACTCCAAAATAATCCAAACAGAAATTAATACATGTAAACCAACTCAATCAAAACTCTAAAAAATTGAAATTCAAACAGAAAAAAAAAAAATATATATATATATATATATATATATATTAATGTAAACTGTCAAAACAATGAATAAAACATATTAAAAAATTCTTTTACACTGTCAATATTATTGTCATCGTCGTAAACGATTCACCCATTTTTATAGAACTTTACGAAAGAAAAATTCCCAAGAAAAACTCCCTCACAAGGCCTTCAAAACGATAATGAAGGCCAAAAGACTTCCTTTCTTTTTGTTTCAATCTTCTTTTAAATTTTTAAAACATGTAGCACGTTTTCATTCGTTATCAGATAAATAACCAATTAAAAATTTGTCTAAATTTTTCAAATTTAAGCACAAAATGGCAAAAGAACCCTCCAAGTGTCGCTATTCTACTGACTAAAGTGTTTATGAGGGATCCACAATAATTAATTTTCGTCGAAATTTTCCAACCATCGATCACATATCATTATACAACATAAAGCCACCTGACGCAAACTGCAACCGCGATAAATTCAGTGCTGCCAAATTTTTTAAATTCACCCATGTGAGAGTTTTGCAATACACGTGTTGCAACCACGTTCAGCCACACCAAGATTTCCCGTTAAAACCGGCCCATTCATCGCAAAGCACCACAAAAAAGGGGATTCTCGCAACAAGCGTTCCACGTGCGACGCAGCAGAGAAATTAAGTAAATAAAATCCCTGAAAAGCGCCACTCGGTTTTAAATAAAGGAACTTTTTATTCTTTTACATTTATTTCATTGCGATTTCTTTTTTTTGTCAGTCCAACGAATTCTTTATTCATTTTAAGAGAACCACAATTACTTTATTATCATTCTCATTAACGATTTTCACTCATTTTAACATTTGAAGGATAGGATTTAGGGGTCAATAAAATTATGTATATTTATTTTTAGAATATAATTTATGTATACAGATGAGATGTTATCATACGATTGGATGTTTATTTATCATATGATGACACATATTTTAAAATCACCTAATTATATGATAGCATATTATTGTGTACATGAATTATGTATCAAAAATGGGTATACATAGCATTTGCTCTTTGGGGTTTTACAAACTCAATGGGTAGGATTTTTTCCACTCAAGCTTTAAAAAATCAATATTTTTCTCTAAGATTTTTCCAGTCACCACTACTAACGGTCAGAGATTATGACAACATCATTCTCCCTCTCATTTGGCTTCTCCCTCAATTGCACTTTATTTTCTACTATTATCAGCTAGAGAAACTAGTCGATAAAGACAAATTGTTTGTCTCCAGACAAAGATACAATTTGTCTAAGAGACGATGAAGAGGCGTCGTCTTCGTTGGTCAGTTTCCTTGGTCAATAGCTATTAGATATGAAGTAAAACTGAGAAAGAAGCCGAGAGAGATGGAGAATGTAGTCATCTCTGATGGCTAGTAGCATGTTTGAAAAACCCAAGGGGAGAAATGTAAGTTTTTAAACTTTAGGTAGGTAATGTTAGTTTTTAAACTTGGAGGTTGAAAATATAATAAATTTTTAATTTTTTTAAATATTTATATTAAAAAACAATTTTACCCCAAATAGTAATAGTAAAATTTAATAAATAGACGATTATTTAGATTTTTTATAAGTAACGGATAAAAAATTAGATTTTCACCAAACCTTGGGTGAGACATAGTGATTTGGACTTCTATATACAAAAACTTCTTTGTAATGCCTATATATATGTTTTGATTTATTTTTAAATTTATAAAAAATCATTATTTTAATATGAATGGAATCTTTATTTCTAAAATGTATATACATGAATATACATTAGGGCAAAGCATTATGTCCCCCCCCCCCCCCCCCCCAAGTTTTAGTGTGTTCTCAAGTCACACCTATGGAGTTTAAAAAATCAAAAGTCCTACCCATAAACTAACTTCTATTAAAACAAGTAAGGATAAAATCGTTATTTTATTAATAATATTACAAAAATATAAAATTTATTATATTTTCCCCTTACAGTTTTAAAAACTAACTTCATCTCTACCTAAAGTTTTCTAACTTTCAAAAGTAATATTTTCTCCCTCATAACCTATAAATTATTTTTCAAATCTTCGTCGATTTTAGACAAATCGACAAAGACATGTCGATTCATATGAATCAATTAAGTATTCATCAATTTCAGATGAATTGATGGAGTTGACAAAGACGAGTCTTCATTGATTTTTCTAGAATCGACGAAGATGCATCTTCATTGCTTCATTTGGAAGTTTTGAAAAGATGAAGGGTGGCCAACGAGATGGTGGTTTGAAGCGTTTTCTCTGATGGTTTGAGATGGTGGCTGAAGAGCCTCTGAAAAATAAACCCTAAGTTTTAGGGGAGAAATGTTACTTTTGAAAATTAGAAAACTTTACGTAGAGTTAAATTTGTTAGTTTTTAAAACTGTGGAGAGAAATCATAATGAATTTTATATTTTTTAATATTATTAATGAAAAGATAATTTTACATTTATCTTTTTTAATAAAAGTTAGTTTATGAGTGAGACTTTTGATTTTTCAAACTTTACGGATGTAACTTTGAGAATGCACTAAAACTTGGTGGGGAAAAAGTCATTTGGCCTATATATTAATCTTTTTGTGAAAGGTACGAGTCCATAGGTTTAAATATAAAGGGTGATAAATGAGAAGCAGCTGAATTTGGTCATGTTAATTAATTCTACAGTACTGAGAAATATTACTGCTTATTAATAATCTCTACCAAAATGAATCCACCTAAAAGTTTGTCCAGAATGAGATGATTTTGATGAGCAAATGAAATCACTGCCTGAACCACCAAAACGGTTGTAAAGAAAGCCATGAATATTCATAAATTTAAATGGGGGAAATTTGTTGAGAATTTGTGAAGACAGTAAATCATTCTATTGGGAAAATTTAATAAGGAACCAAATTGAAATTAATAAAAAAAAATAAAAATCTGATTTGTGATTCAAAGATAAAGAGGTTAAATGGGGACTCAATAACAACTGCAGGGGGTGATGATTTCGGAGAAATCAATTGAAGTTTCTCAGTATCATTAACAACTTCTAAATAGTCGTAAATCAAGAAAGATGTCACAAAAATGTATTAAAAAAAAAAAAAAGGGAATTTCATTTGTTCATAATAGAGCATCAAAGCCAACCCCACATGGTTTATCTCAATCGTAACTCTCTTATATAGTTTGTCTAAATCATAGCTCTCATTAGTCAACAATCAACTCCAATCCCGCATGGTTTATCTCAATCATAGCTTTCATTGGTCAACAAATTTTCATCTTAATTATTAACATAATGTTGTAACAAATATAGAACCTAAATTATTCTCTTTTATTACTAATCTTAGCAGTAGCTTCGAATATATGTTTCTATTGTATTATGAATAATAATTGAGATCTTCTACTACTTCAATGACTTTCATATGGTATCCAAGCATAGAAAGCTCCAACAAACATATCTCATTCCAACTATTCCCACCATGGTAGAAACCTCCACAACAGATTCTCAAAGTAAAGGGAAGCCCTATAAACGGCCATTGTCTAGCCAAGAACCATTTTCTTGACATTTCCAAACTCATCATACATGTACTAGTAATACCACACTATAACCTATTTAGGAATTTCACCCAAAAATATAAGATCTCCAAAATTCAAGCATCAGAATTTAAGATTATATATCATCCTAATCATTCAACATGCATTCTTGAATTCAAAATTGTCAAAAATTCTATCAAAGGAACAGAGGGTCAATCATACTTGGTTTTTCAGCAAGTAGACTATGTCGTGAATCTTTCTCCCTTCATCTTTTATCCTCTCATCGGAAGCTCCCACTTTTGGTTGCCAGATATGTCTCCTCTCTCAAACAATCTCTCTTTGATTATTTGAGTTTAAGAGTCGGTTATACATACACATCTCTTTCTTCGATCAAGAGTCATATTTAATATGTGATGTACAAACATACATCCTATGATGTAGGGGTATACACCTATATGAAAAACATATGGGCATATGTCCAATAGGCATAGCCATACGTCAGGCCAAAATGAATATTCTTTTTATAATTTCAACCCAATTTATTTCAAATTCAATTCTAAGTTGAAGGAAAAGAAAATTATGCTCCTAGAATGTATTTAAAGGTATTACAACTCTATTAGATATGGTATGATCTATAGTAAGTTTTATAGACTTGTCAACATCGTTGTAGGGATTTGCCTGATTGTTTGTTATGCATATTCTAAATAGGGAACGTCTAAATCTATTCATTTGACACCCTATGAGATATAGTGTGACAAGCCTCCTAGTCCTAATTATCTAAAAGTTTGAAGATGTCCAGCTTACGTCAAGTTATTTAAGACTAATAAGTTGGATGTAAAATCTGAAAAAGGTCAGTTTATGAGACATCCTAAAGATTTTTTAAGATATTATTTCCACTTCTTAGCTGATCAAATAATTTCAATTAATAGAAATGCATACTTCTTAGAGAAAGAGTTTTTAGAATAAGATTATGTGAGAAGAAGAATAAACTCAAAAAAAAGTCTGAAGAGTCTCAAATCAAACAAGATAAGCTAGGAAAGTCTTCTAAGTAGACCTCTTTATATAATAAACCTATTCCAGTTTGTAAATCTACTAAGGTGTCCAAAGCTCCAAAAAGAATTTAGATATCTCCATAAATAGGATTTCAAATCCTTTATAGTTGGCAAAGTTGATTGTACTGATGATCCTCAAAGCTATAAAGATATGATATTAGATGTTTATTATGGCAGATGGCTAAAAGCCATGAAATTCAAGATAGATTTCATGTACACTAATCAAGTATAAACACCTATCGCCCTTTAAAAGGAATAGTTTCTATTGGATGTAAACGCGTCTTTAAGAGAAATATTAGCAAAGATGGACAAGTAAAGAGCTATAAAGCCAAACTTGTGGCAATAGAATACACTCAAAAATAAGGATTGGATTATGAGAAAACCTTATTTATAACACCCCTTCTCTAGAGTTACTACCCTTCAGAGAAAAATGTTACTAATTTATCTTGTTTGAGCATGTAATCACTTAAATAATTCCATTCACATGCAAAATTACAAAAATACCCTGCAAAACCATCATCCACAAAAGAAACATAATGTGTAGTTTATACATAAACTTAATATCTAATACATAGACTGGAACATAAATACATAAATGATAGGTATGCTCTCATGTAATAGGCTTAATGATCAACCTAACATAGACTTAAACAGATTTGTCATGATCAATAAGACCAAGTTAAGATATATCAAATTGAATTGGTCCCATTTTTGTCTTAAGTGAGTTGAGTTTTGCCAAACTTGGCCCAAACATGAAAGTGCTCAACCAAGTCACCTCTCACCTGATTGGACTTGTCTTTAGATAGTTATGAGAAGCCTGAGAAGTGCTTCCTTATGGTTGCCCAAGGTTTTTCTAGGCCTCAATCCAAAGCTATTGTTACCCTCTAATGATAGGTGTTAGTAGAGGTGAATGTGTTTGGATATCTTGTAAAAATTTTAAATATTGAAATTGATTGGTTCTCAAAAATAGAAACCAGAACCTAGAATATGTAAGGTCAGTTCTGAATAGGTTATGGTTCCTACCTAGAACCTGTTATATATATAAAATCCAAATTCTTGTTATATTTATTGATCTTTTAGTACAATTTGCTAAATAGATCAACATTAAACAATTTTTTTAAATTAATGAAGTTTCAAATCTATAACAATTTACAAGAAAAAAATCCAAAACAACAAACAATTAACAAGAACAATTAATCGCAAATCTTAACTATAAATGAGGGCACTTGTTTACTAAAAGAAGAAATAAGATAGTAAAATTAGATGATTTGATGAATCATTTTTAACTTTTTTATAATCAACATTATGTGATTTGTTTGACTTGGGAGAATTGTTGAAGTTTTTTGTTTTTAATATCATGAAAGATGGAACCTCACAATCACAACTTTTGTTTAGAAAAATTACATATATTATATAGTTATGCAATAAATAATTATCAAAAGCATTAGGTTTTTTTAATTAAGTTCAATCGATTTTAGGAAACAATAAATGTCAAAGAAAGGTGTTTGGGCTTTAAAATGCAATTAAAACTTATGAAAAACTAAAACATATTTGAAATACAAACTAGGTTTGTAATAACTGGGTCAGGTAATTGACCAACTGCAATGAATGCATTAATCAGGTTGGTTCTAGTTCCTGAGAGTAAAGAACCAAAACTAATTTCAGAACATACAAGTTCCTTTATTTTAATATCCAAAATCTACCCTATTTTTTTCTATTTCAAGTAAGAATCAGAATCAAACACCAGATACTTGACAATTCCAATTTCAAAAGAACAATTTCACCTCTAGTTGTTAGGTCATTTAAGACCTCAACTAGCAAGAGATTGGGAGTATGTACAGTTAGATTTAATTTGATTATGAAAATCTCAAATCAAACTGAAGAATAATTTGACAAAATTTTAAACCAAATCAAATCAAATTGAAAAATTACAATTTGACCTATAGTTTAGGATTTGGGTTTATAAATCTTTTAGAAAAATAAACTCATGTTGGCATTTCATCATACTTTTCTGTATTTTGGTTAACATGAAGTAAAGAATTTTAAGGCAAACCATAACGAAACCAAATTAAAAAAGGTGCACCCATGTGAGCCAGATTGAACCTTGCAAGAAGAAATCCTTCTTCCAAGGAGTTTCCTATAAATATTGAAGCAAAGGTTGCAAGAGCCAAATATGGATATGTACTTCTCCACCAATAATATCAATAAGGTGTTGTTTGTTTAGAGGAATTAAAAGATTATTTCAATAATTCATCTTTTATTACTAATATTATTTTGTTTAGTTTTTCAAATAATAAAAAATTTCATTAATCTCTTATTATCAATGGTGATGTGATAGGTAATATAAAAGGTAATCTTATTACTATCTTCACTTTAAGTATTTTAGCACCTCTCTCTAAATATATGCTTCTACCTAGAATATGCACTTGAAGAAACATATTAACTTAAATTTTTTTCCCAAAACCAATCAACAAATAATAAATGCATGGCACCATAATATATTTACACAATCCTAAAAAATGCATTAATCAAAACAACATTAAATAATTCAAATCCATAACAGTATGTCTGAAACCCGTGATTACAAAAATTAAGTGCATAATAATTCAAATCCAACCCAATACACAAATAAACATGAATAAATTTTGTAAGCGATGGAAATGCCCCTCGCTCATGCAACATCCTAAGCTAACCCGCTGATTCCCCTTCTACCTTACTAATCCATAATTTTACCTACAAAACCGCCAAAAGAACATAGTAAGTGAAACACACTCAATAAGTAGGTAACCTCTCAACACGATACACACAACATAAATAATAACCATAGTCATAACAATGTTACATATCCAATCTTATTGTGGTAGTTTCAGATGTTTCCCCAGCATCCTGAATGCCCATCCAAATTATTTCAATGCCTAAAGCCCATTCTTTAGTGGCAATGTCATCCTAGATGATTAATATCAAACGGTATATATTGGCATCTCAAACGCCTAATAAAAGCATGAGACATCACAAATATCAATCATAAAGTGCACCTAGTAAACTTGTCAACTTGGCTTCAAGTTATTAATATCATATCACAAGAGGAGTAAGACATTAGGCCTCCTTCAATATTGCACAAGCATTTCAAATACTAAGACGTCCAATGTCAGTGTGTGCATGAACATTCCAGATGATAAGACGCCTAACACTGATACATAATTATTAAATGGGTATCAAGATCACATAAACTAGTTCTAATGCTTTCACAAAATAGGATAATACATTATTCTCAGTTTTTAATTTGAAATTGCTCTGGTTAGGGTCTGTGCCATCAAACACATAATCAAACACCCCCAATCACTTACTACCTCATTTTGCCTTCATTAGGGTTATACTATTCATAATAACCTTCGTTATGGTTTTATTGTTTATTTTCCCATATTCATCCCTTGTATGAGTAAAATAGTTATTCTCATAACTATATACAAGTCTTGCAACTCCATATAAATATTGCTAACTTCATATAAGATAATCACTAAATTTCCTTAAACATACACAAGTCCGAGTGTATTTAATTAACCTATACAACAATGTAGACTACATACATGGGCATGCAACTTGCGCAGGATACATGACCATGTGTCTCATATTACATGGGCTTGTACCAATCCTAAATTAACATGCTAGTGACTTAACCTAACATGGGGACTATTTATGCCAAATTGTACATGGTCGTGTATCTACCATACACAAGCATGTAACATCCTTATTCTAGAATTTTGTCTTCACCTAAATCTACATTTTTCAGCCAACAAATTAAGCTTTTGACTACCAAAATCACTTCATTCTTTCCATTATCATGCCTAAACATGTTTATGCACATCACCTAAGGAAAGTAGCATATAAACAAGCGAGATGATCTCATTCAACAAGTTATTGATTTCCAACTGTATCATATAATCATAAGGCTATTATCCACCAAATTCAATCATCACAACTACAATTATATTGAGTCCTCTACTTGACTAAAACGAGTTCCCTAAGGTGCATATCAACCATGAGTATTTTCAGCAACACTACAGTTCATCAACTTGTATTAAACATAATCAAATATTTCATCTCCATACCATCAATTGAAGCATAGAAATACAAGGATCATATAAATAGTTGCTTAACTCATCACATAAACAAGTTCATATCATCAAATTTCCCTTAAATAATCTGCCACATGCATCAAGATTCAACAATAATCTAAACAAAAAAAAAAAAAATCACCATACTTACCTCACTTCCGATGTTCGAGCAACCTTCTAGTGACTTTGATGGCTCCTCGATGATCCTTGATCCCCTTGGCACTACAAGACTTCACAATTCCTTTCACTTATCTCTATATTTTGCTAGAAATAATATAGAAATAATGAGCCGAAATGCATCTAGATTTTTTTTATAATCACTGTAATGCACAATACATGGTCTTGTAGTCTATATACATAAGCGTGTATAACTACATGGTCGTGTATATCATTACCCATTAATAACAATTTTCGAAATCACTATGAAATTGATTCTAATCCAAAATTCAAATGTCTTAACCATACGCAAGCATGTAACACAATATACACAGGAATGTGTATCTCCCAAACTTAGCCAATTTTACACATTACATGAAAAAAGACTATTTTGCCTTTGTCATCACACACACGAGTGTCTGGTCTTCCCACATGGTCGTGCAACCCCAAAATCACTTATACACAATAATAAAATATAAATCAAGAAGCAAATGACCAAAATAACCTTAGATGTATCGTGGGTGTTAGATATTACAGATATTATAAGATTACTAAAGTAATTTTAATTTTATTACAATTATATTCTTATTATTTTTCAAAGAAAAAATACCCTTATTTTCAATTAATATGAAAAATAACATAAGAATATATTAGAATAATTATACCTAATGATATTTAAGTAAAATACAAATCTTAGTATTCTTTTATTATATCTAACTAAATACAATAATTATTTATACCTATCAATTTTTATCAAATATGGTAATAATTTGCACCCAATAATTTTAGATAATATATATTTGTGATAATTTTTTATTAATATTTTATTTTTTATAATAAAAGATTATCTAAACTAAATACACCATAATAGTATCATGAGATGCTAAAGAATTACATGCATTAATAATACAATAAAACTTTATGAAAAAAAGGAAATACTCAAACTTGTATTCTAGACCTTTTTAAAGAAATCAAGTCCTCGAGAAATACCACAACATGCCACCGATCCTACTAAATTAATTTTATATAAAGGAAAATTTCTTTAAAATGAAAACAAAAAAGTCTAAACACTTAGATGGATAGAAAGAACCTATTCCATAAACCAACAAAAATGATATCTTAATAAAATTTTATTTAACCATTTTGCTCAAAAGCTTATGATTATACATGTCAATTGGGTCGGGTCAAATGCAGGTTCAGCCTAAAACCCAAAATTTAGATCTAACCTGACCCTACAGCATATCGAGCTCTATCTATTGGCCTTTCTAGATCGAGCTATAAGCTTTAATATTAACGTATGAATCAGTCCGATTTGACATTGTTTAAAAATTTAAAAAAAAAAATGGTAGAAGCCTTTAGTTGCTTCTACCACAAGAAGACCTCTCCTGGCTTTTTTTTTTTAATTTTTTTTCATAAACCAATCCAATTCTTTTTTATTTGCAAATCTCTCAAATCTCAATCGTTTCATTATATTCTCAATCTCATTTTTTCTCATTAACTTTCTTTTGAAAACTGTTTGAATTTACAAGTAATAATTTTTTGTGTTGATAATTTTATTTTCATTTCAATTTTATTACTACAAAATATTATAAATAGATTCAATATCAAATAAATTCAGAAATTTAAATATTGAGGACGAGTAGATAAATGGTATGGTATATATTTTATTTATATTTGTAATTATACAGTATGTAAATTAATTTATTTGTATTATGTTATAAACTTATAATATTTTTATCGTGTAACCACAGTATTCCTCCACCACAAGGTGAGAGATTATAAATAAAATGTTCAAAATACTGTCTTCGATTTTAATAATTAAAAAATAATTTGTGTTTAAAAATTTTAATTAAAATTTAAAAAAATTATTTAAATGGGTCTACCCAAGCCCGACCCTATATATATAGGGTCGGGTCTTGGGCCTTCAAAAATCCATGGCCCAACCCAACCTAAAAGTCTAATACCGTATAGGCCTAGGGCTCGACCCATAAGCTTAATGGGTTGAGCTGGAGTTGGCCCAACATGACCCATTGACATGTCTACTTGCTAGGTCCATAGACACAATTTACTATAAGTTAATACAACAACTTGATTTGAACAAAAACCCACATGGTCAACTTGGATATGGTAAAAGTTTTTAAGTGTCTAACTTTGCCCTAGCTAAGGTGGACTCATCAACAATGTTTAAGCTTCAACAAAAGAATAAATTAGTATGCCCAATGTTGAGTATTTAATTAAATACTTAGATAATGTGTCATAATATAATTAAATAATTTTAAATTAAGAATATAATAACACTCAATTATAAGATAATGAATCATCTGAATATCTAATTAGAGACTTATCTTGGATTCAGAGAACATTGCTCTTAATCAATTACATAATCCACTTTTCCATAGTGTCAAATTATTATGGTTAAGACATGGATACATACCAAAAAAGGGAACATCAAGATAGTAAGCACTACATGTAATTCCCATAAACAAGTGAGCATGTAATCATTTCCCATAAGAAGGAAGGTTATTTCCTAAATCATGCGATATAAAAACAATAACATTGTGAAGTTCATCAAATAAATTTGTACAAGTAAAAATGAACAACTAGAATACTTGTTATTTATATTCAAACTACGAAAGGTTGAAACAAAGCAAGTAACGTGACAGTGTTTGATTGAAAAAGAAAGAGGAAATAATTTGAATTTAAGTTTGTTGAGCCACTTTGAATCATGTAGAGTGAGTAAGGCCAAAGTAGGGTTTTATTAAAAAAATTTACGATTTGGTCAAGTTTCATTCTCACCCAAATCGTAAACCATTTTTCTGATTTTTCATAATATAAACCAACTCATTTTGCAATCTGGTTCAAATTAAACCATAAGTTTCAGATGGTTTGACCCGGTATTATAGTTTGGATCATTTTTTGCAAACTCTTACAAAAAAAATCATTTCTGGTCTCAAGTGGCTTCTACTTGAGTGATTTGGCTAAAAAAAAATATAGTTAAAAATATCGGGTCTTATTTGTTACATTCTAAAGTTTGTATGTTTAGAAACCATTTTATTCAATTTTTGGTTCGAAATCGAATTTGATAACTCGGGGATGATTGTAAAGCTTTTAGACTTTTTGAAGGGCAGAAATTCAGATCGTTGTTCCTGTTAAAACGTACAAATCTTAACCTAAATGGGGAGTTTTCAATTCTAATGGCTGCTTGTTATCTTATGAAACCAATAGGGGTCAGTGTGATCCCATCCAAAACACTTAGCAAACATGCGAGATGGGTCACGGGCATACTGGGTCAAACTAAATATGGGTAAAATATGTATGGATTAAAAATGAGTTATGTTATACAGATAATGATTTTCATACCGACCTTGTAAGTACGGATTAATTTATGAGTTATTTGTTAATATTAATTTTTTATTATTTTACTTTTATTATTTTATTGTATTTATTTTATATTTTTTTATATTTTTCTTTTCAAGTATATAAGTAATCCATAAATGAATGAAAATTTAACTCAAATTTGTAAAAATGTTTTTTTATAGATTTAAAGAATTTTAGTATTGAACACAAAATATTTATTGTTTATATTCTTTAAATTTGTTTTTAATATAACAAATTTTTTAATTTTAGGATAAATTTAAGTTTATTTTATATCAAGAAAAAGAAAAATATGCAAAATTTGTATTAATTATATTATAAATTTGATGTTGAAGAGAAAAAAGATAATGAATAAAAATAATAATAAATAACTGTCCGGCATACCCAATCTCTCCACATAAATTCATTATCCACATGTACAGATTTAAAAATTTAAAATTTCTACCCATTTTTTAACGAGTTATCCACGGGTCTTGTGGGTGACCCGTTTCTTTTGCCCAATCTGGAGATACTTTGCCATTTAGAGAGTTAATGGCTAAATTCGCATGATTAACTGGGCATTCAAATAAATGAACCAATCCGCATATTGAGTGTGCAGTGGCGGCAAAAATAATTTTTTTCATTTTCCTCCCTTCTCGCTTTCTTCTAGCTACTACTCAGCTATGTACCTAATTTGAAGGAGCAAAATACATTTGTTTAATTTTTTTTCCTCTTCACGGTTTGCGAAATGGATGAATCAACTTCACTGGTTTGTAATCTCGGGATTTTGGAGAGGCTTAGTGACAATTCGATTCAAGAAATTATCAATAGCTACAGCGGTTTCTGTACCACCACAGAATCTCTCCTCAACGGCGCCGGTGATCTCTCAGTAGGACCGGAGTTCGTGTCCCAAGTCCACTCTCTGTGCAAGCACGGCCTCCAGTCTCTTGTTTGTGACCATTTTCTTCTCTCTTTAGAGGTATGCAATTCAACTTGGAACTCTCTCCCGTTGTAATTATTTTGTCGATCTACCTGAGAGTGGAAATAATTAAATATATTAATTAACTATTAAGATCATGCCATGTACCAATCTTGGTGATTTTAGGGCTGCAGATGTTTCTAAAAAATTTATATGTAATAGTATGTGTTGATTCATGACAGCAAGCTTTTGAGAAAATTGGCGTGTCAAAATTTTGGCGGCATTTTGATTCGTACAGCAAAGTTGGAGTTCTACAGAAGAATAAATCCTCTGTATGTAACATGACCGGTTTAAAGATTCTACTCTTAGTTATTTACTTGTTATTTTATTGTAATAATTCTTGCTAGTAAAACGCAGATTTATGATGAGGAGGTTCAGCTGGTGTTATGTAAAGCTTTAGAAGAAATGTCTATGGAGAAACGGTATCAGGAAAAGTGTTTGTTTATGCTTGTTCATGCTTTGCAGTCCCACAAGGAAAGTATGTTTGAGGGAAAGCAAAATGTAGATTCAGAAAGAGTTCATCTTTTCGCTAAATATCAGTTAATGGTATCTTCGGTTCTTATGGCTAGTCTTCCCCCACATTTTCCAGGTATGTCAATTTCAAAATTGTTTGTTGCGTTGTTGTAGGTGTGGACAAGAACTTTGATTGTTTTGCTAAAACTTTTTAGATAATTAGTTCTTGATGACTTTTTATAGCTAAAAACTCGTTCTGTCTTTCTCCCATGTGAATAAGAAGATAAGGATTCTGTTTCTGCTTTGTTCTTGCCATATCTTTATTTCTGGTCATATTTTGGTACTTGAAGTTTTTATGAAGATTTTTGTGATTTTCACAGAGATACTCCATTGGTATTTTAAGGGAAAGCTGGAGGAGTTAAGTAGAATCATGGATGATGAATTAGAGGACAAAAATGAATCTCAAGATAAAGATGACATGGATTTAGATGAAAAAGGTAAACATAGGACTGGTGAAATGGATATTGATGAAAGTTATAACCATGGATTTTCAGAGAAGAACAAGTTGGTGAAGCATATTGGGAAGGTTGTTCGTGATCTTAGAAGTCTTGGATTTACATCTATGACTGAAAATGCCTATGCTTCTGCTATCTTTTCTCTTTTGAAGGTTTGTACACCTTTTATTATGCATGTATTTCTGGTGTAATTTATTCACTTTATTAAAGTTTCGTTGTCCTTTTGTTACCAATATCTTTTCTGAAGACCTCTTTCTGCATTGATGTAATATAAATACTTAATCTACTAAGTACTACTTTTTCTTCTGACATGCATATCATCTTTAACTTCTCATATTCTTAATTTTCAATGTGGATAAAGCATGTTTCTTTGTTTGAATGGCAGGCTAAAGTTCATAATCTGGCTGGTGAAGATTACAGGAATTCTGTTTTGGAGTCCATCAAAAGCTGGATACAGGTTCTCCTTGGCTTTGTGAAACCTTTTTTTCTCACCAAATAATTGTGGATTCTTAAGTGCATCACTTATAACTATTTCTCTTTACAGTCTGCAGTATATTCTTGAAATGATAATGTTGTGAGCAATTCGTGAAATTGGCTTTAACATTGTTAGTCTATTATGTTACATCATAGAAACTCATCAAATCATTTTGGGTAATGCCATTCATTAACACAATGACTAAGCTCTTATTAATGTACTTTTAAGGCTGTGTTGTTTGACTGACCAGAAAGGGTTATATTATACTATAACTATGTTGCTTTAATTTTCCTTTCTCTCCCTGTGCACCACTTCAAATAACTTAAAGGAGCTGTTTTAAAAGGTTATTTATTCTTTGGTTTTCTTTATTCATCTTCTAAACTTTCATCTAGCTGTCTGTAGTTAACTGTATATCATCATCTGATGGTTAGATGATTTCTCATACCTTGAGGTTCTTTGCACAGGTTGTACCTCTTCAATTCTTGAATGCACTTCTTGCTTATCTTGGTGACTTGATTAGTTATGACACTTCTTCATCTAGTCTGAAATCACCTTTGGCTTCACACCTGTCTTCATGCTATTCTAGAATTTCTAGAATTGACACTCCTTCAGAAGGGCTTATCAGATGGCAATTGCGGCTAGAGTATTTTGCTTATGAAACATTGCAAGATCTAAGGATAGCCAAGCTATTCGAGATTATTGTGGATTATCCTGAGAGGTGATCTTTCATCATATTACTCTCTCAAGTTCTAACTGTAGTTAAACTTTGAAGTTCCAATTTCTAATAGCTTACTGGTCTTGCATTTTAGTTTCGTTTCAATTGGGGAGAAATAAGTGCTGAGAACTGCATTCCCATTAGTCTAGAAAACAAGTGCTGTGAAATGGAAGTGTTTTATACAGTTACTTGAAGAACCCAAATAAGTAATAATGGTTGTCATGTTAGGATCAGATGTACACAGGACAGCTGTTGCATAGTGAAACATAATTTTAATTAGCTATATTTCACACTTGGATTAAAACTTTTTCCATAGACTTATTGACCTGTTTTACGTTGTTGAATATCAGCATAAATAGAGATAGTGAAGAGATGTGTAAATCAGAATTAGCATTAGATACTTTTATTCTGTGGCTTCATTGTTTATGCATGATGCAGTTCAGGTTTGGTCTGTTTTCTTGTGCAACATTCATATATATTATTTATTTAATATGGAATATATCTTGGTGGAAATGGACCTTGATTGGGTGAATGATATTTATGTTCTTCATGCTTGATGACTGCTATTAAATACTGCAAAAATGCATTTTCTGTGAGAACACTATGCACTGTTTTACATTGTGCTTATTATTTGCAAGTAAACCATGAATCAGTCCTTTTGTGCACAAATTGGTAGAAGATCAAAATGAAATCATATGATATGAGGCGTTGTCCCACCTCTGTATAAGCTGTATATTTAGTTTTAGCATAGTGTCATTGGGCATTTAATGTATCAAAATTATTGTTTGATTGTTGTAGTTCTCCTGCCATTGAAGACTTAAAGCTGTGTCTTGAATATACTGGACAACATTCTAAACTGGTTGAGTCTTTTATTTCTGCACTCAAGTACCGCTTGCTTACTGCGGGTGCCTCAACCAATGATATATTGCATCAGTATGTTTCAACTATTAAAGCTCTTCGAACTATCGACCCAACTGGTGTTTTTCTTGAAGCAGTTGGTGAACCAATAAGGGATTACTTGCGGGGAAGGAAAGATACTATAAAATGCATTGTGACCATGCTTACTGATGGGAGTGGTGGGAATCCAAATGGATCTGCAAATAATGGGGATAGCCTTCTTGAAGAATTAAATAGAGATGAAGAAAATCAAGAGATTGCTGGCATTGATGATGATTTCAACTGTGATGACAAGCAAGCATGGATTAAGGCTGCATGGTAGGAACATGTTTATCAATAATTTACTCACGATTGCTATGTCATTCGGATGTTTGTGGTTATACTTACAAGACCAGGTATACCATATCACATCACTTACATGTCTTTTCTGCATGACTCTGCATTTACAGCTGGGAGCCTGACCCTGTAGAGGCTGACCCCTTGAAGAGTAGTCGGAATCAAAGGAAAGTGGACATACTTGGCATGGTTGTCAGCATAATTGGTTCTAAGGATCAACTAGTCAATGAATATCGTGTTATGCTGGCAGAAAAACTTTTGAACAAATCTGATTATGACATTGACTCAGAGATACGCACTTTAGAACTCCTTAAGGTAAGTGGTTTGCATTTCATCATTTCTAGTGCTTGTTTAATCAATTTGTGTTAACTGGGTGAAGTGTTCTAATTTTGTTGTGAGAATTTCATCCCTGGACCACTTAAAAGTGTGTTATTTTTGTTATATTTCATTATACAGATACATTTTGGAGAGAGCAGCATGCAGAGGTGTGAAATTATGCTGAATGATTTGATTGATTCTAAAAGGACAAACACAAATATTAAAATAACTGCTGCCAAGCAATCTCAAACAGGTATGTTTTGAATTTGTAAAATGTGTTAAGCCCTACTGTTAAGCTTTTGGGGCTCCTCTTGGAATGATTTCTAATACACCAAATTGTTTAAGAATAATAGTAAAATGGACAAAATCTTTGAATTTTTCTGAGTAACTTCAGTGAATGTATTGTTAGGTGCTGAGCTGGGGGAGGATGCAGTATCTCTGGATATTCTCAATGCAACAATCATATCATCAAATTTCTGGCCTCCAATGCAGGTTAGATAAAAATAGTTCTTATAAAGTTCTTAATCATTATTTTAACTGATAAGAAAATTTTATTAACAGAACTACTTATGATGGGAAAGGATAGAAGTAGTGGAAAAATGTATTTTTTTAAACTTTTGTTTTGGGAAGTGGGGTGAAGGGGGCTTAAAATAACAGAACTGGGATCTAAGGCATGTTCTAGAAGCTCAGAGCTTTTCAAGACACCATTCCATGCAGTTCCCTGCTGGAATGTAAAAATTATTCATTCAGTTAACTGATTGGCAACTCCACTGCAAATCTTATCTTTGCTACTAAACTTTCTTCTGCAATACTGTATTGGTTCATATGAATTCAGCATGAATGCATTTTTTATCTGCTATTCACAATGTATTTCACATTTCCAGATCAGGATTTTTCTGCAACAATTAATTTTTTATCTATCTCTCAGCACTTTTCCTGATCTTTAAGGGAATTTCAGGATGAAGCCCTCATTGCACCTGAGCCTGTTGACAAGCTTCTTACCGATTATGCAAAAAGGTTTAACGAAATCAAGACCCCTCGTAAGCTTCTTTGGAAGAAAAATCTTGGTACAGTAAAGGTTGGTTTCCTTACAATGCCCAGTGATGGCAATATGAATGATTACTTTTGTGGTTTCTCCATTGTGTAAACATGGAGGAAGTTTTTTTTCCAAATAAAAAAGTTCACTCTTTTTATCATGGGCTTGCTGTTTTAGTTGGAGTTGCAATTTGATGATAGAACAACACTGTTCACAGTGGCTCCCTTTCATGCTGCCATTATTATGCAATTTCAGGAACAAGAAAGGTAACTTCAGGAATTATCTTCATGTACTGTGTTTTTTAAGATTTGACAGGGTGACATTCTTATTATTCTGTCAGTTGGACTTCTAAGAATCTTGCTGCTACTGTTGGAGTACCAGAGGATGTACTAAATAGAAGGATAAACTTTTGGATAAGCAAGGTCTGCTTAAGCTCGTAATATCTTTCACAATCCAGTTTTACTCGTATATTAAAATCTTCTCTATTTTTCTTTTCTTTGACCTTGTATTTAGCTTTGATAGAGACCCTTGCCTGATCACAGTTAATTGAAGGATCCATACTTTCAATTAAATCTTTCTTAACTATCCTAAAAGTGTCTTATTCTCTGATAGACACTGTTAGTTTACTAGTTAGCTTCATTCCTGACACTTTACAATATAACTGGAATGAGAAAAGTTACTCAATGGTTTCTTTGGTTTTAACTTAGTAGAAGTGTGTACTAGCAGAAGTAGGTTATTATCAGCTCCACTTATTAAGGGAAGCTTTCTTCAATATCTGCATGAATCAGTTTGTATGAATCTTCATTTTTGGTCTTGTAATCTTTGTGATTTATGTCTCTTCTAGATATCCAGTTTCAACTGTCTGTCTCTTCTTTGCCATAACTAGGTGGCAGTGCCTAATCAGTGAGTCGGGCATTTATGGAAACTTCACTAGTACATGAATTATGAAAGCTTCACTAACACATGAAAATTTTATAAGGACTGTAAGGTGGTTAAGTTATAACTTCTTACATCCAGGGAGTCCTATCAGAATCAGTGGGTACAAACTCTAATGATCGCATATATACCCTAGTGGAAGGCATGGTTGACAATAGTAAGAATGGTAGCAATAATGGGAATGGTGAAGAGCTCCTGGTCGGTGATGATGAAGGAGAAAGCTCTGTTGCCTCAGTTGAGGATCAAATACGCAATGAAATGACTGTATATGAGGTAAGTGATTTGACAAATATCTCTATATGCTGTTATGTTGATACAATTTGTTTTACATATACATTTCATCATTTAGGCTATTATTTGTTCATGGTGATCTATGGTTTTCATTCTCATATAAATTGAAGATGTACTTGAAATATAAAATAGCTATTTCATCTTGGCTTATCAGTCCTTCTGGAATTATGTGTGTGTGTATTCTAATTCATTTCAGTTCAAGTAATCCTTCAAGTTGAATAGAAAGGTATTGACATGGTGCGCGCTGCCACCCCCCCACACCCCATTCTTTTCCAAGCTGTGAAAATTTTCAATTACCCTTTAGATTTCAAGGACATTTCTCACTTCCAAATATTTAATTGATATTTTCTGGTAAAATTTACATCACCTACAGAAGTACTCATGATCCTATCTCTCACATGCCTTCCATCTCCTACTCCAAGCCAGCTTCATGCCCCTTTCCAGCATATCTTTATATTCTGGCTCTGCCCTTTCCCACATCAGTTGCCATATCCATATGCTGCACTTAGAATCTGCATGTCTAGAGAAATTGTTGCTCTTATAACCAAATTTCAATTTTATGACTGGATAATAGTGTGGTGATGTAAGAAACATTGAAATATAAATGAGCTCAATTGTAGGTATGCAGATTTGAAGATTTTCCATATTGTTTCTTGTCAAAGCTTTATATGTCACATTGGTTTATTGTAGAAATTTATCATGGGAATGCTCACAAATTTTGGTAGTATGGCATTGGAACGAATTCATAATACTCTCAAGGTAAGGATGGTTTTTACATACATTACAATCAGAATATAAAATAAATTCAATTGATACATTACAAGACACATGTTCCAGATGTTTTGTGTAGCTGATCCTCCTTATGATAAGTCACTTCAACAACTGCAAAGCTTTTTATCTGGACTAGTGTCTGAAGAGAAGTTGGAACTTAGAGATGGAATGTACTTTCTGAAGAAGTAATTAAGGAAAGAATTTTATTACATCTGTGTCCTGTTGCACAGGTGAGATTCTCTCAGAGAACTTTGGTTCTAGTTTTGAAATTCTACTCATTATCTCTTTAATCATGGGAAAGATATTGTATTGATGTTTATAAATGTTTTCTGTGGTTCTCTGTACGTGTTCCAGAAGAGATCGCCATAACAAGGGAATTTTTGGTAATCACAGACTTAGGTTTATTACAGTTGAGGTAGCTTTCCGAGGACAGGGTAGCTCTGTGGCAGCCTGTGTTCCCGATAATCAGTTTGGATGGCCTTTTACAAGCTTTGCGAGTTTGGAGCATTTAGGTGGCTTTCCATATTTTAGTTGGAAGTATTATCGGATAGATTAAAGAAGCTTTTCCATGTTTTTATAGATGCTGTAAATTGCTGTTTGTGATATTTCCCTCTTGATTATTTGGTTAGTTCTACTTTAAAATTCAGATGGGGAAGGAACTGTGCTTTGAATTGTATAATGTATACTGTTATTTCATGAGAGCTGAATATTAGTGGGGCATTACGGAAAGCATGGTGCATGTTAAAATAGGGGAAAGTCTATGGAGGACGACTACATGGCCTTTATAAACCTCTTGGACTTTTTTTTTTTTTTTTTTTTTGGCATTTTAAGAGATGTTATGTGACTTCAATTTAGGAATTTATTGCGGATAATAAACTAGTAAAGGAAATCCATGACAATTTCACATGAAGACTATAAATTTTGTTTGGGGTGTTGTAATACTATTTGACCAGCAAGGCAAGATTCTCAAGGGAGTCATCAATGACTTCCTTCAAGTCTTCTACATCTTAACATCAACGTTTTTTCCTCCCAGAAAATTGTGGTAAATTTACCTGAAACTTTGTAATAGTAGTAAGCTTACGAAATTGCTAGATGCAAGTCTTAGGGGAAAAAAAACCATGCAGATGTATCTAACAAAAGTAATATTATATATATAATGTACATATCAATAGTTCGAACTGAGTTGCTAGGGTGATTTTGAAATGAAAAAAAAAAAAATCAACTATATTATTTCAATTTATACAATTCATTTATATATATATATATATATAATTTTATTCATCAAATAAATATCGACCTGTAAATATAAGCTAGCAGATGTACAATTCAATCTTCACAGTAAACAATCAATTCTTCTAGACCAGGTCCAATGGTAGAATAACTAGCCGTCAGGTCTTCGAGATGTTTCGAGGTTAATAATTAATAGCACATAGCAGTAAAATTTGTTGAAAATTTTTTGTGAAATTTTTTAGTTCGAATTGAGGAGATGATTCATGATATTTGCTTTATATATCAATTGATTAATCTTTCATTTAGTCAAGTGTTTGTTTTATATTCTATGTGATCTCAATTATAGCAAGAGGTCTAGCTTTTGGACTTTTTGGGAACTTGGCAAATATTTTCTAATTTGTAATTATAAGATTTCTTTTTGCTTATGTCATTTTGTTCTAAAATCTAAAACATCCTATTGTGTATATATCTAATTTAATTAGGAATTTTACAAGACAATAAATTTCAATTGTAATCACATAAATTCTTCTCAATGATTTTAAATGGTAGATCAAGGATTTAAAAATCGAACTAGAACGGCCGATCGAATCAATCGATCCGTCAATCGATACTGTAGTCGAGTGCTGTTGAAGACAGAACCGTTATAACGTTAAAATCAGGTTAGACCGCGGTTGAACCGTCTGTTTGCACCTGAACCGCGGTTTAAGCAGATCTCGGTTCAAGGTTACGTATAAAAGAACATTGTTATTTTTTTTCTTGTTCCTACAGTGCACACAGACGCAAAACTTCAATTGTTGTAGCCAACAAATTGCTTTGACTTCACAAGTTGAAACCGTCATTGATTCATCTCTTGCCGATGACGGTTTAAAGACGTCTGTCGACGACAATGCTACCACCGAGGGGTGTTGGTTTGCAGGCTCACAAGACAACAGTTTCACGGCTATATTTGCAACCTTTCATGACGACTTCTCAGGCTCAAATGGTGGTTGACGATGACGAGTTTCCATTGCTATTGTGACCAGCGACTTCTCAGGCAACGACGAGACGCTAGTATTTTGTAAGGCTTTGTAAACTGTTTGAATTAATTGCTTAAGTTTGTTTGAAGTTATGAAATTGCATATTATTACTTTATTTTTGTACAATGAACTGAAGCAATAAAGAAATAAAAATTGAATTGAAATAAGGGAGCGATCATTGGTTTATATATAAATAATACGTCAATTTATATAAACAAATATCAATTCTCAATTAGAAAATATTAATTGATTTATTATTAATTTGTAATTTTATGTTACGAATTTGTAATTTTATTATATATCTGTATTGAATGTCTGGACTGAATGTATTTCATTCGTAATGTGGTTAATTTCTAAGAATTTAAAAGTTGAATATCACTCTTCTGTGATATCCTATTTACATATAATAAACTAATATATGACAATTTATAACGAATATTGAAATTCAAATTACGAATGTATGGAGACATGTATTGTGATCAAATTACAAATATTGTTATTTATAATGAATGTATGGAGCTATGTACGTTGAAATTTCATAGTTGAATTAAATAATAAAAGTGATTATGAGTTTTTGAGTTTTTGACTTTCACATAACAAATATTGATAATATTAAATTTTAAAATTAAAAGTTATACTGTAAAAACTTAATTATAAAAGTTTTTATTTTTAATGTCCAGTATATATTAAATGAATATATATATATATATATATATATATATATATATATATATATATATATATATATATTAATTGGTATTCTGATTTTATTGTTATTTTTATATGCAACAGATAAATAAAGTGGAAGTATGTTCTCATCTGGATCTAGGGTTTCTTCAACACCATGTCGAGTAAAAGGTGATATTATTTGGACATATGTTTCTGAGAGTGTAGATGAGAATGAAAGGAAGATATTGAAATGTTTATATAATGAAACAACATTTGGTCAAACAAAAAAGGGTTATTGGTCCATACACTAAAGTTCCTCATGATGTTAGATATCAAATGGTGAATACATTAGATGAGATTGCAGCAAAAAATAAAGAAAAACAAGAATTTCATAGGCATACAACTCCATTTGGTGCTACTATACCTCCATTTGAGGGTGATATTGCAGTTGAGGAATTTGAAGGGTTGTCTCCTCCTATGAATACAACTGAAGATAATATTGGTATTTGGTCTTCTAAAAAACAAATTAGATTTATCAAATTATTCAAAAAGAAAAAGATCGATTAGCGTTGGGGACTTTTTTGCTCCAAGGACTACTAGTAGGGCTCAACTTTCAATAAAAAGTGTTTTGGCTGGAAAAGAAGCCAAATATAGAGCCGACATGGTTGTTGTGAGGTTCTTATATGATGTGTACATCCTTCTTAATGCATTAAATTTTATTTATTTACAACTTATGTTAGATGTCATTACTGCAATTAGGTCTGGATATAAACAGCCAACATATTATGAAACACAAGTGAATTTGTTGAACGATTCAAAGAAAGAAATGCAATTACTTATTGATAGTTACAGAAAAAATTGGGAAAAAGTTGGTTGTACATTTATGGTTGATGGTTGGACAAACATTTCTAGTAGGTCACTGATAAATTTTTTAGTATATTATCCAAAATGGATTTGTTTTATCAAAGCAGTAGAAACATCTGGTTTTGTAAAAGGAACGGATACATTATTTAGGTTGTTTGAGGAAATAATATTATGTGTTGGGCCTAAAAGCATTGTCCATTTTTTGACCGATAATGGAGCTAATTATAAAGCAACTGGAGGATTATTGTCTGAAAAATATAAAAATATTACTTGGTCATTTTGTGTAACACATTGTATCAATTTGATTTTGAAATATATTGGTGAAATGGATCACATTATTAGAATTTCTAAATGTGCATCTCTTGTGACAAAGTTAATTTATAATTATACATTATTGATAGCTTGGTTAAGGAAGAGAGAGGATGAAGAGAAATTATACGCCCTGGTGCAACCCGATTTGCTACGACTTTCATCGCATTGCAAAGTCTTTTTGAGCATAAGCATGACTTACAAGCGATGGACATTGACAGGTCTTTTATTGATTCTAGATATGTAAAGAGTAATCAAGGCAAAACAGTTGTACCCATAATTCTGAATAATGATTTTTAGATTGAAATGGGTATAATTGTAAAAGTTGTGTGACTATTGATGTGTTTGCTTTATATTGTAGACTCAGATAAAAGACTTTCATTGGGATATGTTTATGATAGAATGTATAACGTTAGGTTGGGGATAAAGAAGTTGTTTAAGAATAAAAAGAAATTCTATAAGTCTTATACTCAAATAATCAAGTTGAGGTGGGATAGGACATTGCGTCAAGGTATTCATGCAGTTGCGTATTACTTGAATCCTTCATTTCAATATGATCGTAAATATTTCTGCACAAAACCAAAGGTATTACAGGGTTTTCTAGATGTTGTTGAGAGTAAAACATGTATGTTTAATGTTAGTAAAGTGAAGTTAGTAGAAAAGAGCAAAATGTTTCGTGATTGTGAAAGGAGTTTCTCACTTTAGCTTACTATTGAAACATGCAAAACCACATAACCTGGTATAAATTTAATATATATGTTTCTTATATCTCAATTCTTTTTCCAATTTATAAAATTCTATTACATAATTATTTACATTTTATTTTGTATTAGATGAATGGTAGAGAACATATGGGTACAATACTTCCAATTTATATAAGTTTACAATTAAAATTCTTAATTAAACTTCAACATCTTCAGATTGTGAGCGTAATTGGAGTGTTTTTTAACACATACATACTAAGAAGAGAAATAGATTGGAACATCAAGGTGTAAATGATCTTGTTTTTATTTATTATAACTTACAGTTGTAAAATAGGTAACACAATTATCAATTATGCATCATTACATTTATAAATATTTTTATTTAAACTATTTTATCATGTTTAATGATTATTTACAACTTTACATATGATTGTACCCTATTTAATGGCTATTGGTATTGTGCTCTTTAATCTTTTAATTATTTACTTTTTATCATTTTGGCTATTTAGGTTATATTACAATAAATCAAAATTTGATCCAATTGATTATGAAAGTATCGATAAAACAGACTTTTGGATAGTAGACAAGGAAGAGAAGTTCGGTGAACTTAATGCAGATGAATTAGATCAAATGTTTTATGAAGAGAGATTTATTCTCATCAATAATGATCGAACAAATTATAATTTGTCGTATAATTTCCCAGGTAAAAACATTTTTTTGGTACTTATACAAATATTTACACACTTATATAAATGATTGATTTTTTTAGACTAAAAGAAAATAAAATGTTCAATTATAAATTTTGTAGATAACACTACTAAAAAAGATAAGCAATTAATAGATATTGCAACAAAAACGATGACAAGATCTTTTATCATTAGTGATAATAAAGAATGATTAATTATTCATTTATTAAACTTTATGTTAAACAAATTATGTTTTTGATATATTTTGTTAAATGTGGAATTGAATATTATTTGTTTAATAATGATTAAATTGACTGGGTGATTTTATATTTTATTTAATGCATATATTAAATTTTTTATTTAGTTTAGTGTTCAATAATTACTAGTGCATGTATTTGTAAAATTAGATTTATTTAATACATATACTTTGTTTTGATGTAAAATTAGTTATTATTACTTATTACATTTATATTCAATAATGCATATATTTTATTAATTGTAAAAACTGAAAAGTATACACAGTATAAAATTTACTGTATAAAATATATATAATTACTAATTAAACATAATTTTTTTATATTTTTACATAAAACTGTAATTCCAATCCAACCGATCGGTCCAAACAATTCAACTGATACAATCAAAACCAGTACTTAAAATAATTTTTATCCCGCTCCGATTTTGAAAACCTTGTGACAAATAACAATGTTCCTGTCAAATTCTCGAGACCAAACCAAACTATACTAGCATCAAGGTTATAAATTTTCCATTTCACTATCACACAAAAGAAATGTGTACGGAAAGCTTATAGTATCAAGGGGCATTATCCTCGTAGTGTGGATGACAAAAATATATTTTAAAAAGTAGAAGAGACTTTATTTGCCATCTTTCTCCAGTCAAAAGTATGAACACTTTCATATGTGCATATGTAGAGAAAGATAACAATCGCAAGAACCATAAGAACGTATAACAGCAGCTATTCGTAAGTTCGACACCCCAAACATCTCATCTCAAGGCCTCAAATGTTGGACATTCTCACTAGCTTACTATAAAGAATGCGATCATCTCTGCCAGTGTTGCTCTCGAGTAATGCACTTTGCACAAGTTCCTAATTTACCACAGTTCCCAAACATGAGTTAGTGAAATTTATATTCAAAAATGTAATTTAGGTGCCAGAATTCATATTCTCACCTTGACATATCGGTGGGAAAGGAACTTCCCCAAGTTATGGATAATCAACCTCATGTCTTCAACCTGAAAAGCCAAGAAATTCACTATACAACTATTTCATGTGATCAAACTGGACAAGATAAGCAAAAGATTTTACTTACCCTTATGTAGCCAACAAGATTCCGGTCAAAAAACCTGAAAGCCTGAAGCAGAAACGAAGAGTTTATAAGTGAAGAAGAAATACCCCCTCTTACATGCCTAATTTGTGGTATGGAGTATGAAGATTTGCAAGTCCAGAAAAATACCTGTAATAGTTCCTTATCAACATTGTCTTTCTTCTCTGTCTCTACCCTTCTCTCTCCTTTTTCATCCATATCTACATCAGACATATGTTTTGTCTCTGTATCTTCCATATTAGTTTGCTCCTTGGGAGATACATCAGCTTCATCCTTCAAATTCTCATCCTCCTGACCCGGCTCAGCATTTGTATCAGTTTTATCATTTTCTTCGTCATTCTGTAGTAAAAGATGTGCCCAAGCTTATTAGTAAAAGCCAATATTCAAATATAAATTAGATATACTATTCACCAATCAAATAGTAATCAACCGAAATATAATGGAAATAACAGAAATGTGTGGGAAAAACTTAATTGAAAGGTGTAAATCTACGTCCCAGGTTGTAATGCTTTCTTTACAGAATATGTATATACATCTTGGACATTCTGAATAGATTATATTAAAAGAACATTTTTTTTTCCCTCAATATTGATACATGAGAATTAATAAAAAAACAAAGATGAAAAAATCTAGAAAAACCTACCTCATCAGAAGAGTTCTGTTGAGAACTAGCACCTTCCAATTCTTCACATTCTTCGGGATCTTCCTCAGGACCTTCCTCTTCTGATTCCACTTTTAACTTAGACTCATCCAAATGACCAACAGAAATTTCCTCCTTTATCATAGCTTTTTCATCATCTGGTTGCACCATATTTATTGTTTCAGACTCTGTAGTCTTATTTTTTTCGGTAAGCTCGTTTGTTTTTGGACGCTTTACTGATGAATTTTTTTCATTTTCCTTCAGCTGGACTTCATGCCGTTGCCTCTTACGTTGATTCCTTTCCGCCAGAAATTTAATGCGTAGTCTCTAAACATGAACAGTGATAAATGGCCATGATAAGGAATCAGATGATATACATCAAAAGAATCAAGTCAAAACAAACCTGGAGAAATGCTAAAAGACGACAACCCATTTGATGCTGAAGCATTTCATACAGTGTTTCTGCAAATAATGAAAGCTACAAAAGCAGAAAGAACATTATTGGCATGAGAAAACCTGCTGCTAATTCATTTCAAGTACTTTGGAGGCCAGATAGAATGCCTTGGAGGCCCAGATGGGAGTCATAAAACTACTGTATACGAAGCAGCAAAGAGTAAAAACAGAAAAACCTACCTCAAAAGATGATTCTTCAATATCCTTGTCAGTATAGTCCAGAAGTGTATCCAGAGAGACTGACAATGAATGCAGCTGTGGCAATAGGAACACAAAATTAGAAAAGATGCATATGCAAAATATTTCTTTATACCACTGTTCCTAAATCATAATCTACTTACCTTAGAATCCTTGTTCCATTTAGTCTGCAGAATCAATCCAGGCTGCCGAGGAGGTTCTTCAGGCTTTCTCTTTTCTTTAACTTCTCTGGAATTACTTCTAGAGTCAGCCTTTCCATCCTTATCCTTCTGTGCCTTTTCGTCCTTTAATTTTTCCACTTCTTTAGATTTTTCTCTCTTCCCATTATAATTATCCTTCGGAGAACCATTTTCCTTCCCAGACTCAGTCTCTACATCAGCTCCCTTTCCATCTTTCTTATCCTCCTTTACATCATTGATTTTTATTTTGCTTGAATTAGTCACACCAGGTTGCTTCTCTGTTTTCTTAACCTTGTTTAGCTCATTCTCTGCATCAACTGCATGCCTCTCAGTATTTTCTGTTTGGTTCCGTGTCTGTGGTACCTTCTCCTGATCCCCATCATTATCTATCTTAATGTCAGCAACCCCATCAGCAGCTTTTCCAGTGACCTTCCTTTTCAGCACCCTCTTAATTATTTTTTTCTTTGCAGCTGTTTTCACAATGGTATCTTGAATAGCTGCAGTGCTGCCAGGATCTGAACTATCCTTTGGTTTATCATCAGAAAAACTCATTTCCCCCCCGGCTTTCACCTCAAGCTGAATGCCTCTGTCTTCATCCTGAGTAGTTTTCCCCAAGGGAACCTTTTTCACAACCTTCTTCCGAGCAAAAGTTTTAACTCCAGCAGGTTCAGCCACAGATTCTTCCTGTTGACCTGAGATCTCTAGTTTTGCATTATTCTCATCCAGCTTATCAACCTGGATGCTATCAGAATTCTCCAAACCTACTGCTTTATCAGTGACCTTCTGCTTGACAATCCGCCTAATTATCTTTCTCTTCCCAGGCTTTGCACTGCCAGCTGTCTGAGCACCAGCAGTTTCTCCCTGTTCTTTTTTCTCAATATTGTTGCCACCCACACCTGTTTCACCACCATCTGTTTTTTCAACTTTCTTGTTACTCCCATTACCTTTCTGGTTGGCTGCATTCCCTACCATACTAGAGCCACCTTTTTCATTTTTGTTAATATCAACTGCTTGTCCAGAAGATGAAGACTCCTTTTTTTCAGATTTGTCCAACCTTTCAACATCTTTTGAAGATTCCATTTCTTTGTCTGAAATATTAATTTAAACAAAGAATATACAAACATTGTTAGGCGATCCCATCTTGGTCATTGAAGCAAACAGCAAAATTATGAATGACAATGCACTAAGAAGGAATCAATATAGTGCATTTACCTTTCAGTCTATTCTTCTTTTCCCTTGATCTCTGTAAGAATAGAATAGTTTCATATTAGTAATGTAAACATAACCATCATGCTCATGCTTCGTTTTATTTCTAAAAGGGTTTAGGAAAAGAAAAAAGCAATCAACAGTATGTATATGTATATAAATATATGTATATATATGCATGTATATGTGTGTGTGTGTGTGTGTGTGTGTAATCAAGATTTTCAACAAGCCTAGTAAGCATGTAAAAATCAAAAAGTATAAAATAGGAATGTATTACAAAATTGCATTTCAGACAGCACTGACTGGACATGCATGAAATGAAAACATGTGCACTCATGCAAATACGTTTGTATTTGTGTCTATCTGGGTACAAAATCCATTTCCTTCAACAACTGAAACTTAGAAAATATTATTTGTATAATACAGTTCCAAAAGTTGAAACCAACAAACCTCTCTTTTCAAAGAGAGTTGACGTTCTCTCTCAGCAATGGCCTTCTTGTGAGCAAGCCATTGTGCTCGCCATGCATCCAATGAAGGAAGACATTCAGACAAATCTGGAACAAACAACACGGTTACCTCTTTATGGCTAAACAGTCCATCCTTGCCAACTCTATCATAGTGTATCTGCAGTCTCCCAGTAAAGAAGCAATTGAAATTAGCTTTCTAACATAGAGAACACATGTAAGTAAATCCATAAAACAACAAAAGCCACCACTATTCTCATCCCTCCCTGTCCACACACACACAGCCCCTTATAAAATATAAAGAAAGAAAGAAAGCATCAAATAGACAAATTTTAAGTCAAGTAATTATCGCTAAGGAGAAACAAGCTACCTCAACAAACCGATTCCAATTACGACAATGCTGCAAATCAAGTTGAGCCACATCCTTTGCATATCTACGAAGTAAATATCACAAATTGATAAAAGCATCACAATAGTATATTTCTATGCAATCAAGCAAGAAGCAAATAAACAAACCTAATAGCTGTTTGAACTAGAGAGGAATCATCAACTGAAGGCTGTACACCATCAGCTAAATGCCATGGTCCACCAATTGCCATAAAAGAGTGATCCTTCTTAAGAACAGCAAACCTAAGAATATTGCAAATATGGGGTATGCGGTCATCAGAACTCTTTTCAGATGACAGCTCTTCAAAAGCATTCCGACTAAGTCCACTCATCAAAATGATCTGAAACAGCAAGACAAATATTATTACTCAAAACTAACAGACCATTAAAGCAGTTATGAACATTAAATCTCAGCAAAACGCCCAGAGAGAAAAATTTTATAAAATTAAAATCATCTATCCATCACTGCACACTAAAGAAAAAATGTTAACATTGTACAAATAAAGATGCAATTTAATGCAGTGGCTAAAACTGTCCCAGGTTGTATAACCAGGAAGCCCAAAATGAGCAATTTCAAATGGATATGTACCAGCAGCTCCACTAGTTCAAAACAAGACTAGCCAAGGAAATTCAACATTATCAATTGCTTAATTAGAACAAGGAATGATAGAAAGTAACCTCAAATGCAAGACGATCTTCCTTTATATCAAAGATAAATATGGAAAAAAAAATATTGTATTTATATATTTAATGTATACGGTTTTTCCTATCAACAAAAAAAATTAAAAAGCATCATTTTCAAAGTACATTAAACATGCATTTATATCTTACCACATTTTACAAAATAACAGTAAGACTTCAACTACTTGCATATATATCTGTGTTCAGTTATTGCCCCCCTTTCACCCCTGAACCATCCTTCTAGGTTTCATTTAATTATTATAATCATTTGGCATTTAAATTGCTGGGATCACCATAATTACCAAACCAAAATGAAATTGTACATCAACCAATCCCGATTGTAGACTCCAAGCAACCATTAGTTAAGTAGTGGCCGAACAACCCAAACGGTAAAAAGTCATATGCTTAACTTCACAGATCCTGTCCTATAAGCAATAATCAAACAACACAGGCAGCTCACAAGGAACACAAATATGGTATGTTGCTCCACCAACCTTTTATCACAAATCCATGGGGCAACACATGAATTCAAGATTCCATGCTTTTAGAAAAAAGCATCAACACTTTAAATATTAGTTATATATTCATGGCTAGACACAAACCATAAAAAGCATTAAAAATGACCAATTTAAATCTAATAATTGCTCAAGAAAAAAAACAAAATATAATATCCAATAAACTCTGCAAAAAATAATCTCAACTTAGGCTGAAGAGTATTATCAGAAGAAAAGCTCCAAATTGAGTCACATCATCTTGGCGTCAACTTTTCATGCAATGAAATAAAGAATCAGGTGCATTGAAAGTATGAAAAATTACGAACAAATCTACCTTCGCATTCCATACTGTACTTCCGTGTTCTGTACTTTCGTGTTCTGATACTGCCAGTTCTTCAGTCAAAGGCTTGGTTGACAGCTCTTTTGGGTCATCTGCAGTCTCTTCTTCAACAAAATCATGCTCAAAACTGTCCATTACAGAATGCAAAGAAATATTAGACTTTTCCTCCCTTATAAATGCTTCTATTCTGTCATACTTTCCCAAGTATATTAAGATGAAGTTCTGTTCATCCAGTTGGTTAAACAAAAAGTTTCAAGAAAAGCAAAAAAAAAAAAGAAAATTTAGTCACAATTATAGTTGAAACCCTTCTGAGATTTTAAAACTCATTGCCTTCTTCTGATTTTATTCAGCAACCCAGTCCGACATAGAAAAATATATTATAGATGCATTTTTATTGACAAATATACAGAACAACATTGGCAAGTATCATCCAAATAAATATACATTCCAGAAAATATAAATACTACAACACATCCAGAAAAGTACAAAATAAATTAATGAAATCTATTTAACAAATATAGCATGTAAGGAATGATTACCTAACAGGAGTATGAATTGAGAGTCTAAGATCCTCCTTCGGCCAGTTCACAACAACCTAAAACAATTGGAATGACAAGTTAAAATCAGCATTCAATTATAAAAACTTATATCACATCCAATGAATATAGATTATAAACACATGCCTTGGAAACTTCTGGAGATACGAAAAGCTTGGGATATCTCTTATCTATAGATATATAATCTCTCTCCACATCTACCAAACCAGATGAGTTAACCTGCAAGATAGTATTATACACCAGTATAAATTACACATGCAATTCAGTAAATCAAACATATGTAATACAGCAAAAAAATTTACTAATAGAAATATAGTACTTCTGTCACTTCACTTTTCTTACAAGGAATGTTCCTCAATTGCAATATCAGTAACAATTTATCCTAATAACTTCCCAGCCCATCTTAGAAAGCATAATACCACACAATTTCCACATTCATGCGCTTTGAAGTTATAAAGTTTAGCAAGACCGTCCACCAAAATATAAAGGAAGAGGATTTGATCAATGCACGTTTCATTGCGAAGGAAAAAGAAAAGAAGAAGAATAGGAGAAGTATTATAAGAAGGGTCAGAAGCCCAATCGGACAGACAGCAGCAAAAAATCCCAAGAAGCTGGCATCAGACCTGAAGCCAAATGACCAGTCAGATGCTATACAAACAGGGAGAACTCCACCTTAAACAAAAGATTAAGAATTTGTAAGCACAGGAGATCTAAGCAAAAATGCTCAACCCTGAGCCGAACTCCAAAAGCTAGCTTTTCAGAAAGAAAATCCCAAGTGAGAAGGACAATAAGAATTATCAAGATGAAATGCAATCCCCACAGAGAAAGGAGAAGATCTGTGAAGAGGAAGCAGTTTTTATTATCATCGCATGACGAAGCTCTTGTATTGTTTTTCTTTACCTTGCAGACATATTCTCTCCTTTTCTCTTTAACTGGTGAATGACGCCTTCAGCATAACAGAACACCAAGTTAGTTACAAGGGCTGCAAGATACACAGGGAGCTACATATTCAGAACTACACAAGGACATAAAATACAATATCAAGATCCACCTATGCAGAACTTCATGGCGTGGCGAATCTCGCCGTAAGGATCTTCTCTCCTTTGTCAAGGAGGGACCATGACGGTCCCTAGAGATTCTTGGTGGAGTTTGTTCACGCTTAGTTTCGATGACACGTTTGCGCACTCGTTCTCTCTCCTTCTGACGCTCCAAAGCACGTTCTCTTTCTCGTTCACGTTCTCTTAGTCGTCGTCGTTCTCGCTCCTTCTCCCTCTCTCTTTCTTTCTCTCGCTCACGTAAATGTTCACGACGACGTTCCTCTTCCCTTAGCTCAAAGTCTCGAAGATAGCTTGCTCTGTCACCCTTGCGTTCATCAATCCTTGGATGAACACCATGTGAAAACATACTACCCGGATAATCTGAGTCAATAGATGTAGAACGAAGTCCTTTCCCAGTTGCATAGTCCCTACCAGGAGGTAAACTCACTCCATAACCAGGGTTGGCAGAACTTGGTGGATACATGAGATCCTCCACATTTCTCCTTGAAGCTGCCCCTAATATTGATGGAGCATGTTGTCCACTGTATGAAGAAGAATTAAGCAGAGATAAATTGCGAGGATCGGCATCCACTCGCCCTCCGTAAGGCATAAGATCTTGAGTGGAATTATGACTAGCAGTACCCCTTGCTGCAAGATAATCAGCTTGTCTGCCAGAAATTTGTCAACACTCAGTGTAACAAGATACATATTACCATCTAGGACAGTTGCCAAGAAATTATCACCCCAAGGGATAGACCAAGTATATCATTTAAAAGGAAAGTTGGACATCGGCCATGCATTTATAGAAAGGGTTATTAACTGCAAGTGATCACTGAGAGCTTATAAAAAGAAATCAAGCTTCATTTAAATTGGTCATGCAGTAAATATAAATCAAAAGAAGATACCTGGAACCCCCATCAAGAGTGGAAGATTGCAAGGATTTAGCTTTCAGCAAATGTTCTTGTCGAAGCAATGATGCCTGATCGATGCGATCATACATCTCAGACTGACAACATAGTGATTAAATTTTAGATTCCAAGTAAATCATTAAAACAGGCCACAAGCAGATCTTATTCTAAAGAGTGAACAGAAAATAACAAATTCTTATAAAAGACTGTAAAAAATGCAACACCTGATGCTGATGACCTAAACCGACAGTGGCAGCAAATCGTCCAGTAGATTCACTTTGCAAGTCCCTTCCCATATAAGCACTCTGTCGCTCACCATATTGTCTTCTATCAAATGCAGGATAGTCAGGGATCTTCTCGGTAAATATTTGATCACCTTTAACTCCATACCCATGGCTTGATGATGAAACATAATCACTAGATGCAAATTTGGGTGAATCTGGTATAGCTGATGCATAACCACCACGACCTTCCAAAGTTGATGTTCCAGTCCCTTTGAAATGCATAGCTGAAACCTGCAAAAGCAAAGAATATCATAAAGATGTGTGTCAGTATAAATTAGATACCTAAGTCAGATGGCTGTATTCCAACAGTGCAATTGAAAATTTCAGTTTTTATGGTTTTAAAGCACCACAGGCAAGTACAAATGGGTTGTCTACCTAACAAAAGTGTTGAAATAATTTTGTATTGTAAAAATTGTATCAAAAACGAAATTAACATACAGAATGAGGAATACAAGGCAAGCAACATTTACAAACATATAGAAACAAAAAGGTGGAACAGAATCCTCAACCGTTAAACTAAGGATTTATAGTTATTATGACCACACCAACCAAAATGCTTGAAGGTGAAATTGTTAACTAGAACATTTTCAGGTTCAGTATTCTCAAAAAACCATATAGGCAATAGCACCTCTCTACGAAAGTCAACAGAAACTTTCAATAGGAAACAGAAAGCTGGTTGATGTGTCAAAAGTACAAAACACCTCAATTTTAAAATATATTATACAGTAATACCAACTCATGCAGCAGTTAATTTTGCAAGTTAATTCACTTCTCACATCATCATATAATTAAGGAAACGATGCCAAGTCAACGACTAGATGGGTCTGAATGCAAATTTGGGATCCCATCAATGTATGCATATCAATATTGTCTACCGTATTATATTTACTATTTTCTAGTTTCTTGATAATTAATTCTTTAAATGTATATTCAACATAAATAAAAAAGTAAATTGACCACTTATTGCAGCAGTGCTAAGGTTATTATGGTCAGCTTTGATGTACCAACATGAAAAGAGTTGTAGACGATGAAATTAAAATCACTAACCTGTTGTGTCCCACTTAAAGCCGCAGAACCATAAACTGAGCTATACTGACCCCCATAGTGAGGTGCTGCAGCAGTATGGCCTCTGTACCCACCAACTTCTGCCTCCTGAGAAGTACCTAGGACTGAGGAATGTCGTGAAGACAAAGAAACTTGAGAGCTTCCATCTGGCACTCCAACAGAACTTCCTGAATAGCCAGGTCCCAACTGCATTACATAAAATTCTTTAAAAAGGGGACCAATTGAGACCTCAAATTCCGTGGTATATGTGAATGAATGTAAATTAACAAAAATCAAATAAACATAAGTTATTCAAATTCAAGTATACAGCTGATTAGCACATGCTTCATGATGGACAAAGAATTTACATGCTTCAAATTGGGAAAAAAAATCACCAGCAAAAACTAAGTACAATAAACAGTACCGTATCTCAACACTCAATGTCTATGCATATGAATTTGAAAACAATCCAAATTGAGTTTATGACCTTTACTATATAGAAATCAGTAACACAAATAATTAATTAAACTTACAGTTTGTCCATAAGTAGATTGGCCCGCATAAGACGCCTGCCCGTAGGCATTACTCCCTCTAGAGGAATACATAATGCAAATAACACATATAGTTAACAACAAAACCTGCATTAACAACAAAAGCGTTAATCAAACAAAGTATTTCATTTTGTTTCTTTGCTTTTCTTTCAACTTTTCGGATTTTCTTCTGCTACTGCGCATTGGCATTCAAATTAGCGACAAAATAAAGAGGAAGATCGAGAATATTGGGTCAAGCGGAAAATTGAAAACAAAAACGTTAATTGGTAATAAAAGTTAAAAGTTAATCGAATAATGGAACTTACTCTGATTGATTCGCCGCTGCTAAAGTCTCCTGCTTCAGTTGACAAAATAATAAAAACCCTAACGTATAAAATGATAGTTTTAAGGACCGGATTACAATAAATAAGGCCAAAACATTATTTTTCACCCAATGTTTGTTGAAATTACAATTTTCACCTTTAAATTTGAAAAAGTCAAATACTCACTGATCATCCATTTCTATTTAAACCAACAAACAGGTGGGTCGGACCGAGTATACGTCGGGCTAAAACAACTGTAAAGTAAATTAAAAACAGATCCATTTATGCAGATATATATTTTAGAGATCCATACTCAACTTTACAGGTTCCATCATTATTTACAGTATGTGTTACAGAACAAATGGAGTAAGAAATAATAATAAAATTTTTCATTAAGATGAAGAGAACACATTTAAGAAACCATCTACTACCTTTATTATATCATGATGTTGGAGAAGAAGAATAGTGGATATGGAAAATTTTATCAATTTGGAAGAGGAATCCCTTCAAAGAAGAACAACCAAGGCCTCCATAAGCAAAGGGCTAGCCGATTATTTTCTGCCTCCACAAAATAGTTGAAGAACTCAACAACTTCCATGCTTGTATATCTGTGAGCGAAATAAAACCCCATTTCATACTTATCACAATATACATTTTCGGCAGAAGGCACTATATTGAATAAATATTAAACTAAAGAAAGACTGACATCCCAATTTCCAGTGTGAAATGTAAATCATTTGAAAATCCTGAAAGAGTTTTAACAATGGTGGCGAAAAAATTGTGTCGGAGAGAAGGAGCACAACAAATAAATAATCGCAAATAATTGGTATTACTAAACTGCTATAGCTGCACTAATTTTGAAGGAGAGATTGAAAAGGCAAGTAAGTGTATTTAAAGCAAGAATGGCAAATCGCAATAAAAAACTATTGAATCCCAGAATGAGTTGATGTGACCTTCAAATTTGGTGTAAAACATTTGGAGAAATAAAGATTGCGGCCGTCTGTAAAAGTATGCCATCGATGGGAACGGGAATGCGTTCAAAAAGTTAAAACTCATATCCATTTTCTTTGTGAATATAAGTAAATTTGAATTAAATCAAGCTTATTTTAAAAATATTCAAATTTGATTCATTTAAAAAAAGTGAAACTTAAATTTTAAACTTGAATAAAACTTTAAATTTGGTTTAATATTAAAATAACATCATTTTTTATGTGTATTAATTAAAATAATATAATTTTAATCAATTCATATTGATTTTTTTTTTTATGTTTATAAGTTTTATAAAGCAAATATCCTAAAATTTGAGATAAAAAATATTAAATTCTAAGATTCAAACTTATTTAAACTAATTATAAATAAACTCAATTCAAATTTAACCTTATTAATAGATAATTTATTCGATTATCAAATCCAACTTCTATTATTATGGTCTTTTAATTTTCAAACTATTATTATTATCTTTTAGTTTTCAAAATAAATTATCGATTTACCATTTTCTAATATAATGACAAAAAAAACCCATAAATTAATACATATTTACATTACATATTTATATTTTGTTTAATTGAGGGTACAAAATTATCATTTATATAAAAAATTAATTTTATACAATATAATAGTGTTAATTTATCAATTGAATTTACCAATTTACAACAATTTAACGACACAATTAATTAACTCATGGCACGGATTTTATTACATACTTTTTCATTATCATTTTTATTTTTGAATAAATATATGCATACACTAGACTCCCAATAATGACGTATGATATGTTTATTATTTTATTAATTTTATATTTTATTAAATTCATTTAAAAATTTTTTATTAATCTAATAATGTATTAAGAAATTTGAATAAATTTTAATTTTTAAATATTTAATATTATAAAATAAAATATGCAATACAATCTAAAAGAAAATTGCAAAATGTTAATAATTTTATTTAAAGATATTTTTTGATATGTGTTAAATGACAATCTCACTTTCTACGTGTTAATTTTACCCTTTCTCTATCTAAATAAATCTACATAGGAAATTTGAAACCATTAATTTTTTTACCATTGATTTAATATTGAATAACGTATTATATTAAATATGTTTGACTTTTAATGACTCTTTGTTTTATGTGCTCACTTATCATGTGTCAATGTACAAATGAACTACACCATCCAAAATTGTAAATTCACATAAAATTTCGTTTCAAATCGTATAAAATTTATTTGTTTAGTCAAGTGTCTAAATATAATTAGTCTATATTAAAATTATATTTTATTGCTCTATTGCATTTTCAGAAAACATTTGTTTTTAATCCCACACAATTTATGAAATAATACTTTTTTAATTATAAATAATTGAAAAATAAGATTTTGCAACACTAAATACAATAAATATTATATCCCTTTCTTTAACAAATTTTAATTAAAAAAATAGTTTTTAGATGAATATTTGGCTTTTTCGAATTTACCAGGAGAATTTTGTCATTCAACAAATCTGGAAATAGTCTTTTGGCCCAATAAATAACTTCTCTACTCAGGCACGTACCTTTAAGGGGGCGGGTTTGGGTACTCCTGCGGGGCTTGTAAGTTTATCGAATTGGGCTCGCTTTCTGGAATCTGGGACCAGAGGGCTGGCTGTGAACACAAATTCCTTTCTAAGAACACCCACCAAAGGTTAAAGGCAATTTAGCCGTTTGTGATTTGGGTGTATTTAGATTTTATCAAATTGCACCTGGGCTAGCGTTAAATTGGGTTTGAGTTGGCCGATGATGGTTTTTGAAACATTTGGGTGGGCTTTGTAAGTTAGAATTGCACTGGATTATACCCTAACAAAGTGATCAAAATTCTCCATTTTTAAATAAGTAATATTATATATATTTATTTTAAATATATAAAAAATACATATTTATATATATCATCATGTGATTAATTGTTATTTTATTTTTAATTCAAATTCACTCAATCATATAATAATAGACATAAGTATATATTTATTTATGTATTCAAAGTAGATATACATAGTTTTATTGTTTTAAAATATATTTTTATTATATTTATAAAAAGAAAACTCTTTAAACATTATTTAAGATAAAAAATATATAGTTTGTTAACTAGTTAGGTTCAGTTTCTTTTTTTCTTTTTTTTTTGGGTACTCGTTTGGAATTTTAAATTTAATTTGAGTTTATATTTACACTATTTTCCCACAATTTCAAACTTAATTTCAAACCTCCTACTTACTATGAAGCAAAAGCTTTTTATTTAAAGAAAGATGTTGATTTTTATACTAGTAAAACTAGGAAAATAAAAAAAATGAGTGGAAAAATAATTGTTATACATTGATGTTAAATACGTGGATAGATGGAAATATTAAGTCACTCACTAACTTTTTCATTAACAATATAAGTGGAACAAATTTTTTGAAACATATAAATACTTATGAATTTGTCAAAAAAAAAAATTCACAAAAATGTTTGAGTTACTTGATAGTATATGGGAAGAGATAGGGTAAAAGCATATTGTATAAGTGATAACTGATGGGACATCCAATTATAAGATCATCAGTAGAATATTTGAAGAGAAAAAGAGAAAGTTGTTTTGGTTTTCTTATGTGGTTCATTTGCTTAACTTGATTCTCGAGGATATTAGAAATTCATTTATAAAAATTCATGCGTTTTTAATTTTAATTCATATAAAAAAATTGTAACATATAAAGAACTAATAAGACTGACATAAACATGATTTGTAACCTCTTTTACATTTAGTTGCATTCTAAATAAGAAGATATCTCTTATATCAATGTTTTCATTAGAAATATGGGCAAAAATTATAAATACTACGACAAATATAGGAAAAAAGTGATTGGTGTTATCTCGTGTGATAGAAAATTTTAGAAATTCATCAGTTTTGGTTTGATATGTATGAATCTACTAATAGATGTTTTGAGGCTTAAGTTATAGATGTTGATCTTTGTAGGTTTAGAAGAAAAAAATGATGAAAAATATTCTTATGTTATGAGTTGTATAATAAAAACAAGCGTTAAAAAGAAAGAAGCTGGCGTAAAAATTATCTACTTATTTTTTATTTAACGCTTGAATTTTCTAGTATAAATAAAGTTAAGCTTTGAGACCATAAAAAAAATTGTGTTCAAAATGAAGCTAATACTTTACAATGAGATAATGTTTGCCTTTTTATATAAAAGGTTTATGAAATAAATTCTAAATTGTTTACATATCTCTTATGCAAAGTAATAATTAGTTAAAATCCATTAATATAAATTTTGTTCACATTATCGGCTTATCTGTTATCTCATTTAATATTGTAATGCCTTAAAATGTTATATTTATATTCATGAAACAATTTCTCATGAAATAATTTTATTATTTTTAGAAAGTATTTGTCATCTTCGAATAATCAATTTTATCTCTTTTCGCTTAGGTTTTTATAAGTGACATTTTAGGTTTATTGTGACTTATTTTTTAGCTCAAAATTGACTCTTTGAAAATTTATATTTGAAAGCCCATTGATTATGTGTACATATATCAATGGAATATAGTATCTAAATCATAATGAAAACGAACTTCATAGAACTTTTTTCTAGATTATGCATGTGATATAGTAAAATCACCCTACTGTTGAATCTCAATCAAAGACAAGTTTATGATATGTCAAAACTCTATCCTTAATTCATTTATCAAATTATCGATTATAGTAATTAGAGTTAAGTAAATAACTTATTATCTGTTATATTAAAGATTAAATGTGCTTATAAGTAAGAGAGTGAATAATAATAACATAAAACTTTTTAACGTGATTTGGATGATGATTTATGTACTTACATCCACAATAATGTTGTTGATTTATTGGAAACCGCTAGAAGCTTTGTGTTCCTTTTATTACAATTCTTTTTCTTCCTTCTTATCTCTGTGGTAGTATTTCATACTTATGGGGCAAAGAAGTAGAGTTACATGTAGATACGATACATGAGTTTTCCTAATTCAAATATTACTCTAGAGATTTGTTTATATTTTATTTGAACTTATAATAGAATAATTACAATGATAGAATAATCTTGATTTGATGAGAGATTGAAGTTTTCCTCAATAGACACGAAATGAATATATAAAAGGAATTTATAGATATCGAAGATGTATCCTAGCATGTGAAATTATTCCTCCAATCCTTTTTTAGTAAAATTTTATAAGTGTTCTTAAATGATTTGACAGTTAGGCAAAATGTTTGGACATTATTCTTATAACATTTTGTGTCTTTAGGTGTTGTATTGTGAGTTTGGTTAAAGAAAAAGTTTTATATTAAAATTATCTGTATTATCAATGAATATTACTTTATGTATAAATAATGATACATCATTATATAATTGATTAATTTTAAAATATAAATAAAATAATATTTAATCATATAATAATACATCATTTATAATATTACTTAAAATTCTAATAATATAATATAAAAAAATAAGAAAAAAAGATAAGTTTGCAAATCGAATATAAAAATTAATTTAGCATATTATTACTAAAAGATAGGACTTCCGACAAATTGATCCGAAGAGAAATGATTGTAAATGAATTTATAATATGATTGTGATTGTGATTGTGATTATCCATTAAATTATCAAATTATAATAATTACGATCACAATTATATTAAGGCCAAAGTACTTTTTCCCACCCCAGGTTTGCTGCAACTCTGATTCCATCCTCAACTTTTCAAAAATTCAAATATTTATCTATTAACAATTAAAATTAATAGATTTTGATAATTTAATTATAAATTATAAATTTATCTTTATTAATATTTATTATTCATACTCATGAAAAATCAAAATTTCTAAAAGAGTGTATTATTTAAAAAAAAAACATTTTCCCCTTACATAGGTTTCCCAGACTCATCTTCTCGTCTTCTCAAAATTTTCATCTCAGCCACCCCCTTAAGTTTAAAACATCACACTTACACCCTTTTTTTCCACCATTTTCTCCTTTCATCTTTTTCAGCTTCTCTCTTCATCTTTGGCTGACAAAGAAGTCCAAGGCACAAACGGTGTTTTTGACTAAGAAATCACATGAAAAAAGTCTACATAAATCTAAGAAATCGAGTTGAGGATTCATGTCTCCTTTGCACGTTCGTGTGAACAAATCAAAAAAGGAGAGGGGAAAGGAACCGACCCTCTCCTTCCTCCTTTGATGTGATGTCGTTGACCACCAAAGGAGGGTTGATGACACCCAAAAAACAAATGGGAGATCCAAATTTCTCTCTTATTCTTGACCAAAAAATTGTGATAGGAAAGCTAAAAATACCACTGGGGAGAGAGAAAGTGTCGACAAAGGTTTAGGGTGGGAAAAGAGAGTTATTTGAGACAGTGACAGTGGTCAGAGAGAAAAGAAAAGAAAACTCTATGGATTGAAAATAAAAAGTCACTTTTCAAAACTATAAAAATTGAGTTTAAAATGAAATTATCAGTTTTCAAAATCTAGAAAAAAATTAGATAAAATAATTATATTTTTTAATATTACTAACAAAATAATATTTTCATCTTTACAATTAACTTTAAAATGTATAATTAACTTAGAAAAGTAACAAAAGATAAATGATAAATGTGCATTTGAGTTTTAAAAAATGTTAAGGATGTGAGTTTAGGAATGCATGGAGCCTTTTAGCCTTATAATAATACTACTTAGTCACATGGCTGCAGATGGCTTGAAATAAAAATAATACCACCCAAATTTACCCATGATCCCTTAAAACAGTAAATGTTCTTGAAAATTTGAAATTTGGTATTTATCCAAAGGTCAAAATGACAATATGTCTCCCAAAGTTATGAAATAACAAATTCTTGGTTAATTTTAAAAAACCCAATTTCATCCTATATCAAAGTCAATTGTTAAATTTAGCCGTTTAAGAATATTTATGTTATTTTCTAAAAAATAATAATAAAAGTGTGTTGTAAGGTGTTAATGTTATTTTTTAATAATTTACTAAGGGTAAATGCATATTTCATATCTTATTTAAAAAATTATCATATCCACTCTATATATTTTAACAATATAATATAATTTTTATAATTTATAATATAATATTTATATCTTTTATTTATTGTATATTTTAAGGTGTAACAATCAAATTTTGAAACTCTTAAGAGATCTGTCAGGATTTTAAAAATTTTAAAAACACCAAAACTTTTTTTTTTAAATTCAAAAACCCTTTTAAAAATAGTTTCATAAATCCTTGGGTGGGACAAAGTCATTTGGCCTTATCCAAATTCATTAAAATTCCGCAGGTGGGGAGGGGTTAGATCCATTGGAACGGCTGAGATTCATAGAATATTCTTTCATAAGATAAACACGAAATTGACCTGACATTAAAATAATACAGTTATAATTAAGGGGCGATTAGGTGGCTAGATAAGAACCACATTTCAAATCCAAATACTTCAAATTCTTATCCTGTACGCGTCTATCTGCTAACGCCCTGTCACAACTACCTACGACGACCCTTCGCACACAACTCTTGTCCTTATTGGATAAACTATTTTTTATGTTCATTATTTACTTTTCAAAACAATACAATTTTTTACAATATCCAATTTCAGATTTCATTTGGCTTTATTTTAACTCCTAACAAGAAAATTTTATTTTATAAATAATATATAATTTATTTTAGATTATATAATAATTTTTTTATTAATAGGATTTTTCGTTACAAACTTATATGTACAATTTAAAACCTTAATACAATATAAATTACATTATTATAAACATTTAAATTAGTCTATAATGGTACGTAAAAACTATTTAAAGAAAATTTCAAAGATTTGTTTTTGTTTTTTAAAAGAACGTTGTAGAAGTGAAAAAGGAGTTTAGGATAAGAGCAAAGTGGTGCCAAACTATTGGATATCTGTAATGGATATTCACATACCATATAATAATAAATTCTTTTTCAAAGATGGTGCAACGAACCAAGCACTAAAAGTCAATTCAATTTTATTGAGCTTGAAGATTGAAACTATCTGCGTGTTGTTCATGCTTTGGCTGTATAGGCGAATGCCTGACGATAGTTACATGAGGAATTAGCCAAAGTCAAGAGAGTAGCCAATGACAATAATGCAGCTCACAAAACGACAACTCAACCTCAAAGATAAAAGCCTCATTCCTCTCATTGCAAACATTTCAAACACTTTCATTTTTCTCATCCCTTCCCTGGATAACCCAGATTTTATATTGGGGTAATCCAATCAATCTTTTTTTATTTTTATTTTTATTTTTTAATTTTGAAAATGGACGTGAAATCCAACGCTGATCTTCCACCTGGGTTTAGGTTCCACCCAACTGATGAGGAGCTCATCATGTATTACCTTCGTAACCAAGCTAAATCAAGGCCATGCCCGGCTTCAATAATCCCAGAAGTCGATATTTATAAGTTTGATCCCTGGGAACTGCCCGGTTTGTTGCTTTTTCAATCGGCTTTCTTTATTATATGCATTAGACCTTGTTGACGATTATGAATGGTTTCTGTTAATTGCAGAGAAAGCTGAATTTGGAGAAAAAGAATGGTACTTTTTTACTCCCCGTGACAGAAAGTATCCTAATGGGGTTCGCCCCAACAGAGCAACTGTATCTGGTTACTGGAAAGCCACTGGCACTGACAAGGCAATCTATAGTGGCTCTAAATATGTTGGCGTCAAAAAGGCTCTTGTATTCTACAAGGGAAGGCCACCCAAAGGAGTTAAATCTGATTGGATTATGCATGAGTATCGCTTAATTAGTGATTCACGAAAACAACCCAACAAGCAAAATGGATCCATGAGAGTAAGTATTGGTGTTAATTATCAAGTTATTTAATCTATCATCATGATCAAGTGCGCAGTTATGTGACCAAGTTGGCTTGTTTTTATGTGTTTCAGTTGGATGACTGGGTCCTGTGTAGGATCTATAAGAAAAAGCAAACGACAAAAACTTTGGATCAAAAAGTTGATGAAGAATCATGCTCGCAAAGGATTAATAAAATAGGATCCAATATTGATGCTATTGAACAACAACAATTGATGAAATTTCCAAGGACATGTTCACTTACACATCTAAGGGAATTGGAGTATTTTGGCCCAATTGCACAACTTCTCAGTGATAACACCTACAATTTTAGCTATGATTTCCAAAATGCTACCCCAGAACATGTTGGGAAAGTTCAACTAGGTGAAATACCTAACCAGTACACAACAGATTCTGGGAAGTTCCAAGTGAGCCCAAGTGGCATCGTAAACCAGACAGTATTTGTGAATCCAATGGTGTATGAATTCCAGTATTAAGTTAAGCATGGTGAAAGAACAAATAGATTTGTTAGACATCTGACAAATTGTAAAAATTGTTTGTGAAATACATGACTCATAAATTAAAGCTTTAGTAATTTGATTCACATATAACCTTTAATTGACTTGATCATATGATGATGAGCTAATATCCTTATTATATCTAGCTCTACAGCTATCAGATCACAACGTTTTCTTGTGCTTGTGAGTGTTGGATAAATTTTGGAATTATTAAAGGCCAAACGACTATTTCCCACCCAAGGTATGCTGTAATGACAAGTTTTCCCCCTTTAACTATGGAAATACCAAACACCCACCCATGGCCAGTTAAATTTAACAGAACCCTAACGCCTGAAAATTTTATCTCCTTTTGCCCCCCTAAAGTTTGAAAACAAAAATTTTCCCCCAGCCTAAGTTTAAGAAAATGGCAGTTTCACCCTAGGGTTTGGTTTTGAAATATCCGGCGACCTCTCCGGCTCCGTTGCCGACGGCTTCTCCCTCCCGAAGAATCCTCTCCTTCCGGTGATCGGTTTCCTCCCATTTGGAGGCCCGATCGTCGCCGGAAAAGCGGTGGGAGACGAAGAACTTCGTCGGGGAAGACGAAGTTCTTCGTCTTCCCAGACGAAGACGAAGCCGTCGTCTTCGTCTGGGAAGACGATCGTCTTCCCAGAAGAAGACGGTTGTCTTCCCTGGGAAGCCGATCGTCTTCCCAGACGAAGACGACGGCTTCGTCTTCGTCTGGGAAGACGAAGAACTTCGTCTTCCCCGACGAAGTTCTTCGTCTCCCACCGCTTTTCCGGCGACGATCGGGCCTCCAAATGGGAGGAAACCGATCACCGGAAGGAGAGGATTCTTCGGGAGGGAGAAGCCGTCGGCAACGGAGCCGGAGAGGTCGCCGGAGATTTCAAAACCAAACCCTAGGGTGAAACTGCCATTTTCTTAAACTTAGGCTGGGGGAAAATTTTTGTTTTCAAACTTTAGGGGGGCAAAATGAAATTATATTTTAGTTTATTTTTTAATATTATAGAGAAAATGACAATTTTACCCTTAACCCCGTTACTTTTAACTGGCCATGGGTGGGTATTTGGTATTTCCATAGTTAAAGGGGGGAAACTTGTCATTACAGCATACCTTGGGTGGGAAATAGTCTTTTGGCCATTATTAAAAGAAGGTTAGCTTGTGACGCTTACCAAACTATAGATCGTGGCCAAAAGAGAGTGAAAACAACGCGGGCGGTGCTTGGTGGAGTTTTGTCACGCATAGGCTAAATTGTCAATCTTGATGGCGATATTTTGGACGCTAATGGATTATTCAATCTACAGATTTTTATTTTTTGGTTAACCGTATTCAATCTTAAGATTCTTCTCTCCCTACAAAATTGCACAAGTAACATGGAATGTCATTTTTACAAGCTTTTTTTACATATTAGATGATAGCTATAAAAATTAACAAAATTGATAAAATATTAAAATTTTTAAAGAGAAAGTCTAAATTCAAAAAGTGTCATCATATCATATTTTAAATTAATTATAAAATAAGAGAACATTCGATCATATAAAATTAAAAAATAAATAAACATTTTTAATTTTCAAATAAATATAAGATGTATTTCAAATTCAAATTAATTTAATAATTTAAATTCAGAATAAAATATCTAGCATTCTTTGAACATTTTCACCTTGGCACTCACAATACAGCGTATGAAAACTTTAATACTTAAATGAGAAGATAAATTAAAGTTTTCTTCAAACAAATATTACCTTCCATGTATTATAAAATAGCCTCACTCTTCAAATAAATTAAGTATTTGGTACTTTATGACTAAGCCTCAAATGCTTATTTTAGGTCCCGTGAAAAATTTAACATGTGATGCTACGTGGGATAAGTGAATGATATGTCATGTAGGAAATTTTGAATGAGCAAATGATTGTTCACTTGGGTGAATATCTGTTCATGTAGTTATAATTGAAAAAAATTATAAAACACACATATAATGATGTGTCTAAAAATATAATATAAAAGGGTCAAATGTATAGACGTAAAACTATAAGAGATCAATTAAGAAATAATAAACTCTAAGAATGATCGATATGAGATTTTAGAAATTATTTTAATATTTTTAATATATTAAAATAATAATTTTTTAGATTTAAAAAATTATTAAAATACTCAATTTTTTATTCTCAATAAAAATACTTACAAATGTTTAAAACTCAAATAGGGTCAAGTGACCGTTCTTAACCCCTTTGGATCTGTCATTGGGCACATAATAATTGGATAAGACCATTATCCTTATATTTGTTACGTTTAGTTTTCACTCAAATTGATGTTGCAACACTAGTGATTCCGATAGTTTTTTATGACAAAGGGGTGAGATATCACCAGCAAAATCTTCAAGCTTGGACATCAAATTAGTAGGGAATTGTGTTATGAGTAGTGTTATGTATATAATTTTATGTATAAATAATAAAGTGTTATTATATAATTAAATAATTAAAAATTAAAGATAAAATAACATTAATCATATGATGACATATTATTATTTATGTATAAAATTATGTATATAGTTATATTTTTGTGTTATATGTCTATGACATGAGATATGGGATTATAGTTAATCTTATGCGTGAAAACAATCAGTTACTCGTGATAAATGACTCTGAAATATGTGAGGGTGATGATATATTAATATGTTTTTTATTTACGTATTAATAAAATTATATGTACCATTTTAAATATACATATTTTAAGTTTACACAATGAATATATAGATGATATGTCATTATATGAATGAGTGATTTTAAATTATCTATAAAATAATACCTAATTATATAATAATATATTATCTGTATATCTATTTTGTGTACTTAAAAAAAAAAAATATTACTCTTTATATATACACGTGTGAATTCCGACACAAATATGTGGAGATAATGATATATTACGATTTCTTAGCATTGATGTTTATTATGTGATTAATAGCATAGCTTAGAAACATGTTTTTAAGCTCCTATTGTAATTGTGAGGGTTTAAGAGTGGTTGCAAGAATATCACCAATTTGTCTTTAAAGCTATGTCATTGATGTTTGCTTGGAATTGAAAATGAATTAGTAACGCCAGACTTTCATTTGATGCATGTTTGACGTGGAAATTAAGAAAAAAATATGACGTATACATATAGAATAATGTTACATGAATCAATGAAATATATTGAAATGGGATATTGAATTTCTTATCCTTTTTTTTTTTTAAATCATGTATATATATATATTATTTACCTTAAACCTTAAATAAAAATACCACAATAGTAATCTATTTTTTTAAAATATCTCAATTGATGAAACGCATGTAAAAAGAAAGAATACCACAACAATAATTTTTCTCTTTTTTCTCAGCCTTCCAATTAGGGAAAGAATCTCTGCGATATAAAAAAAATTCTTTAACAGAGAAGACATCTGTAATTGAATAATAAAACCCATGAGAGAAAACTATTATAAATGATTCACTTTGGACACAAAAGAGGAAGAGATGAAAATTGTCAAATTTCTTTAGAGAATTTACATTTGTTGTAAAGATTTCACAACAAAATTATCTACATTTAGGTCAGTTTTAATTCAAGCCCTAATGTTATGTGTTTTCTTATTTAACAATTGAAAATCAAATAATGTAAGATAGATTGATGTTTATGACTTCATGCAAAATATAACTTTGTTGTGGTTTCATGTTGTTAGATTGTTTAATGTTATGATTTCATATTGTTGTATTGTTTAATATTGTATTGATGGTTAAAAAATACGAAAATTCAGTTTTAGATAAAAACCAGACGAAGCCTTGGTCCTACATGATTGTTTAAACATAAATGTTTAACACAACTATTTAACACCAACATCAATCTATTGCATGCCTTATAACGCCCAAGGATTAAACGTAGTTTTTTTTAAAAATGTTTTTAGGTTTATCTTAAGTTTAGATAGAAAAAGCTATATTTAAGATTCGCTATGAATGACAATGGATTTCATATGATAATAATATTACGAGATATGTTGATGGGAATGAGAGAGGGATATGCATTGACACAAGTGTTAATTTTGAAAAATTTATAGTGAGAATAAGTTATCGTCTAAGACTCGATTGAAGTCAGTCAAATATGCACGTATTTACCTTAGGTGATCAAGGTCCAATGAAGATTGTAGATGATGTTGATCTAAAGTATTTGATGGTTGAAGCAAGAAGTTTATGAGGATCGATCAAACTCTATGTTACCAAGAGTCCAATTGATCAAAGGGACAATTAACAAGTCAAAGATATTCATGAGAAATAAATGGAGGATCATCTGACAAACGAGTGGGCACAACCACAAAGTTTTTAAGAGTTTGGTAGGAATTATGGTGATAATGATAATGACAACAGCTTGGATGAGGATTATGAAGTAAAGGGTAATGAAGATGACACTCGTGGAGGGGATGCTTGTCTAATATGAGAAGTGCTAGGAATAATAGGTCAGGGCCCTCGTGATGAGGATTTACATACAAAAGTAGTGGAGACCTGAGGGTTGGCCACATGGGTAGGAGAAAATGTGCTGGGGGTAAAGGGATGCCATGGGGACATAGGGGAGTTGAGACCTAACAGTTGAGGATCGCGAAAACCCTCTAGAGGCTACCTAAAAGGCAGTAAGATGAATCGATAGGGTATCATCATCATTGTTCGAATTAGTGGACTTGTCATCTAATGATGCCTGTGATACTTATTCTCCCATAAACTCCAGATTTCGTATGTACCACTAGGAGTTGCACTCAATCTCAGTCGGATGCAATGTAATTGTAATCCCTTCCTGGAACATTAAGGAAATTTATAAAAATTAATGAAATGAAAGATGGAACAATAAAATATAAATCTATGAATGAGCAAATTACCAGAGGAGAGCTCTAAAGTATCGATATGTCATCCCAGGTCAGTAGTACAATTATTTTCCACTTCCACATATAAGAGACCTGATCAATAGCTTCCAGACGGACATAAGGAGATAGATTGTGAATTGTCCCATAAATCCAATACGAAATAATGTACAACATTTATAGTTAGTATTTGCAATTGTCAGTATGCATATTAACTTCATCCATCATGCGATACTTATTTGGAAAGTAATTGGGTATCCCAAAATATTGTAGCTAAGTAATGAGAGTGGACTCATATAAAACAAGTAGTATTGTACATAATACTAATATTTGCATTGTATGTCATTCCACATTGAATCAACTGTTCTGTTCCATGTCACCGTCCCCTATGGGTACCAATTAAATGCATATAAATTGTTGGCTAAATGCAAAAAATTATCAGATATTTTTGTTCTATTGTCTGTCCCTAATAGTCTCATAAACGCAAAAAACAATAGCGCGACTTCACGATGTCCTCGTCATTAACTCCTCAAATTTGATCACTAATCACTTACTCAATCTGCTCACAGGTTAACAACCTATTATTATCTGGGAAGTATTCCTCTCTCAATTGAGGCATCTCGTATAATAAACGTAGTTGGACACCTTTGTGTTCTCCCCAAATATCAGACCAATGACTAACGCAAACTTAATAGGGCTGAATCGAAACTCAAGACTATTTAATCTGAACAACATTTCTCTCACTGGGTTCTCGTGTTTAATCATACGAAGTAACATCGCATGCATCAAAACGACACTAAACCTTGACACCACCAAATCTAATAAGCATCTAAAATAGGTAGTTCGAAAAATAGCTCTCTAAGTAAGCGTTTGTTTATTCCTAATTATAGTCACGGTGCTCATCTTTGTCCGAAGAGTCATGTGTACTCAGAATCCGTATACCTCATAGAATTTGTACGTCCCCTTCTGGTAGTTGATTGTAAATACCTGAAAAATATATTAATTCGTTTATTACATTAATGAAAAATTAATCAATGATAATCATTAATAAAAAATTAATCAAACAAACTGGATTATCATTAAATTAATGTGGTTGACGTCAACTAATTCAGTTGACTCTGTTTTTCAAAATTAATAATGGTCGTAAAGTTATATTTTAAAATGGATTTTTTCATGAAATATAAACTATACATGAACACTGTTAAATTTGATACAAGATTACTTTTTCCCTTTATTTACTTTATTTATCTTTCTAATGAGTATTTCTAATATTTTCAGATAAATTTATTACAACTCTAGTTTTAGATTAACATACTTGAGTTTAAATACACTAATCTAAAAAATTTAAATTCAATCACCAACATACTTAATGATTTTCAATCTCTCAACTCAAGGATAAATGGGAGATTGAATAATTCTATACTTGATAATTTCAAAAAATTTAAAACTCAATCACCTATACTTAATTTTCAATCACCAACATACATAAAATAAATTCTACTCAATTAACTAGCTTGAGTAATATTTTTATAAAAAATGGATATATGTGAGATGTAAAAAAAATGATAAAATTAGTGGCAAAGGGTCGGCGGCTTCCACCCGTTTCAATATGAATTTAGCTTGAATTCAAATTAAAAAATAATTCGATTTAAATCAAATCGATATTTACATTGAATTACATAATTGATAATTTACATTGAATTACTTAATCAAATTCTGATTGAATTAAATTTCACACGATATAATTATGCTTCCATTTTATAAGGGGAAACCTCATTTGTCATTCTGTCATTGAGTCGTCGTTGCCAATCCAAGAGGTTTCTTTGTGCATGGGAAAACAATCCGATGATCTCTTATGCTATATATATCTAATACTCTTATGCTATATTACATGATCTTCATGAGAAAGCAAGCAAATATGCATGTTTTTGCAAAAACATGCATATATGTACATTCATGTGAATACATGGAAGCAAACAAGAAGCATGCAAAAATATTCTTAAAAATCTATTCTCTACAATATTCTATGCTAATAATATATTTTTTGCTTCTTTTACACAAAAATATGTATAATTAATTGACCGACAATGTTTCTTTACATATTTTATATTTGATCTTATCTAATACATATATAAATCTTATTTCAAATATTGATATCAAATATTTTTATATATTCTCTCTCTGCTATTCATAACAAGGAATAATGTTGTCTTGCTTGGTTTTTTAACGTTGAAGATAAAAACAATTTAGGGATTCTAATATATAAAGTGGTAAAAATATTTAAAGTGTGAAAAATGTGATATAAATATATAAGTGAATCTAACTTAGGATAAAAAATTCAATATCCCTATTGAAATTTACATCAATTAATATGTCATTCATTTATTAATTATTATTTCATTAGCCAATTTACTATAGTATCATATAATTCAGTTGGTATAAAAAAATTATATATATATATATATATATATATATAGAGAGAGAGAGAGAGAGAGAGAGAGAGAGAGAGAGAGAGAGGGGTAAGTGATAAATTCAAGTTTTTTTACTTAGTTGATTTGCAAGAAAATTATGTTTTTTATTGTTTTATTTCAATTTTTCAAAAAACAAAATCTTTTACTTGTGGGGTGCATGGGAATAATCATTGAGATGAAAAGTGAGTTCACTTGTATTTTCAAATTTAAGTGAGTTACAGTGAGATGAGAAGTACAAATATTTTTAAAAAAATAATTGAAGGGTGGCATAATCATATATCTTCAAAATTTTTTCAATTTGAGAGTGGATTTAAGTGTACTCTCACAAAAATCCAAGTTTGCCTTTGATTCAAATCACACATATACTTCAAAAAGACATTGAAAAATTTAGATGATATTATGACAATCTTACGTAGTTGAAGGTTTATCAAGAGGTTTTACCATCTATACAATGGTTTTAAAAACCGGATTTCAACTAGTTGAACCATCGCTTGCCAACAAAAATGATTTTGATTCACTTGAAAATCATTTTTGAAATTGTATTGGATTAAACTGAATGATTTGAATGGTTGGACTGAACAAAAAACCTAGTTTGATTTAGTTAACATAAAAAATCAATTTTTTAAAAATTAATATTGGAACATGAACCCAAAACCTCCTCTATCAATTAAGAATGTATACTATTAAATTAAGTTTATTTTAATATTAAAATAATGTAAATTATATTTAATAATAAATTATAATAATTTGTTTTAAATATTATTTTTAAACAGTTAACATGTCTAATCACCAATCGAATGGTTCGTTCGTCAATTGAATTTTATTGCCTCAATTTTGAAATGATTGATTTATAGTACTGAAGTTTGGATTTGCACAACCATGTTTTGATTTGTTCATATTGTGTGATTATTTCTCCAATATTTTTTTGTAGGATTTGGTTTTATAAGTGTTTACTTGATTTTGTTTGCACATAGAAAAGCTAATTCTCAATAACTTTTATATATATAGACAAACATGATGCGGTTATTCTGTAATACAATTAGGTAGCAACATAGATTGATACAATTGATATAATGATTATGAGAATAAGTGAAATGGTAGCCTTAAAAGAGCTAATTAAGGATCCCTAAATACGTTGAGAGATGAAATTGAACTGTAGACAAATTGCAAGCGAGTTTTGTTGCGTGCTAAGTAGAGGTGCCACTATTTTAACGAACTGTATCAAGTTTTTGGATTGTTCGAGCCATACCTGGGCTAGGCTCGTGGGCCAACCTGACCAACCCATTATTGCAACAGACAAAAAAATATATATATAAAATTGCATGTAGAACGACTATTGGTCAATTGTTTTTTTTTTAATTTCCTTTTTTTCTGTATTAACCCCCCTCCCTCATATATATTTCATTCATTCCTTTGTTTTCCTTCAATCTTTATCTCTTTAAACTTTCTTTAATATCTCAATCTCAAAATCTTTTAATCAATATGTAATTATGTTTAACAACTTAGTTTTTATTTTGTTTTACAATTTCGTCAATCATTATTTTTTCATTCAATAAAAAATTACAAATAGATTTAGGCTTACATGAGTTCAATCTGTTTGAATATTTTGAAAGTGATAAAACTTAATATGTTGACAACAACATATCTCGAGCACAGAGACGTGAAAGTGTGGCTCCACCAGTAGGAAAAAAAAGAAAACATAAATGGAAGGTGTAAGAGCAGTTCAATCAAATCAAAAAAACCATTGGACCTTAGGTACTTTAATAATAACAAAAACTATGTAAGATTATTTAACTTGTCCATGACATGATTTTTTTATAAGCAAATTGGACAAAATTGAAAAATGCAAAGGTTTCATATTAGTACTCCTATAGAGAGCATGCAAAGACCGTTCGAAGCATGAAAGATTTTGTATGTTTGGACTTGAGAAATTAGACCACCTCAGCTTGATAAAGCACGTCCATGGAAGGCTTATGTATATCTGATTGTTTTGTGTACACCCAGGCTTGAGTACATGTACACCTGGGCTTTAAGCAATTACACTAAGGCCTTGAGCATTGTACACACAGGCTTAGACTAATGTACACCCAAGTTTGAGTTATGTATAGCCGCATTTCAAGGTTGTGTGCACCCAGTATTTTGCTCAATTCACACCCGTGCTTTGGGCATTGTACACCCAGGCTTGAGTGCATATAGACACGGGCTTTTGGTTTCTCACCCATTCTACCTGGCTTCTCAAATGTTCCATGCATAGACTTCCCATATACGCACAATAAAATTTCAAACAAGCATCGAATGAATGCCTATGAAAGTGACATGTACATTTGTTCATAGGGAAAATTTGAGGCATGTGTGTCTTCGTTAATTATGCTTGTTTAAACATCTCTAATTTCCAAGAATTACTCAAATGCAACTCTGAATGTCTATTCATATCATATTGCATGCTCGTTCATTCGTAAATGAGAAAAATTTGACTATTGGGAGGTTTCTTTGAGGTTGAAAATGTTAAGTATGCCCATATATCCTTTATTTTATGATAAAAATGTTATTTTCGCACACCAACGAATTGTTCTCCAAATCCAATGGTAATATCAACTATTCCAACCATCTAAGACTATAAATTGAAACATTTTTGAGTTGGAATAAATTAGAGATCATATATGTAAAATTATATACTCTTCTTTTCCTCCGAAATTCTCTCCAAAACTTACAACTCACTTATTTGAGAGAAATATTTGTGCTTAATCTTTGTATCATCCTTTGAGAGGCATTATTACTTAATATTTTCTGCATTTGATCTTTGTTGGGTGAAATCTTGGATAAACTATTATATTAAACACAATCTCAAATCAACTAATATACTTGAGTGGAATCTTAGATAAATACTGTGAAGAGATGTTATCTTTACAAGTAAAACTTTAAACCAGTTACTTAAAGAAATGGACGTAAGAGACTCAAAAGGGAAAACTTTAAACCACTGTAAATCTTTAGCCTTTTTATTCTTACTCTTTATTTTATATTTATTGCTTATGCTTGAGTGTATTGTTGAAATCACTTGTGTGATTAATTTTTAATAATTATTTGTAAAAAAAGATTTAATTTGTATTAAATTTTAAATAATTATATTCACCCCTTCTAGGATTATATTAGTTGTTAGAGTGCTTTTAGTTGGTATCAGAGCTTGGAGTCTAAGTTGAAAAATCTAACAATTTTTGCCTAGAGACCCTAGGACAAATTACCTAAAAGTGAAAAGGATTATAATGACAAGGATTCAAAATTAATAAGCTTAAATGTAAAAACTATGAATATGTCATTTTATGCTTTGGATTCAACCAAATTTAATCGTGTTTCTTCATGTGATTCAACATAAGGGATATGGAGTATCATTCGAAACACTCATGAAGAAATTAATCAAGTGATGGAGGCCAAAATCAAGTTTATTTTACGGGAATATGAGTTATTTGAAATGAAGTCAAAGGATAACATAATCGATATGTACAAGAGGTTCTCAAACTTGGTTAATGATCTTAAAGGGCTTGGGAAGAAGTTTGAGATAATTGAGCTTAGGAAGAAGATTCTTCAATCATTACTAGAATCTTAGAACATGAAGGTGACCGCCATTAAAGAATTAAAAGATTTCAGCAAAATGGGCATAAATGAACTTATTGGGGCTTATTAACTTATGAAATGAAATGAAAGCTTAAGGAAGAGGAAATCAAACCGAAAAAGAACATTGCGTTGAAAGTAGAAATCAAAGGGAGTGATACCTTAATGGATGAGGAAGACATAGGTCTTCTTATGAGGAAATTTAATAAATTTCTTTCAAAAAACATAAGAAAGAACTTCATAAAAATAAAGTACAAGGAGGATAATGATGCTAAGATCATATGTTGCAAATGCACAAAGCCCGATCACATTTGATGAGAATGTCCTCAATTCATGAAGAGGAAGAAAAACAAGAAGTTCAAAAAGAAGGTGCTTGCGGTTACAATTCAAGTGATAAAAGTGAGTCGAAGAATGAGAAAGCCAATCAATGCTTCATGGCCATGAACGAATCGAAGGAAGATGTTAGTAATTCTAACTTTTTCTTATTTAATGAATTACAAAAAAATTTTGACTCTCTAATAGATGAATATAAATGTATATATGCCAAAAATAAATTAATAAGAAAACTATTGATATGCATTAAAAATGATCATAAAATCTTATGAATGAGCATACTAAAATCAAGAATGAATTTGAGTTAATCACAAGTGAAAAGATTTTAGTATCAAATAAGTTAGAAAATCTTATAAGCAAAAATGATGCAATAAAAATTGAAAATGTCTAACTCAAATAAGATTTTAGAAAAATTCAAAGTTGACATAAAAAGGTTAGATGAGATACTTGCAAATCAAAGAAGTGGTTAAAATAGAGAAAGTCTAGGTTACAATGAAGGAAACCATTTTATTAAATCATATAAGCCACTAAAAACTTTTCATTCGTTGGATTTAAAATGCAAATTTTGTGGTTATATTGGGCATACTATTGGAAAATATCCAAGTAGGAATGGTAAACCATTCAAAATATGAAATGTTTAGATTCATAAAAGGACATTGAAGACTAACCTAATTGACCCAAAACAATTTACATATTAAAAAAAATTGAATTTTTGTGTAAGTGTGCCTTGTAACTTTGGAATCAAATAATTATCAAATGAGTAGCTGCACAAAGCATGTAAACATGTATTGGAGATTGTTCACCTCATTTAATAAAAAAAAATTGATGAAAGGAGAATCAATGAAGGCGACAATTCCAAAAATAGAGAAGGTTGAGCTTCAAGTTAAATAGAAAATTAAATTTTTTATTTGAAATGAGAGCTTGGGATGATCAACTTGTCTCAAGTAAATGTCTAACTCTCATTGTAAAAATATTTTGTTCTTAATTGATACATGAATTGATTGATTGTACAAATTTGTTGAATGATATTAGATAACTTGATTGTATGAATGTGTTAAAATTTTTATTAGATTCATATATAAAATACCCTTTTGAATGCATTAGAATTTCTCTTATGAATATGCTAAATTGATGCATATTGGTTGAATGGTCATTCATATGTTTATGCATCTATTATCTATATAAATAGTGCTTTTTGAAAATGTGAGTTGAATCGATCCGATTTGTGTTCAAAATTAATCAAAACTTGATTCAAATAAATTCTCATCAAGAAAAATCAAGATATCTAAGATTCATATCTTATGATGTTTTGATTTGATACATAAAGTCATGGTTTTTAGTATAAAATCTTTGTTATAAATTTTTTTTGGAATTTTGGAAACATCCATGATTGTTTATTTTATATGAATGCCCATTCATGGCTTTCAATAATGTCATCCGTTTTGAAAATTTTGCCAAAGAGGTATCCCTAAAATAAACAAATACCCGCCTGTACATTTTGATTTTAAAATAAATCAACAACTGTATTTCGTTTTCTTAAAAAAAAAAACTAAAAAGTACACACAATCTACATTATAAATCTCACCCTTACTTATCTTAAAAAAATATCAATCATATACACCTTTACCCTATCTCTTGCCAAGGTGTCTTCTTCCAAATCCTTTACACCTGTCTAGTCTACTTAAAATTTTGTCTAACCCGTAAGGTCTTATTTAAGTCATGCACTTGTACTTTTCTCTTTTTTTTTTTTAGTCCCAAACGTAATTCTTCTTTTACATTTCACTTTTCATGTTGTTAGATCTAATTAGGTTTGTTAAGAATGTTCATACAAGATTATCAAGATTAGCAAGCAATCAAATAGGATAATACAATATACGAAATCAACAAGAGCAGAAACAAAGAACACAAGAAATACTTGGTTCAGGTTTCGATTTGAAACCCTACATCCAAGGCAGAGACAAGTCTCTTAGTCGAATCCACTATAGAACACAAGCGATTACAACTTACAGAATACCCTCCGATTTACACCTCACATGATTCTAATCCATCGTGAAACAATGCCTCTTAGCAAGCCTTCTACAAGACTCAAGACACACGCACAATCGGAGAAAACCAGGAGATTTCTCCTTGGCTCAACTAAAATCAAAGAACAAGAACAGAAACCCTAATCGCAAAATGGAGCAGAGCAAAGCAAAACAAGGAGCCGACTCATTGTATCAAAAACGAGCACTCAACCTTAATATACTTAGGGTTACATTTTAGCGAAAAGACCAAACTGCCCTTCATGTACAAAATGACATTACAGACCATAACAAGTTCTATAATGACCAAAATCTCCTTAACACCTTTAAGCCATATTCTACATAGCTCCACCTTAGCTTAAACTGGAGATGAAATGCATTCCACTAGAAGACCTTCTCTGCAATTTATTTCTGTCACAACTTTTGACAGATTTTCAGGAAGTTTAAGGCTTCCTTGAACTTGCTCACAGGAATAGCTTTAGTTAGTATATCTGCTGGATTCACACTAGTCATGATTTTCTCAATCAATACTTGCTTGCTGGACAACACATCTCTGATGAAGTGAAACCTCACATCAATATGCTTAGTCCTCTCATGATATGCACTGTTTTTAGAAAGATGAATGACACTCTGTGAATCACTGTAAATCACAGGAATTTCTAAACTCAGACCTAGTTCAGATGTAATTCCCTTCAGCCACATAGCCTTCTTCACAGCTTCTATCAAGGCAATATACTCTGCTTCAGTGGTAGATAATGGCACAATAGACTGCAAGTTGCATTTCCAGCTCACAATATTCCCACCATAGGTAAAAATATAACCAGTTAGAGATCTTTTATCCAGATCTATTGTAAAATCTGAATCACAAAATCCTTTTACAAGTAAACTGTTAGTAGGATCAGATGTGAACAATAACCCAAGGTCTGCAGTACCTTTGAGATATCTCATTAACCATTTTACAGCATTCCAGTGATCTTTGTAAGGATTACTCATAAATCTACTTACTAAACTAATAGCATAAGCAATTTCAGGTCTTGAACCAATCATTGCATACATCAAACTACCTACTGCATTTGAATAGGATATTTTATTCATAAATTCAGATTCAATAGTAGATAGACTGACAGTAGATTTTAATCTAAAATGAGCACCCATAGAAACACTAACATATTTAGATTTAGACATATTATATATGTTCAATACCCTTTTAATGTATCCTACTTGTGATAAAAATAAAGATCTCTTACTTCTATCTCTTTCAATATCCATACCTAATATTCTTTTTGTTGACCCTAAATCTTTCATAACAAATTCAGTTTTCAGCATTTGTTTCAAATTTATCAAAGCAGACATATATTTGGAAGCTAGAAGCATATCAACAACATACAATAGCAAGTAAACAATACATCCAGTATCAGATTTTAAATAATACACACAATGATCATAATTGCATCTCAAGAAACCAATAGACAGAACAAACTTATCAAACCTCTTATACCATTGTCTAGGAGACTGCTTTAGCCTATACAGAGATTTGTGAAGCAAACAGACTTTGTTTTCAGCTCCAGGTTCTACAAAGCCTTTAGGTTGCTCCATCAAAATCTGTTCTTCCAGATTTTCATGCAAGAATGTTATTGTGATATCCATCTGTTCCAGTTCCATATCAAATAACACAACAACTAATAATATGAGTCTTATTGAGGTATGCTTCACAACAGGGGAAAATACTTCATGGTAATTTATCCCTTCTCTTTGTGAGAAGCTTTTTGCCACCACCCTTGCTTTAAATCTTGGCTGTTCTACTCCTGGAATACCTGGCTTCCTTTTAGAAACCCACTTGCATCCAATTACTTTTTTCTTCAATGGTCTATTAACAAGTGTCCAGGTGTTATTCTTTTTCAGAGATTCTATTTCAATTTCCATTGCTCTTAACCAATCTGAGCTATATTTACTTTCACAGGCTTGGGTGAAATTCAGGGGTTCACTCATCTCAATCAAGTCTCCTATTTGGAAAGCATAAGAGATGAGATCAGCATGAGCATATCTTGAAGGTGGTCTTATTTCTCTTCTTGGTCTATCTCTAGCTAATTGATAGTTAGATAAGTTTTATTTTTTTGGGCTATGAGGACACTGTACTTGACTCTGAGGTGAGAGTTGCTGATTCAAGTCTGTGATTTCGTACTTTGAAGTACGAATTGAATCCAAACCCAAATCAGGTCCCTTACCAGACTTTATAGACTGACATACAGACTCTATACTACTATGATGTCTAAACACAGGTGTCTCCACCTCAAATTGAACTTGCCCAGCTTTTCTTTCTGAAGAGAAAAGATCTTTGTAGAATTTTAATTCATTAAAAGTAACATTTCTACTAACAACACACTAATGCTCTTCTAACAACTATAGTTTATAGCCCTTAGTGCCTGTGGGATAACCTAGAAAAACAGCATTTAAAGCTCTTGGGTTCAGCTTACCTTGACTAACATACACATAGGCAAGACATCCAAAAGGTTTCAAGTGATGTAAAAAAGGTGGTCTGTTAGACCACATTTCAATTAGGGTCTCAAAGCCTATAGCTGATAATGGTGACCTATTTATCAAATAGCAGGCAGTTGCAACAACTTTAGCCCAAAACTTCTTGCCTAAGCCAGAATCAGCTAGAATACATCTAACCTTATTTAGGGTGGTCCTATTCATTCTCTCAGCCAAACCATTTTGTTGTGGTGTTTCACTACATGTTCTGTGCCTAAAAATTCCATGTTTCTTACAAAAATCAGAAAAGTGTTTATTGCAATATTCAAGGCCATTATCAGTTCTGAGCACTTTAATTTTCTTATTAGTTTGGTTCTTAACTAGATTTTTTCAGTCTTTAAAGCACTCAAAGGCCTCATCCTTTTGTTTTAGAAAATAAACTCATACTCTCCTAGAATAGTCATCAATAAGTGTCATAAAATAGTGTGAATGAGATAATGAATCAGGAACATGAGAGGAACCCCATTAATCATAATGCACATACTCAAGCATACCATTGGATCTACATGTGGCAGTAGAAAACTTTAATTTATGAGATTTACCAAGCATACAGTTTTCACAGAACTTTAAATCAGAAAGCTTATTTTGATCAATAAGCTTTTGTTTACACAATTCATTCAAACCTACCATACTAATATGCCCAAGTCTTTTATGCCACAAGATTGTTTCATCAAAATTATCATGAGCAAAATGCATATTATCAGACACCACACTACCTTCTAATATATATAACCCATTTGATAATTTTCTTTTTATTACAACTAAGGCACCTTTCATGATTTTTAAAACTCTTTTTTCAGATTTATATGAAAAACCATTTAAATCAAGTGAACCAAGAGAAATCAGATTTCTTCTTAACTTAGGCACTAACCTAACATTTTCAAGAGTTTTTATAGAACCATCAAACATTTTGAATTTGACATTACCAATAGCAATCACATCACAGGAATCATCATTGCCCATCAAAACTTTCCCACCATTTTTATAATTTAAATCAATAAGCCATTCTTTCTTAGGAGTCATATGAAAAGTACAACTAGAGTCTATTACCCACTCTTCATCTAACCCTACTTCAGAAAGAACTAACACTTCTACACTTTCATACCCCTCAAGAAAATTTGCTAGTTCTAAATTTTTAGTTTTATTAGAAAGAGCCTTCTTTTTCTCTGGACAATTTCTTTTAAAGTGGCCCTCTTTATGACATAACCAGCAAGTTTTCTTAAATCTAGATTTTGACCTAGATAACTTCTTATTAGTTGCATTATTCCTTTTTTCTTGTCTGCCCCTAATCTGAAGACCCTCCCCAATAGGTTTCTTTTCAAATTTTACTTCTAAACCTTTAGATCTTAGGGCTCCTAAAACTTCATCCAATGACAAAGAATCTCTCCCATATTTTATAGCAGCTTTAACATCCTTAAAAGATTCGGGTAAAACATTCAGAATTATTATTGCCTGATTTTCATCCGATATTTTTTCATCAATACTATTCAGATCAATAACAATTCTGTGAAACTCATCAAGATTATCATCTAAAGACTTAGTGGGGTCCATTTTAAATCCAAACAACTGTTCTTTCAAATATATTTTATTTATCAATGATTTAATCATATATAAGGATTCTAATTTTAACCATATTTTTGCAGCAGTATCAGCATCATCAATTTTTCACAAAACATTATCAGACAGATGCAAAATTAATAGACTATAAGCTGTTTCCATTACCTCAGCTATTTCAGCATCAGTCATACCTTCTAGAAATTCAAATGGTTTTCCCAATGCCTTTGCACATTTCTGATGCACCAGTACCGCATACATATTCTTTTTCCACATGTTGAAATTGCCCTTGCCATCAAATTTCTCAACATCGATTCTGGTTGAACCCATTTTTCTTTGCTAACAATTTACTTTATAATCTTTTGGCAAGAAGCAAGATTAGTAATATCAGAGAATATATATAAAGGCAAAGATTTAAAGAAATCACCAAAAATCGATCAATCAGAACATTCAAAACACGAAATCCTAACTGGCTCTGATACCACTTGTTAGATTTAATTAGGTTTGTTAAGAATGTTCATACAAGATTATCAAGATTAGCAAGTAATCAAATAGGATAATACAGTATATGAAATCAACAAGAGCAGAAACAAAGAACACAAGAAATACTTGGTTTGGATTTCGATTTGAAACCCTACATCCAAGGTAGAGACAAATCTCTTAGTCGAATCCACTATAGAACACAAGCGATTATAACTTACAGAATACCCTCTGATTTACACCTCACACGATTCTAATCTACCGTGAAACAATGCCTCCTAGCAAGCCTTCTACAAGACTCAAGACACACGCACAATCAGAGAAAACTAGGAGATTTCTCCTTGGCTCAACTAAAATCAAAGAACAAGAACAGAAACCCTAATCGCAAAATGGAGCAGAGCAAAGCAAAACAAGGAGTCGACTCATTGTATCAAAAATGAGCACTCAACCTTAATATACTTAGGGTTACATTTCAACAAAAAGACCAAACTGCCCTTCATGTACAAAATGACATTACAGACCATAACAAGTTCTATAATGACCAAAATCTCCTTAACACCTTTAAACCATATTCTACACATGTAGACCAATACTAACATAACCCTCTTTCATATTTCTCTCAAAATTTCTTACATAAATTCACTCCATTTTGCATAAAAAACATTCCCACACTTGCATTTTCACAAGAAATTGCCTCCAACATCACAATGCCTCTAAGAATGAACCTTCCTTCAAGACAAGTTAGAAGCAACTAAGTGCATCCATATGGAATTAAGACTGAAAATGAAGATCATCGAGTTTGCTAGGATCAACAAGTAAAAAAGGGCATTTTTTTTGGAAGAAGCTTAGAATTGAATATTTTGAACATGGTAGGTTTTGGTAATTAAATTGGTGAATTAATTAGAGTTAGAAAATGGAGCAAATTATTTCTATAAGTTTGAATGTGTTTGAAAATTTCATTTATGAATTTAATTGTATTTTAAAGTTGCCTAGAAATAGAAAAAGAAGTGTCATGGCATATATAGTGAAATTTGGACTACAAAGTATGCATTGGGGAATTACACCTAAAAAACTGACTAAGTGACTAGAATGTGATTGTGAAGGACTAATAGATATTCTACAAGATTATGATTTGCAAGCAGTTTGACATATGTTAGGTGGGGTAGGACTTTTTGATTCTCACGTTGCAAAGTCATCTCAATTATAGAATCTAGTCCATAAAATATTGTATAGAATCATTTCTTGCACCTTAAATGTCTGAACTAACACTAATAAGCATATTGGGGTTAAGGATATGGTACTATTAGAGGTTGTTATGAAAAGATAAAAAAATTGATTTGACAAAATGGTTGATCAAGAGAATCAAGGCCACAAAATGCAAGCATACCTATTGATTTTGAAAAATTGATTAATTATTTTGCCTTAAAACTAGGTATATCTTTAGAAGATGAAAATGCAATGTTTATTCAATAATTCTTTGAATCACATTGGATTGATGTGAACTTTTTCCTTAGAATAAGATTGATTGAAATAGTTGGAGAACATGATTGGTGGCTAGTAGGAGCAAGAAAGGAAGACAAGAAGTTGGGGAAGTACCAAGAGAAGAACCAATTGCATCTCAAGTTTAATCAATACCTAAATCTAGTACTCACACAACCGAAGAAGAAAAAAAGTAAGAAGAAATCAAGGAAATGAGGAGGAATCTCCCACTAGGTCATAATGAATCATAAAAAACCTTAAAAGGATTGAAGGTCAAATGCAAACTTATGAGAAAAACTTGAGGCCCATGAATAAAATGATATATTCAGTTAATGCTAAAGTGGATTCATTGGAAAAATCAGTTTTCCAATTGAATCATGATTTTTGGGAGTTTTGTCTTCAATAGTCTAGATTAAAAAATGATAAACCTCCACCTTAGACATAGTTCCCATCTCCCATACATTTGATTATTTTTTACATACTCATACCATGCTTGAGGAACATTGGTTTTGCTTTGATGTTATTTAATTATTGATATTATGGTATTCTTTAAACTATATTTAATTTTGAAGGATATCGACATTAGCTTCGATGACTAACATTAATTTTGAAACAATGTATACATACTTTGTTGAAATGCTATAGTGCTTGTGAAATCATTTTATGTTGAAATGATTGATATTAGTTAGATGATAAAATTATATTGGTTAAATAGTTGAATGGTTATGATGACAATGTTGAAATGACTGAAATAATGCTATGTTGAGTAAATATTATGATGAATATATGTGTTAAAATGAAGTTGAGAATTGCAATTGAATAGCCATTTGTTGAGAATATTTGAATGACTTTTTGTTGAAAATTTTTGTTGAGTTGTATTTTTATTTTTTGGAATTATAGAATTGAATAAATATGCGATGGTATTTTGGTGTTGCTGACTATGTTTAATCCTCCCTTGTTTGAGTAATGATAAAAATGGAAAAAGATGAATCAAAATACATAATGATATTGTTGTTATTGTTAAAATTCAACGATGAAATAAATTGTTGATAATATGTATAATGAGAAATAAAATTTGTTAGTTGTTGGCTTGATTCAAACAAATATGTATAAAAGCAACTTGTGCTTGAAATGTTGAATTGAGGGAGAGTATTCAAATGTTGTAATCAAATTTTTTTATCAAAGTTTATATGCATTTTTTATTAGAATTAAAATGCTTTTAAACTTAGTTTTAGCTAATAACATGAATGAAGTAAGATTATCTAACTTGTCCATGACATGATTTTCTTCGTGACCAAATTGGAAAAAAACTGAAAAAAGCAAAGGTTTTTGATTAGCACTTCTATGGAGAGCATGCACAACCTTCCTACAGCAAAAAGGATTTCGTGCACTTAGGTTTGAGAAATTAGACTACCTAAACTTAATAAATTAACCCCTTGAAAGACTCATGTACACCTGGTTGTCTTGTGTACACTTGGACTTGAGTACATGTACATCAGAGCGTTGAGTGTTGTATAGCCAGACTTAGACCAATGTACACTCGGGTTTGAGCTATGTACACTTACACTTCAAGTGTGTGTACACCTTGTACACCTAATTTTTGTCTTGTATACACCCAAGCTTGAAGCATTGTACACCTAGACTTGCAACCTTATACACCTAATTTTTTTCTTGTGTACACCTAAGCCTTAGTGTACATACACCCCAACTTTTGGCTTCTCACCCTCACCATTTTGCTTTCTAAATATTCCACATCCAAACTTCCTTTGTATGCATAATAAAATTTCAAACAAATATTAAATGAATGCTCATGAAAGTGGTATGTACGCATATTCATAAGCAAATTTTGACGTGTACATATCTTTGTTTAGTTATGCTCATTCACTCATTTGTAATTTCCAAAAATAATTCAAATATAGCTATGAACGTTTATTCATATCATGTTGCACAACCTTTCATTTGTAATTTGTGAGGAAATTTTGGCTATTAGGAGATCAGTTCAAGGTTAAAAATGTTAGGTACGCCCATACAAGTATAAAGCATGCTCTTGCATCTTGTGTTTCATGATAAAAATGTCATTTTTGCACACCAACGGAGAATTCTCCAAATCTAACGACAATATTAACCATTCCAACCATCTAAGACTATGAATTGAAACATTTTTGAGTTGGAATAATTAATGATCATACATGTTAAATTATATATTCTTCTTCTCTTTCAAAATTCTTTCCAAAGCTTACAACTCATTTATTTGAGAGAAACATTTATGCTTTATCTTTGTATTAGCCTTTGTAAGTCATTATTACTTAAAATTTTTTGTATTTGGTCTTTGTTGGATGAAATCTCAGATAAACTATTATATTGACACAATCTTGAATCAACTAGGGTACTTAGACAAAATCCTAGAGAATTATCGTAATGAGACGCTCTCTTTATAAGCGAAACTTCAAGCTGATTGCTTGAAGAAATGAAATGTAGAAGACTTGGAAGAGAAAGTTTCAAACTATTATAAATCTAGAACCTTTTTTTTCCTTTCTTTATTTTATGTGTATGTTTATGCTTGAGTGTATTATTGAAATTACTTGTATGATTATTTTTTATTAATTATTTGTATACAAGATTTAGTTTGTATTAAGTTTTAAATAGTCTTATTCACCTCACTTTAGGATTATTTTAGTCATTAGGGTGTTTTTAGAAACCATAAAAGGTAAATTAATTCAATGGGAAATATGCAAATACTGTAGTTACTATTTAACATGTTCCAGTTCGGATGACAAGGGTTATCTTTGCCATCAGATTTTTGTATATTTTAAACACATACCACACCACTTGAGAGGGCAGTAACAAATTATCTTCAATATATCACAATTGATTGACATATTCACTACAACAGGTAATTCAAGCGGTTTAGATGCTGGAGAAATGACAAACTTCACCTACAATCAACAAAAGATGCATGAGTATATAACTGGGTATGTTGTTACTTCTGACTAACCTTTTACATACACTGAAAATAAAATTTTAGAATGGATGATATAAAACAACATTCAACCAACATTTAGAAGAATTTTTATGTCTAACATCCTAAAAGTTATAAAGTAATGAAATTAAAAATTATGACAAAACTATGTGACTTTAATGATGTTATTTCTATTACTTCTTATTTATGAACTGTTTGTATTCAGGATATATAATACTTTTGTGTAATTGCTCATTATATTAATTCTAATTGATAGTTGTGCAAGAAAGTTGTTACATTTATATTACTAAAATATCATCATTTTGTTGTTACAATTTATCAAACATTACATAATATTTTTAATGTATATATAATTAACAACTCTATTTTTACAAGTACATTAAATAATGTCAAAAAAAATAATAAAGTAATTGAATTAATGATGAATCATTTAACTTCACTATTTGTTGGAAGATTATTTCATATTAGGTATGCATGTTTTACCATGAATTTAACAGCTTAAAATAATTTGAGTTTAGCAAAAAATTATATAAGAACAATTAGATATGTTATCACTTATATTTAGTTATCTCCATCACACATACAAACATATAATGAAATGTATAAACAAATAGGGTTGGGACGTAAAAAATTAAAAACTAATGTTAGAATTATGTGAAATTGGACATATCTCAAGTTAAAAGTATGTGAAGAATATGAAATAACTATAATATAATTTTTCAATATGCAACTAAAAGATTTTGAGAAACCAATTTTTTTTAACCAAGTATGATCAGGACATGACTAGTGATCTAATGAACATGTTAGAGTATCTAAAAACGATCACTGATAAATGTTAAGGTGTGTATTATCTCACTACCTATTTAATTTTATATTTTTTGGCATAAATTAGTTTTATTTTTTAAGAATATAGATATCATAATGTTTTTAGTGAAATTGCAAGACAAATGAAGGAATAATTTAAAAAATAATGGCAAGAAACACCTTTAATATTTGTTGCAACCACCATTCTAAACCTTAAGACATAATTATTAGGAGTACAAAATTTACTAGAAGCTATAAGTGATAATTTGAACATATGATATTCAAGAATTTTTACTTGAAATGTATAATATTTATGAAAAGAAATATGGAAGGACGTCATAAACTTCTGATCGACAAGTAAGTTCAAGTGGTTCATTTAGAGACAAGTCATGTTTATGGTTCATCTTGCACAAAGGTAAGCAATAGGCAGGTCAAATTTCAAATTATAATTAGTTTTATAATTATATTAATTTTGATAATTATCCAAAAATTAGGAATCAAGAAGGTGACTAAAAATTTTACTAAAAAAACTTCACTTCTTGATAACTTCAAACTTTCTTCAATCTCTCAATCTCAAACTCTTTTAATAAAATTTTAGTTATGTTTAACAACTTAGTTTTCATTTTGTTTTGATAATTTTTTTTTCCCTTTTGAATACTTTGATAATGCAAAACCTAATATGTTTTAAACGAAAAAAAGTGTTCAATTGATTGGGATAAAGTCATTTTTGTAGTCTCAGATAGGAAAAAATAAGCACAATGTAAACACTATAAGAGAGACATTGTAGGAATAAGTAATAGTGAAATCAAACATTTCGTTCTCATGCATCACTACAAAGATGTTCTAGTTTGAAAAATCCAAATGGAGTAACAGATAAAGCAAAAAAGGATAGTGTCACTTTTGGTATTTGCTTTATCTACTACTTTACTTGAATTTTTCAAACTAGAACATCTTTTAATGATGTATGTGAATAAGAAGTTTGATTTTTCTCTTATTTATTCTTATAAGGTATTTCTTACCGTGTTTACATTATAGCCATTTTTTTCATTTAAGATTACAAAAATGACTTCATCCTAATCATTTCAACACCTTTTTTCATTTAGAACATGTTAAGTTTCTTCACAATCAAAGTATTCAAAAGAAAAAAAATGACAAAAATAAAAAATTATGAAAACAAACGGAAATTAAGTTGCTAGACATAATTAAAAATTAATTGAGAGATTAAAGAAAGTGTAGAGAGATAGAGATTGGGAAATTAAGTTTTGGGAAGGGGGAGAGGGAAAGGGATAGGAGGTTGACGGAAAAGTTTATAAAAAAAAAATTTAACCAACCATTGCAAAATTTTTTATTTTTTTTCAATTTTTCTAGGCTCACTATAGTAACGAGTCATGCCGGATCAACTTGTGACCTAGCATGACCTGATACATAAAAAAATTTTATATAGAAAAAAATTTATATAACCAAAAAATAAAAAAAAATTTGTAAGCAACTAATATAGAATTTTTTATTTAAAAAATTTTCAAACTAGCTATAGTAGCAACTCATATTGAACCGGCTCGTGAGCCTAACTTTTAGGCTCAAGCATGACCCACTACAGTGATGGGTCATGCCAAATAAGAAGGGTTTGGGTTGGTGTGACTCGCAAGCCTACTTCTTGGCAATCTAGTAAAAAAGGTTGTGACCGAGAAAAACACAACTATTGTTAATAAATCATCAATTGCAAATATCGATAACCCAATCAACATCAAATAAGCTGAGAGATGAAGGTCATATTAACAATGAAAGGTAAGACCATGAAAAAGAGTGCCCTTAATGTGCTTGAAAATATACTTGATGACACGTATGTCTCATTGAGTCAGAGCAGACAATTGCTAAATGATATGATTCACAATAAATACAATATCAAGGTATATTAAGATAATGAACACCACCAACTATGTTGCAACAAAGTGTGGCATCAAGAAATGGTTTGTCATAAGCAAACTACGACATCTTGAAAGGGATAGAAGGCATGACACATGAAACACAAGTGTCATGCTAAAAGCACTATAGCAAACCCATCGTGTAGTGACGTTGAGAAAGGAGCAAAATCATGGGTTGTCAAAAAAGGTCCATTCCAAGGAAGAAATCGAGTGAACCTAAGTTTTGACAAGAAAAGTAAGAACACAAGGCATATATACAATTCACAACATTTGATAGATTAGAACTAGTAATAACCAAATGACACCTCGACAAATGATACATTGGTTGAAAATATTCTATACGTATTGAGGATGTATTATTAAATGAGAGCCACTTGTGAGGTCTCCATTTACGAATCCTCTTTGGCAAAGACAAAGATCAAAGAAATGTTAGATGATGGTTATGTTTAAGCCTAAAAGAGAAATGATTTTTAAGGGGATTGAATCATCTAGTGCATTGTCTAATAGCACATAAGAAATGTTCTTTGATTATTATAATATTGCCGATGATATAGATAATAGAGAGGTCATCGTCATGAGTAAATAGTCAAAGATCAATTATTGGTCCACGCTATTGATCTTTATTGTGTGGTTGAGCAACACAGTAAGTATACATTCCTTATGTATATTATTTTATAAGGGTTTATGTTTATTGTTGTTAATGTTGTTTCCCATTATGTGCAACACATGAATGCATACATAAAGATATTGAGGTGTCCCCAATACAAGTGTCTAGAGACAAAGCCACAATTGGATAACCATGGACTTCATGTTCATAGTGTTCTTGTCGCACAAGGTGAGGTAATAGATTTTTGTCTAACATCTATATGGATTTGATATTTAAATTCAAAGCCAAACAGTAATTTCAATTGTGGAGTATAGTTGAAAAAGTAACGTTACTTGTATGTTAACAGTGTTGATGTGTATGACAAGTTTCCATGCCAATTAACTTCAACAATAACCATTAGGTGTGTGGTAAAGTTGGTTTGCGATGTTGGTCTATCATAGTATATGACTTCATAAGTATTTATATGGGTGAAAAGGTCAAGTTTACCAAGCTTATAGAGTCATATGTCACCTACATTTCAAACATGATATCGCACTCTACAGATTGGAAAGATTCATACATATACATATTAGATTGATGTTACTCATAAGGCGAGACAACATCTTGCAATAAAGACCGAAATCAAGTCATTGCATAGTGTTCATGTTGAAAATCATGGAGCGTATGTGTTGCTGCCAACTATTGCATATACGAAACGGTGACTCTATATGGATTAAGATTACAATGGCATTGGCATTTTATAGTGGCCATCTTCTTTGATATATACTGATACATATCCATGTATATAGTGTAGTCAATTATATAGTTATATTGATTTTTAGTTTCATAGATGCAAAGTTATAATGATATTTAAATAGATAAGTCTCGAATAACAAAGTTAAATACAATTTAACAACATAATTCACAAATTTAAAAGTAATATGACATTTTTTATCATACAAATACATTGGCCACCAAAATGTTAAAGCAATAAAACATGATATACCTTCTTATCTTGGAATATGCTAATATTCATACTCTCATTTTCGGTTTTGCCTTTCCTTTTGCATGCATCTAGTACTTCATGTCAATAACACATTTGGCCTCACACTAAGCAATTAATTGATAATTAACTTTGAAAGCTTCTCAAAAAACACGTTTGGCCTCACACTGGTAATATTTAACTGTCAAATAGTGTGCAGTGTGTTCTAGGTGAGCTACTTGCATGAAATTTCCAAATAGCATAGTCTTTCAAATGTTGACAGGTGAAAGCATTTACCCAACTGAGTTATTCCAGCCTACTTAGATCGATGATGGAAACTTCCTTATGATATTAGAGATACCAATAAGAACAATAAAGTTAACCACAATTTCACAACAAAATTAACAAATTTAAAAGCACATTATTATCACTTTAATAATAGTTGACAAGTATTGGAGAAGCTAGCATTAACAAAGGTGAGTCAATGCATCTCTTAAATTTTCAAAATAAAAACCCACAAGTTATATAAAATTATAATAACACGCTAAATAATGTAAATAATTTATAAGAAACATCAAAGACATTTGCAATTTTATTAAAGAAAAATATCAGTAATTATTAAATTCTTAATATTTATTATTATGTTGAAAATTCTAAATTATATCCTCCCCACTTGAATCCTTGGCAGAAGTTGAAAAGGGGGAAAGAATTCTTAAGGAGTGTTTGGTTCAAAGAATTTATTATTATCAAAATTAAAAGCTTATCTTAAATGATAGATTATCTTAAAGACTAATGAATATAAATTGATAATTTATTTGAACAAATTTGTATGTATACAAAATTACTGTGTTTGGTTGGTAATAATAAAATAATATTGAGATATTATTTTATTTAAAAATCCTTAATATGTAAAACTAAATTTATAAGTATAGGTAAAATTGTAACAAAACTAAGGTTATTTTGTTAATATTTTAATATTTAAGGAAAAGATAATAATTGAATTACCGTTATATTACTTATCATGTGAACTTGATAATAAAAGATAAATGTAATATTTTATTATTTAACAAACCAAATATAAATAATATCAATAATAAAAAATAAATTATCAAAATAATCTCTTATACCTCTAAACCAAACTTACCTTTAATATCTTAAGATTATAATGTTACTAAAAGTATTAAAAAAATAACTAATACAAAAATTGTACTTTTTTCCCAACTGAGTTTTCATTGAAAAAACAGGTTGAGATGTAAATAAAAACATCCATTTACATTGATTGTAAGATGGTGTATCCTCTTGGAAAGTTCTTTTTCCATTAAAGACTTTGACTTTGTCGTGAATCAAATAAAACATATAAGAATTAAGGATCATAACATAGAAGGAGTTTTACAAATTATTTAAAAAATGAACAATTTAATTGAATATTTAATAATAATATGAAATTTGTAATTATAAAATCATGTAAGAGGAGGATATCTTCAGTCGGAGGGAGTACAATACAACCATCCATGAATACTTATTTTGGAAGCCCAAAAAATGGGCCGTGGGTCGTAGGATACCCTGCCCCACCCACCCTAAAGTATAAATACTATGCGTCAACTTTAGGCTTAATTTTGATGATAAAACGTTGAAGCCGGGTAGACCCACTTCTGTGTCGGACTCTCCTTCGCTCTGCTGTGCAGTTGGAGCTTCAATAAGGTACAATTCTACATGTAATCATAATTTCCCATTTGAATTTTCTTTGTTCTATTCTGAAATACTCATGTGATTTACTTTCTTATTCAATCACAATAAATAATCAATCTTTTCGTAATCATATCATACTTAAACAATGAACTGGTTATGTGCTGAATTGAATTTGCTGATTTCATTGATGAGGCAATCATTTAAATCAGTTATAATTTTGGTCCAAAGAAAAACAGTTAAGTTAATTCCAAACACCATTGGAACTATGGTATGCCATTAAATCTTTTGTTTTAGTGAAGTAATTAGGTGAAGTGCAAATGTCGGACACAAACGTTGAGGGTTTGAAGGAGGAAGAGGTGGCAGCTGATTCTGATTCTCTTCAAAAACAAATGAATGAGGACAAGTGTGTGCAACAAGAAGACGATGAAAACCACACCATGCCTTCGCCCCATCAGGAGGTATATTTGCTTTTGGATTTTCGTTGCCTGAACCTCCTTTAGTGCTTTCTTTAATTCTGAATATGTGATGCAGGAGGAAATTATCAAAATAAGGTATGGAGGAATACTACCAAAGAAACCTCCATTAATTTCCAAGGTAACAACTGTATTTTGTTTTTCACTTCATCTCCTTCCTCAAGTGGACCTATAAACATCTCCATCTCTACCAGGATCATGAGCGTGCTTTCTTTGACTCTGCTGATTGGGCATTAGGAAAGGTACTGATTTGAATTTGCTCAGTATTATTTCATTAATCTGGAATACACAAATTCTACTACCTCTTTGAAATATACGTTCATAAACAGCAAGGAGCACAGAAGCCTAAAGGACCTCTTGAAGCTCTACGCCCTAAACTGCAGGTACCTGAATAATTATTGCAATATGAATAACACCTAAAACAAGGAGTATTAGTTTTAATGTTACTTTAATTTCAGCCCACGCCCCAGCAGCAGGTGCGCTCAAGGCGCTCAGCTTACGCTCCTGCAGGCGAAGAGGAAGGTACGATGGTGGATTTTACTTGCAGCTTTTCCTATGCTTGTCAAATAACATTTTGTTATTCTTGCTTACATTTTACAGGAGAGAGAGGTGGTGCGGACAACAGTATTTCTTCAGAAGAGGATCAAAGCTGTGCAACAGAGTGCTGCCAAAAAAATAACACTGCTTCTGATGAAAACACTTCCCACTAATGGCTGTCATCAAACCATTTCATGAATAATTGAGTGCCGGCAATGTTGCAACAATCAACCATCTGTGTGTCTACACTAAACATACAGAGTTTGTGTAGCATAAATATTGCTTTTACACTACACTGTTGCATCTACATCTTGATATTGGTTAAAATTTTGTATTCCTTCCCTCTCCATATTTGAGACCTACCCACATTAGAGCTACCAAATGATGGGTGATCAAAACTCGTCAAAACACTTTTTATGTATTTCAATGCATTAAAGTTGTTGGCTAGGCTCAAGCTAGCAAATCTATAAGCGAATATGAAGCTGGGCACAAATACACATAACTGACTGGTATTGAGCAGGTACTGGGGAACATATAAAATAAAAACACATTATGCTATAAAGCAATTTTTGAAAGGAACGTGGACTTAAGGTTGGCTTGGCTCATAAATCAGTCGACCTTTCACCAATTTGTTACTCACAAATTGATGAAAAACTCACCATAAACCAAGTAATTGCATTTTTGAGCTATATATTACCAAAATGGTGAACATATTTTCCCACTGGTAAACCCTAGGGTACATAAACAAAGAAGAAACAAAAATAGATGTTAAGGTCGATTCTTGTTCACTAGATTGTTTAAAGACTGTTAAAGAAACTTCATAAATTTACTATTGTCGGTAATCAGAAAACTTCAGCCACATCTAAAACAAAACACAAGGACACAACAACAAAAGGATTTCTAATCACACTTAGCCATAACATATGGTACTTTTCCAATTGAAACTAGAAAAAAGATGCTGATAAGAACAAAAAACTTAAAATTTCTCTTTCACTTGCTAAAAACTATATCAAAATTCAAAAATTGTATTTCCCATATAAAGGACTTATTTTCCTTCAACAAAGAAGGATGTAAACAGCTAACTTATTTAGAATTAAAAAATAGGCACATTCAAAAAGTGAACCTATATTTACCTATGCACATTTGACAACACCAGCTAAATGATGTTTAATTGTGTGCACATGATCACAGGTGAGCATGTCCAAGAAAGAGAAATTAATCCTGTACATTTAGGTGTGCATTGCAGAGAGCAAGTGTGGAAAAAAAAAGGGGAAAAAAGATTTAATAATAGTTCCACTGCTAGTTTTTTTTACTATTTACTGAATTCAATTGGTCTCAGCCACGCATTTCTATATACCCTGATATTGTATTACAGCTTATTTCACAAGTGTGAATAAATGACAATTGATGCAACAATTTAACCTTATAAATACTAGCCACAGAACAACTTACCTGCTAATCCTGAAGAAATCAATGATGCATCAGACCTGCCAAATTAATAGCACAAAACTAAAAATGCTTCACACAATCCCAATTGTTGATAATACATGATGATTCAATACAGAAAGTGAACCTACCCCTTGAACCGAGTTTTTTTTTTCTTTACCACCCCAACAATCTGTGTATCAATCCAACCAGGAGTTTCTATCACTAGCTTGCATCGATGGTTTCCCCTCTTAACACGGCCTCCAAAACTAACCTGAACAGAATTTTAATTGAAAACGCCTGACTTTAAAGCAATTTTGAGTTTCATAACATTCTCATACCATTATTTCCAACCCATATTCAAGCACACTACCTGTAAACTAACACCATAATTAAAAAATCAAATTCTGTATATCTAAGGAAATAACTAGTAGAGAAGTTTCCTCTTTTGCTTGAGGAAAAAAAGGGTCTCTTTTGCTTTCCATGTCAACTCCAAGAAAAAGAAACAGTTATATGGGGGCTACACAAACAGAACTGAAATAAATGGAGCAGATGAAACCAAAATAAAAAACTTACAACGTGATGGTACAGTAACATTTTAGAAGCAAAATTGAAGTTTAAAGATCTAGAGCCACAATCATGTTATCCACACTTCCATTAGAAAACACGATAGCAATTTCAACATTGAAGCTGAAAAACCCTCATAAATCCAGGGAAACAAAGACATAGCAAACAATCATGCAAGTTTTACAGGGGAATACATATTGTGCTACGACATTCAAGTCACTCAGCTAGAATAAACCATTGGGAGGCAGAATGAACCCAATAATTGTTAGAGTCAAGGCTACAAAAGTTTGTACAGTGAACTGCACCATCCAATAATGGTGGCACCCTAAACAAAGCATCAAGGGTCTGGAGCATAATTTAGTCAAACCCTGTGCAGCTGATCTTCTGGTCTAGGCAGGAGGCTTCATCAAAAAGGGCAAAGGGCTGACTTCAGGATTGTAGATCACGACTGTATATGGGAGAGGGAAGGCAACAAAGGGAATAAGGTGTGTTAGATACTACTAGGTGGACAACAGCAGGCTAGGGTAAAGACGCCATCAGCTAATTGCAGTGTCTCCTTCACTGGCTAAAAATATCAAAACAAAAATTCTTTATTAAAATCCAAAAGAGATCAAAAGAGAAGAAAACAAAAAAATCTACCTGCAGGGCTCACAATCGGGTATTAATGCCCATGATTTTTTCTTTGAGAGGTTGAATTCTGACCAGATAACCTAACAACAGAAGCTTAGAATCAGGCCTGAATAAGATTATCAAAGATGAAAAATAACACATTTATTAGCAAACAGAAAAAATATTTGGTAGGTCTTCCCTATGTAAAAGGAAAAACTCTATGATTTAAAGGAAAAAGAGTAAATCGTACCCACGACTTGAAGAGTGACCACCATACGCGCCATAAACATTTTCGCTGCCACTCTAAAAAATGGCAATGACGTTAAACTTTTCAGAAAAAAATTAAGCACAAAATGGCATGGAAATTAATCACTTGGCTCATGAAGAATATGACTACACCAATAACATCTTTCCTTTAATGTAGCAATTAAAATAAAAAACAAATAAAAAGCAAAATTTGGTATGTATATAAAGATAATCTATACCAGTGAACCACCATAACTTCCATAATTGTCACGAGAGGGAGCATCACCAGATGCATATGAATAACCATGTCCACGTGACTGACTATCACGATTTCCATATTTTGTACCATCTGACATGTCCACTGACATGGGGACATAAGGAAGTACTGGAGGATATCCAGCTAATCCTCCCTCCCTTTCAAATATATTAGCTCTCAAGCGCAAAGTTACTTGTGAAAGTGCATTACAAGCAACATCAAGACTCCCAGTGATCTGGTCAGCATAGAAAAACAGATATCATCTCATTAATTAAAAAAAATGCAGCAAATAAGCAACACAGAAGCGGTTGCCCATGTAAAGTTTGTGGGTATAAAATATATATTATGAATGTGTGGATGTCACTATTAATTGTATTCATAAAAACATGCCAATCACCTGCACCATCTCCTCATCTTCATATGCAACTTTGGGAAGGTTTTCATCTGAAAGAATTCGAATGGTTGCCCTAGTAGCACTCCTCATCTCAGATATAATAGCTCCACCTCTACCAATAAGGCATCCAATCTGTGAGCTCGGAACTAGTATACGGGTGGTGATTACAGAATCGCCTGATTCCCTTTCTGCTTTCTCACTACATCGTGGTTGCAAGCGCAGCGCAGCAATAATGGTGGGAGATGGGTCTTCAAAGAACTGTAAAAGCACGTAGAATTACCAAAAGCACAGTATTACATATGAGAAACATAACTTGCTCATATATTGTCAGGAGAAGAAAAAAATGTGTCCTCACCTCCTTTGCTGATATAAATATAATACAATCATCTCCTTCAGCTCCTGAACTATCAACTTTAATGGATGCTCCAGACTCTTGTCTAATTTGTTTGATAATGCCTCCACCTTTTCCTATCACACCTCCAATATTTCCAGTAGGACACACCAAACGAAGAGAAAATTCCCTTGCAGAAGCTTCATCTCTTCGAGTTGAGTGATTCCCATAAGAACCGATGAGTGGGGCACTCAAGAACAAACCAGCAGATTGATAAATGTTAGCCGACGAGGACAGAAGCAGGTGCTGGGAACGTGATGGATTTTCATGAAGGCGAGACGCCACTTGAAGAAGAGCCTTCCTCACAACAGAAGGTTCACCAACTATCTGAACATCCCCAACCCAAACACCCCCATAAAGAAAAAGAAATTCAGTAGAAGAATCAATATCACTAGACAGTATCATCAATACTGACAAGTTCTGAGCAGATGTCACTGAAAGACCAAAAGTTAAGATAATAATTCAAAATTTAAATTGTTGAGTTCTACATTAAAAGAAAAGTCTGCAGTTAACAATTAAACTGCAATCACTGAAAATAACAGAACCAAGAGATTATGCTCATCAGACTTCCACAATCTCCTACCAATTCCTAACTAAAAGTAAAAAAAAAAAAAAAAAAGTTAAATATGCAATACAACAAATCACAATAAACTTGCCATTGAGTATGTGGCACTTGCAAACAAACTATTCAAGCAGACATACCGCAGAAAATACGATAATGTGAGTCCAAACACTTCCCTTCGGCAATTGTACCCGAAGTATAAACAGGATTTCAATCTTATATAAATTTCTTTGGTAAAGTTAATAAGATTTGAAAGAGATTAAAAGACGTAGAATAACAGTTCATGTAACAAAACCAACATCATAGAGTCAATAAAATATGCTACCTGTAGAAGCTCATCAAAATTCAAGGCACATGGGGGCAAATGTTCATCTTTCAAAACACGAATCTGAGCACGAGTTTCACTTCGTATGTTTTGAATAACTTGTCCACCTTTCCCAATAACACATCCAATCTGATCAGCTGGCACAAGCATCCGAATAGTAATTTGGTGGATATCATCAAAATCATCCTCAGCAGGAGCATCCTCCGCAACAATCCTGTCATGGACCTTGAAGAGAGCATCATGTGCTGGCGCAACATACTGTCCAGAATCTTCAAACAAATTGGTTTCCTCACCAGAACTATAAATAGTAATAATACGCTCATCACAGCCAGGGATTGTCTCACTAATCCTAATACTAGACTTAGTATCAGACCTCAATTGTTTGATGATTTCACCACCTCTACCAATAATACTCCCAATCTTTTTCAAAGGGCATAAGTAACGGTAAACAGTATCTTCCGAACCAATGCCATGCTGCTCAGTCTCATCACCAGGGTTCCTTCGCTTACTCCCTCCATTAGCCGCAGAATCCGATTGAAAATGAATCCTCTTACCATAATTATTGTGATTACTTTGCCCAGCCATCACAGATAGCCACTAAACTGTCAGATGCAAAGCACAAAAAATAAGTATTCAAATCAAAATAACAATTCATTGTAAAATTTGCCAGCATGTAAACAGATAATTAAAAACTGAAGCTATTCAAAACCAGAAGAATAATAAGAATTCATTCACAGAGCAAACTAAGTGCGAATAAGAGCGTGTAATTAGTGGTTTGATTGGAAAAATAAAGAGAAAAAGATAGATCTCAGAAGATTAATTAGGTCAAAAGGAATATAGAGGAGAGAGACGAACACGCAAAGAGGAACAGCGAAGTAATTCGTGTCGTTGAACTTGAGCTTTTACCGACTTTCGGAAACTGAAATTAAAATTTTTTTGAGATATATAATGTATCTATAAATGAAGCGATTAGTGCTTGCGACTAAAATATCTTGCAGACAGGTGTGCTTTGGATTCTATCTTATTTTAGGGTAGCCACTTGGTTAGACTTCGGCACACCGCCTTCATTTTTAATCTTATTGACTATCATCTCCCTTCATGTTTGCCTCAACTATAGTCCAAATAAAACTTATGTAAATAATTATTTTTTACCAGTAATGGAAACAAATCTTGTTAGGGTCGAGTAGAATTTTAAGAAAAGAAAGTCTTAATTTTTAATAAATAATATATAAATAATCTTTTTAGTTTTAAATTACCAAAAAATTAGATCCGATATATAGAGTCAAATTTATAAATAATAGTAAAATGTTTTTGAGTCATATAAGTTTTTTTATTTTATTATTAAAATTAAAAAATATCTAAATAATTTAAAAGATTATTGTATATAAATTATCATTTTTATAAATAATTATTGCATTTAATTGATAATAATAAAATAATAATAAACATTTTTTTACCTAAATATCTTGAAAAAGATTACCAAATATAAATTAATATTGTGTTTGGTTAGATTAAAATTTATAATATTTGAAAATATTTTTTCTTGTGTATTTTCTAAAATATTTCTCATATTAATAATATATTTGAAATTTTTTATGGAATCAAATCTCACAATTAACTAATCTCAAAATATACTACCAAAAATATATATAATTTTCCTTGCATTTTGTAAATATGTTTTTAAATAATATAAAGAAAGACAATAAAGCCACACTTTGGTATCACAATTGAAGCCACGATTTATATAATAAAATCTTATGTTGAACTTGAAATATGATGAATTTAGCATTGTCATATACATGCCTTAGTCTTTCTCATATTTATTTTGAATTGTTAAGGTGTTACTTGCAACCAAACATCAAAGAATTTAAAATTTACAATAGGCAAATGTCCTCCTAAATTTGACAATAAAAGTATAACATACACAAAAACATTTACATTGTGCAGCAAAAAAAAAAAAAAAAAAATATGAATAACAACCTTTTCCAAGGTGTTCTTAATCGCTTCTCCAGATTTTTCATTTCTATAGATTGTTTGAATGATCACAACAATATTTTGATCCAAGTTTGAAAAGAAGTACATACCTTTCTTTGTCTCCTTTATGAGGGTAACTAAGCTTGGCTCACCTTGTTTCACATGAAGTTGAAACACATTTACATTGTCATCAAACTTCTCTATCACAAGAAACTTTTCAACCTCGATATCCTAAAGCATATAGTCAAGAAGTCATAAAAAATTATGAACAAAAGGAAACAAAACTAAAACATGTATAATTTATTGATGTTAAAAAAACAAACCTTGTTTAATAGTTGTGGTATTAAAGTTGCTCAAGAGAATGCCCAAAAATGAGTGCAAGAAAAATTCTAAAATGATAATCAAACACACAGGGATTGCATTCAAAGCTAAAGTCCTAATCACAAAGTTTCCAATGATCCAAAACCAAGAACATATGGATTGGTGTACAAGTCATTACATAACAAAGATTACTAACCAACAAAAACATAACAAAATAAGGGAAGTATTTCCAATTAACAAACACACAATTAGCCAGATAAGGAAATTCCATGCACTTAATCAAGTCCCATTATGAAAAGCTACAAATTGGGTTGCCTTCCAACTCCTCCTTCAACTAATTCATTACCTCAATCATACTAGCCCACAAAATATAGACATCAAATGGAATTACATAACTAAAACCCATTTTATCTTCAACAAAAAAACATAACAAAAGATTATGGGTATCACCTAACCTTAGACAACATAGTTTCAATTATTTACATATTAAAGCTATTAGGATATCTACATCTTTAGAGATGATTGTTTTATGGATCAAAAGAGGGACGATACACATGACATTCAACTAGTTTCTTAATGACATACTCCTTGAAATCCATAGGCAATTCAAAGAAATAATTAATCTTGTGTTCTTCCTTAATAATATGCTCTCTAACATCAAGCAACTCCAGCATACTAAAGTTATCCAATTTTAATAAAGCATTAAACAATGTCATTCTTTTATTTTTTCCTTTAGTCTATTTTTTTGAAATAAGAGACAATCTTGTGTATTTCTTGTTCGACTACTATATAAAATTTTCCAAACTTACCAATTTCTTCAACTAATGCTAAGAAAATCCTTATCATTTCTCTTTCTCTTCTTGCTACTTACAATCTTCTAATTTGGACCAACATTCATTGTTTGACATTTTGCTCTAATTACATCTATTTTCTCTTGAACATTATTGTCACTATCAAGCTCAACATCAACTTCCACTGTATCATCATTATTGTCTAAATTCTTAGTATCGAGTTTTTCTACAACATTAGCTGTTGTCTCAACTCCTGCACCAATGGCTCTATCTTTTCCAAACACTATGACTAAGGAGTCATAATGTGGGAAGGGTTTGTGCCCTAGGATGAATCTACAAAAAATTAAACAACCAAAATTTAAAATAAGCCATAATAGAAATGTGAGAAAATATGTTTCAATAAAAAATATTTAATCTTACCCTAACCCAATCATCTAACACATCTTTTGAAAGTGGTAAAACATTTCTTTTCATCATTCCATCTAAAGCCATTTCCATTCTCAATCATCTCATTTTATGGCATTGTATTTTCTTTTTCATATTTTTACTTTAGATTTGATGTGAGGTGTAGCTTGTTAGGGTAAGTGTCCTAGAGCCAATCGAATTTGACATTTGTAGATATAGTTTTATAGTAATCGTTAATAAATGGATTTACTATTATTTAATTCATATGTTGCTTGTTTATATGATCATACAAATAACATACCCTTAAAATGGTAGAACTTGGACAAAGAGATTAGATAACTGATCATGAGAAACTTATGTACATATTAAGTGGTCATTATAGAAATATTCGTAATCTTGACATTGCAATGATAATGAGATTATCATGATGTTAAACGACCCCACCAAAAGTGGCAACAGTTCTCACATGTCAAAACTATTGTAGACAGTTTGTTATATCACATGAGTGCACATTATAGACGTGTTCATCAGACTGACTCGACTAGAGGATATTCATATGTATGGTTGTTTTAGTATTTATGGAATAAATCCTCTTAACATTGCGAGTGCATATAATCCTTTGACTTGAGGTCATCAGACTATCTTGTGTAAGGATCAGTATGATTTGAAACTATCCAACGTGCCATGACAGTGTATAGAAGATATTGGGAAGCTTACTTCATTACATTTATTGATGATTTTAGTAAATATGACTATGTATTTTTGATGAAATACAAGTCTAAATGTTTTGATAAATTCAAATAATTCAAGAATGAAGTAGAATAGCAAATTGGGAAACAAATTAAAGTCCTTTGAAGTGATGAATTAGGTGAATACTTTAATGTTGAATTCAGACAATACCTGAAGAAAAATGAGATAATATCTCAACTCACTTATCTTAGTACTTACAATATAATGGTGTATCTGAAATGAAAAATAGACTTTGATAGAAATGGTCAAGTCCATGATGAGTTTCAATGATTTACCTATGTCTTTTTGGGGCCATGTCCTAAAAACTATTGCCAGTATACTAAACTGTGTCCCATATAAATTTATGGATAAAACTCTATATGAGTTGTGGACTAGGTGAAAACCTAATCAAGATTACTTGAGGATTTGAGACTGTGAAGTTTATGTTAAAAAATTGATGTTGAACAAGTTGAATGCTAAGTCTAAAAAGTGTATCTTTATAGGGTACCCAAAGGTGACTAAGGGATGCTGCTTTTACCACCCGGAGAAGCAAAAAGTCTTTATTGCTTCTATTGACATGTTCTTTAAGAAGGAATTTATTTTTAGGAGAACTAGTGGGATGAGGGTGGAACTCAATGAAGTTTTTGAACCATAAAATACCATAGATGTTAGATAGGATGATGTGCCATCACAGATGGTTGATCATGGTGAGTAAGTTTCTCCACTCCAAAGGGAACAATCTCAACACACAAAAGAGCTACATAAATCTATGCAAGTACATCATAAGCCAGACAGATTTAATTTTCTCATGACTCAGCATGATGATGTATTGATCATCAATGATAATGAACTATAGACCTACGACAAGACTATTTTAAGTTTAGATTATGATAAATGGTTGAATGTCATGACATTTGAAATAGACTCTATGTATTAGAACCAAGTATAAACTTTAGTAGATGCATTTGAAAAGGTATAACCCTATAAGGTGTAAAAGGGTTTTCAAAAGGAAAACTGACATGGAAGGTAACGTTTATACCTATAAAGCGTAATTGGTTGCCAAATGTTTCATTTAAAAGTATGACATTGACTATGATGAAACCTTTTTGCCAATCACCATGCTTAAGTTTATTACGATTATACTTGCTAAAGTTGTATGTTATGACTATGAAATCTTTAATATGAATGTTAATACTGTCTTCTTGAATGGTAACCTTGTAAAGGACATCTATATAGTGAAACCTGATAGTTTCATTCTTATTGGACAAGTAGACAAAGTATATAAGTTGAAAAAGTCCATTTATAGACTTAAGTAGGTTTTAAGAAGCTAGAATATTCATTTTGATAAAGTAGTTCATGAGTATGGATTCATCAAAAACAAAGATGAACCCTATGTGTATAAAAAGGTCAGTAGAAATATGATTACATTTTTGGTATTATATGTCGATGACATCTTGATTATTAGAAATGACATATCAAACTTGCAATCGGTAAAAACTTGGTTATTCAAGTGTTTCTCCATGAAAGACTTAGAATAAGCAATTTACATTCTTGGGATTAAAATTTATTGAGATAAAAAGAGTAGACTGTTAGGCCTAAGTCAAAACCCATACATAGAAAAGGTATTGACTAAATTTTATATTGAAGAATCCAAGAAAAAGATATCTACCTATGTCCTATGTGTATATCTTTCAAAAGATATACGTCAAAGTACACAATTTGAAAGAGATAAGATGAGCAAGATCTCATATGCCTTAACTATAGGATCGATTATGTACGTCATGTTATATACAAGGATTGATGTCTTATACGCTTGAACATTTGTAGTAGATATCAATTTCATATAGGTAAAAAATACTGGATGGTTGTTAAAAACTTCTTGAAGTACCTGAGAATGACTAATGATGCGTTCTTGGTTTATGAAGAGGAATTTGAACTCACTGTTAGAGGTTACAGTGACGTTAGTTTCCAAACTGATTGTAGATGATTACAAATCTTAATCAACGTTTGTGTTTTATTTGAATGGTGGTACAGTTAGCTAGAAAAACTTCAAACAAAGTACAGTGGCTAATTTTATAACAAAGTCTAAGTGTATTACCTTCTCAATAGTGGTAAAAAAGGTTGTATAATACCGTTTAAGCTCTATTGCCACAACAATGAAGTGATTACTCAAGCAAATGAGTCATGGTCTCATCAGAGGTCTAAGCACATACTCAAACAATATCACTTGATTCGAGAAATTGTTTAACAAGGTAACATACAAATAGTAAGGATTGATATAGATGACAATTTGACTGACATATTGATAAATATTCTATCACAGTAGAAGCATGATAGACATATAATCGAATTTGACATTAAATATATAACTGATTAACTATAGTATAAGTGAGAGACTATTAAGGTAGGTACTATAAAGCCAATCGAATTTGATATTTGTGGATGTAGTTTTATATTAATCATTAATAAATGGATTTACTATTATTCAATTTATATGTTGCTTATTTATATGATCATATGAATAATGTGCCCTTATGGTAGAATTTAAACAAGAGAATCGGACGATTGATCATAAGAACCCTATATACATATTAAGTGATCATTTTAAAAACGTTTATAATCTTGACATTGTAATGAATAAGGGCACATGCAATGATGATGAGATTATCATTTTAGTAAGTAACCTTATTAAAAGTGGTCATAGTTCTCACATTTCAAAGCTGTTGTAGACAACTTGGTACAACATATGAGTGTATGTTATAGACGTATTCATCAGACGAACCCAACAAGAGAATGTCCATATAGATGGTTACTTCAGTGTCTATGAAATAAATCTTCTGAACATTGTAAGTGCATGTGATCCCTTAACTCGAGGTCGTCAGACCGTCTTCTGTAAGAATTGGTATGGTTTGATGTCATCCAATATGTCATTGTAATTGGAGTAACTATAAAAATAATAATCGACCATATCGTGAGACATATGGAGGTTATGATTGATTGATAAAAGATTTGTCACTGTTAAACATATGAGAAGATATCTCACATGAAAATATTGAATGACATTTATGACTGCTTGAATCTGTAACTATAGTGAGATGAGGTTGTAGCCTAATCCATACTAGTCATTAATGTGTATCAATTCATACTAAGAAACTACTAAGATAAACATATTTTTGTCTTAATCTCTAGAGATACTAGTGGACGAAATGATTGAATTGTATATAATTATGATGTTGTAAAAGTTCAATAGATGTCTCCTGACACTCTATTGTCCAGATGACTATGATGCTTTATTAGAGGTCAGTTTTGGTCTTTATTTGAATTCATCTCAAATCTGAACACTATTGACTTAATAAAGAGCTTATAGGTCACATGCATAAATGAGTTGAATCAAACTAAGACGGATGGATTATTTATTGACAATCTAAGTGTTTAGGATTGGTAGAGAGACCACAAATGGACTAGGTTTGCCCAATAGGTTAAAAGGACTCGATTTGACCATGTCTTGACCAAATGCCAGTCATGACTTAGTGGGAGAGATGTCAACCATGCAAATATATCATGTCGATCAGTACCAAGAAAAAAGAAAACAAGCTGATCAACACATACATATAATATTGATCGTGAAAGTTTTTCTTGGCCATACCAACTGGCACACATAGGTGATATGGGCCATACAAATGGCCTAATGGATCCTAAATGGACAAATTTTCATGCCAATCATGCATCTGTGTGTTGAAGGTGTCATACGCACTTGAATTCTAGTCGTGCTCAAATACCTGTATATATATATATATATATATATATATATATATATATATATATATATATATATATATATATATATATATATATATATCCTTATCTATTTTTTTGTGTAAATCAGATAAGGATACACAAAAGATAAAAACCCTAGCTATTGTTTTATATGTTTTCTTCTTCTACTATGAATGATTTTTCTAGTCAAGAGTCCTAATATTCTCTTTGCTTGGATTTCCTTTATTTTCATTTGTGCTCCATGTGGATACCAAGGTGTCACCTTGTGAGGGTTGGATAATATACTATCTCTAGCCACATGAAGTTTGAAGGAGTCATTAACGCATATATTAATTCTAAAATACCTTGTGAGTGTTTTGCATGTTTCATGATTATTATTGTTAAAATGGGTATCCTGACTAGGGTTTTCAGAATTTTTTTGTTTTAAAAAATTTCAAATTTCATTGTACTGTCGGTTATCAGTGCCTTAAAAATCCAACGTAGCTTTTAATCCACTTGATGGAAGTCTTTCCTTTATCTTCTCTAGTTACACTAGATTCCCAACTTTAAAAGTCCTATTATACGCGCTCCAATGTAAGCTTTCCTTTGAAATGAGGAGAAATTTAATTAATATTGCATCTCCGGGTTAGTAATTATTATATCTTTAGATGTTTTGATGATGATAACAATAGAAGTTAAAATGCCTAAAAATGGGGATATTAATTAAAATATACATATGTAGTCACCTTTTTTATACTATACATATATAACCCAAACTATAAATTATCTAAAATACCCTTAATATTTGTAGTTACTCAATCAACACATAAATCTCATTCATCCAGCCAACCCATAAAGCAAAATCATTTACCCAACCAAGGCAAAAAATTACTCATTCACCCACCCGACCAACCCATAAAGCAAATCATTCACCTTGCTAAGGCAAAACATTTTCACCAATTTTAAATTTTAAATTTTTTAAAAATTGGTTGGCTGGTCGGCCAGCTAATTTTCATATTTAAAAATTGGTTAGCCGGATGGTTAGTTGGTTAGCCAACTGTTTTTAATATTTATAAATTGGTTGATCGGCTAGCCAACCTTTTAGGCCAATTAATTTTCAAAAATTTTAAATTTTTGAAAATTGGTTTGCTGGCTAACCAACAAGCCGACCAACTAATTTTCTTTAAAAAAGTTTGGTGGCCAACCACCAATACTTCAAATAGAAAAGTTGACCTTAATTTTTCATTCAAAAAATAGGATGACCCCTAATTTATTTGATAAAAATGGGTTGATTGGCGCCTAACCAATTTGAAATTATTAATTATTAATTATTAAAATTTTAATTTAATTTTTAAATTGTTTTTAACTTTGTTTTTTTCACAATTTTTATAATTTTAATTAGTTAATACTTTAAACATTTTCTTTTGTTTTTTTTGTTGGAATGTTACTGGAAGTAGACCACAACTTTGGATCACCATTGTTTTTTGTCGGAGACTCTTTTCCTTTTAAAAGAAAAGTCAAACTAAAAAGTGACTATATATGTATAGTAAAAAAAAAAGTGGCTATATATGTATAAAAGTTCAAAAAAAATGGTTATTTTAATTAATATCCCCTAAAAATGTCCAAGGAATATGTTAAAAATATTACCAAATAAACACAATTTAAAAACTACAAAAATAAGACATGCATGCCCATGTGTCACAGTTGGACGCCTGTGTGCCTTCCATTTTACAAGCCACACATGAGGAAAAAGTCCCCATGCATTCACCTGTGTTTAAGTTAAAGAGAAATTAACATGGTAAAGTATAGAAGCATCATACACGCCCATGTGTTGAACAACACACACCCATGTATATTTGGGAAATGGCTCATAAAGAGCTTTCCTCATTCACTCTCATCGTGTCTCATAAAGAAATTTAAAGGCAAAAAGAGTGAACGTCCATTCATATGCTAGACACACTTGTGCATAAACAAAAAATCATGCATTCTCATTTATTTCACCATTTAATTCCACATCACTACTTCTGAATTTTAGAAAGGTTTCAAGTATAAAAGAGGAACGATCTTACATTTCAAATGAATGTTTATTCAAACGTATATAAAGAAAAAATTCAACATTTGGGAGCTTGATCAAGGTTGACCATACTCTAAAAAAAAGAAACTCAAGTTAGAGAAACTTGTGTCTCTATGGTAGTTGCCCATGCATCGTATGTTTTCAAGAAGAAAACACCTATTTCAAAGCTCAACATATACAAAATCTCATTAAATGGCCATAGTAGCAATTCTAACCATCCAAAACTATAAATTGAAGATACTCTAAGTTGGAATAGGTTAGAGATTACATATGTAAACTCTTATACTCATCTTCTTCTCTAAATTCTTTCACAAACTCTCAACTCACATTCTTGAGAGAAATACTTGGGCTAAATTTTTGTATCATCCTTGTGAGGCATTATTATTTTATATTCTCTGTACTTACACTTAGGTGAAATCTCAGATAAATTTTTTTATTGGGCATAATCCTAGATAAACTAGTGTACTTGAACAAAATCTTAGAGAACTATTATAAAGAAGGGATTCTTTATGAGTGAAACCTCAAGCCATTTTCTTGAAAATGTGGATGTAGAAAGCTTGAAAGAAAAAGCTTCAAACCACTATAAATTTTGAGCTTTTCTAGTTCTTACTCTATTTGCTTGATGCATTATGTTGTGTTATGTGTTTTTAATAAATTGTCAAGTATTGTTTATGCTTGACTATTTTGTTGAAATTGTTTGTGTGATTGTCCTTGATTAAATATTTGTTTAAAAGATTTAATTTGTTTTAAATTTTTAAATAATCTTATTCATCCCTTCTAGAATTATTAGTCATTAAAGGTTTTCCAATTGATATCAAAGCTTAAACTTTAGATTGCAAAATATAACAATTTTTAAAATTTAAAATCAAATTTATAATAATTAGCACATCTACCCATGTTTTTTGTGAAGGACATAGTATTATAAGACCACAATTGTTTTATGGTTTAAACTATAATCATTGAAAAATTACAATGAAACTTTACATTCAATTAATAGATTATAAATTATAGAGAATAATAGAAAATGATGACCTTATGCCTAAGGACCCTAAGACAAATTTGCTTAAAAAAGAAGAAGACTATGATGAGGAAGATGAAAAATTAATGAACTTATATGCAATAGTTATGAACGTATTGTTTTGTGCATTGAATTCAACTAAATTTAATCGTGTTTCTTTATGTAAGTTAGCTCAAGAAATATGGGTCGTCCTTCAAACTACCTATAAAGGAACTAATCAAGTGAAGAATTCCAAAATCAAGCTCATTTTTTAGGAATATGAGTTGTTTGAAATGAAGTCAGAGGAAAACATAACTAAAATGTATAAAAGGTTCTTAAACTTAGTTAATGATCTTAAAGGACTTGGGAAGAAGTTTGGGACTGTCAAGCTTATTATGAAGGTTCTTTGATCGTTGTCAGAGTCATGGACTATAAAGGTGACAGTTATTGAGGAATCAAAAGATCTTTGCAAAATAGGCATGAATGAGCTTATTGGAAGTCTATTAACTTATGAGATGAAAAGAAAACCTAATGAGGAGGAGACCAAGCCAAAGAAGAACTTTGCCTTGAAAGTAGAAAATGATAAGGATGATTCCTTTATGGATAAGAAAGACATGAATCTTCTTGCAAGAAAATTCAACAAATTCCTTTCCAGAAGCGAAGGGATGAACTTCATAAAATCAAAATTTAAGGAGGATAGTTATGATGAAATTATATGTTATGAATGCAAGAAACTTGGTCACATTCTACAAGAATGCCCTCAACTCATGAAAAGAAAAAGGACAATAATTTCAAAAAGAATGTGCTTACGACCACTTTGAATGGAAGTGATAATTCAAGTAATGAAAGTGAGTCAGAGCATAAGAAAGTCAATCTATGTTTCATAGCCATGAGCGAATTAGAAAAAAAGATTAGTAATTCTAACTCTTACTCATTTAATTAATTATAAGAAGCATTTGATTCTTTAATGTATGAATATAAATACATGTGTGCTAAAAATAAATCTCTAAGAAAACAATTAACATGTATTAAAAATGATTATGAAAATCTCATGAATGACATGTTAAAATCAATAAATAACTTGAATTGATTAAAAATGAAAATATTTTAGTATCAAATGAGTTCAAAGGCCTTGTGAGCAAAAATGATGCATTATAGAAGGAAATATCTAACTTAAATGAGATTTTGAAAAAATTCAAGATAGACACAAAAAGGTTAGACTTGCATCTCAAATAAGTGCATTAAATAAAGAAGCCCTAGGTTATAATAAAAGTAATCCTTTATTAAATGATATAGGCCACTTAAGAATGATCATTCATTGTATTTAAAATGCAAATTTTATGCTTATGTTGGACATACTATTTAAAAATGTCCAATTAGGGATGACAAACCATTCAAAATAAAAAACATTTGAATTTCTAAAGAGACAATGAAGGCTCACCAAAATGGAGACAAAATCATTTGGGTATCAAAGAAGACTTGAATCTCTTTGTAGGAATGCCTTGTTGCATTGAAATGAAAGAATTATCAAATGAATAGCTACACAACGTAACAACTCCAAAATGGAAAAAGGTTAGGATCAAAGTACTCTGGAAATTAAAAATTTTTTATTCAAGATAAGAGCTTGGGATAATCAACCTATATCAAGTAAGTATCTAAACTTTCTTTAAATTCAAGAATTATATGCTTTTAATTGAATTATTGAGTTGGTTGATTGTGTGAATATGTGTATATGAGCATGTTCAATTTATTATGTTGAGATACACATGCTGATGTAATTAAGTACTTGAGTAGATATTGGTCATAAGCATACCTTTTGATTCACTCATTTGATATATGTTAATTTGTCTCATGAAAGTTATATGAAAATGCTAAAACTGATATATGTTTGGTATGTTTTAATTATTTATATGTTCTTGGTTAGTTGACATGTTTTTGAAGCTATATAAATATATGTTGTTTGATATATATTTGCATGCATAATTGTATTTAATGCTTATTGCAAATTCAAATCGAATCAATTTGAACTTGTATTCAAAATCAATCAAAACTTAATTTACAAAAACATTCCTCAAGAAGGATCAAGATATCTAAGATTCATATTTTGTGGTGTTTTGTTTCAACGTATAAATAATGAGTTTCATGGCATAACACTTAATTTCAAATTTTTTAAAAAATTTTCTTGATGAACAACTCGTCATGTACATGAACGCCCGTTTACTATTTTTGGCCAACTGTTTTATGGCAAATGTCAATCATTTTTCAAATAAATTTTCTTGATGAGCAACCATTCATGTACATGAATGCCCGTTCATTATTTTTAGTCAACTATTTTATGTCAAATGTCAACTGTTTTTCAAATTGTAACAAATCGTTCATGTGGTACAAATGTTCGTTCATATGTAATTTAAAATATTTTTTAAGATCCTTGCATGCATGATTATCTACATGTAGTACACACATGTGTGTATTTGGTTTTTCAATTTTTTTCAAAAAGGTGTCTTACACTACTGTGTAGATGAAGTACACGCATGTGTGAAATTGGGATTTTTGTGTTCTAAAGTTCTACGAACACACACTCATGTGCATGTGAGTATATAATAAATTTATTTTCCCCTCTATCATTCGCACAAGCCCTAGCCTCTTTGCCACCGATATCTCTCTTCTCCCTTCAACTCTAACGACCATTTTCGACCAATCTCCTATCAACTCTCATGAAATCTAATGACTATAAGCATTAGTCATCACCAAAATCATCCCTAGTAGTCTTAGCATCTCCAATTCCATCCTTTCTTATGCAATCCAAGCAAAATTTTTTAAGGAGAAGATGGCTCCAAAAATGAAAATGAGGGCAAATTGGTCCTTCAACAATTTCGGGATTAAAATGAGCATCATTGTACAACAGAATAAATTTCGGGAAATTTAACATAGAGGGACATTTCATGGTGAGAATTGTTGGTATTATAATAAGTAGAATGAGATGAGAAACCTTTTTTCTTATGAATTTAGACATATATGAAGATTTTCTATATGAATTTTATAGCTCATTGTCAATACCCGAGGATGAAAATGAAAATATTATTGAGTATACAATGAGTTTTAGAATGAGGGGAAGAGATAATGTAGTAGAAACTAAACATTATGCTTCTTGGTTGGACTGTGATAATGATGAAATATTGAATACTTTTGTGAGTTAGTCTTCAAAGTCACTTTGGCATGATCTAGGAGGTACTAGGTTGTATTACTCATACGAATAAATCAACAGCGTTTAACCATCCACTTATGAGGATTTTAAATTGCATGATTTCATACACTTTGAATGCTTGAAAGAACACTATTGGGCATATAACTGTGCAAGACATGGTACTTTTAAAGGTTTTTTTAAATGGACTAAAAGTAGACACAATAAAGTGGCTTATTTGCAAGATGATTGAAATAAGGAATGATGAATTTGAAATTGTGTTTGCTATGCTTATCCCTTCATTGCCATGAGATTGAATATCACGTTTGATGATGGTGATAATAAGTATATGAAGAAATTCAAGGAAACCCATTGGTTGATTATAAAGGTCTACTGAAAATGAAAATGATTGAAAAAGTTGGAAACAATGGGTGGCGATTGATTAATATGGGATGTTAACAAGGAGAAAATGATGAAAAAGAATAAGCAAGAAAAGAATAGGTCGAGGAAGAGCAAGATGGGTCAACAATGCTAGTGATCCCTCTGTACCAAAATCAAGTTCAAGACAAGGGAAACGAGCAAGGATTGATCTGGTTGTTAAGGAAATATCTCTAAGTGGTGTGAATCACCTTATTCAATACATGGAGAAGAGATTTGATGCTATGGAGTTGTCTCATAGAGCCAAATTTGATGCTATAGAGGTGTCCCAAAATGCTATGAATGCAGCAATCAAAGACATGCATGGACAAATCACCAACCTGAAAGAGGACTTCTACCAAGATCAGACATCCAAACACACCCCTCATAGCCATGATACCTACTTCATACATTTTACTATGTTTTCACTCATATTGCATTTGACATTATCTTAAGGAACATTGTAGCTTGATGTTTTGTTTGAAATCTTAGATTGTGTGGATATTAAGGTATATTAACATAGCTTTGGCATCTAGGCATTAATTTTGAAATCATGTAAAAATACCTAGGTGAAATAATTTAAATGACATATTGATGATGCTTTTGACATTTTTTGGATATTAAATTACTTTATTATTTTGATTATCTTGTATCACTTGATTATGACATTGATTGGGTTGATTAAAATAAACTGAAATACGATTAAAATTGTTATATTGATGTTTTGGGTTGAGATGATATATTTTTAACATTATTGATATGAAGTATATTGGTGGATATGATTTTTTTATGATTGGATATTGTTTTTGGATATGTTTTATGATTGGATATATTTTATGCTTGGAAATTGTTTTCAATACAAATTTTGATAATTGAATATGAGATTACATTGATAAATGGCTTTGAATGATATTGAAGAAGAGGTGATTGACTAAATGATTTCAAGGCATATAATTTATTTGTGATTATGTTCAATGATAATGGATATAATAATTAAATATACTTTTTAATATGAAGTATATTGAAATATAATTGATGGTCTGGGTTCCATTAATGGTTATGCTATCCTTCATATGAAAATATTGCTCACTTGTTATTTTTTGAGTTACTTGTGATGATTGTTGTTTGAGTTAAATTGAAATTGAAGTGATTTGATTACTTGAAGTTGCATTGAATTGAAGATAGCTTGGTTGATTTGAGTTGAAAAGTATTAGAGTTTAAATGACTTGGTAAAATTTTGCTTGGAAAGAAGTTTGGTTGTTTGAATGCATATATTGGAGTGTTTTAATTCATTTTGTTTGTTGACAAGAAAAAGGGAGAAAGGATAAATATAGGAGACATCATGTTGAATTTTTAAAATTTTTTCAAAATCAACTTATTTTAACACCAAAACTTGATAAATATGTTTGTTAAAATGTGTTAAAGTTAAAGGGGGGATTACATAGATATTAAGTTAGGGGGAGAATGTTTTTAATTTGTGTTGTTCAACCTTAAATTGGTAATCCAATAAAAATTCAAACTTAATTTATCATTCCTTTTTTTTTTTTTTTTGGATTAATGCCAAAGAGAGGGAGAGATAAATTGAATTAAAATTTATTCATTTAAAAGCCTAAAAGAAAGGGGGAGTTAATTTTAAAATTTTGGGGCTTAAAAATTTGACAAACATTTTGGCAAAGTCACAAAATTTTGATAATTTTAAGGGGAAGATTTTTGATTGCATTTTTGCTTGCTAAAAATTTTGATTCAAACTTAATTTTTGTCATCAATACAAATGGAGAGATTGTTGGATCCTTAAGTATTTTAATAATGATAACAACACAAGTTAAAATATCTAACAATGTCCAAAAAATATGTTAAAAATATTACCAAATGGACACAATTTGAAAATTTTAGAAACAAGACATGCACGCTCGTGTTTCATAGTTAATACCTCGTATGCCTTTCATTTTACAAGCCATACATAAAGAAAAAGTTCCCATGCATTTGCCCATGTTCAAGTTAAAGATAAGTCAACACAGTCAAGTGTAGAAGCATCATACACCCTTATGTGTTGAACAACACACGCCCGTGTTTATTTGGGAAAAAGCTCATGAGAAGTTTTCCTCGTTTACTCTTGTCGTGCTTCATGAAGAAATTCAAAGGTGAAAACAATGAATGCCCATTTATAAGCTAGACACACCCATGCATTGGCAAAAATTCATGCATTCATGTTCTCTTTCATTTCTTCATTCAATTCCACGTTCACAACTTTAAAATTTTGGAAGGGTTTCAGATATAAAGGAGGAATGACTGTACATTTCAAATGAACATCCGTTTGAACATATATTGAGAAGAAAATTTGTTTGTTGGAAGTTCTAACTAAGTTTAATTGTGCATTAAAAAGAAGAAACTCAAGTTAGGGACACCCATGTATCCATGCTACATGCTCGTGCATTATACATTTTCAACAAGAAAACGTTTCTTTCAAAGCTCAATGAATATAAACAAAATCTCATCCAATAGTCATATTAGCAATTTGAACCATCCAAGATTATAAATTAAAGATCCTTTGAGTTGAAATAGGTTAGAGGTCACTTATGTAAAATCTTATATTCTTCTCTAAATTCTCTCACAAGCTCATAACTCACATTCTTGAAAGAAGCACTTGTACTAAATTTTTGTATCAACCTTGTGAGGCATTATTGTTCTATATTCTTTGTACCCAAAGATAGTTGGACAAAATCCCAAATAAACTATTATATTTAGCATAATCTCAGATCAACTAGTGTACTTTGATAAAATCTCAAAGAACTATTATAAAGAGAGGTTTCTTTACAAGTGAAACTTCAAGCTGGTTGCTTAAAGAAATGAGTGTATGAGACTTGGAAGAGAAAATTCTAAACTATTATAAATTTTGAGTCTTTCTATTTCTTACTCTCTTTACTTTATATATCATATTTGTGTTGTGTGTTTTAGATAAATTATTAAGTATTGTTTATGCTTAATTATTTTATTGAAATTGCTTATATGATTGTCCTTGATTAAATATTTGTTTAAAAGATTTAATTTATCTTAAATTTTTAAATAATCCTATTCATCCTCTTTAGAATTATTAGTCATTAAAAGTTTTTCAATAATTTAAAATATATAAGGTTGAGATGGTAATCAAATTACCCTTTATATTACCTATTACATCAACTTAATTATAAAATATTAGTGAAATCTTCTTTTATCTTTACAACCCAATAAAATAATCTAAGTAATAAAAGATAGATTGTTGGAGCAATGTTTTATTCCCTTGACCAAAAACCCCAAGAGTATTGTTAATCAGGCTTATCTATTATTTAAAATAACTTATGCGCTTATTTAAATTTATAATCTAGAGGCGGGAAAATGAGTTCCCAAGCTTAGCCTTGCTCAAACCTATTGACTCTGTAGACCCAAAACCTCATATCAGGTTTTTATATTGAAAGGCTCAAAAAGAGACCGCTTATAGGTCTTTAAGGCATTTTCCCTTTATTTATTATATTTACATTTAGCCCCTTTAAATTATATTTCTTATAGTTGTTCTCTAAATACTCTAGAGAAAATTGTATTAAATTCCTTTAGAGTAAAATTCTTATACTTAACCTTGTAAAACTTTAAATTAAAGTATAATAATATTGTTGATGCAAGTTTACGTGCACCAATAAGAAGTACTCAAGACTTGATCAAGTGCAAAGAAATTCATAATGTTGATTGGAATTAGTAAGATAATATTGTATTCATTATGTATGGTGGTGATAAGAGAATAATTATGATTAAGTGAGATTAGATGAGTGAGATGAAGACAAAGAAGGTTTTAACATAATTTGACCATTGCTCACGAGTCTATATTTACAATTATGATATTTATGTCTTTAAGAAGAAGTTTTATATAAAATTTATAGTTGTTACCGAAGAAGTGTCTTGAGAGATCTATGATAGGGATTCAACGATTGATCCTTCCACCTCAGTGTAGTCCTTTATACTTATAGGATTGAGTATAAAGTTCATGTGGATATAGTATCACAGTATTCCTAATACAAATGTGAATCTAGAGATTAATTAACATTATAATTGTACAAAAATAAGATAATTACATTTATTGTATAATCTTAATTTGATAGGAGATGATAACTTTTCCCTGTAGGTATGAGATGGAATAAGAAGATATTCTTATCGATGTTAAAGAGTTAATATGTCAAGGGGAATTCTTTTAATTGTCTACAAGTGATGAACCTTTTATCTCATTATGGCCTTATCTAAGAGTAAATGACATGTCTAGTTGTTGATCGAATAATTTGTCATTAGGTAGTTACATTTTGAGTGTAGTTTTATATGAGTTTGGTCAAGAAATTTTATGGTATAATAATTATCCCTCAGTTTTTGGAGTACTAGTAGCAAGATTTCAAAAACGTATTTACTTTAAATCTACATAGATGGACAACATATGGAGTTTTAGAGTGGGCATGTCCTGTGTTATGATCATAACATTTGTACCAAGCATTTATTGTGTTATATACACATGTCATATGCCAATCATAGTTATTCATGTCACCAAAATGTCTTGATAAGCACATTTTCATGTGCATTATCATATTGATGTCATGTGTTATAGGTTTAATTTGAGCACAGGGATTGCTTATTGTTTAGCCTTGATTTTCATATAAAAAGAAAAGATGAAAAGTGCCTTTCATCATTTTTGCTTTAGTTTTCTCTAAAGTTCTTATCATTCATTGATACTTTTGAAGTGTTATCTATTTGTCAAATTGATTCCTTAAAAACACAATATTAAAGAGTTATCTTTACCCATTATTCTACAAATAAGTTTTCTGACTCTGATTATTTGAATTTTCATTATTGCATTATTTGAGAGTATTTTCTAAAGTTTTTTATGTAGATACATGTTCTTAAGGTTTTAAATAGTTTTGTCCAATTAGGTCTAATGCTAAATAGGCTTGTAGATTGATTTATGTGATGCTATTGACTTTGTTATACATTTTACAAAGATGAGGACACTAGCAAGATGACTTATTTAACTAACCAAAAATTAGGACTCAGGGTAACGACATTTTGGGTATTCATCTAAGGACTCTAGCTTATTAGAGCATGCTTTTGTTAGCCTTTTATGTTAGGGCAATAGTTGGTAAAAGAGAAACAAGTCGCTCTTATAGATTAAGGAAAACAACCAATAGAATTGGTTGACAAGAGGTTGTGTATTGCTAAGCATCCTCTTATAATTGTTGAAGTTACCTTATCTGGGTTACACATGCTTTTGAGCAAGCACATTTTCTTATTCCTTTTTCTTCATGGTCTTAAGGTACTGAGGATAGTGTCGAGATGCATTTTAAAGTTGCCCTATAGCTTCCATGCTAAGGGAATGTGTCTTAAAACAATAGTGGGCATAGTTTTAAGGGATGTTTATACCTATGAAGCTCAAGAAGCTTGTAGATGACATCACTAAGGTAATTATCTTTATGCTTGTTCTTTAATTATTTTTAGTTCATTTATGGCATTTATCTTATTGATGCTTCTTATTTTGTAAGCAAGTTCTAAACAGGTTGCCTCTCATTTACAATGTGGCTTATCTTGCTTTCATGAGTAATGCTAAGCATTGCAACTTACCTTAACAAAGGCACATGAGAAAGGCATGACTTAAAATGATTTTTAAAATGAAAGAATTAGGGTTTCTACAAGGGCACTTAAAGAAAAACTTTGTAACTTACATAAAAACCTAATACCCTTTTCATAAACATTGGGAGAGAGGGTGAGTGAGAGTTGGAAAACATTTGCATCATTTAAAGCCATTCTTAGATACGTGTCAAACATCTATTCAAGATTAGAAAATGTGACATTTAAGACATCATGACTTCTAAACGAATCAACTAACACACAACTCATACATCTGACACATTGAATGCTCAACATTACCACTTTCCAGCTAACTAAAATCTTGATCGTTTACATGATATTTATCTATGAAAGACATAAGAGTATATGTAGTGCTATTCACACTTCTGAAACTGGGAGAGCAATTGTTATACAATCAAAAGTCCTCCCCAAAGGTTAACTCTTAAAGGTGACTATATATAGTGACTATTGAACAATGATTAGCAGATTGCAACCATAAGACAGTGACTAGTAGAGTACAACTAATCAATTGCTCAAGCTTACAAGTTGAATGAGCAAAACATAGAAAAAACTAGCTTTTTTAGAAGCCTCAAAGCCATCTACCACGTACCCTAATAATTTTAGTAACAATTCAACATTACTGAGTTTTTTTTATATAAAGGAATTTGTTGCTAAAAATCAATAACCAATAAATAACAGTTATGTTATCTACTATTTCAAAAGCCACTATAATATTATTGACTCCAAACTATTGTATTTACTAAAACGTAACCTCATCATTATAAATATGAATAACAAGTAAGGATTATGATAAAAAAAAAAAAAAACAAAGACAAATTAGTTACAATCATTCAAATAGATTATTATTTTGTAATACCTTTTGATCAACTCAATAACAACACCATAGACTTAGGCTCTTATGGTTTTATAGGTGAACCACATAGAAGATGTGTGAATATTGAAGTAGTTTGGGTTATTTTAGTAATTGTTATTTATTGACCCAACATGGTGGTTCTCGTCTTAATAAACAATGGGCAAGTGCCTATCTTTTCAAGACCAGAAAGTAGAACCTCGTTGTCTAATGCATAATTATGTGCCTTATTAAACAGTTGTTCATCACTCTAAAGTCCAAATTTATGATTAAAATTAAAACCAATTCAATTTAGAAAAATTAAGTTTCAAATAATTAATTACCTAAGTAGTTTTTAACAGCTTAATTTGTAAGAGTAAAGGGCATAAACGTGGAAAAGGAGGGTAAGTTGTTGAAATTGATCTCCCTCCCTCGCCTCTCCAACAAATTAGGGTTTTCAATTCTTTCTTCAAACGTCACTTCCTTTAACTTGTAATTGTAAGTTTACTCTCAGTGTTTGTTGGTTGTGCTAAGTTATTTTGTTGACAGATCTTAATTTTTAGTTTAGTTACCGTATATAATTGTAATGTATGATGGGAAAGCTTGTATTTGAGATGATAATTTGTATGCTCTAAATGAGCCCCTCGTCCAAGCTTTGTATCTCGTGAAAGCAAGTGTGACTTGTAGTTGTGAGGGCTGTAGAAAATAGCTAAGACGGGGTCGCTCTGTTGTGTGGCCGCAAGGCCACATGGGTCAAACACAACCAATAGGGATTGGTCTAGGGCTCCACATGAACCTTACTGGCGAGCTAATTCGAGTTTCTCACCAACTCCATCTGGATGGGATTTTCAATTTCAATCTGAAGGTGAAGGGTTGCCACATGTTTCACATGACAATATTCAATTGTATGGATCATCTACATCAAACAGTAAAGAAAGCAAGAACTGGGTGAGAGGCAATCTGCTTTATAATCATCAATATTCAGCATCTGATGGGGCCGGGGAGTTTTTAAGTAGCCCTTCTGATCTTTCACCTGGTCCTCAGTGGACTCCTCCTGCAATACAGGAAATCATAATTGATGATTATGAAGCTCCAACAAGGAGAGGTAATATTGTATTATGGATATTGCATCTGTTTTTAATTGGTCTCTAATTTCAAGTTCATTTCTGTTGCTACCCCGATAATGCTTAACTGTTATTTTTGTTTGAAATAGTGTGTATTATAATATCTAGAATATGATTGAGATCAAATTTTGTTTCTTAGGATTGGGGGTCTGTAGGAGTTAATCATTTAGTTTTTTTTTTTTTTTTGGAATAGTGTGTATTATAATATTTTTGTTTGATTACTAATTAATAAAACTATTCTTGTTTTTGCCATTTCCTAGTCATTGATTGAACAAGCTTTTTCTTATTCTTATTTTTGGCTTCAGGTACTAAACTAAGATAAATTTTGAAAACATTTAGCATAATTGTTGATTTACTTTGCATCTTTATATTTTCATGTTGGACTCAGTGCTGGGTATTGTCTCTTCTGTTATATCCATAAACTTCTTAAAATCATTAATTAAAATGGATTTTTAAACTTAATGTATGACTTTTTTTGGCTAGGAGAACTTGCATGGATACAGTTAGTCAAAGTGGGTAGTATGCCCATTGCTTCGCTGATAAAACTTCTTAACTTATTATGTTTTGATAAGAATACTTAAAAACTACTAATTTCTAACAAGGCAACATTTGGCTACAAAGCCTTTTTGAGAAGTCTTTGTGAAATAGCATATTTTCTTCTTCTCAAGTTTTCAACAGAAGTAATATATTATGTTGTAAGCAATTGTGATGTCCATAGATGGTGGTTTTAGATGTATACAGTCCTAAAGTGATGTCACCTTTACTTTTTCTTAGTTATACATTCATTTTAATGATGATCCACAGCTTATTGAGGGTTTTAAGATTGATTGTAAAAGTTCATCTTTCTGGCTGCCGTTCTGATTATAGCTAAAAATAAACCAATAATCTCGATGTCATCATTTTCCTTTTTGCTATTGTTCATGTTTCCATTTACTTGTATATAAACTTTTGTGTTGTTTCCTTTTCTTGTTAGATTCCATTCTTAGGCAGTGCTCTTTTACACCCACCATTGAGGTATAGTATTCTTCTCTTTTCTCTTCCATTTAATTTGATATGTTTTCCGTCATCAGTATTTCTTAGTGGCTTTAAATTCATTCAGGGAATGTCAGCAAATGTAGATAGCAGAAGCTCCACATCGTCTCACTCAGACAGTAGTGAGTCTGAGCTGAGAGCCAAGTCTTGTGTATCCTCCCACTGCAACTTTTCAAGTCATCTTTCATTTATGTCCAAACCTGTTTACCCCCTGTCCTTTCCAGCCCAAACTTCTGTTAGAGAAAATACAAACTCTGCAGCTACCCTGTTGCTGGACTATGATGCTTCCACTCCACAAAGGGAGGCCCATAGTTGGAGTAGTGCCAGTAGCAGCACAGATTTTGCTGACATGTCAGGGCCATTTGAGGCTGAAATTTATAGTCGATCATATATTCAATCAGATGGTTTTAAATGTGGATTGTGTGAACGATTTCTCTCACAGAGATCACTTTGTAGTTCTCGTAGGATTGTGAGAAGTGGAGACATGCCAGTTGTTGGGGTTCTTTCATGTCATCATGTTTTCCATGGAGAATGCTTGGAGCAAGTAACCGCAAAGACACATAGAAGTGACCCTCCTTGTCCACTCTGTATAGGATTCCAAGAGGAAAATTCCCCTGAGCAGAAAGTTTTTTCAAGGCATAGGAATAGTTTTTCAAGGCTTAGACCATCTTGTGAAAATGGCCAGTCTAGGCCTTGGGGCTGTGGACAAGTAGGAGATTGTGTTGAAGGGGCTTTGCATGTACCTACACATAATACTATGTTGTTGGTTAACCGAAATCGCATTAAGAAGAACCTTTCTTTGAAGGGCAATTCAAGCAAGGAATTTATAGGTAAGTTGAGGAAAACTGGCTCATACTCTTCACAGCTGTTCGGTGGAAATTTATTTGACCAGGCAACAGTAGGTTGTTCTACGACAACAGTAGGCCCACGTATGAAAAGATGATCCTAATCCTGTGGATGATTAGGAAAGTGAAATTGATTCTCTTAGCTGTGATTTTTCTACCACCGTTTTGTTGCGATTAAGTTTTTCAGTGAGCATGTAGTGAAAGAGATTGGAGACCTCCTCGTGTAGATAATGATTTTCCAGTAGTGCTGTGTTAAAATTAAATTTTGAAGTAGTCTATTTTATGTTTTACACTCTCTGTTCCTTTTGTGCTTGATAATAATAAATGTAAACATTTCAAAGTTCAAGCTACGAAGTAGAGTTTTTATCTGTCATTTCATTGACATCGAGCATGTTCACTTGTTTTGACGACTATTTCATTGACATCTGCACTCAGGCCTTCTCTAAGTGAATGGATTTGACACAGGATCGTTGTATTGACAAATAGGCCTTGGATATCAGCCCATTTCCATTTTCATTTTCATTTACTAATGGGCACACATTCATTGCCCTTTGAGTCTGAAGCCCTAGGGGTCATTCTAAGAGTTGTTGTATGAATCATGTCTACTTAGATCATTACGCAGAAGATTCCTGATGGAAATTTGGATCCTCTGGTATTATTCGTCAATGGGTCGAGTTGTTGTCCAGTCCAATTTAACTCGGGTGCGGAAGTACTAGTATTAACTCTTTATAGCGTTATAAGTTTATTATGAATCAGAAGCAAAAAGAGGATCAGAAACCAAGAAATTCGAATGCCCACATAAGAAATGGAGACAGAAGACTCATTCAATACGTGATAGTGTATTTGCGTATGATGGGAAGGGACATTGAAGGATAAAACCCAGAATAAAAAAGATTCCCCTGTGCCTGAATAATTTGCGCCCATAATCCCATCTCTACTTTCAACTAGTATTCTTACTTTGACTTTTCCAAATGAATTGATTCCAAGGCGGTGAATTCTTTTTTCTTTGTAATCTCCTTGAGAAGGAATCCTAGAAAAGCAAATAGGTGTTAGAGTGTGAAAACGAAAATTCGTTTTGAAAACTGAGAAAGACCATTATAAAAAATGGTCCTCCACAGTCCTTGAGAAAAAGCAAAGGGCCAAAGCAGGTGACATGTTGCATACTTGTAATGGTTTAAATCGCTGTACAATTAATTATCATGGACCATCTTGTATTTTTTAGAAGATGAAGTGAAAAACAAAAAGACTTAAGGAATGAATACTTGCAAAGCTGACCATGGATGGTCTTCCCCACAATCATGTGATGTGTCGCGATTAGCCTAGACAATTGCACATTTGTACAGAACTCCATCATTCAACTTGGATACTGGATGGGGTTCCTTTTGAAAACATCACCGATTCACACTGGGCCCGCTAACATGCGCATATTCTAGTCATTGTCATTTGTATCACAATTCCAACCATTTCAAAGACCGTGGCGCCCATTTGGACCAGTACCAAAGACTCGTTCGTAACATGTCGCAATGAATTAAAGATGGCCAAATGCGGGAGATGATGTGACAATTTATGATCAGAAATGCCATAAATATGCTTGACATTGTTGTTTGATTTCAGAGACACGTGGTTCATTACTGCCTTTATTTGGTATTGACATAACCACCCACATTAATCAAGGTTAAGTAGGAATAAATATGTTTGGTCCATAGATACAATTGCATATGAAAACTTGGTTGAATTGGACCCAAATAATTCAATTTTACACCAAAATGTAATGCTCATTAATTGACATAGGGATTCATATCTGTTGAAATACACCTAAAGTAGAGCTAGCATAATTAATTTGAACTAAGGTGGTGAATGAGAGAGTTGTGAAGCATGTGATGGAGGGACTGTACAGTTTGAACATGTTGGCATGGCCCCCCCAGATGGTAAGACTATTGTCATCGGACTACTTATCAAACACTACGATTTCTAATCTAAACTTGTCACTAGTGTTGGTTTTACACTAGTCATTAAAATAAGATTGCATAATTTTAGCCTTGTATAAAGGAGATTTTACAATAGGTACTACCATATTCAACCAATAAATTGGAGAAAGTAAAAAAATATTGACCAAAAATCACTATTTTTTAAATTAAAACATATTTTAAATCAGTTTAGGGCTTAATATAATATTGAATATGGATGTATCTTAGAGTTTGGTGTTGATTTTTATATATTTGTTGTTAAAACTATGTTTTGCGTTTAGAGTATAAATTTTAAAATTTCAGTAGATAAATGTAATTTTTTGAGAGAAAATTATTCTAACATTAATGGAAAATTGATTTAAGAAGGATTACGGTGTGATTTTAGGTAGATAAAAGTAGATTTAGCTTAAAATTATAAAAAACTCATCGGTAGGCATTATTTTGTTCAGTAGGCATAATCACACCTATTCAGCAAATCATGTCTATTGATACTATTCAATGAAGGAGGCAAAATTTAAATTTTCAGAGGGGCTTCCGTAGTTAGGATAAATGATATATGACAGTAGACATTTTATGGGACAAATTGAATTTGGTAGACACAACGCCTAATGGGGTTTGTATAATAGTTTTCATATAAGGGGTACATTGATATTTGTCTGGTTAGGGTTTTTTTTTTTAAATTTTCTTGTTTTTATTATAAAGTGGATTTTAGGTGTTTTTTTTTTAAGGCCAAAAGACTTATTCCCATCTAAAGTATGTTGCATTCTTAGGTTTCCACCTCTTTGAAAATCTCATTCACCTCCCTATAGACGGTTAAAGGGAACGAAACCCTAATCCCTTAAAATTTTATCTCATTTTCCCCTCTTAAATTTTAAAAAATAACAAATTTCTCTCCTAATCTAAGTTTTAAAAAATCATATTTCCCCCCTTAGGATTTAGTTTCAATATCTGACCACTCTCTTCGATGCCATCGCTGACCATCTCTCTCTTCCGATGGTTTCCCTTCCTTTGACAGTTTGCCTCAAATAATCTCAACCCTCTAATCTCATGCGACATCATCTGGGAAGATGAATGGTCTTCCCAAATGATGTTGCACGACATCGAAGAGTCGAAATTATTTGAGACAAACCGTCGGAGGAAGGGAGAGACAGTTGGCGATGGTACTGGAGAGAGTGGCTGAATATTGAAACTAAACGCTAGGGGGAAATGTGACTTTTTAAAACTTGGTTTAGGGGAGAAAATGTTAGTTTTTAAAATTTAGGGGGGAACGAAGATAAAATTTTAGTTTATTTTTAATATTATATAAAAAATAATGATTTTACCTTTAAAATTAACAAACTTAATAGTCCATGATTGGATAAATGAGATTTTCAAAGTTAATGGGCGAAAACCTGAGAATGCAGTACATTTTAGGTGGGAATAAGTCCTTTGGCCTTTTTTTAATAACATTTGAATTAATCAAAATTTTGAATTTTCTTTCCACATATCAATATTCAGTTCTAAAAGAAGCAACCTACTTCCCATGTTTTTAGCTTAAATTAATGCAACGTTTAAATTTTCTCTAGGGACTTTGCCCTTCTGCCTTCCTAAAAGGTAACCCTCTTGACCCTTGCCCATCGAACAGGTAGTGGGACCTTTACAAGGGGGTTTTGCCCCTTGATGCCCATAATGACTCTCAATCAACCTTAAGAAGACGTTCTTTAGGCATGATTAAACTCCACGCTCTAATGTTCATTTCCCTCCATATAAAAAGGTAAGACACAATACTTAACGTATTTCTCGTGTGGTTTTATAATTATCCATTGGAAAGTACAATGAATATGGTTACATGATATTGTCTAATGTTTGTAGGTGTACATTCTAGTTAACTTTGACAACAAACATTAGGTTGTCAAGTTTGGATATCTAAGACACTCGTTAGCCTGAATGATTGGACAATGTTGAAGTCGCTATTAATAATCAACCACTTATAGAGTCCATCTAGATTAGACGAATCAGAAAGCATAAGGACTATATATTGGTCATTTGTTTGTTCCATCACCATTTAGCTTATACATTTTTGTGTTTTGTACATATGTTTGTATATTGCACTCATTTATTTGATTGATTCTTTGTGTATGTGTGTGTGTGTGTGTGTGTGTGTGTGTGTATATATCTATATATATATATACACACACATATATATATTTGTGTGTATGTATTATGTTACCATTGTTTGTTTACCAATCAAGGTTTAGGGTTTATAGTTTATAGTTTATAGTTTAGGGTTTAGAGTTCATAGTTATAGTTTTAGGTTCATGGTTTAGGGTTTACGAATTAATGTTTATGCTTTAGGGTTTATCGTTCACAACTTAAGGATTACAGTTCACGATTTAGGGTTTAGAGTGAGAGTTTCAAGATTTTATGGTTTACAAATTAGGCTTTAAAGTTTAGAGTTTAAAATTTATGTAACACCTCTTCAAAAAGTTTTACCCTCCGAAGGGAAGTGCAACCTAAACTTAAACATAACATTAAATGGAAATTATATATACAACATGACAAAATTACCAGATCATCCTTCATATTAAATATGTGGAATCCATACCCAAAGTGTCAATACAGAATAAAAGAAATATGATCTAGGTGTGTGTGAAACATAATTATAAATAACATAAAAAAAAAAATCTTAAACATTAAATCTTCTAGAAGTCCTTCTCATGCCTCTTTTAAGCTAACCTACCACCATGTAGTCGCTAATCATATCCCATTTGAAAAGTTAAACAAAAATGGATGATCAATTATTCAGTAAGTATGAGCACCTCTCTTATAAATAATCAAATCTCATTCTTCCTTTGTTACTACTTGCATTCCTAAGCTTTATCTATCTCATTATCAAGGATTTATTTTTACCCTATTTTGATGACATAGAATGCATCGCAAGTATACTTAATCATCATTTTCTATGATGAAAACATTCTTTGAAATTCATTCCAGTTAATTTCTAATCTTTATACTGATCAAACAACACTGGGTTAGGGATTTGGCACCCTGGTCATGTGACTTAAACTTTTAGGTAGTGTATATGAACTTGTTCTAACATCTTTTATGGATGCTAATTTGTGGACTTTCTTTCATAACACATCTCTATAAGTGCATACCTCTTAATGGGTGCATATGGTGAACGACACATCCTTTTTATAGGTATAACACCTCTTTATGGGTGTATAACCTATGTCATAGATACCTCATTGCAATAGTCTTTTAGTATGCATTTCTCTATTTCAATGAGAAAGGGAAGTTCACCTAAGTGATTTAACTATTTTTATCTTAGGATCTTTGTGTCCCACACGTGTCCTATAAGATATTTGTGTCTCACAAATGTACTCTTGGAATCTTTATGCCTTATATGTGTCTTACACAGTCTTTATTTCCCAAACATGTATTCTTAGGATCTTTATGTCCCACATGTATCATACGAGATTTTAATGTTCCATCATCCTACATTAGGAAAAATACATCAAGCTATTTCCTAAGTATTTTTCTCATTATCATAACTCTATGATATGTTTTCATATTTTTTAACTTATCTTAATATCATTTCAAGCTTTAGCTTTCACCTATCATGTACATACTCATGATTATCATAACTTTTCTTACTTTCTCTCAAGCATCTCTCAATAATCCAATGTACCACATGCATCCGTATTTATCTCTCTAGATAGCTTTACAAATAGTTATCCATTACTCTAAGACATGTGTTCATATATTCTCTTATGCATGATTATGCGTTATCTATGTACCAGCATGCATCTAGTCTTGTCATGAAAGTGGATAACTTCCCTCTTACATTCATTCATACTTTCTAAGGTTTATGACCATGCATTACTCGTGTATATGCGTGTATTCAATCTTGACATGAATATGCATGTCTTCCCTTTTCATTCTCATTCATGTCTTTACTCATGCATGGTTATGTGTCTCATATGCACGACCTTACGCCTTTTCTTTATGGTCAAAATATCTTTTGTCTTCATGTTTGTGCATAACATAGAGGTACTATTGTCATTTCCTATCAATGAATAGTTGTCATTTCCTATCACTTTCATTCACGACTTTGAAAATTTGAAGACATAGCTACAATTGTGTATCTTATTAGTACCAAACATTTACACATGGCATGAGAAATTAATTTGACTGTTGGAAGCTCTGATCGAGGTTGACCTTTAGTCGAAAATGTCAGTACCGACCATTCCAGGTAAGAGTGACGTCCATTTAGCCACACTTTTTAAAAGAAAAATGTCACTTTCGGAAGTCAACAATTACATTTTCAAACTCAATGGCTCTATCACATTTTCCATCCATATTTGCCTATAAATTGAGCTTATCTAAAGTGAAGAAAAAGCTAGACATCATATTGATACATCCTTGAACTCAAAATCTTAAAAGTTCAACTACTTTCACTCTTTCTCTAAGCTAACTCAAACACTTGAGAGACTACTTGTACTAAATTTATTGTAATTAGCCTTTGTGAGACATTTTCATACACAAAAATTTGTATTCAAATCATTGTGGACGAAATCCCGATTCAACTATTGTATTAAGCGTAATTCTGAACAAACTAAATGTAATCATTTGAAGAGTTAGTGGAACTTTAAATTAGATTGCTTGAAGAAATAGACGTAGAAGACTTAAAAACTTAGAACCATTATAAATGCATGAGCGTTTTCTATCTCTTATCTCTTTATTTTTTCTAATAATTTTCGTTTGATTAAAATTTGAATTTGTGCTTAAAATTTTTTAAAGAACTTATTCAGCTTCGAGCCATTATAAACACATGAACATTTTCTATCCTTTATCTTTTTATTTTTGCTCATAATTTTCATGTAATTAAAATTTGAATTTGTTATAAAAAAATTTTAAAGAACCTATTCACCCTCCTCTAGGTTCATTTTAGTCATCAAATGGGTTTTCAATTTCCATGAATGCAATGATGAATCTCATTTTACTTTCGATTCATACTAATATTGTTTGTATTAATTATAGACTTAACATTGCTAAAGGAAATAATAATAATAATAATAAAGCTACCCTAACATATAACATTTCCCTAGATAGATACTATTCTTGAATGTTTTTTATAAAGTTAAAAACAACTTTTAAAATGTTTAAAATTCATAGAACTTGTCAATTATATGATTAGAAACTAAAGTAGTTGTATAATGTTTAAAGTGAATATGCCATGAAAATGGCGGTTTACAGAATTTGGTCATGTGTTAAATGTTATTATTGTAGAAATATCTTAATGATATGTATATTTTGAAAAAAAGTACTCATTCTATAAAACAACAAACTAATTTTAGAAATTTAAGTATGTAAAAAATTTGGATAATTTTATGTGCTTGCTTGATTATTCTTATTTGTAGTATTCAGTTACATATCACTCTTCTAGTCATAATCTTCCTTTAGATTGAATTTTAGAGGCTAAAATGTGGTAGAAATGGTTTAGAATTAATATTTCCATGTAGGGACAACGTCCCAACCGTGCAAATCATAGTACCTTTGATAGAATTTCTATTAGGGTAATGTCCTAAAACCAATCATCCCCATTGTTATTTGTAATTATTATTATTATTTTAATTAATAAAATATGGCATTTCCTTTATCTTATTTTTGAATTTCGATAAATGTTTGTAAAGTGGTTGAACTATGATGAGGGGCTCAGTACATAGCAACTGATCATAAAAATCCTATATATATATTAGGTGGTCATTCTTAAAATTGTCTGTAGTTTTGATATTACCATAACCAATGGCACAGGTAATAGTGACAGAATTATTGTACTGTTGAACGACCTCATTAAAAGATGGCGACAAATCTCACGTGTTAAAATTGTTCGTTGACAATTTGGTAAACACATGGGTACATTTTATAGACATGTTCACCGGACAAATCTGTTAAGAGGATTTCATATGAATGGCTACACTAATGTCTATGGAATATATCTTTTTAGTGAACGAAAGTACATATGATTGCTAGATTTGAGGTCACTGTCTTGTACAAGGATTGGTGTGGTTTGACATCAACTTAATATAGTTTGAATAGAGGATTGTTAGAATGGTGGTGACTAACCATATCGAGATATGTACTAAAACTATAGTGGACCAGAAAAATATTCATCACTCTCAAGTATAAGAGTTGATATCTCAAATAGGCTCACTAATGGATGATAATGACCAATTAAATCTATAACCACAATGGGATTAAGTTAGTGTTGTATTTGACATCATTTGGTCATTGACAAGAGTTAGTCTATGTGTATTAAGGGTTTTTGAGGGAGACGCTTAATCTATACTTCAATCTCGAAAGAGATATCGTATGACGGAAGGATCAAATTGTATGTACAACTATATAATAATAAGTTAAGAAGTTAAATGTTAACACTTCGTTGATCAGATTTCCATGATGTATTTCAAAGACCAATCTTGGTTTGTGTTTAGACGAATGCTAGATCGATAGCTCGATATGAATCTGGTCACTACTGACCTAACGGATAGCCTCTAGGTCATACACAAAAAAGAATTGATCAAACTCCAGTAGCATAAGATTATCTAAGTTGAATTCAGTTCAGAATCTAAATTAAGGATTTTGAGTCTTAGAAGGTCTTTATACTCAAAAAGCAATTTATTGTACTTAAGGACCTAAGTGTAATAATCCTAAAGTATTTGATGTGTATAAAATTGTAATAGATTGGGTTTATCCGAATGGATAAGGATAGACCCAATTTGGATTACTTTTGGCCTATGTATGATTGTGCAGGCTGCATACACTGGCTTATGTGGTATTTTTGGTAAGGATAATATGTTATCCTTATCCGCCCTAAAAATCTTAATATTACACGAACTGTATGGGATTGAATAAGGTAATGTGTGCTCATACATCGACGATGTATGAATATGCATAGTATCTATATATACAGACACGATTTTCATAATTTTAGAACTTTTGCCTATACAATAGACATTTGCTAGTACACAAATACTACTAGTCATGCATCGCATTCTAACAAACATTAGAACACTTTTTTCAGAATCCTCGTGGATTGTGTTTTGTATGGAGACCAAGGTGTGATCCTATTCTTAGATCGAGAACAACTTCATGTCCTTTTAGCAATTGTAAAAGACGAAAGAACTACCAATGTAAGTATAAATCCTAAAACACATTATAGATGTTTTGGCATGTTGTGATTCAATAACCATACGAGTGAGATTTGAGCATGGCTTTTACAGTTTTGTTTATTTGATTAAAAATTTTAGACGATGATTTTGCTACCTATAAAGGTCATAAAACCTTACAACTTTAACCAAATAATTACAAAAATAGGCATTCGCCTTATTGAACGGTCATTCATTACTTAAACATTTTATTGACGTGGTATTATTTGAGTTACCACTTGGTACAAGTTGAACGGGCATTTCATCCTCTTAAATGATTGTTCACCCTTTATTTCTTATATTCTTTTAACTTAAGCAAAATTTTTCATTATACAAATCTATATTGAATCATACATAATGTAAAATTATTTAAACAACCTTGATATGCATCTATGGGTATTACATGTTGCTTGCTTATGCTTTCACATCATGTTTAAGTTATAGATCACACAACATATGACTTACTTATTCATAACTCAAGTCATAGATCATATAACATATGACTTTCATTCTCACATCTCCTGCCTTCATAACATGTACTAAGTGGGCATGTAACATAGTTTAGTTCTTGGTCAAAACATTCCACAAAACTTGTGGAAAAGCTTGATAGAACAAGGTACTTAAACTTGGAACAACATTTGCCCTTTTCAATATGGAATGATTGTTCATAATTCTAGAATGACAGTCCACTTCTACTTTATAATAGTTCACTTCTACCATAGTAACATATTTGCCAACTTAAAATCATGCTCAACTACAAGGATTATCATGTTATTATGTGTCATAGTTTCACATTTTGGAACAACTTGGTAAAATATTACTCCAAACTCTTTGTGAGAACTAAATTTATGCAAAAATGGCAAACATGAGTTTGAAAGTGAAGCTCCTTTATATAGATTTTCAAAAAATAACTGTTAGAATGAATGTTCCCTCATATCAAAATAAGTGTTCATAATGGTTATCAACACTAAAATCGTTTGCCCCTTTCTTTTGGAACCACGTTTTATTATTAACCAACACTATGGAATACGCATTCCATTGAGACAATGAATCTCATTTTCATGGATATAGACTAGGCATTCAACCAAGTCATACAGTTGCTCTTTCCCTTTTTTTTCTTATACTTGACATAACTTTAAAATTAAATCATCATATTAACTAAGTACATAACATTAAATAACCAAAATTATACGTACCCGTGAGTGTTACACAAACTTTGATAAAATGGATTCATCAAGCATAAACGTCAACTCCTTCAAGAACTCTATTAGATCAAGAAAGTAATTTGCCTTTCTTTTAAAAATAGCCAATAAAATCTTCAAGTTAACAACATCTTTTAATATTTGCAATAAAAATATGATTCTAAAATAAAAATGTTTTAATTTTCAATATGTATTTTACTTACTGTCATTTTGTTGCATATGTTGTGTGCTTCCTCCCATATTGGAATGTTTCTAGTTTTTCAATTAACCATGCAGAGTATTTTGTCATTTCCTTTCCCTCCACAAAACTTCTCGAGTTATCCAAATTTTCATATATCTAAAACTATATAAACAAAACATGACTAAAGTTTATATGTGTGTGTGTAACATCTAGGTCTAATAGTTTAGTCCACTATCAAAACATCGTCCACTTTGAACATAAAGTCCATCACAGTTTTGCATTTGACTTTGCAACCGAAAGCACATCTTGAAAATTTAAAAACTCATAGGCTATTTAACCAGTTTTTTTAGCATCCCCAAACAATGTGAAATGCATACATAACCAACTTCTCTCTTATGCTTTGTTTATATGGATTTACCTAAGGATATTATATTCACCCCCCCTAACGAGACTCAATGTCCTTAGTGAGGTTTGCTCCACCATCACTTAAGATGACATATGGAGTAGTTTTGATACCATTTGTAACATCTTGGTTTAATAGCTCGATCCGCTATCAATATATTATTTATTTTGAACACACAGTTTATCACAGTTTTACTTTTAAATTTTGCAACCTAAAATGTGTCTTAAAAGTTTAGGAGCTTACAAGCTATTTAACCAATTTTATGTTCACATCTCTAAGTAATATGGGATGCGTAAACATATTTAGCATCTCTTTTGTATTTTGTCGATGTGCAATTCGCCTAAGAATGTTACAATGTGTGTGTGTGTGTGTGTGTAATCACAAGCAAACAATTAATATGATAAACCACTATCAAATTATATCAAGATTTGTATACTAGATGAATAATTAACTTTTTGGTTAACTTTATCATAGGAGAATCTATCTAGATAATTAACAATAATAATCATCAAACTTTGTTATTTTTTAGGTTAAACAACCATTTAAATAGTCCTAAAAACCTTAGTTCGAAAATTAATCAAAATAAAAGAAATAAATAAATTAAAACTCTACAACTTGAAAGTTCCACACACAAAAACTCTTCAAACTAGATTGAATAGTCCTTCAATGGAATGCCCATTCTACACTTGTTTCCTAGTTGTTCAATGAGGAACAACCTAACTCATCTTCATGTTCAGCTTTTTGTGCTACGTGTATTGATGGAACAATCATAAGAGCAACATATGGAGTAATCCATTCTAGTAGGGATCAACTAAGGGGGCATTTAGTTTGGGTAATGTTTTATTACCAAAATAGAAAGATTACCTTAAAGATAGATTATTTAGAAAATTATTGGGTATAAATGATTACTATGTTTGATAAAATTTGGTAGGTATAAATAATTATTGTATTTGGTTAAGGTAATAAAAGAATCATAATAAATTATTTTACTTAAATGCCCTTGAATATAATTATTTTTAAATATTTTTATATTATCTATTATATTAATTAAAAATAAATTTATTTTTGTCTCAAAAAATTAATAAATAATAATATAATTATAATAAAATCAAGATTATCTTGGTAATCTTTTAATACCTAATGTGAATATGGTAATCAGATTATCACTTATATTATCTGTCACGTCAGCATTGATAATAGAAGATTACCATAATTTTTTATTACTAACAAATCAAACAAGATAATGTAAGTAATAAAAGATAGATTACCAAGGTAATCTTTAAATCCCTGGAACCAAACGGTCCCTAAGGGGCTTTTGGAATGACCAAAGACATTCTCTGTAAACAACATGTTGAACCACCTGAACCTAGTTTTCAACATCTAAAACTCCCTTTCCTAGCTTATTGAAAGTTTTTTCTTTATTCTTGCATAGGGATGGCAACATGGCAGTATGTCTTGTCTCTATAAGAGAGACCATTCCTCATCTCTTCCTTGTCCTTAACATAAAGATGATGAAGAATTTTCATCCCCTCCCCACAAGGAAAATTTCCTTCCTCTCCCTTTTATTATTTTTCAGGGCATGGTCATAATAATTCAAAACTCTTAAGGATAATAAGTATTTAAAGGTTTAAGGGATATTTATGAGAGGGGACAAACAAAGAAAGGAATAAGGAAGGGGACAGGCTTGAGACATATCTATCCACATCCTAGCTCAGTCCTTAATTGTAAAGATTTCAGTTGTCCCTAACCCTATTCTCTTCCTTGTTCTTATCAAGGAGGGGAAGGTTGAGACCAAATTTAGAAGGTCAAGTTGTTATTCTTGTTCCTATATTTGTTGCATTAAATAATCAATTATGGCATGTTTAGGATACCTTTTGTGACTAATCTAATTGTGGATTGTAATCATATTTTTAAATTATTTAAGCCATGATAAAAAAGCTAGTAAGATTTTTTTTTTTCAATTATTAGATTATTGGATTTAATGAATTAGGTTAAAATCTTATTTATATTTAGTGAAGTAAGTAATTGAAAATATATCTTTTCAATGTAGGACTTTTGAAGAAAGAATATCAATCACTCATTGCACCTATTATAAATAGTCTTTATTTTTTTAATTTCTCTTAGCAAATAAACTTTCAAACATTTTTATTTTATTAGAAAACATAAATTTTAAAAATATTCCTTATAATTAAGACAATTTTTGAACTTGAGTTTGGCTTAATATCAACTCCTATGGGTTGAACTTGAAAATTTTTTAAAATTATGGTTCAAGCTCAAGCCATGGTAGCTTATTTTAGATTCAATCAAACTGAGCTAGTAATCGAGTTCGAGCCAACTTGGCTTAAAGCTTGATTGCTAGCCAACTAGAATCTAACACTAACTGTATAACATTTCTAGTGTTGTGTCTCGTATATAACATTATATTCAACACATAAAATGGGAAATGTTGACTCAATATCAAACTTGATCTTGGAGTAATCACAAATCAAACTCTTTTGTCATTATTCGAACCATGTTCCATATAGCACAATTAGGAAATGAATTCTCACTTTGTTAAGATCTTCTTAATCTTAAACACACAAATGAAATACAAATTAGAAATGGGATACCTTGATCATAACACCAATTTGGTAATATCATTAAGGATCTCCAAAAACTGACAAATAGCCTCCCTAAACAAATAAATCATATAACTCGATTAAGCATAGTTGTAACGAGAAAATACCTCTCTAAACCTTAGTGTTGTACTTAGCATATTGTATATAGTATTCAACCTAGTATGACAATTTCCAAGATTAGTTTATTTTCTTTTACCCCACATTGTTGCACAATATTAGAATATTTAATCTACCCCATCTCACTAGTATTTAATGAACTTAACACCCTTTCGAATGTTGTCAATTACTGTTTTAATTTCAACCATCCCATCTAGGACCAACATATTCATTATGAGGCCTGATGGTGCATCTAACGTGGAATAGCTTTTTATCACAGGGTAACCTCCTTTACATGTCAAAATCTTCCTTCAATTTAGATATGCAATTGTCACCAGTGCTAGCATTGTCCACTATGATACAATACGGATGCCAACTTAATTAGTTAACTCAAATTAAATTTTATATGATAAAATTATTCAAATCAAATTGCTATTAAAAGTTCTCAAAGTTATATTACCTTATTCTAATTTCCTTAATCCTTTAAACATACAAACATTGCTTATATAATATCTACTTTTCTCTTTGGGGCTATCTGGGGGAGATAAGTAGGCGAAATTGATAATTTGTTTATTTAACAACCACATCTATTCTACCCAATTTGCGGCCATAACTATATACTCAATGCTTTACGTATCCCACTTCCAAAAATTAGTAGTATTATTGATCCTTGACACTTCAAAAAAAATTTCAATCTTTGACATTCAACGTCACAAAAAAGCATCTATATTAAAATGGATGTTCATCAATAACAATCATGTGAGCTAAGACTTATTGAACCTACAACACCAACACCACATTCATTGAATCCACTAATACAATTATGTACATAAATATATTAATGTAAGCATCAAGTTAATGTAGTTTTACCTTGTTGTGCTAATATTTCGAGTTCATCTTCAACACATGGCCGCTAGATAAAGAGTTAGGAATCTCTATGTTGGAAGGCTTAAACACTAGCACTGCTTGTCCCTTTTGGACAACTTCTTTCTCCAATGCATCCTCCTTTCAAAACATTGAGAAATATGTCATGTTAAATGGGTAGCAACCCTAGTCTTTTACAATTTCAACCTCTTCTTGCAATTCTTGTGTACAACATATTTGATTCCCGACCAACACACCACTTCTTTGGAAAGCAGTCCCAAATAGCTTTTCTCTCTTGGTGGATGGAATAACAAGAGTTGTTACTTTTGTTGTTCCTTCATACCAAAACGTACATCAACTTCATCATCCAAAGCATCAAAATCTTCTATAAATTCCATGTCAACCTTGACATCTTCTATTACGCCACCTGGTGAAGGTGCTTCAATTTGTATTGCCTTTCCTTTCATAAAGGCATGAAAAGGTGTCATAATGCTATCACTGAATGCATGAGATGAAACATGACTTGCTCCGGATGAATCGAATATTCTTGAGTCCATTTTGTATATGAAAACTAGTGAAAATGAAAACAGTAAGACAAATTATGTATGTGAGCTTGTTTAAGAGACTTTAATATCATGCATGATTCAATTATATATGATGATGATAAATAAAAAAACTCCTACATCAAAGCTAAATTACATGAAAACTATTGTCATATCACTCATTAGAGGTAATACGTACACCATTGATCCATTTTGTAACAGAGTTCAAAATCAGATAGCTTGAACACCTTGTTTTATAATAGAGCAATGTTATGTATATATATTTTAAATATAAAAAATAGATACACAAATTATATGTAATCATGTTATTGGGTGTTACTTATCATTAATTTAAAATCGTTCAATCATATATGACATATTATATATACACCTATTTTGTCAACTCAAAATGTGTATACATAATTTGATTGTTTCCAATAAGCAAGTTAGATAGTGCCAAAGGTGAGCTTGGGAGTAAAAATTCGTAAAACTTACTTATTTCTTGCCACAGCTTTGCACTTGTTCTATCTCCAAGACAACGCAAAACTCAGAATTCAATGGACTCCGATTGCATACCAACATGCAAATCCTTTCTATTTTGCATTTCACTCCATTCTCATGCATATTTTATATTCATCTATAATAAGTGGAACAACAATGGAAAACTCTAGTACAAAACTGACTTCACTGAAACAAAACTAGACTAACTTAAAAAGAACACCAACCTAAAGTACCAAGCAAGAATCTCAAACTACACTTTATTCTGTTCAAGAAACTTGCATTCCACAACAGGTAAAGAATATAAGAACAACACTCAAGAGCTTGATTCAACAAGAAGATAAAGATGTTGGTTGATCATCTCGATACTAATTCTTCCTCGATTTCTCTTTTGGCTACAAAGTGGATTATGAGCTAGCTAACAAACTGTAGCTAACTCAGTTCCAACCCAAGGTTAGTTACTTATCAAATGAATACTTTTTTTTTTTTTCTAAAAGAAAAAATTAATTGATTCAGACTATGCCGTGAAAGGTTGACCGTATCATTTTAGATTAATAAATAATAGTAAAAGATGATGTTGAACAAAATCTATACCTTGAGATCTCCCATTACTTACTAGTAGTCTGGTTATCAATCACATCATTTTAAAACCTTTGTCAAATGTTACTATTATTAGCCAAAGTTATTCTTAAGATAATCAATGACTGTCCGAATTAGAAAATTTCAATGCAAAGAATAAATTATGATGTACCACGACCATGAGTTAAAGTGGAAATTGCATGCGTGTAAATGTAAATTGACTTGTCCCCTAAACTTTTTGCTGACCAAATTTAAACTTAAAAAGTTAACAACTGCCTTCATTAACATCCAAAGAATCAATCAATCAATCAATTATATACAATAAACAAATGGGTAGTGATGAAAAGTCAATTAGAAGCAGCTGTGTTGGTGATAACATCAGAAATGATGAGGAAATCCGAGAGAGGTGATTCCACAGTGAACAACAACCCTTGATGGGATGAAGAGTAAAAGAAGAAGGATATTAAAAAGAGGTAGTTAGGAGTGGGAATTGGTAGTGGGTTTGGAATAATAAAAGACAAAGAGAAAGAGAGGAGGTCAGGTCATCCACCAAAAGGCAGTTAAAAGAGTATACGAATAAAAGACTATGGCAATTGCATATCTACTAGAAAGATACACCTTCTACCACTTTTCTATGCAAAACTTCCTTTATTTACGCCCTTTCCCTTAACCCTCCCCACACGTCTCTTCAAGCGTTTTGATCACCAATTTATTTAAGGCCAAATCACTATTTCTTATCCAGGCTTGATGAAACTACAACTCACACCTTTAAATAAGTTTTTTTCCCAATTAATTTTAACACTTAAAAGGCTAGTTTATTATTATATGATTAATATCACGTATACTCTTTAATATTACAAACAATTAACACTTTTTAAAAAAAAAAAAATTTCCACTTTATTTTCATCTTACACTAAATATTGGTGCGATTTTGGGGGAGGAATATTATGGAACAATAATGGTAGGGTAATATTATTTTACTGCACGGGTACAATACAGTGAAAGCAGAGGAATCTATTCTGGGTGACGGAGAGGCGGTGTCTGTACGGGAACTTGATTTGGACGGCACAGAGAGATGGGGACAAAGCAGCCCATTAAATCCACGTAATCGACTGCTTGGTTGAGAAGAAAACAAAACAAATAAAGTTCGGGACTTCAGTCGCTCAAGTTAATGCCATGTGCATCTCAGTAAAATGCTTAAAGCTTATATCAGCCAAAGTCATTTCAATAAATAATGAAGTGGACTTACCCTTGCAAGGAAGCAGAGCTCTTGTGTTTGGTAGAGTAAAACTCGATTAGCGTCAATTCTGTAACCATAACCTAAAGCAAAAAGTCCGCAGCGGAATTTCCAAAACAAGTAGAATTTAAAAATAAAATTGAAAAGTAGAAAAAATCAAGTGAAGAAGAAACTAGACTCAATGGTTGGAACTAAGAGTAGATTTAAACCAAGTTAGTTTAACTTTGATTATTAGTTTGATTTGATTAAATTCAAAATAAATTGATATCGTTTAAATTTAAATTGAATTTGAGTCATAATTATTAAAATTATCAAATTTGAGTCACGAGAGCTGAGCTCATATTTGACTCAGGCTCTAAAAACATTTTTTTAATAATAAATAATATTTATTTTTTAAATTTATATTTTTAATTAAAAATAAAATAAATTAAAAATCGGTTAAAAATTTAAAAAATTATACTTATTTATAATAGGTAAAATAAAAAGTTAATATTCTTCTGGCTCAATGTGAGACATTATAAATTGGGTAAAATGTTTGTTTATAATGCGAGTGGAGCGGTTGTTGAAATACGCACATCTTTCTAATGTGAGTCTTTTGCTATTATATTTGAATAAATCTATTAGCAAAAGTTTATTATAAAAGAATAATGATACATATATATATATATATATATATATATATATATATATATTGTATATAATTTATATATATAGATAATGTGTTATTATATGATTGAATATTATTTTATCTTTAATTTAAAATTACTCAATTACATGATGACACGTCATCTGTATATATAAATTATATATCAAAAATATATACGTATAATTTTATTGATTATAAAAAAAGCACTCAGCTTAATTTCTAATCACATTTCAACTTCCTTTAATGGTTTCCATTAAGTTCTAGGTTGATTTTTCATATCAAGTCAAGCTCAATTATATGAAAATTTGTCAAGTTCAAGTCTATGCATGAGCTCGACTCCTTGAGTCAATCTGAACTCAAGCAACACCTAATTGCACACTTAATTGCTTATTAAAAAATTATGTCAAATATATTTATATTTATGTACTTTAAAAAAATATGATTTATGATTTGGTTCGGTTTAAAAATTGCTCAAGTCACAACCCAAACTGAAAACTGTTTTTCAAAAATATATCAATAAAAACCAAATTATTTTACAAATTAAACCAAATTAAACCGTAATTTTTAAGTGGTTTGATCCAGTTTTATAATTTGAATTAAATTATATATACCCTTGATGCAAAAGCAAAATGAAAATAATTTTTGTAACTCATATTATTACTTTGCCAAATTTTCTTCAAAATATCAATGTCATGATAATGAACAAAGGCTTTATGTTAATGGAATTTTTACAATCAAAATTTTCTAAACATGGAAAAATTACCTGAATAATATTATCTAAAAAAGAGTTTACATCTAAATGTACTTTCAAAATAAGGAGTAAATTACACTTTTTCACCCAATGTTTGGCTAAAAACACTCTTCCACTTCTACTCGTAGATGACATAAATGTTATTATCTCGTTCAAAATAAAACTTTATTTAAGAAGACTAACAATGTATAGGTAAAATAGTAATTTAATTTTTCATAAATTTTGAAAAAAAAATATTTATTTTTAAAATTAGACCCAAACATTTTAAACATGACTATGATGTCACTGATAGAGTTAAAAATATTACAATAACACCTCTTTCTAACTGAATTATAAACTGTATTTTGCAAATGTACATACAATATTTAAAACTTGTAAGTGGCAAATGGATATTTTCTCATTTCTTGTTTAAAAAATTACATATTTATCTCATATATCTTGCAAAAATCATTATGACCCTAATAATTTGTAATATGATATTTACACCCTTATGTTCAATTCTTTGGGGGCGTAATTGTTATTTTTGAAACTATCGAAGCACATATTTAAATTTTTAAATTTTCCAAAATACTCCCTAAATTTGTTTAATTTACAAAAAAACCCTTGAAAAATTTTCATTGACACTCTTAATTATTTTTAAAAATTAAGTTTTATTTTTTAAACATACGATTATATATTATTGGTATCTTAATCTAATTTTTGTTAATTTCAAATTATATGATAATTTTAAAAAAATAATAGAAATAAAATAATGATATTACTTTCTAACATTGTATTATTTTTTTTATTAACAAAGTCCGATTTTAGATGAAAAAATATTGCTTGTACGGTTTAAAAGGGCCAAAGGACAATTTCGCACCCAATTTTGGTAAAAAGACAAAGGTATACCCGTAGAAGTTGAACAACTCAAATACCCACCCAAAGTTTAGTCCATTACCATACACCCAATAATTTTTTATTAAGGTTAAGAATAAAATCATCATTTTATCAGTAATATTAAAATAATTAAAATTATATTTCATTTTTTCCTTTTAGTTTAAAAAACTAACAATTTTTCCCTAGGATTAAAGTTTAAAAAATTCATTTTTCCCTTAGGGTTTGATATGCCAAAATTCGATCACTTTCTTCATGAACAACAGTCATTCCCTCTGACATTTCTCTCCTGAAGGACAAAACCTTTGTCTAGATGATGAAAGACAATGCTTTGTTGTTCAGATCTAGAGGATGAACATCATCTTTTGTTGTCCCTAGGAGAAGAAAGATACATCGACAGAGATATGGTCGGGTCTAAGTTAGAAACTGACGATTGCAATGGTCGGAGAGGTGAAGAAAAAAAACATAAGGATTTGGTGGAGGGGAAAAATTATTTTTTAAAGTTGAGGTATGAGATAAAATACAATTTTCAAAACCTGATGAAGAAATGAGATAAAATTATATATATATTTTTATATTATTATTAAAATAATATTTTTACTCTTATATTTAATAACAATTTTAATGAAAGTTTTATGATAGATAAGTATTTGAATTTTTAAATTATTGTAAATATATTTTTAAGATTGGATTAAAATTTGAATAAAAAATAATTCTTTCACTATTTAAAAGTAAAAAAAACATAAATTTACTCTCCAAAATATTTACTTCTAAATATTTACAAGAACCAGGATAAAACTTTTTGCAGGACACATGTGAGGTGCAGCATGAAATTATAATTTTTTTCTCAAATTTTGAATGGCACGCGCGGAATTTTAGATTGTGAAATGGAGGGAAACTTTTATCGTGTTTAATTGTTCTTTTTAATCTGAAGTGAGTGAGATATTTGGCTTAGTGTGGTAGTAAGGCATGATGATTAATGTTATTGTTGTCAATGTCATCACCGTTTTCACATGCATGCGGACGGATGAAGTTTCAAGAATATGATTGGATACAAGTTTAAAGTCATGGTAAAATGCCGGGACCATCCCGCTTAAATTCCTAACACTCCCATGAGGTGAAATGCCGGGACAAATTATTATTTCCCGCTCAAAGTTTTTTGAAATAAAAAATTTTAACTTTTTAAATTTTAAAAAATCAAAATTTTCATAAAAATTGATTATTTTGTATTTTGATTAAATTAATAAAATTATTATTAATAATTAATATAAATATTAATTTATTGATGTATCATTAAAAAAATCAATATATCATTATTTTATTTTAATTAATTTTAAAATATTATATTTTAGTTATTCTTTTATAGATGTAATTATTATTTTTAGAACTATTAAAAGATGTATTAAAATTATAAAATTATTTAAAAAATTGTAAAACTTTTTTGAATTTTCAAAAATCTTTTAAAAACTTTATTCACATTTCTATTATTTTTAAAAATAATAGTTTGCCTTCCAAACTTTTGACAAGGAAAAATAAAAACAATAAAGAGAGAAAATAAAAATAAAAGGAAAAAAATAAAAAATAAAAGTAAAAATAGAGAAAATAGATTAATTTATACAAAATGACCTTCTTATTATTTTACTTAACATAATTCACTAACAAAAATAGATAATACGTGGAAATATGATTTTTTAAAATTTTAAAAATGATAATTTATTTTTTCGCAAACCACTTCCAACTTCGAAATTATGTTAATTACATTATTCTAATCCAACCATCGAAACATAAAAACAAGGCCAAAGGACTTATTCCCACCCAAAGTATACAACTTTCCCAAATTTTTATCATTTAATTTTGAAAAACTCATTTACCTATTTATGAATGGTTAAAATTAATGAAAACCTAACTCCATAAAACTTATATTTTTTTCCTCCTTAAATCCAAAAAACTAATAATTTTTCTTAAGGTCAAGTTTTAAAAAACAACATTTTTTCCCTTAAGATTTAGTTTTCAATTCTCGACAACATCTCCAGCATCATCATCGTTTGTCTCTTCCTCTAGATGTTTTTTCTTTTTTTGATGGTGTCTCTCTCAGCGAGCTACTCAAATAAAAAAGATGAAGAGCTTCATCAAAAAAACAAAACTCTTTGTCTTCCCAGAAAAAGACTACTCATTTTCTTTTGAAAAGATGGTGACGATTGTCTTCCCAGATAAAAAATCTCTTATCTTTATCGAGAAAGACGAAGAACTTCATCTTTTTTATTTGAATAGCCGATCAAAGAAGGAAGAGATGTCAAGAGAGATATTGTCAAAGAAAGAATAAACGTTAGGAGAAAGAGGCAACTAGAGATATCATCACAAATTGAAAACTAAACCCTATGAAAAAAAATATTATTTTTTAAAATTTGACATAGAGAAAAAATTATTAAGTTTTAAAATTTAGAGAAAAAAGATACAATCTTAATTTATTTTTAATATTATAAATAAAATTATGATTTTATTCTTAAATTTAATAAATTTAATTAGTTATAAATAAATTATTTTTAAAAATTAAAAGGTAAGGATTTAATAAATCAACATCCTATGGATGAAAACAACTCCTTTGGCCTATAAACAAAGCAAACTCTGCTATCAACAGGTAAAATTTTAGAATAAAACTTTTTGTTTTTCTCAATTTAAAATGATTTGATGGCTTGTGTGTTGACTTGTAGTTGCAGGCAGAGTATCAAAACGCAGAATAGTGAATCTTAGCTACAGTGAAAGCTCAGGACAGACATAAAATAAAAGCAAAGCAAGAAAAATCTAGTACGGCACCTGTAGCCAGAGAAGTTAGACGGTCCAGATTTAATTCTAAACTTGCTGTCTGACATGGCTGTTAAGGAGATTGGGATCTTCGGTAGTTTAAAAAGACAAGTCGGTTATTGGCCGTTGAAACGAAACTTTATTTAATATCTTTATCAATTTTCCAAATTACCCTTACATCTATCGTTATTTTGCTTGGATAATAGGGCCTGTTTGGTAAACTGATAATTTTCATACGGGGTTGATGATTTTATTTTTAATTAATTATAATCTTACATTTTTTTTCCAAGATATAATAATAAATCAACGAGAAAAGTATATTTTTGACATGACAAAATTTTCCAAGAATTAAAATGAAAGGCTCGTTTAAATTGTTATTTAAAAAAAAAAAAAAAAGGGGAGCTTTTGGGGAACAAAATCTAAGTGGGCCAGATAGAAAATCACCATTGATGTGATTAAAGGGAAATAGCTGGAAATTTTGCATGTATTTGGATACGTGATATGTTTTAGATTTCATTGTCGTTTTGTTCAACTTTCTGAGATCGTATGGAAGAATAATTAAGATGAAGATAGAAGGAAGACAAGTAGGTTTTGAAGTAGAAGAATGCAGCCAAAGGGATAGCATGTGCAGCAGTTAAAGCAAAAGCTAGCAACGTCCTAAATCGCTCTCAAAGGAATATCATGAACCACTGGTGGTGAATATCTTGGATATTTAGGTCCCCCCACTATTCAAATTGTTCAACGTTGATCAGTAAGGCGGCTGGCTAGTAACCTTGAAAACAACACAGGAAATTATAAATTTTTTTATGAAGATATGTCAAGCAAGTAGTAGTTTACTTAAATTAAAGAAATGTGGATTCAGTTGCGGCAGGCTTTTGGTTCAAATTGCCTTTGACCCTCTAGGGAGTGGCGCTATATGGGGAGTTGATTTGGGCAAACTAACCCACGCCTACACTACACCCTCGATTGGCTATTTGTGGGGTGGGGCTACACACAGCCTACTCCTTCTTCTGTGCCCTGCCCCTGCCCCTGCCCCTGCCCCTGCAAAGGAAATAACGACATCAGAAGGAGTAAAAATTTTCGTAAGGTTTTATTTATGTATTTGAGAAAAAAACAATTCAAAAGAAGACCAATCAATATTTGTACTCTTCTTCTTAGTTGGTTGCTGACAGATAAAATTAAACACTAATAGCGAGATTCTCGGTCCTATTATTTCGCCAATCAAATCAAAATCTATGCAGATTTTGTGTTGATTAAAATATGCAATAATGCTACACAACACATTGGTGGTTTAGTTTTATTTATATGCAAAACACTTAAAAGCCACGCCTCTTCATCACTGACACCTGTCTGAGTTTGTCTTCAACCGACTTGTCATTTGCCACATAAAACTTTTGGCTTCATAATTTAAATTTTTTATTTGAATTTAATGAGATTGTCCATCGCTCTTCCATCATTAGGTAGCTCTAACCCCTCGTGCAGTAAAACCTACCTGCTTTTGGGCTTTTCTTTTAAATTCTCGGCCAAATCACTATTTACCACCCAAGAATTCATGAAATAAAATGAAACTTCCTTGTTTTTTTAAAGGGCATTTGATAGAGAGTTATCTACGCTCAAAGATTATTTTGATAATCAATTTTTTATTATTTATATTATTTTATAAATAATAAGAGATTTTAATATTATTTTATTATTAATAATAATATAACAAGTAATAAAGAATGTTTGATTATTATCTCTATTTGTATTAAAATATTACTAAGATAATTTTAATTTTATTACAATTCTATTTTTACTTATTATTTTTTTAAAAACAAAATACTCTCACTTACAACCAATGTAACAAACAATATGAAAATTATTTAAAAAAATTTATACTCAAGAACAAATAATATAATAATTATTTATATTTGTTAATTTTAATGAGGGATATTATAAAAAATGGCCAAAATACCCCCCTCACTCAGTAAATTCGACTCGAAAAAGACTATTCGTGGCAAATAAATATTGAGTTGGGGGGGAAAGTTATTTTTTTGAAATTATAGGGGTGCTAGTAAGATTAGAAAATTACTGAAGGGGCAAGAGATAAATATTGGACCTGTTTGTTGTAGAAATTTTTCAGAGGGTAAATTGATATTTTTTCATACCTAGGGTTTCTCGACGTGTAGTTTTCGAATTTTATATCCATTTTTTTTGTTTTAGGGTTTTTCAATATATAGTTTTCGAAATTAAAATTTGTTTTTTTAATTTTTGTGTGTTTTGGCACATTTAACGATGTAATGACGTAATTTCAGCTCTATATTTTGATTTTTTCGTTTATAAGATATATCAATTTGTACTTTTTAGATTTCCAAATGATTTTTTAATTAGTGACATTCTTACATATTTTAACTAGTAGAGTTCGAATTTTAATTCTGTTTTTTTATTTTCGCTGTTTTAGGATAAATCGAGTCTTTTTTTGAGATTTTCTAACAATTTTTCGATTATTCACATTATATGACATTTCAACGTATAAAATTTGAATTTCATTTTCATTTTTTCAAATTTCGCCATTTTATGATATATCAATTCATATTTTTCAGATTTTTGAACGATTTTTCAATTGCTAATATTCTAGGGTATTTCAACATTTAGAATTCGAATTTCAGTTTAGTCTTTTTGAATTTCATCATTTTAGGATATATCGATTCGTATTTTGAAGATTTCTGAATGATTTTTCCATTATTGACATTTTATGGTATTTTAAAGTATAGAATTCGAATTTCAGTTTCATTTTTTTGATTTTCGTCCTTTCAGAATATATCGATTCGTATTTTCAAATTTTCGACTGATTTTTCTGTTGTTAACATTCTAGGGTATTTCAATGTATAGAATTCGAATTTTATTTTCGTTTTTTTAAATTTCAACATTTTAAGACGTATCGACTCATATTTTTTAGATTTTCGAATGATTTTTTGATTATTGACATTCTAGGGAATTTCAACATTTAGAATTCGAATTTTAATTCCGTTTTTTCGAATTTCACCGTTTTAGGATATATCGACTCATATTTTGAAGATTTTCAAATGATTTTTCGATTATTGACATTTTATGGTATTTGAAAGTATAGAATTCAAATTTCAGTTCTGTTTTTTTATTTTCTTTCTTTCAGGATACATCGATTTGTATTTTCAGATTTTTGATTGATTTTTTCATTATTAACATTCTAGGGTATTTCAACGTATAGAATTTGAATTTTATTTTTGTTTTTTTGAATTTTACTGTTTTAGGATATATCGACTCATGTTTGATAGTAACATTACTCAAATCACATATAAAATGAAATCAAATACATATCCATATATAATGACAGATAAAGTACATCGTACACATATGCACATACAATAAATATATACATAAGAACATATGAAAAATGATAAATAAACAACAAGCTAACTAAATGTACACCGTGAGCTACTCGATACACTGAAAATATAACTGCGACACTAAACGTCGACGTATAGAGGTAGACGACTCTCGGGGAAAATCGACACTCCGTGACAATGCCAAACACTCAAAAAATTGTAACATAAAAACGTCATAGTCACCGAAGCCCTCCCCCTACTGAGGGACATCTGTCGCTCGATATAATGCGGGGGATCACGTCGTGGAGTTTGCCCATAAGATATCCAGAAGCTCGTCGCCTCTAATAATGCGGGTATGAATGTCATGTATGATCGCATCTGCTGCTCTAGACACCTCATATTCCCTGAATATGATTCCTCCGAATTGTACACCGTAATCAATCACTCACGAAAATCTATAACCCCTGCCATCCAATGTGCGCAGTCGAAGTTTATAGGAATGTAAACCTATAAATAGTAACAAAATACAATTGATTATAAACTAATTCAACGTAAAATGTTATGAAAATACATATATACTATACCTTATCGACTATCCCCCATGGTTTGTAAAACAACCCCGGGGTGTATGCTGCCTCAACCATCCTCGTGAAAACTACTAAAAACTCAAACTCCTCATATGGTGTGGTCTGCCAACTCTTCCAGGTCATCTCAATATGGCCTCCGAAGAATGTGTGACAGTTATCCAACGTTGTGAAATAGTCACATGGTGGTCATCCTGGTGCCGACGTAATATAGCTAAAAAGGAATCTACGTGCTAAAATGGTATAAACAACTTCAAATGTGTTAGTTATTTTCAAATATAGCAAACTTTTAACCGAATTTTATAGTATAGACAACTTACATCGTTGATTAGCCACTGACGCAAATCTAGCACAAGCAGCTAAAAACTGTCCTTCGACTTTGACCAGATGAAGTAAACCTCATGCACGTCGAAAGCCGCAGCTTTGGTGTACCACGTGAGGAAAGATTCTTCATGCTCCGAGGTAGTGGATGGAATGATTCTGAGTTACCGTTTTGGCCTCCCTCTGAGTGGATTTGTATATGAGGTGCAAACTAGTGGACCTTTTCGAACGATCCGATCGTGTGTTGTACGAATCATCTGCAAGTTTCAAGAAACTAATAATTCGTTATTTCATCCTACGTAACAATTAAACATTAATCAATTAATGTTACCTTCTCCATGTATGCGAGAGGAGGTTTGGTTAGAGAATCCTGAATGAGGGTCAAGTCCACCGTGTGTGCTCCCTCAACGGATTGCATGATTGTAATTTTGTATATTCGAGACCAATATATATGAATATTTATATACTAATTTTAAATACTCGATATCTCAATCTATATGGCCTTAGAAACGTTCTCCTGGAAGTTCTCCTTCAGTGAACTAATGCCCACTATCCTTTTACTCGAGCTCAGGATATCAGCAAGTAACCATAGTCGCTCGTCTTGAAAAAGAGACAAAACATTATTAAATAAACATTATAATTAGGAAGACACCTCGATCAATGACATTTCTTAAAAAAACATTACCTCGACTTATGGGGAAAGTGTTCGAGGAGAACCCTCAATTGATAATATCTTAATACGGGTTCCCTACATGCATGAAAAGGACAAAATGGTAAATGATATGTATATATAAAATATAATAGTTACAATAATTTTCATACCTCACGTGGATGATCTGAAGCAATCGGAGATCCATCCGAAAGACCTTCATGAGGAAGACCTTATAAGAATATATAAAAAGGATTAATCGATAACAAAACAATTATAAAAATAAAGTTTCATCGATAAGTGACATAACCCTTCTGTTGATTACCCTAAGGTAATAGTAATAATAACTTAATCAGTGACATTTCACTCGATAACAATATTATAATATAATAACAACATTTAACATAACTTTATGAAATTACATACGGACTTCATGTGGCTGATGAGATGGTATTGTGGTATCAATGAGGGAGGTCATCCCGATATCGTCATTCATCTCTTATACAAATACAATTATAGTTATCAGAATAATAACGAAATACAATTTTTATAAGTAATAAATTAGAAGTGGTTTGACAACCTGAATGACGGGGGCTAGACATTAGCGAGTGACGATGTCCTCTAAACGAGTCATACGATCTTATAATTGAGCCACATCATCGCGTAATTGAGTCATATGTAAATCCACATCGTCGCGTAATCGAGTCATCTGTGAAGACATATCGTCATGAAAACTCGAAATCTCACACAAAATCATAGCACCCCAGTGCGCCAATGTAGCATCTAATATGAAAATACGGGGTGATACGGAGGGGGGACACTCCTCGGTGGCATGATAGGTAGTATGATCCTTTACTCCTGGATGGTCTGCGGTCAATGGGCTCTGAACTACAGGGGAAAATAGAGGCTGCTCTATAATAGGAGGCTGAATAGGCTCTTCATGTGTTTCAAAAGTCTCGATAGGTACATCTGAATGTCTTGAGGCTGGAGAAGCCCCGCCTCCTATCGCAAAAGGAACTGAAAATGATGAGGAGGAATTAGCATTAGGTAAACCGGTGTACTCATGAATCTCAGCAAACCATGGTAAACCCTCCTCCATTGGTGATGGACAAAAGGGGAATGTGGCATCCTCCTAATGATGAAGATATATAAGTCATTGCGAATCTCAACATTCAATAAATTAATCGAATTATTAATTAACGAGTACATACCAGATCACTAGTGAAAATACGACCTATATGAGTCCAACTAGGGACGTCCCACGTACGCCATCTAAACATCCGTGGGGACACATAGATATCAGTAAGGTTGATCCAATCGTATAACGTGTCCAAAGTCTCATATATCCAATACTGCAATATAATCATTTACGAATTAAATATATCAATTCTAATTTTTGCCAATTAATATACATAATCAATAAATTAAAACTAACCTGAAATGTGAAATGAAATCCGTAGAGGTCGTATTTACGTATTTTAGGCATTCGTCTGAAGCACATTCTATCACTCGTCTGTGATATAGACTCGTACGTCATCTGCCACATGATAATGCCCTATGGGTATGAATTAAACCTATCTAGATGATCAACTAACTGTAAATAGTCTGAAGACACTTTCTTTCGTTAATCATTCCCCAACAAAACTATGTGAAGAACATACAGTAAGACCATCTTGACGGCATCAATATCGTCATCCCCCCATGGCCTCGACAAGAAGACACGCTCTAAATCATGATATTGCACCTTCGGACAACCTCGAAAGTACATATCTCTGATCCTATGTTCGGAGGAGTGAGGAATACATGAAGAGATATCAGTGCGTCGGCTAAACGAAAGGCCCGTCACTAGAGCAAACTCAAACGGGCTAAATCTCACATCAACCTCGCTAACCCTAAACCAAAACTTGTCTTTGACAGAGGGCCGACGTAGTTGTCGTAGTAGAAATGCATGAACCGATATCTTAAAGAATTTAGTTTCAGGTAAACGAAGGAGATACCAGAAACATGTTCTCTCAAATAGGTGTAGTTGATCTGGGGTCAATGTAGACGTAATCCTAGATAATATAGTACGTTGTGCATGACGTATCAGATCTACCCAGAAGTGTATGGACTCATCAGAGATTTGTAGCTTGCCTTCAACACGTTTTTTTTTTTGCGAGAAATATCTTGCAACAATTTTAAAAATTCGTCAGACATTCATAAATAGCAAATATGTAAACAAATTTCTTTATGAAAAAAAACATAAAAAGATGAAAAATAGAAAACAGTAAAAAAGGAATTGACAAAATTTACAAAAACAAATTTCAGTATCTTAAAACGGTTAAAATAAAAAAACGAAACTGAAATTCAAATTTTATATATTGAAATACCGTAAAATATCAACAAATGAAAAATCAATCGAAAATATGAAAAATACAAGTTGATATATCCTAAAACGGTGAAATTCAGAAAAGCAAAAATGAAGCTCGATTCTATACTTTGACATACCATAAAATGTTAACAATCGAAAAATCAGTCAAAAATCTTAAAATATTAATCGATATATCCTAAAAAGATGAAAATCGAAAAAATGGAACTAAAATTTGAATTCTATACTTTGAAATACTTTAAAATATCGATAATAAAAAATCATTCGAAAATCTTCAAAATACGAGTTGATATATCCTAAAACGGTGAAATTCGAAAAAATAGAATTGAAATTCAAACTCTAAATGTTGAAATACCTTAAAAGATCAATAATCAAAAAATCGTTTAAAAATCTAGAAAATACGAGTTGATGTATCCTGAAAGAGCATAAATCGAAAAAACAGAATTGAAATTCAAACTCTAAATGTTGAAATACCCTAAAAGGTCAATAATAAAAAAATCGTTTGAAAATCTGGAAAATACGAGTCGATGTATCCTGAAAGAGCGTAAATCGAAAAAACAAAACTGAAATTCGAATTTTAAATGCTGAAATACCCTAGAATGTCAATAATCAAAAAATTATTTGAAAATTTGGAAAGTATGAGTCGATATATCCTAAAACGGTAAAATTCAAAAAAACAGAAATGAAATTCGAATTCTACACGTGGAAATACCATAGAATGTTAACAATCGAAAAATCAACCGAAAATATGAAAATATAAATCGATATATTCTGAAAGGACGAAAATAAAAAAAATGAAACTGAAATTTGAATTCTATACTTTGAAATACCTTAAAATGTCGATAATTGAAAAATCATTCTGAAATCTTCAAAATACGAGTCGATATATCCTAAAACAGTAAAATTCGAAAAAACGGAACTGAAATTCGAATTCTAAACATTGAAATATCCTGAAATGGCAACAATCGAAAGATCGTTTGAAAATCTGGAAAATACGAGTTGATGTATCTTGAAAGAGCGTAAATCGAAAAAATAGAACTAAAATTCGAACTCTAAATGTTGAAATACCCTAAAAGGTCAATAATCAAAAAATCGTTTAAAAATCTGGAAAATACGAGTCGATGTATCTTGAAAGAGCGTAAATCGAAAAAACAAAACTGAAATTTGAATTCTAAACGTTGAAATACCCTCGAATATCAACAATCAAAAAATTATTCGAAAATCTGAAAAGTACGAGTCGATATATCCTAAAACGGTGAAATTCGAAAAAATGGAAATGAAATTCGAATTCTACACATTGAAATACCATAGAATGTTAACAATCGAAAAATCAATCGAAAATATGAAAATATGAATCAATATATCCTGAAATGACGAAAATCAAAAAAACGGAATTGAAATTCGAATTCTATACTTTGAAATACTTTAAAATATTGATAATCGAAAAATCATTTGGAAATCTTCAAAATAAGAGTCAATATATCCTAAAACGGTGAAATTTGAAAAAATGAAATTGAAATTCGAATTCTAAACTTGAAATACCCTAGAATGACAACAATCGAAAAATCGTTCCAAAATAATGAAAATACGAGTTGATATATCCTAAAACGGTGAAATTCCAAAAAACGGAAATAAAATTCGAATTCTATACGTTGATATACCCTAGAATGTGAACAATTGAAAAAACAGAATTGAAATTTAAACTCTATCAGATAAAATACATAAGAATCTCACTAATAGAATAAATCGTTGAAAAATCTGGAAAATACGAATCGAAATATCATAAAATGGCGAAATTCGGAAAAATGAAACTAAAATTCAAAAATACGAGTCGATATATCTTATAAACGAAAAAACCAAAATATTGAGTGAAATTAGGTCATTATATAGTAAAATGTATCTGAATGGCACAAAAATTGAAAAACTGAATCTCAAATTAAAAAATTATATATTAAAAAACCCTAAAACAGAAAAAACGGATATAAAATTCGAAAACTACACGTTGAGAAACCCTAGATGTAAAAAATATCAATTTACCCTCCTAAAAAATTTTTGTTACAAACATGTCCAATATTTATCCCTTGCCCCCTCAGTAATTTTCGAATCTCTTATCACCTCTACAGTTTCAAAAAAGTAAATGTTCCCCCCAACCCACAATATTCATGGCAACAACCCACTGTCATGGCAAATTAAAGAGGCGCCCACAGTGGACTAATCTATTACGGCCAGCTCCCTAATGTTTTAAAAAACCACTTAACTCCCCTAACCCACTATCAATATCTCTTGACAATGGGATTATTCGTCATGACCGTGGGATCCACTGTTCCCATGGTCAGACTGTCGAACACTTCGGACGCATTTTTCGGCCAAAAATCTATCACTTCGGCCTCCAATTTCAATATAAATCAAATCTACATAAGCTATAACACAAAACCCCTCAACAAATTCAACGAAAACAACCAAGAATCAAAACATTTTAAATATTGTTCAAAATCGAAATCCTAAAATTTCGAACTACAAAATCTCACTCAAATCTCAATAATATGAACAATAACTTGATTCAAACAAGATTACGAAAGATATACTAACCTTCTTGACCATTTTTGGTCGTCAGAAAGCAAGAAAATCGTCGAAAATCTAGGTGACAGTGGGACAGTGGAGAGAGAGCAATTTTTCTTCGGATTTGCACAGTGACCGTGGCGTTTTACCGTGAAAAATATCAAAATTTTGCCTTGTTTATATATAGGGGCAGTTTGGTTATTTCACAAATATTGAGTATTTTGTTTAAACATGGTTATTTTGGGTAATTTCGCTTAGACCCCCTTAATTTTGATCTTTTATTATAATTTCCCTTTTAATAATATGTAGTATACTCAATAATCTTTGAAATAATATATTTTTATTTGTTATAAGAAAAGAATTATCTAGACCAAACATAATCTAAATTCAAAAAACATCCCAATGATAAATTTTATTAAAAAATTATTAAATTTTTTTTATAAAGTAATTGAAAAGACAAAAAAAAATCTCCAAATTAATTAAATAATGCTTTGTCTCTAGATTTTTATTAAATATATTTTTATCTTTAATTTTATATTAATTTTATTAAAAAAGTAAAAAAATAAATTTAAAATAATTGTTGCCAAGGATGAATGTCGTCAAAAAAGAGATACTGCAAAGCCTCATCTCGCCAATTGAAGTTAGAAGCAGACGACTGTTATTCAATAAAATAATAGAAAACATGAAATTTTATAAGCAATAACATTTTGCTTTCTCATAAAAAAGTCCGCATTTTCTGCTTTCTTATAAGCCTTAAGGAACTGTTCCTCCCCTACTTCAACATCTTTTCATTAGCCTCGTGCATCTCATCCTCTAGTAAAATCGATTTGTACATGCTTTTCGCCGCCTTCTTTTTCTCTTTACATTCCTTCTCTTCCTACGCCAAGTGCGCTTGTCATTAAAGGTTAGATTCGAATCAAATCTATTTGAATTTAAACTTGAATTCGGTTTGAATAAGTTTAAAATGAGCCAATCTTAAACCAGTTTGAGCTCAAGCTCTGGCCAATATTTTCGAGCTCGAGCTTAATTGTTAAAGTTTGTAAATTAAAATTTTTAATATAAAACGATATCGTTTCGATTAATATGTATTAAAATGATGTCGTTTTAATAATGAATACTCGAATTTAAAACGAGTCAAACTAAACTCGAACCGAGTTCAAACTTAAGCATAACGAGCTCGAGCTATATTATTATTATTAAGTCGAGCTCAAGCTCGAGTGAGTTCAAACTTGGTTCGGTTTGAATCCAACCATACCCAGTCATCCACCTCAATAGGGTGAGGCATTAGGACGATTTCACCCAGTGAATTTGATAGGCTGCTTTCAATTTCAGAGAGCTTATCTTTAGCCCGGTCAACAGTTTTGTTTCCCTCTCCAATTTTATTCCAATTTAATTCGATTTTAATTAATTTGATTCAATCTAATTTTTATTCGATATAATTCTGGTTTGTTATCTATTATTTTTCATATTTTATAGGATTAAGATCTATTTTCAGACTACATTATAATACTATATATTATATAATATTTTTTCAATAATATTGATTGAGTTTACAATTTGATTCACAATTCTATATAGTATTAAAGAAATAAATTCATCTTGTATTTTTTAATTTTAAAATTGAGTTTTGCTCTTGCACAAAATTTCTTTTTATCTTCCCAGTTTAAAAAATTGACCTTTTGCCTCATGCCCAAAGGTTTCATCTTTTTCTTAAATTAGCTGCCCCCCACACTTTTTAGAAGCTTGCAGTCTCATCCCCACTACACTTTGAGCAACTAGCAGCTTCCCTCATGACTATTTTATCATCGTTCTGGTACCCTCTCTTTCTAGCAACATTCCTTCTCCATCTCCGGTCTCCTTCTTAGCTCGAGACCAAGCCTCATGTCAGCCCCTACTCTCGTCTCTCACATGATTGAGCATCAACTCTCGTCCTCTCACACGATTGAGCACTTTTTCTTGTCTCTCTATTATCAAAGGTTTTTCCTTTTGTACCAGTGAATCTTTCTCCACCGCTACTACCTCTGTTTCTACGAACCCTTATCCCGGTTTTTCAATAATGATAGTATCTTTTGCTACTACCATGACGACACTAACTTCTCAACATCAATCTTAAATTGCAGCTAAGAGAACTCTCACTACAATTGTAGGGAAGTGTGAAATAAAGTTCACTTTCCTATTCAGTCTGATTTTGATTTGATTCAATCTAATTTTAATTCAATATAGTTTTGATTTGTTATATATTATCTTTCATATTTCATAGGATTAAACTTTTTTTTCAAATTACATTGTAACTCTATATATTATACAATATTTTTTTAATAATATTAATTGAGTTCACAACTCGATTCACAATTCTACATGTATCAAAATGATAAAATCCTCAATTTTAAAATTGACCTTTTCTTTTTGTACAAAATTTTTTTCCTTCTTCTCAGTTTTATAAATTGACCTTTTGCCCCTACCTTAGGGTTTCATCTTTTTCTCATATCAATCACACCCCACACTTTTAGAAGCTTGCAATTTCACCCTCATTACACTTTGAGTGGCTAGTAGCTTCCCCCACAACTACTTTGTCATTGTTCTAGTACCCTCTCTTTCTACTAACATTCTTCCTCCATTTCTAGCTACCTTTTTAGTTGCTACTCTCGTCTCTCATACAATTTAGTCCATTCTCTTGTTTATCACACAATTGAGGCCCTGTTTTTGTCTCTCACATGATTGAGCCTCTGCTCTTATCTTAAGCACCACCTATTGTTCTCTCACATGATTGAACACTTTCTCTCGTCTCTCTCCTATTGATGGTTTTTTTCTCATGTATTGGTGATTCTTTTTCCATCGCTAACACTGCTACTACCTCTATTTTGGAAACCTTCCTCTTGGTTTTTCGATGATGACATCATCTCTTCAACTACCATGACGTTATTGACTTTTTAGCTTTTGTCTCTTATTACAGTTTCAAGAGCTATTGCTACAATTATGGAAAGTGTGAAATAAAATTTATTTCTCTATTCAATCTAATTCCGATTTGATCCCATTTTAATTGATTTGATTTAATCTAATTTTGATTTAATCTAATTTTAATTCAATATGATTTTGATTTGTTATATAATATTTTTCTTATTTCAAAGGATTATAATTTATTTTCATACTACATTGTAATACTATCTATTGTACAATATTTCTTCATTGATATTGATTGAATTCACAATTCCATTCACAAATCTACATGGTATCAAAGGGTTGAAGTCCTTTTGTATTCCTTGGTTTTAAAGTTGACCTTTTGCTCTTGCACAAATTTTTTTTTCCTTCTTCTCAATTTTAAAAATTGACCTTTTGGCCCTTGCCTTATGGTTTTACCTTTTTCTCATATCAATCGTCCTCCACACTTTTAAAAGCTTGCTTCCTAATACACTTTGAGCAACTAACAATTTCCCTCACAACTACTCTGTTGTTATTCTGATACCCTCTCTTTCTTGCAACATTCTTCCTCTGTCTCCGACTGCCTTATCAACCTGGGGCCAAGCCAACGTCAACCCCTACTCTCGTCTCTCATATGATTAAGCCCTTACTTTTATCTCTCACATGATTAAGCACCAACTCTTGTCCTCTCTCACGATTGAGCACCTATTTTTGTCTCTCTCCTATCGATGGTTTTTTTTTTTATACTAGTGATTCTTTCTCCATAGCTCACTTTGTTGCTACCTCTGTTTCTGAGAACCCTTCTCCTGATTTTTCGACAATGATATCATCTCTTGCTACTACCATGACACCATTGACTTCTCAATTTTTGTCTTTAATTATAGCTCTAAAAACTCTCGCTACAATTACGAGGGAGTGTGAGATAAAATTTATTTTCCTATTTGGTCCGATTTTAATCGGATTCGATTATGATTAATTTGATTAAATCTGATTCTGACTCGATATAGTTTTGATTTGTTATATATTATTTTTCCTATTTCATAAAATTATAATTTCTTTTCAAATTACATTGTAATACTATCTTTTGTACAATATTTTTTCAATAATATTGATTTAGTTTACAACTCAATTCACAATTCTATAGTTGTTAGGGTGTGAGCTAGAGCCTGGAGAATATATTGAGTTTGGTAAATGCTGAGAATGACATGCCTCATGGAGGAGATGAGCTTGGGGTTAGAAAAATTAGGCATTTAATGAGCAATTATCTCTAACTGACGTGATTGGCCCAAGAAGGAGGGATTGGGTTGTTTGATGCTGTATTGGGAGGTGGAGATGGCGGTGGTTCTAAGTAAAAAAGAAGGGAGACAGATGGTGATAAAGGAGAGAATATAAAAGTTTTTGCGATTGAGCATACGAGATCCATGCAAAGTTGTAGGTTTAAGAGGAAGTTAGAGAATAAAGATATATCATAACGACACTGATTGAATTTTGTTGATGATGAATATAGTCAACGATAGTTTTTTGATTAATTTTTTTGCGGTAAAATGAAAATGTAAAGGCAAAAAAATAAAATATTTAAGATTAAAGTGTAATTTGTTTATATTATTAGAGTTGTAAATGATATTAACTCTATTATAATATTTAGATAAATGCATAATACTCTTTGACTGCTAAAAGTAACAAATAGATGAATGGGGAAATGACTATTTCCAATTTAAAGGGTGGATATATGTGTTTTTATCAATCCTTGAGTGGGAACTAGTTATTTGGCCTAAATTGGGTATAGAATTAGATTTAGACATTTAAAGTTGCATAAATTTGAACGGCCATATTGAAACGAAGGGAAGGAATACATTTTTCAATGAGAAAGAATAAATATATAACGTGATTCAAAATATATCCTATTAAATATATAACGTGATTCAAAATGTATCCTATTGAATTCGTTCACCAGAAAAAAGATTTGGTATTGAATTTAATAATCCAGTCCCTATAGTCCTACTAAACGGCTGAATAATCAAAGGTAGCAAGTGGAAAGACCTCAAGGAGCTAAAGCCGCTATTATTTAATTTGTACCGTGCCTTTGAATTGAACCGACTATTACTAAAATTCCGAGTTCAAAGATAAGTCTTACAATCGTTATCCTGTATAAATAAAAATTTAATTATAATAAAAACAAACTCAGCTCAAAAAAAGCAAAGTGGGGTCAGCTAAAACTACTGTTATTACCCAGTTGGATTCATTGGCATTTTCCCGCTAAGATAGTAACAAAATCACGCGGTTTAAAGCTGGAAACAGCTTTTCAAGCCCGCATGTGCCTTGTTTTATTTCATCGCAAAAACTGTAGACTTTAATATGTTATGTATCCCTAGCAGTTTATGGTCCCAATCCAACTAGCTTCAAAGTGTTAGTTAAAGATATAGTCTCACCCTAACCCCCTTCCTAAAATTCTATAAATTCCCCCTCAACCCCTCCCATTCTCTTCACTCAACTCCCTCACATTGTCTCTCTCTTTCCTCTGCTTTTGTGTTTCCAATATCTTCATGTAATCATCTTGTCTCTTCTTTCTCTCTCTCTCCACATTCTAGCACACACACATTTACACACAACTTCATATTGTTTCTAATATTCATAAAATTGCTTAAGTTTTAACTTGTCTGTGCAGGAAAATGGGCATTTTTGAAATTTTCTTGGTCGGTTTACTAGCAATGGTCTCATCCGTACATGTCTATGGAGATGGTGGGTGGACTAATGCACATGCTACTTTCTATGGAGGTGGTGATGCTTCAGGGACCATGGGTATGCAACTGTGGAACAATCCTACCTTCTTATACTACTGAAGGATTCTTGCCAGTCTGACTACTTAATTGGTTTTTCTTTTTTTCAGGTGGAGCTTGTGGGTATGGTAACCTCTACAGCCAGGGTTATGGTACTAACACAGCAGCTTTGAGCACTGCTCTTTTCAACAATGGGCTGAGCTGTGGGGCTTGCTATGAGATTAAGTGTATGAGTGATCCCAAATGGTGCTTGCCTGGCTCTATTGTCATCACAGCCACCAATTTCTGCCCACCAAACAATGCCCTTCCTAACAATGCAGGGGGTTGGTGCAACCCTCCTCTGCACCATTTTGATCTTTCACAGCCTGTCTTCCAACATATTGCCCAATACAGAGCTGGGATTGTCCCTGTAGCCTACAGAAGGTATTCTCCCTGGTTTTTCGCCTTAAAAGATGTCTGTTTTGAAGGGTTTTTTTTTTTTTTTTTTTCAAAAAGAAATGACTAATTGGTGGTGGGGTTTTATAGGGTTGCATGCGGAAGAAAGGGAGGCATCAGATTCACCATTAATGGACACTCATACTTCAACCTAGTGTTGATAACAAACGTTGGTGGTGCTGGTGATGTTCATGCCGTTTCAATTAAAGGGTCAAGAACTGGCTGGCAACCAATGTCAAGAAACTGGGGTCAAAACTGGCAAAGCAACACCCTTCTCAACGGCCAAGCCCTCTCATTTAAAGTCACAACTAGCGATGGTCGTACAGTGGTGTCTTACAATGCCGTCCCTGCCGGGTGGTCCTTTGGCCAGACTTTCTCTGGCGCTCAATTCCGCTAGAGACAGCTCCATCTACTTGTCAATGTCAAACAATTGATGTTGGGTAAAGTTTAGTGTATTAGTATACTAATCAGTATTTTAGTATGAACGGTAAGCATATTAGGGGTCTAGAGTATATAAATATATATATTTAGTATACTGTCTGTGTGCTCAGTGGTGGGCGGTCCTGTCGGGTCAAAGTGAAAAGGGCTTATTTTAAATGGCTCTTTTTCATTTTGAGCTAATTTGATTATTATTCCAGCTTATGGAAATTTTATTGTTCCTGGTCCTGGAGATGTTTTTTGCGTTTTCTAGTAAGGAAAGCGGCGGATGGGAGTGGTGGAGGAGGTGGTTTTTTACCACCCGCCATTAGTGATTTATTAAGTCAGATCATTTTTTCGCTTGGCTTGTAATGTAATTGTTATCAGCATTTGGCTGAGTATGCCCTTGGTTATTGTAATGGAATTTTATGTCTAATCTATTACTGGTTTTAATGGAAAAGCCTCAGAGTGCTAAGTATATTACATGGATGGCGTTTTAATGCAATAATCTCAGAAATACAATTAAATGGCCAAACACTTTATTTTAATTTCTGAATCCTCCCATCATTGTGAAATCATGAATAGACATACATACCATCACCGCAACAGGAAAGAGACTGAAACTTGATTTTAAATTGTTAAAACAAAATATCCTAAGACCAAAAATCTCGCGCGGTTGAATTCTGGCGAAAGTATTATTTAATTTAATTTCCTGGCTGAGAGAATTTGCTTTTTAACAGTTACGAAGCAGTAGACCTCATTTAATTTATTTTTTGGCAAGTAATCAGGCAGCTTGTTTGAACTTTGTTGTGCTTAGGAACTTGAAATGGAAAAAATTAATATCCATATCTACTGTAACTAGTGAACCAAAGGCGAAGTCGTGCGAGTAGTTGAAGAAATTATGGCTTCGTCTTCTGTTCTTGGTTTGGCAGTGGCTGCCCTGCAGCCAGCTTTTTTATGGAATCCAACAAATAATATTTTTTTATATCACCTCTCTCTCTGTATGTTGTTTGTTTATCTTCCTGATTCTTTCAATTCAGAGCCAAATCTTATCTCTCATGTTTCCAGAATAAAATTATGGTTATGTCCTTTAACCCATCTGTTAACTACCTAAAGTTGAGATGACAGTGATAAAATAAACCCTAAAAAATTCCTCTGGAAATTAAGGGTGATGATCCTTACTGCGTGTCTGATTTACATTCTCATATGCATTGATTGAACTCTATGTTTCTTATCTTTATTACTTGCTTTGTAAAAGATTCTATGGCTGTGGCTTGTTTGCTGATTTTAGCAGAAAGATGTGTTGTTCATTACTAACTACCCATAATTCATCAACAAATTTCCCATGTTCAGATCAGAATTTTAACAAAAAAATACCATATATTCTTACTTAATCAATAAGTTTTTGAACGTCTTTTTCGTGATACAGTCAGACGAAAATTTTGAAAATAAGAAAGGAATAAAGAAAAAGAAGGTTACGTTGGGGATGGATGGGTGGGTCAACTCACAGCACCTCGAGCCACGTGACTCTGTTCTCTTCGCAGGCTTTATCTAATCTACCCTTCTCACTTGTTACGTGTCACAATTTTACTGCATCTAAAGGCGCGAGCAGAGTACGTGGCCCGCTATCATACAACCGGACAAATACCCATGTGAGTCGCCGCATAAATCGGTTATTTCATTTAACTTATTGGTCCAAAATTGACGTTCCAGATTTCTGCTTACCAAAATAATATTCTTTTACTTTTATTTAGGTTTTAAAAATTATTTTTTTTTGGGGAAATAGTACTTTATGACTTAAACGGTGAAAACAAACAATTTAGGCGCTTAAGAGGCAGAGCATCTGATAATTACCTGTCCATGGGTTCGGCCGTTACTAATTTCGGCATGGCCTGTCAGACCACGGACCGTGTCAAGATATGACCCGTCAAAACACGGGTTTGTAAGCCATGTTATCTCACTGTAAAATAAGGGCCATAACATGACCTTTAACCTCTTAAATTGTGTCTTTGTCAGTTTTATTGGCCAACCTGTATGCTGTTTGGTCGGCCACCTAAAATTATTTTTAAAATTTTATTTTTATATAACTTAAAAAAAGCCAAACGATTATTTCCTACCCAAGTTTAAGTGTGTTCTTAAAATCACATTAATAGAGTTTGAAAAACCCAAAGTCCCACCCATGACGTTACTACCATTAAAATTCTCAGTTAAAAAGATGAATAAAATTGTCATTTTATTAATAATATTAAAAAATGAATTTTTTTTATCTTTTCCACTCTAAGTTTTAAAAACTAATAACTTCACCTATAACTAAAGTTTTCTAACTTTGAAAAGTCACATTTTCCTCCCAAAATTTTTTCTTCACCTCTCTGGTCACTATCTCCGACGCTGATGACTTCCACTCTCCACCCTAAACCGTTGGTTGATGCACATAGAAAGGTTTTAGGGGGAAAATGTGATTTTTTGAAGTTTAAAAACTTTTGGAGGGGTGAAATGTTAGTTTTTAAAACTTAGGAGAGAAAAATATAATAAATTTTATATATTTTTAATATTATTAATAAAATAATGATTTTATCCCTCTATTTAACTGAAAATTTAACTTCAGTTGATCAATAGGTTGAATTTCAGGTTTTTCAAATCTTATGGGTATGACTTTGAAATAACACCTAAACTTGGGTGGGGAATAGTCCTTTGGCCTTTAAAAAATAACGTTAAAAGATTTAAACTCAAACTTAAACCCCAAGCCCACACATAGGGCTTGATCCTATGAGTGGCTAAGCCGTAAAATTGGAGATAGGGCTTAGACCGATCCCTATCTCCCAAGGCCTAAGCCTTGGGGCACTAAGTCGAGTTTGCCCTCGGGCTCAATTTGGCTAGCTCTGCCAACAATGTATAATAATAGAGAGAGAAAAGGACTGTTTCCTACCCAAGTTTTAACTAAAATTAAAAATTACACCTGCGACAGTTGAAAAACCCAAACTCCTACCTATGATTCAATTTCTATTAAAAGGAAAGGTAAAATAATTATTTTACTGTTTATATAAAAGAGATATAAAATTTATTACTTTTTTCCTTCCATGTTTTAGAAACGAATATTTCACCTTTACCTAAAGTTTTAAAACTTTGAAAAGTAATATTTTCACCCCCAAACCTAGGGTTTTTATATTTTTCAAAGGCCAAATGACTATTTCCCACCAAAGGTTTGATGTTTTCTCAAGTTTCCACCATTTAACTATGGAAACGCCAAACACCCACCTATGACCGGTTAGATTTAACAAAACCCTAACGGTAGTAAGGGTAAAATCGTTATTTTCTCTATAATATTAAAAATAAACTAAAATAGAATCTATTTTGCCCCCCTAAACTTTAAAAACTAAAATTTTTCCCCAACCTAAGTTTTAAAAAATCACAGTTTCATCCTAGGGTTTCGTTTTGAAATTTCTGACAATATCTCCGGCTCCATTGCCAACGGCCTCTCCCTCCCGAAGCATCATCTCTTTTCGGCGATCTCTTTCCTCCCATTTGGACGCCCCATCGGAGTCGGAGAAGCTGTGGAAGACGAAGAACTTCGTCAGGGAAGACGAAGCTTCGTCTTCCCAGTCGTCGTCGTCTTCATCTTCCAACTGCGATCGAGCTTAATCTTCGTCTTCATCTTCCAACTACGATGAAGACAACTGTGATCGTCGTCGTCTTCATCTTCATCTGGGAAGACGATTTATCTTCCCAGATGACTTCTCTCTGCGTCGGATGCGTAGTGCAAGAGTTGAGGGGGGCCGTCGGTGGAAGAGAAACCGTCGGGAGGGAAGACGATCGGTGATGGCACCGGAGAAAGTGAAAGGGTTTGGAAATAAACCCTAGGGGGGAAATGCGATATTTTCAAACTTAGCTTAGAGAAAAAATGTTAGTTTTTAAACTTTTAGGGGGAAAAATGAGATTAAATTTACTACCGTTAGAGTTTTGTTAAACCTAACTGGTCATGGGTGGGTGTTTGGTGTTTCCATAGTTAAATGGTGAAAACTTGAGAAAACATCAAACCTTGGGTGGGAAATAGTCGTTTGGCCTTTTTCAAACTCAGTCGCCCCAAATAACTTTCAAAAACAATAGTTTCACCTTTACTCTTCAACTTCATCTTTCAACGTCGTCTCCAACCTCCTTTTCCTAGTGAGACGACAGGTGGTCCAATGAAGAAATTTTCATTTCTTCGTCGTACGGTGCGACGAAGAGATCTCTGTCTCTTCTTCACACAAAGAGAAGGAGGCTAGAGATGATGCTTGAAGGGATGCCGACAGATGAAATTGAAGAGTGGGGGGTGAAACTATTGTTTTTGAAAGTTATAAGGGACAACTGAGTTTGAAAAATATGAAAACCTTAGGTTTAGGGATGAAAATATTATTTTTCAAAGTTTGAAAACTTTAAGTAAGAATGAAATGTTAATTTCTAAAACCTAGGAGGGGGGAGCAATAAATTTTATATTTTTTTAATATAAATAGTAAAATGATCATTTTACCTCTCATTTTAGCAAAAAAAGTTAACAAAAGTTGGATCATAGGTCAGAGTTTAAGTATTTCAATTGTCGTAGATATGATTTGAATTTCAGTTAAAACTTGGATGGGAATAATCCTTTTCCCTAATAGAAAAAATAGATTGAGTTGACCTACAAACGAGTGAGGAATTTGAATTAGGACAAAATTAGATTTTTGAGGTATTAATTAAAATAACAACATTATGTCGTGTTGTTGAACGATAAAAAAAGCATCGTTTTGTTAAAAAATTTAAAAAAAAACTAATCAAGGACCTTATTCCTAATTTTGGTTCTTATTTGTGTTCGGATTTGTTAAAATGGTGGAACTGAAAACGGAAAACTATTTGCATTTTGTTGATTCCTTAAATTTGGTAATTGAAATCTACTGTGTGAACACTTGTTTTAGGCAAAAATCAAAACCATAATGTCTGATATCTTTCAATTTTGATTCTATTTGTTTTTTTCTCATCTCTAGGTTTCATTTCTTATTTCACATTTTTTAAAGTAATAAGAAACCTCACCCGAGTCAAACCATCCCTTTCGGGATGGAACTAACCACATTAAATTAATAAAACGATTCTGCTTATTTTTTTTCTTACCCCTAGGTTTCATTCCTAATTTTACTTTTTTTATGATAATAAATACTCTTATCTGAAATGAAATATTCTTTTAAAATGGAATTAATTATGCTAAATTAGTAAAATTTTAGATCGAATAATTGATCATCAAGAATATTCTTGTTAGAAAAACTTAAATCCAAACTTTTCGCTTTGAAATTACACCATTTTATCATCTAAACTACTTTTTTGAGCATTTTTTAATTTCGCTTTCTAGTAGTTGGGTTGTCAAGGCATTTGTCCAAATTGGAGTGCGTCTTAGGAGCTGTGTCCACGTGGTATCTTTACTAAACATCTCCAACACCTCATCTTTTTAATGGTTTTCCCTGCTACAAAAGTCTTAATGATTTGATTAGTGTAATGTAATCCAGGTTGGCTTTGGAAGAAAATCCATGGACATTATCATGATAATTCAGTTTACAATGCTGGAGGACACTGATATCAAATCAAAGAATTTTGCAGTCACCATCTGGAATTGGCAGTTGCCCACAATCTCACTTCCCTAAAATGAGAAAGGTTACCCAGTTGGGCACAGCCCATTCACATTTTCTCCTTATATTGGGGGTTTAAATTATACAAAGACATGATAACACTACCAGCATTGCACCTGGACACAAGCCAAAAAGTTCAATGATCATAAGAAAAGCACAGATCCGTTCTGTTGGGAAAGAAACTTCATATTATAGATGATGTTTTGGGTTACAAATATTGATTATATATTATATGCAAAATAATTTACAGCTTAGTAACTCATCACCGAAAAAGGAGGGTGCAAAAAAATAGCTCCCAAAAACCTACTGTTGTATACGTATGATATAATATCACAAATGTGGTGCCTCATTCAACTATGCTGGCACCATTAAATCGAGCAAGTAGCCAACAGGTCACTTGTCATGCTATACATATTTCACTGGCTGATTCATGCTTTTGAACAGCTAAAGGAGACCATTTCAAAATCAGCAAGCCTACTTTGGTGCTTGAGAGTTTTAGGCAAACTATGTGCTCCATCAACTTCATCGATGATTGACTTGTAAAACTCTTTCAATCTCAGTTGAGTTGCTGCAAATGCATAATCAAACATTACATAAGAAAAGGAGGTGGCCTCATTGAACAAGCCGCTACTGCTAAACTATTCAAGATATATCAGAACAAAATAATCATTTACATATAACTAAGTCAATCTGTAACTCCCAAAAAATTCTGATCCTACAATAGGCAGTCTATTCACTCCAGTTGCATATGCAGAAGAATTTCCACCCAACTTCCAAAAGTAAACTAATAAATATCGGTTGTTTTGTCATTCATATGAGCTCAACAAAACATCAACCATTCTAAAACGTGGCACCCTTTTTTTAATATGTTTGTGATCCCTCCTTCACTCACCAAGAGAAGAATAAAAAATATAATCAGAAAGTTTAATAGTGGTAACAGACTTGAAATTATTTTACAAGGCATGGCAAAACCACCTTTTCAAGAGACATTTTAATAATATGCTCAAGACAACTTTAGATTATGTTCCTCACAAATCAAATTTACAGGCAATCAGGACTGGTGGAAGTTAAAAATATGTGGTTAACAGCAATCAAGTTAATTGCATGATTTTTTTTCATAAATGGATCATAAATTGAAGGGCACCAAGGGCAGCAATGGGGCCAAGAGTGCCCCATATTCAGATAGCAGTGTGACTCACAGCCATCCTGTACTTCTGGCTTAATGCTTGTTAAGCTACTAAGGGCATTATCAGAGCATAAAAATGAAAAAGGAGAAAAAGTAAAAGAAACTGAAAAAAAAAAAGGGAGTCTTCAACATCCAAACAATTTTGCTCTCTAATCACAATGCTCATCACAGAATCATCAGACTTCCTGCTGAAAATTTAGAATGGAAGTATCTCAAGGCAAAGAAGTACTTAAAAGAGTATTTTAGCTCCATATTATTGATAACTTCAAATTCCTTATGTACTCCATTAAGTAAGATAAATTACTTGCTCCAAGTAAACAACTACAATCAGTGATTCATCATCTGCTTAGCAATTGAATGCTTTTCAGCTAGCACCAAACTTGAGAAGGATAGCTAATTTAACAAAATTATAAGAGATTGGCTAACATAGGGAAAACTGAAAAGACCATATTGAATAACTAAACAAGAAAACAGAAGACTATAAACTTGCTCAATTATCATCTCTCTCTTATTCGCCCATAATCCAAGCAGTTGACCAATCAAGCTAACGGAGGATATAAATTCATGATTTATCAACACAATGAGTACAGAAAGTGAGTACATTCACTTGACCCAGAGTATAAAGAATGGAAGCTTACCTGAGAATACAAGCGCCCATCAAACAGGCTAACTTCACAAGGCCCAGATGTGGAAGCCCAACTACCATGTGTGTCATACCCAGTTCTAGGAGCTTCCAAGCTTCCACTGACATGATAATCCACAGGGTTTTCTTGTATGCTCATCTCTCCTACTGGTTGGAATTTATCATTCAACAAATTGACATTATATGGTAGGTAGGAGCATTGTCCCCCCAGTTGCAGCCTCAGTGATGCAGTTCCACTTAACTCACTAAGCAGGCTACTTTCCTGCCCAGAATTAGAAATCTCTGAACTTTTGTTTGTACCAAAGTAACCAGAATAACTCCCAAAAGAGGAACTTGCAGAACATTCCACATCCCTATATAAAGAAAAAGAATTCACTGGGTTGAGAACGATTATTAATAAAAGTTCATTCAACGAGTTTGTATAAGAATGGAATGGATGCAATGTCTGTGAAAGACATAGATGCCATGTTTCTGATCCTTCTTATGAAACATAAGTTCCATCATATACTTCTACATTTCTCTCTCAGAGTTATGGGACAATATTTTCATGTTGCACATCATAGAAAGTATATAGAACTCAAACTTTAGTGAAACTCTGCAATTAGAGGCATAATCTCAGACAGGTCCACTCACCTATGTGAAAACAAATTTGGATCCTCTGGTAAAACCATATGTCTATTGTCATTATTTGGAATCCAGGAAAGGGGTTGGAGCTGTTGCTCAGAACCCAGTCTGAAGGGCAAATGCAATGCATTTTGGAACTGCAAAATTATATCAGTTCAGAAAACATCTACAGGAACTAATCAGAGAGTATTCTCAGATGAGTTGAGCATTTTTTCACCTGACCAGTGCATTCTAATGACAAAAGCTGCTGCTTTCCTAAATTTTCCTGCAGAAGAAATTTAAACAGAATAAATGCTGCAGCAAGGCTTTTTACTGGTAAAAAATAAAAAGTATGCAGTGATAAACTATAAAAATCTTATGGCAAGAAGATATTAAAGCCAATAGACTTCTAAATCTGCATCTGCTAATCAAGTTTTTGTCATTCTTCGGGTACCTATAAAAACCAGCCATTCTTTGCCTCTTAGACACTTCAGCTAAATCTAGCCATCTTACACTTTCAGGGTTTGAATACATGCTCTCTTAATTATCATTATTCTATTTTTTTATGAATCTAGCCAATTCAAATAAAATTTAATCTAGATATCAAAACATCTCAATATCTCCAGCCTCATTGGGCTCTGCCCTTTCATTCATTGAAGATAAGAACCTTATTCCTCAAATAAAACTTGTCATTTACAACTGTGCCTGATATAATTGTAAAATTAGATTATCCATTTCCTACATCTTCTCAAGCAATATGTCCAAGTGAAGACCCTAATCCAATCTATGGTTTCAATCACTTATTGCCTTAGTGAGACTATAAATAAATAAAAGTAAATTGACATGAACCTCATTAGATAGCTTCTCCCCCAGTCATGATAGAGCATACCTTATGCAAACGGATTTGGTTAAGTGATTCCCTGATTGAATTTTCCATTTGACCCAAATGTTCTATGTTGTTGATCTTCTCCAGGTTAGTCCAATAGCTGTAGAATTCAATATATCATACAGTTAGAACTGATTACAACTGACCATTGAATTGCTTGAATTAAACTTTAGGTGAATAAAATGGAAACCACGACAACCCCATTTCGGGTAATTCACCTCAGACGCCTATGTATTTCAGAAATTTGAGTTTGCAATAACTTTGTTTGATTCGTCAGGTCCTGCTCAAAGCAATTTGGAAAGTACAAAATACGCTACAATCATAAAATTTAGATGATCATGAACGGATTGAAATAATGAAGTTACATGCATACCTCTATTGTTTGAGAACTGTAACAAAAGGAAAAAACAAAAAGTCTCATTACAGAGATTTAAAATAAAAAGTCAATCCAATTAAATAGAGCAAACCATGGCAATATTGCAGATTTATGTCACAAACCTTGTGCCCAAAAATTCTTGTATATTTACATCATGGTCCAACTTCTTAAAAGTCTTTCTCAGAGCCTAGACTCTCGAAGAAAATACAAACAATAATTTAACAGATTAGACTACAGGAATTACATACACTTAGACAAAACATGAATAGGAGAGAGGAAAACTCAGTGCAGGGAAATGGGTTGTAAGAAAAAACTTACTTCAAGACTTTCCAGCTTCCTGTTCCAATTTAAAGAAAAAAAATATTTTAATCCAAATTTATATTTAAACAAAAAAATTTAGAAACCAATCAAATGGTTTTCAAGTGAAAAAATTTAATGGTACCGTTTTGCCCTTTCCTGTGGAGTTAGCTGAGCAAATTTTGCCATGACCTCTTCAATGCTACTAAGCTCACATAAAAATGAAAAGATTATATTGCTGTAAATATTCTATCCTTTTAGAATTGAAAGTAAAGAAGATAAAGCACTCAAACTCTTGAATTTCCCCTATTAATTCAGAATATTTAAAAAAGTCTTCACTAATGATTTCTTTTGAACATGCAGAAAAGTCATGCCGACAAATATTTGGCCTAACTGGATTTTGCATAGCCAATTAATTCAGAAACTACTTCCAATAGATGTATAAAAACCTACTATAAACTTTTTGTACATCAGAGAGAAATGAATGGAAAATTTTTTTCCAGGTTATTTCTCAAAAACATAAGTATTGCTGGATAATAATCACGTCCTCATAATGAATCACGACAGCACAATGTTTCTTTTTCTTATTTTCCTTCTTCAACTAAAATAGTTTTCCTTTATTAAAACAACACTCTCAAACTGCATACTTCACAATTCACTCTCTTTAAAACAAAGCTATTCGAGCAGATCAAATTAGCGGTGCCTAAAACCCTTTCATTACCAGGCCTCAAAGATTATAAGTCATAATCTGAGAGTATCTAATGATTTCATTGATGACATGATTATCACCCATGAAGCATGACTTTTATATTAGATTGAAGCACTTGTGTCAACAGAGGATTGGTTCCACAGATGGTGATAATCATTAGTCATAAGAAGACACTAAACAGAAATAATTTTTACATCATTAATGTATCAAGTCAATCTGTTTAATTGAAATATCTAAACAAGTCTTTATGAAGTCCATTCATTTTTTCTAACCTTCCTTATTTGTGTTCAAATTTTCATTTGCTTTATGTAAAGTAGGACAAGAAAAATCTAAGAAACCTGATATGAATAATCTATAAAAGATGTAATTGAACAAGTTTTTTAATGCCTAACAATTCTCTGGAATGAGTACCAACTTATCTAGAGAAGCAATGATGCAAGAAAATTACTTCGCATAGATGAATGTTTTCTCCTTTTCATTTTCAATGTTAACAAGAAAAGCATGATTAGTAGCAAACCGACAGGAAATTTAACAAAAAATTTGCAAAAACTTGTTATCTTTCCTTTTAGTTCTATCAGCCATAACCTCAAAGAGAATTAATATAAACTCAAAACAAGAGGCAACCTTCAATGTCAGCTTCTTAAATGGTGTTCCTATTGTTCTGCCTCATAATTTCTCCAAGCTATTAGGAATTCTATACAATTTTATCTTATATGGGCTTTCAAATGACCATTTAACAAGCTATCTAAATTCTAAACTAGCCTCAGCGCTAAAGGGCAAGGTTGTCAACATTATATTAGTTGCAAGCGAGGGAGTATATAAAACAAAAGAAAAAAAGAAGTAAATATAATGACATTGGTTATTAGAATAAATCTCATATTTTTGCCTCATTTTTTGTTTTCCAAACAAGAATCAAAGGAGTATTAGGATGAAGAAAGAGCACCTCCGCTTTCCATTGCATAATGAAGGCTTGCCAGTGGGCGAGAACATGAGAAGGATTATGTCAATGTCACACAGAATTGATAACTCATTAGCTTTCTTCATGATGCCATGTTTCCTTTTGGCATAGGTCGCTTGGCGGCCATTTGTATTCTCCAGCTTCTTTATTTTAAGCTTAACCCTTCCCATCCTGCAAATTAACCAAAACTAACTGAAATCCTACGTTATTCTTCAAAAACCAAAAACAAAATTAAATTCTTATGACTCCCATAATCCGTTCCACATTCAGATTGACTCAGTTGATAATTTACTGCAGAACCAATAACACAACATGTGAAACAAATTAACAAAAAGGGGGGAGGGGGATGGCTGATCAGAAATGGTAGGAGGAGTTAAAAAAAAAAAAGGTGAATCAAGAAACCAAAAAGAAGGGTAAAAAAAACCATATGGGTAATTTGAAAGTAGGTAGGGTGAGATGATAAATTATACCTTTAGAGAGAGAGAGACAGAGAAAAAAAAAGTGAAAAATGTAAGCCGAGGTTGTAAAGTGAAAATGGAGAAAGGAAGGGAAATGCGGGAATCAAACGACAAGTTGAAAGGAAATGAAGGAAAGAGGTTAAAAGAGAAAGCAGAGGTGTGAGCTTACATATAGGATTGCATTACACGACCGGGTGAGCGGCAAAAGCGGTCATTCAGAGGGAGCTGGAGAATAGGGATCGCTCAGAAGTTTCCCACAAAACCGACCAAACCAACTCATTCATTTCCATTTCATTTTAAACCAACATCCCTTACCCCTTCTAACTCTGCAACATATCACCAAACCAATCAAACAAACCAACCAACCAACAAACTACTTGTCCACTACACCCAAATCACCGCATCACTCTCTTCATTATGCCATTTCCTACCACTAAACACACTCTCTGTTCTTGTTACTCTCACTTAATCTACAACCCCTTTACAATTCTTCTTGTTTCAAAAACACCTTGTCCGGTTATAATAACATCTTCTCATGCCGCCCATTAACACAAATACATCTTTACTATACAATCAGTCATAACTCAAACCTAATAATTGTTTGAGCAATAGAGAATCCATCCTTCTAGATGACTACCAGCGCTCATAAAGATATGTAACTTACGTAAAAATCTCTTCTACATATAAATAATAGGAAAAGAGAATTTCAAGTTGAGATTTGACTCTTTTTTTTTCTCATTCTGCATTGATTTTTAAATTAGTAAGTGTAGATTTTTCATACATGAAAAAGAAAAATGCGGATCATCAAAATTATGCTATGTTGTATACAACTATACGTTCAAATTATATATGCCACAACACATCACTGTGGCTACTAATAAACATACTCATGAGGCCAAATGACATCCCACTCAAGGTTTAAAAAGACACAGAGTTTTGTCAAACTGTCAAAGTAAGCCATTAGTTTTAACATTCAAATGATATTTATATCATTTTATCCAAATATTATAATATGAGTATAATTAACTATAATTTATTCCCTAAGTTTATAATATTAAACAAAAAACCCTATTAGATTGAATTTTGAACAATATCGGAATGTAAAGGTCCTTTTTTAAAGCTTACTAGGGACAAATGTTAATTTGAAAATATCTATTATCTTAATAGTTTGTAACATTATATTTACACTCCGAATTTATTGTGTTCTAATAAGTTCATTGAGATATAATTGTCATTTTAAAAATTATTAAGGGACATTAAAATTTTATAATTTTTAAACACAACTTAATTTTCTTTTCAAATGTATGAAATAACCTAAAATTTTTATTCACCCCACTAAAATTTTCAAAATATAAAATTCATATTTTAAACATATGCTTATACATAATTGACATTTCTATCTATACTTATACTGATAAATTATTTATTTTTTAATATAAATTAATTTAAATTAAGGGTATAAAAAATTTAATTAAATTTTAGAAGTAAAATGTTATTTAGTTTAGGGAGTTTTTCAACAATTTATTAAAAAATATTAAATTTTTTTAACAAATTTAATAAATAGTAAAAGAATGATTTTTTTCAAATTTAATTATATGAATCTTTGATTTCATCAGACTATAGTCATTTGGCTATAATAATATTTTGGGCAATGTTATTTAAACTCCATTTAATCTTTTTATAAACTTTATTAATAATGATAATTAAATAAGTGCAATTACTAAAAATTCATGAATTAATTGTTCCTCTATAGTGGTTTAACTAGTGGTCTTTCAAGTGAAGAAAACTCATGGTTTTCAGCTTTTTGAGACCTATACTTCAAAGGATTATAGATTCAGTTTTTATTTGGTCCATCATTTCTTCTGACTTAAGGATTGTGTAAATCTTTGCCATGATTTATTTCAGGCTAAAGATTTCTTGTCCATTGAAAGAAGAAAGACCAACCAAGGAGGAAGTTAAAACATGAATGAAATTTGTCGGATTTCAAAGTGTTTTAATGACAATAAAAAACTGAAATTACAATAGCTAATAAATCCATAAAATGTGTTAAAACAATATCAAATGAACCAAATTTGAAAATACAAATACATACATGATGAACAACCATCCATGAGTGATGAACGCCTGTCTATAGAGCAAAATCGCCTCGTGCATGCAGATGAATGAGGTCATGCGTGTTCTTGTTCACGTTTTTGTCATTTTGGCACATTTCTGATAGGTAATGAATGATTGTCCATCAAAACAGTGATGCTAATTCATAACCAATTTCAAACCACTCATGAGGAAGTCGTTCTCATCCATTGTGCTCGTTTGATCTTAAATGGAGTTAATGCGGGAAAAGTCAAGCGTTTGAGTGATGCCCGTTAATTAAATATTATGAAGACTAACGGGAAGTCTCCGCATTCATAGGCATTGTTCATGGTCAAAGTCAAAGTCAAAGGGTTTCATGTCAAGATTTAATGGACGCCCATTCAAATAAGAGTAATGCCCGTTCAAAAGTTAAATTCTAACCGTCCAAGTCTTTGTTTGTACTTAATGTTCATGACTCTAGAATTTTGGAAGGCTTTGAGATATAAAGAGTGTGACACATGTTCGTTAAAAAAGTGACGCATGTTCAAGCATGTGACATAAGAAGAGAAGTCGAACATTGGAGGTCTAAACAAGGTTGACTTGCTCAGAAAATAAGATTTTCGAGTCAGAGATGCCTGTTCATTTTAAGTGTGACACTCATTCACCCGTGCATTTTAAGAGAAATCTGTCTCTTTCAAATGTCAACGAATACATTTCTCAACCTAATGACTATTTCAACTTGTCTAACATCATTTACCTATAAATTAAGTTCATTTAAAGTTGAAAAAGGTTAGGAACTTGATTGCATCAAATTTGCACTAACTTTTCTCTAAACTCAAGCTCTTATTTTCTGTCACTAAGCCTAAACTTACACTTTTGAGAGAACTTTTGTACTTATCTTGTGTATTCAACCTTTGAGAGGCATTTTAACACTTTATACTTGTGTTTAAAACCATTGTGGGTGAAATCCCATGTAACTATTGTATTTGGAAAAATCTCGGACAAGCTAATGTATAAGTTTAAATGGATAGTGGAACTTCATACCGATTGCTTAAGAAGATGGATGTAAGAGGCTTGAAAGATAAAACTCTGAATTACTATAAATATTGAGCTTTTTCTTTCCCTTTCTTATTTATTTTCAGATATTTGAAATTGTTTGTGTTGGTTTATAATTTGTGTTTAAATTTTTAGATCTTATTCACCTCTTTTTGGATCACATTAGCTATTAAAAGGTTTTTCAAAATCTTATCCAAGAAGAAAAGTATAAATGTAGTCAGGCTAAAAGGCAAATTTCATTGAGTTTTGAAAGAACACTAATAAAGGCTAACTAATTAAATTAATCATATTAGGGGTTTATACTATTTTAGCCAACACTTTAAGGGTTATACAAATATAACTAGTAGAATGACGTTGGAAAAAATTGCCCCAATGTATAAAGATGGTTTTGACTAAAATTGGGCACATTCAAACTTCACACTCGACAAACTTAGAGAATCTTTTGCCAAAAGTCAGTCGTTTGCTAATCACATTTTTTTATTGTGATTGTTGTGATGTTTTATGGTGAAGAATTTGTGTTTTGCATTCGAGTTGGGGTTTAGGATTTTTTTTTTTATATGAATGTTGTGTTTTTTGAGTTAAAATTGGTTCATCATCAATGAAAAAGTGATTTAAGAAGGTTTAGGTTATGTTATTTGGTATAGAATGCTATATATGGTCATTAATCAATTGAATTCCCATTGGTTGGCGTCAATTGCCCTATAGACATGATCGTGCAAACTAGGTAAATCATGCCTACTGATTGAATTTTGACAAGGGGGCAAAATCAATTTCTAGGTAGGCTAAATTGAACTTTTGATTAGCAAAATAATGTCTAAGGTGAAAATGATATTTGTCAATTGGTGAAATGAGGTGTTAAAAGATATATTGCTAGACGTTTTGTAACACCTTTCCTTATATACATACCCTTACTCAGAATATGGACTAGAAAAGACGTGTTAACTTAAATCCCCAATCAACACACAGTGGAATTAAAAGCATGATATACAACTCAATCTATATGTAGCGTGCAAAAATGTGTAAACGTATTAAATTCAAACATCCTAATACAAATAAACATCATAGTCATTTAGACATAATTGAGTGTCTAAACATCCCAAATACAATCCAATGTTGCATAACCATGAGTCTCAAATCAATAAATACATAATAAATATTCATAAAGAAAGATGAATGAATTGCCCTTCACCTCATGCAATGTCTTGAACTGACCCACTAGCTTCTCTGCTCTATATACTTACTTGCAAAACCACAACAAGGAATATGGTGAGTAAAAACACCTAGTACATAAATAACCTTTTGACATCTTGCTCATAACATCAATAATAATCAATATGTTCCAACTTCCAATCCTTAATATAATGTGGTACTCTCAAATGTTTTTCCAACATCCTAAATACCCATTCAAACTATTCTGGCACCCAATGCCATTTCTCTATTAGCGGTGTCATCCCAGATGACTAATGCAAAACGATATATATCAACGTCTCAGAGGCCTAGTGAGAGTACAACATCCTAAATGTTTATCATAAAGTACATCTAATAAACTTGTCAGTCGGGCTTCAGGGTAAGGATATCTTAATCATGAAAGGATTTAGGCCTCATGCCTCTCCTATATAGCATAAGCATCCCAGATGCTAAGGTGCCCAACATCAAATACTTGTATGAGCATCCCAAATGATAAGACTCCCAGTGTTGAGTACATAATAAATTACATAGGTATCAGTGTCACCAAGAGTAGTCTTAATGCTTTCACTACTATGTTGCACACAACTTGGTGGCTGAAAAGGATGTACATTGTTTTTGGTTTTTGACTTAGATCCACTCCGGAGATCCACACAGTTAGAAATCCTTAATTTCCCATCTCATTCTTTTCTGCCTTTATTAGGGCCTTTCTATACTTATATCCTTTTTAACACATAATATAAAAGTAAAATAGTCATTTTCCTTAATGCATGAATGGGCATCCATTGCCTTCGCTCCACATTTATTTCATATAGCCTATGAATGGGCGTTAACCAAGACCTAAATGGTTGTTCATCTCCTCTCTCGATTAACGTTGACTAACAACATTATTTCCCTTCTATTACACATGTTTGTTTGCTCTAAAATTAATAATTCATCCTGGATCACCATGAATAGACATTTGTCCTATATCAAGTAGACATTCATGGTCTTCACCATCTAATGCACCTTCCAAGGGTGAACAAGAATAATTATCTCTAACCACTAGGATGAACAAATGTTCATATGCATAGGAATGATTGTTCATGACCTATGGGTTTCTGTGAATTCTAGCCACAACAACACAATACACATGCAAAGGTTCATCCAAATCAGTCTCTAAGGACCATAACATGTTTCTTTATCAATCACTACACAATATACACAAAATTACTACAAATCATATATCATCAATAGCTTTTCTAGCTATAAAGATTATACCTATGGCATAAATCAATTTTCATCAATCTTTTTGAAAGCATATATGTAACATTCAACAAATAACCATAACATGCATATAATATCTACAGGTTACATATTAAGGAACATAACTCTTTATTGATACTAAATCATAATTCAATTAAGTTATACTACTTACTTCTCCTCTGTCAAAAATAAAGAATTTTTGCATGGCTTGGCTAACTCTAATGGTTCCTCTTGCTCCAAAGATCTCTTTTAACTCACACCTTTTTTTTTTTGGAATAACGTCACAAATACTCTTATGAATGATCATTCCAATTGTTTCCTATTTAAATGCAAATCCCGAAATCATTGTAAAATTGGTCCTTATCCAATTTCAAATTCGATGAATTGATGAATGAGTGTGCATACTTCTGGGAATGCTTGCTTTTTTTCCCAAACTTGTTGTTTTCCTGCAACCAACATGAAATAATGAATCTTCCTTTCTCAATACATGAACAAGTGTTCACCCTTATGGCAAACGTCCATTCCAACTCTTAACACTAACTTCACCTTTTTAAACACATCAACATAATAATTAATGAAAAAAGACAAGAATACCTTTAAGCATCCTATGGGTGTTACATTTCTCTCCACTTGAAAGAATTTTGTCCTTGATATTCACTTGAACAATTATGAGAACATTTGCCTCATATCCTACTTAACTTCTCAAGTGGCCTCCTCAACTTGATGGTTCCTCCAAGAACCTTAACCAGAAAAATTTGCTTGTTTCTAAGCTTTTTAACCCATCTATCCAAAATATAAATTGGGTGCTTCTCATAGACAAAGTTTCCTTTAAGCTCCACATCCTCTATCCTTAGCACATGAGTCAAGTCATTGATATACTTGTGTAACAATAACACAAAGAATCTCCAATCAAAATTTGGGTGTACATTACCAAAATCAATTAAAGTTCAGTGTGCTTTCTTTTATTGTACTTAAAACTTTATTTCAAAACCTATTTGGGACAATAGAAAAAGAATTTCTTAAAAAATTAAAATTGGTGACCACAAAAGGAATTCATGGGTGACTTGCAACTTAATTTTTTGACCAAAAATCTAATTCAAACTCATAACTCGAACATATAATGTTCCAGACCGTATGTGATAGTCTCAAGAGGTACTTTTCAGAAGCTCATCGACAATCCCAGTAGGCAAAATTTTTAGCCAAAACATGGCCTGTTGTGTAGCCAATATCATTATTTAGTATTCTAATTTCTCTTTTACAAGTTTATTCTCGGGCAACTTGTGACCTAATCTTTAGCCAAAAATCTATTCAAACTTATAACCCAAATGCATCATATTCAAGAGTGCATGCAGTAGTCCCACGAGGTACCATTTGAAAACTTGTAAGCGTCCTAAATAGGCAAATTTTTAGGCCCAAACAAGGCTTGCCATCTAGCAAACATCATCACTTAGTATACTAATTTCTCTTTTATAGGCTAATTCTTGGGCAACTTATGGCCTAATGTTCAGAAAAAAATTTAGACTTGTAACCCAAATGTATCATGTTCAAATATGCGTGTGCTAATCCTACAGGGTACTTTTCAGAAGCTCGTTGACATCCTTAGTAAGTTGATTTTCTGTGAAAACATGACCTACTATCCAACCTAAAATTTCCAAAAATAACTTGAAATTTTCTTTTTCTTCTACTTTCTTTGGCTGAGCAGTTATGCCTAAGTTGAGTTTCTTCTTCTTCATTTTTTCTACCAAAATCAAATATTATCAAATGGTTCTACACTTCTTCTCTCAATCACAACATGCACATTACACACTCATAATATTAATAAATACAAACCATAAGATGCAACAATGAATCCAAGAATTAAAGCTCATCTACATCATTTTTCATGCCAAGCCACCAAAAACTTTTCTTTAGATCTTGATACATTTTTACACTCTCAAGTAGGGTTGTGCAAAGGGAGCTATAAGCCATAGTCAAAATCTTCTGTTTCAAAACGGTTACTTAAGGGATGCATGCTTGACATCAAAACTTTAGAATCTCATCCTTTATTTGGAACCCAGTTTCAAGGCCTTCTACTAGTCTTTTTCTATATTTTCTATACCATTTGTGAATCTGTGACTTAAAAAACTAATGGTAGTCTTGTAATTAGGAGAAATAGTTCGAGCAAAGTTTAGGCTGTAGTTATTGTCCAGAGGCAGTTTAGTCTTTGCTTGGTTAAATGTTTTAACTAATGGATATAAACCATTAGTTGGTTTGTTGAGAAATAGAAAGAAAGAAAGGCATTCGCTGGTTGTTTTAAAAGAAAAAAATAGGGTGCTTTTGGGTGTATTTTTCTCTCTTGTTCTTTATATTTTCTCTGCTAGGGTTGCTAGGAAATGCACAAATCCATCGATTTTCTTTTAATCTAGCTATCTAAACTCTTGAGTCAATGTATATGATCGCTGTGGTGCTCGGGTTTAGGAAGGATTTAAGTCGGCAAGGTTAGATTTGATTCTGTTTGCGTCTGTAATGCTAGATTGGTTTATGAATCTATAAGTTGTACAATATTCTTACTAATTAGTGGATTTGCTAGAGGATTCCTTTACCTTGGATGTAGAGTTCTAATCTTTTGAACCCGAACCAAGTAAATTTAGTGTGTTGATTTGTGTATGGTTTATTATAATGATCTTGTGCAATTCTTGGCTCATTTATAATCTGGATCTCTGATTAATATTCAAACTCAATAAGAATAAAACATTAACAAGTGGTATCAGAGCACTCTTGAGTCAGATATTGCTATTCTTGTTTGAGGAAAATTGTTTGGAGTGTTTTTTTGAGTAAAAGATTTGTTTATCTTGTTGTTATCCTTCCTAAGGGATTTTTTACTATTGATCTGGTTATTATTATTATGAGGTTTGCTCTCTTTAAGCAAAAAAGTATGTGAAATCAAGGTGCATTGGAATCATTGATCATATAGCTTATGTGGTTCACTAAGCTTGTGGAAGACAGGTGTTCGGGAGTCAGTAAGCCCAAGGCTCGTAACTTTGGAAATGTTGTCGCTGAGGTTTGATATCTGCCTTTTTCTTTCTCTTGTATATCTTTCATTCCAGAACCAACACGGACAAAAAAACTGTCATTATTCTTATAGGGACCGATCTAGTAACTTTTGATGTAGACAAACCCGGAAAAGTATATTACAAGGAGAAAGGAGAAAGTCGCATTCTCTCTATTCTATTAACCATCACTGATACCACTAACTAAAAAAAAGAAGGTATAAGCAGGATGAAAGATGTGGTTTAGGGATTATTTCTATTTTTTTCCCTCCCTGGCTAGAAGTTCCTAGAGAATGGATGGAAAGAGGAGCAGTTTTGAGCTTTATTTGATTCTCTTTACCAAGAAAATGTGTTCAATAGGTTTATTTGTTTATATTGCCTCTTGAAAGAGTTAAAAAAAAAATTATTTGGCTTGCTATTTGTTAGCTGTTTGCAGATTGTGACGATATTGTTCATTTGTTTGATATTTTGTCATTGTGGCTTAAAGAAATAAAAATTAGCTTGCTTTGTTCTCTTTCTGTTATTGTGGCTTGTAAAGAACTGGATTTGTAAACACTTGAATAACAATGACTTAAACAAAAATAGATATTGAGAGATTTGATGGGAAGGGTGATTTTAATATGTGGAGAAAGAAAATGTATGCTATTCCTATTCATAAAAAATATGCTAAAACACTGGGTGGTGAATCTGCTTTCCTTGAAAATGTGGACCCTAATATGAAATCTGAAATTTTAGAAACTGCATATAGTCTTCTTATCTTGCTTTTATCTGATAATGTCTTAAGACATGTTGATAATGAAAACACTACTGCGAAGATTTGGTTGAAATTAGAGTCATTGTATATGACTAAGTCCTTAACTAATAAAATCTACCCGAAAGAACAATTGTTTGGTTTTAAAATGGATTCTATTAAATCTCTTGATGATAGTCTAGATGAATTTAAAAAAATTGTCATTAGTTTGTCTAATATAGAAGAGAAGATATCTAATGAAAACCAAACAATAATCATCTTGAACTCTTTACCTTATTATTTTAAAGATGTTAAAGCTGCAATAAAATATGGTAGGGAGTCTCTGTCTTTAGATGATGTATTGGGTGCCTTAAAATCAAAAGATTTAGAAATTAAATTTGAAAGGAAGGCAATCAATGAAAGGCTTCAAGTTAAAGGTAGGACTGAAAAGAGGAATAATTAAAAAAATAGGAAAACCTCTAGATCCAAATCTAAGAGTAAGAAAACTTGTTGGTAGTGTCATAAAGAGGGTCATTTTAAGAAGAATTGCCTAGAGAAAAAAAAAAGTATAATAAGAATAACAATTATGAAAACTATGACCCAGTAAATTTTCTAAAAGGGTATGAGAGTGTTGAGGTTCTTACATTAATAGAAAGAATGTTTAGTGAGGAATGAGTTATGGTTTTAGGCTGCACTTTTCATATGACACCTATGAAAGATTGACTAACTAACATTAAATACTTGAATGAAGGTAAAGTATTAATAGGAAATGATGAGTCATGTGATGTTATTGCTATTGGTAGTGTCAAGTTTAAAATACACGATGGTTCTATTAAAATTCTTGAAAATGTGAGGTTGGTGCTTAAACTAAGGAGAAATTTAATCTTTTTAGGTTCATTAGATTCAAATGGATATTCTTTTAAATCTGAAAATGATGTTCTTAAGGTAATGAGAGGGTCTTTAGTGGTTATGAAAGGGAAATTGAATCAGAGGTTGTATATCTTGGAAGGTTCTGTTGTGTCAAATTCTTTGAATTTAATCCTAAATCTGATGAAACTGTTTTGTGGCATAAAAGACTTGGGCACATAAGTGTTGCTGGATTGCATGAACTTTGTAAACAGAAATTGATTAATTTTCGCAAGATTGGTAATTTAGATTTTTATGAAAATTGTGTCCTGGGTAAGTCACATAAACTTAGATTTGCCTTTGCTACTTAAAGAACTAAGGATGTTTTAGAGTATATACACTCTAATTTGTGGGGATCTCCACAGATCCCCAATTCTTTGTCTAATTCTCATTACTTTATAACATTTATTGATGATTACTCTAGGAGGGTATGGGTGTATTTTTTAAAACATAAGGATCAAGCCTTTGATTGTTTTCAAGAATGGAAAACACTTGTTGAGAATCAAACTAACAAAAAAAAAAAAAGGTTTTAAGAATTGATAATGGATTGGAATTTTGTAATAAAATCTTTTCAGATTTTTGTAAGAAAACAGAAATACTTAGGCATAGAACATGTACTGAAACACTTTAACAAAATGGTTTAGCTAAAAGAATGAATAGAACCATTATGAATAAATTTAGGCGTATAATGGCAGATTCAAGTTTAAGCAAAAGATTTTGGGTTGAGGCAGTTGCCACTACATGTTACCTGATTAATAGATCACCTTCATTTGCATTGAATTTTAAAACACCTATGGAACTTTGGAATAAAAAGCCATCATCATTAAGCCATTTGAGACCCTTTGGATGTCTTGCATATGTTCATGTGAATTAGGGGAAATTAAATCCTAAGGTTTTAAGAGCTATTTTTTTGGGGTATCTTACTAGTACAAAAAGATATAAATTGTTGTTGATTGATGATCAGAAATGTGTGATAAGTAAGGATGTAGTCTTTAATGAATCAAGATTTTATAAAGACTTATTTGTTACTAATCAATTAAGACAGGTTCAAATTGAGTTGAAGATACCACAATCTAGTTTTAATAAGCAATCTTAAAAGTCTAGTGGTGGACCTAAATCAGGTTTGGATTCAATTAGTGCTTCAAAGTATGAAATCTCAGACTTGAATCAACAACCACCACTATCGAGTCAAGAAAAAAGTCCTCAATCTAATAGTGGTCCTAATTTATCCAATTATCAGCTTACTACAGATAGGGTTAGAAGGGGAATTAGATTACCTTTTAGGTATGCACAAGTAAATCTTATTTCATATGCATTACAGATATGTGATGCATTAAAAATGGATGAACCTATTAATTTTAAGCAAGTGTGTAAAAGTGAATACAAGGATGATTGGATGAAAGCTATAGAGACTAAGATGGCTTTTCTACAGAAAAATCACATATGGTCACTTGTAGATAGACCCAAAAGTCAAAAGGTAATTGGATGTAAATGGGTTTTAAAAGAAAACCTGGTGTTGAACAAGAAAGATTTAAAGTAAGAGTTGTTGCTAAAGGCTTTTTACAAAGAGAAAACATTCATTATAATGAGCTATTCTCTATTGTGGTAAAATATACATCTATTAGACTAATGTTATTTGTTGTTGTTTTGTTTGATTTAAAATTAGAACAAATAGATGTTACTACTGCCTTTTTGCATGGAAAATTGGAAGAACAAATTTACATGGAACAACAAATTTACATGGAACAACCTAAAGTGTTTGTGAAACCTGGTAATGAAAAAGAGGTTGTTTACTTAATAAATCTTTGTATGGTCTTAAATAGTCTCCTAGACAATGGTATAAAAGATTTGATGATTTTGTTCTTTCAATTGGATTTTCTAGACATAGTTATGATCACTGTGTTTATTTTAAGAAAATTGAAAATGACAGTTTTGTATATTTACTGATTTATGTGGATAACATGCTTATAGCTTTTAAGGATACGAATGCTTTACTTGATTTGAAATCTATATTAAATTCTAAATTTGAAATGAAGGACTTGGGTCCTCTTAAGAGAATACTAGGTATGGATATAAGTAGGAATAAATTGAAGCAATGTTTGACTTTATCTCATTCTGCTTATATTAGAAAAGTACTTGAATTATATCATATGATCAATGCAAAGTGTGTGAATGTTCCTATGGGTGCTCATTTTAAATTAAAATCTATTGAATTGTTGTCTTCTGATGAATCTGATTTCATGAAGAATGTGTCATATTCTAATGTGGTAGGATGTCTGGTGTATGCAATGATAGGTATTAGACTTGATATAGCATATGCAATTAGTCTTGTTAGCAGATTTATGAGTAATCAAGGCAAAAAACATTGGAATGCAACAAAATGGTTATTGAGGTATTTGAAGGGTACATATGATTTTAGCTTGTGTTATACTACTGATGCTACTAACTTATTTTTTGTGAAAAGAATTTTGTGATTTAGATTTTGTAGCTGATTTTAATAAAAAGATATCTTTCATTGGTTATATTTTCACCTTTGGTGGAAATATTATAAGCTGGAAGTGTAATTTGCAACGCATTATGACACTTTTAACAACTAAGGCTGAAAACATAGCATTAACGAAAGCAGTTAAAAAGGCACTATAATTGAAGGGAATTATTTCTGAGTTGGGGCTGAATATTGGTGTTCCAGAAGTCTTCAATGATTCACAGAGTGCTGTCACCTATCCAGAAATTCTGTATTTCATAAGATGACTAAAAACATTAATGTAAAGCTATATTTCATTAGAGATGTGTTAGCTTATAGTAAAGTTAATGTGAAGAAAAGCTTAACAGATGTTAATCCAACTGACATCTTAATAAAGCCTGTGCCATTGAGTAATTTTTAGGATGTCTTGAATTTGCTCAAAATCTGTCCAATGTAAGTGTGTTGTGGTCTACAGAGGAGTCTTTAGATATGTTAGTTTTTTTTTCAAGGTGGAGTTTTGTGAATTTGTGACTTAAAAAACTAATGACAGTCTTGTAATTAAGAGAAAAAGTTTGAGCAAAGTTTAGGTTGTAGTTATTATCCAGGGGTAGTTTAGTCTTTGCTTGGTTAAGTCTTTTAACGAATGGATATAAACCATTAGTTGGTTTATTGAGAAATAAAGAGAAAGAAAGGCATTCGTTGGTTGTTTTAAAAGAAAAAAACAGGGTGCTTTTGGGTGTATTTTTCTCTCTAGTTCTTCATATTTTCTCTGCTAGGACTGTAGGAAATACATAAATCCACTGATTTTCTTTTAATCTAGCTGTCTAAACTATTGAGTTAGTGTATATGGTTGCTGTGGTCCCAAACACCTAGTAAAAACATAAATCTCATATGCTAATCATAAGGTGTACCTTGTACACATATTTATCGAGCTTCAAACTATGGATACTATATTACGAAGCGAGTAAGACCCTAGACCTTTCCTTAAATCATATAAATATCCCTAATGTTGAGACACCCAACGTTGATATGTGCACGAGCATCCTAAATGTTGAGGTGCCCAACATCGATGCATAATGATCAAAAGGTATCATAGTCACACAGACTAGCCTAATGCTTTCACTATTACACTACACACAACTCGGTGGTTCAAGCTAATATAATACATTGTTTTTAATTTTTGACTTGGAACAACTCTAATTAGGGTATGTGTTGTCATCCACATAGTTGGGTATACTTACAATGGTTTCCATCACTAATAGCCTTTTTTAGGATTTTATATCTTATTCTTTCCTAGTCTTCCTTTATAGGGGTAAATAGTCATTTTCATATTCACTCATAAACGATAAGACATATTATACTCTTTACATACTTAATATGTCTTTGTTCCTAAGTGTTCCCAAATGCATATGTTATGTATCTTCCATACATGAGGTTGTATCATGCAATTCACACAACATGAAACCTAGACACATGTGTTTACATATTTGGGCTAAGGCACACGACTGTGTATCATACAGGGGCATGTGTCCATTCCCAAATTCACACTTCTATGACTTCAACCTAACATGGGGAGGATTTCCCCAAATATATACGAGTATGTGTCAAGAGACACACGGGTGTGTATTGCGAAATTTCTAGAATTTTGTTCAAACATGTTTTATCGATTTCTTGCCATAAAATTCATTGGAGCCAACCGTGCATGGTGTTTTCCAAACCCAAATTCTCTAGATTTTTCCCATGATGAAGAAACCCAAAAATTCTCCAATTTTCGACAAGCCACATCGTTGGGGTGAGGGAATATGACACATAAACCATCTTTACACTAACAGTAACCTTCAAAGCACACAACAACACAATTTGAAAGTGATTTCATGCAACTACACAAAATCAATGGCTAATGAGCTGAATTTTAAATAATATGCATACTTCAACAATATCAAACAAAAATTCAAGAAACTAAAACCCAATAAATTTAATACAAATTTACGTTCCTTACATGACCTCAAACATATTACAACAATAAAACATCAACCAACAGTATAAAAAAATAAATTACAATTTATAATAAAAAAATTTGATAGTAACAATTAAAAATATGTAATTGAATTAAATAAATTTATTGATATAATTTTGTGAATTAATTCCTCAAGGTTCGCTCTAATATCACTGAGGGGAATTTGCAGCCTTTGAGTAACAAAATAACGATTAAAAATTTTAATTAATAAACAAACATATTGTAAAACCCTATTTGGATAGAACTTGTAGGATAATTAATTCACAATCATGTTATTAACACTTATATGGTGTTTATAGAATATACCTGTATAGAGATGTTTCAAAAAAAGTAGGCATATGACGTACAAAAAGCTCACGCCCTTCTTTATCTCTAAAGATAGGGTGTCCTAAGCACCTGACAGCTATTCCATCCCTGTTATCTATTGAACCCACTCTAAATAATCCCCTTTTCGTCGGATTATTTCCGATGTAATCATAAAAAGCTAATTTTGCTGGAATTTTAGACCAAGCTTCTAATAAACTTTGATTTTCAGTTAGTATAACACTAACTCTTCGAATTGATTAAGACACATTGTGAAGTGGCTTCTAGAACCAAGTGTAGGCTTGAACCTTGGTATTCCCATGTGCATATGTATAAATATGCATGTTATGTGTAAAAATTACACAAGTTAGGCGGCACACCTATTCTCTCAAGGAATAAGTGTAGCCCACGTTTTCTTTCTCACCAGCTTAAACATGATTTATTAATTTTGATAAAGACATGACAATGGCTTTTTTTCACCTTTTTTTTCCACAATTAGATTTTATCAACACACACATGCACATATAAATATAATTTAATTTAAGTTTTATTTACTTCATTTAAATTTATAGTCCACGTGGAATTATAAATTGGGCTTGGATTTATCTAGTTAGATAAATCTAATCTAACCTTGTACTTTTTCATATATAATGCTAACAAGTCAGGATTATTTCACTTTAATTCCTAAGTATCATAAAATATACTTTTAATTTTAAAAGCCTTTCGAAGACTCAAAACCTTCAATCTAGAATCCAGATTAGATTTGATATAGGTTTGACTCAAAATATCCTATACCTCTAGAGTTTACTCAACTCTTTTTGTGTATGACTTATAGGCTCTCCACTAAGTCGATAGTGACCAGATTCATGTTGAGCTCCCAACCTGGTATTTGTTCAAATACATACCAAGAGCGACTTCTAACAAGACATCATGGCTATCTGATTAACTTGTTAATGATATAATTGCTCATATAATACGATCCTTTCATCATACAATATCTTTTCGAGGCTGAGTTATAAATGAAATGTTTCTTTCATAGATCCTCAAGTTACATAAACTGAATTTTGTATCAACTCAGTCCCATTACGGTGATAAAATTAGTTGGTTATTGACATTCATCAAAAGACCCTAAATGAAGTATCAACTCTTGTACTTAAGAGTAACAAATCATTTGTTAATCCCCTATAGCTTTTGTATAGATCTCAATATGGCTAATCATAACTTTTTTGCTAATCCTCTAACCATACTACATTGCGCTAGTGTCAAACCATACTGATCTTTACACAAGACGATCTGTGACCTTAAGTCTAAGGATAACATGTACTTTCATTTATTAAAAGGACATATTCCATAGACATTATAGTAACTATCCGTATGAAATCCTCTTGGTGGGTTTGTCTGATGAACATGTTTACAACGTGTAATCATGTGTTGCACCAAGCTGTCAATAAACAACTTTGATACGTGAGAATTGTTATCATCTTTCGATGAGGTCATTTAACACTATGATAACTTTATTACTATTACATATGTCTTTGGTCATGGTAATATCAGAGTTACGAACATTTTAAGAACAACCACTTAATATGCACATAAAGTTCTCATGATCAGGTGTTGAACATTGATTCTTTCGTCATGGTTCAACCATTCTTAGGACATTTTCTGACATTTATTAATATGATTTAGAGACAAAAAAAGCCACAATAAATTACAAATATGACATTTATAAATAAACTTGTATCGTCATGAGGATTGACATTAAGACACCAACCCTAACACTAATGGGCTAGCTAATTGGGATACCTTGGTTACACAAGAAAATCTAGTCTCAGTCTCTCCCTTACCATATATGCTAGCTATGAAACTACTATCTAAAACTATCATAGGATGACCTTTACTAGGAGTATGTATATGATGCATTTTATTGACCACGTGTGAAAATTTCTAAAAACCACAATCCTTTACCATGCATACCTGAGCTGAACTGAACTAAACTGAACTGAGTGTCTATGTGCCTTTACATCAAGTGCATGATGCATCTTATGGGTACCTAGCTTTATTGCTTTCACAGATATCGTCACTTTCACATATAACTGGTGATTATCTAAATGTGTACCATTTTCTTTAACCTTTATGATTTTTTATCTGAATCTAACGTAGTTGGGGTCTTGTGTTGTCTTTCACATAGTCGGACACTTTTGTTATCTTTAACCACCTTATTTTTCTTACAAAAGTCCCTTATCCTTTCTTTTTTCCTTCTAGCCTTTCCTTGTGCTTTGATTACGGTAAATTGGTTTTTTACTACCAACATGGGTGTATGCGTAATGTGCACCCTCATGTTTATCTATTTAAGCACGACATCGACTTTTAGAAAGTCACATATGGGTGTGTGTCCATAGCACATGATCATGTGTGACTTTCCTCAAAATGAGCACGTGAAAATTTTGGAATTTCATATTTTGCATCAAGTACACACAGACATGTATAAGACCATACATGGTTATGTATCATGATTTAGAGATCACGAAACTTACAAGTTATATGCTTTTATGACCACTTTTTGGCCACATAAACACATATTTAGTTTCAAAAACATATCTCTACACATCCTAAACCATATTATCACAGTTACATCCACATAACAGGCTAAACTACTTAATTATTTGGCAATCATCATTATCAAACAAGATTTCTTCCAACCAACATATCAACAAATTTATATTCCAACATGATTTAGCTTATTATGATTTTCTTAGAGTCATTAATAAAATAATAAAAGACATTCATCCATGAACAATCAAACCATAAACATGATTCTACATGTAGCTAAATTGACCACTATGTTGATCCATTAATCTTCATCTATACCAATAACAAATTATCATTATTTCATCATCAAATAAGCCTTTAGGCATCTAAGAATCAACACAATATTTTCATAGCAATTAACTAATGCTTTGAAAGTCTTTAATCAAGCCAAGAGTCATTACTTACTTGACTTTCAAAGAGTGCTAAGATCTTCATGTGGCTGTGGCATTTTTTATGATCGATAACTTACTCTAGAGACTAAGAATTGCTTCTCTCTCTCTTTCTCTCACTTTTAGGTACGCAGTTTGATGCGTAAAGAATATAATGAAAAATTAGGTTAATGCATCTTTTTATTTTTCTTCCTTAACACGACACACGAGCATGTATTTATAGTACGCGGGCATGTGTCATGTCACACAACTATGGAAGTCATCTAATTTTACTGTGATTCTTATCTTATCCTTGAATTCAATTTTTTTTTGATGATACATGGTCGTGTATACTCCTATACATAAACATGCATTATTAATTCAAGTAAAACGAGGGAAAAGACTAGAATGCTTTTGAGCTTACTTGTGGGTATTACAATGCATTATATTCTTCTTAGACCCTTGACAAACCAATAACAAAATCTATCGTAATATGCTCATATTTCCATTTGGGAGTGCTCAAAGGTTGTAACAACCCATATGATCTCTGATGTTTAGCCTTAACCTGCTAATACACTAAACATTTGGCCATGAAGTTAATGACATTGTTTTCCAGTTTGGATACGATCTTCTCATGTCATGATACATTTTTATACTCATAGGGCAAATAACATAAAGAGAACTATATGCCTTTATGAGGATCCTACTCCTTAAAACATCATTTTGGGGAATACAAGTCTAGTTTCAAAACATTTATACATCATCAATAACACTAAATTCAGTCTCAATACCCTCGATAACCTTCTACCTCATTTGTACACACTAATCATCAAGATTGATAGTTGGGTTGTAGACAATTGATGAGTAGTATGTACAAATGAGGCAGAAGGTTACCGAGGGTATTGAGATTGAGTTTAGTGTTATTGATGAAGCATTAATGTTTTGAAACTAGATTTGTGTTCCCCAAGATTATGGTTTAACTCTCATCCAAAAGAGTTAATTGAATCTACAACTCACCCAACTATCAATCTTGAAACAAACTCAATCTCTTTCCTTACTAACTTTTATTGTAACTCTTGGTTAACAGTAATCTGAGACAACATAATTTTCCTACTTAAAACATCAATTATAACATTAGTTTTATATAGGTGGTACTTAATCTTACAGTTATAATCCTTAACCAGTTCCAACCATCTCCTATATTTGATATTAAGTTCTTTCTAAGTGAAAAAATATTTTACATTCTTATGATATGTGTAAATATTACTTTTAACCTTATACAAATGATGTCGCTATATTTTCAATGCGAAAACAACTACGATTAACTCTAAATCCTAAATAAGGTACCAGGTCTTATAATCCTTGAGCTAACAAGAGACATAAACAATTATTTCATTTCTACATCAAAATAGCTCTCAAACCCTGATGAGATGTGTCCATGAAGACATCATAATCTTCTCCCTCAATCAACAACGTCAAAATGAGAGTCAATGTCAATATTCTCTTTAACTCCTAGAAACTCTCCTCATGGGAGTCAGACCATCTAAAGGGAATATGCGTGCATACTATCAAGAACGCTTGTTTAACTTCCCTACTTAGCCATTTTCACATAGACAATATGAAATGATAGATTTGCCCTTTTTAATACATGAACATGTGTCCACCTCTTTAACAATGTTTGTTCTAAAACTCAAACCCTTTTAAACACATCAACACAATAACCAATACATCAATACGAGAATACTCTTGAGTGTCCCTATAGGTGTTACATATTCACATCTATTAGAGCAAGAGGGGAGAAAGATGGTAATTGATATTTATTGGTAGGCAAAATAAGAGGGTTAACAAATCTTTTGCTTGGTGTTAACACCTAATTGGGGTAATTGATATTTGGCAATAAAAGTTATGTTTTTTTGCTTTATCTAATTTAATTAGGTGAAAATGCCTAGGAAAGAATTGATATTTTTTATCCAGGGCTAAAGATATTGTTATATTTAAGAAGTGTTTTCTTATCTAAGGTTTAGTTTTTTTTCCAATTTAAATGTTCTTCAATTTGATTTGTCATTTGAATTTTCAAATTTCTCTTTTCAAATGTCAATATTTGGTTGTGAGAGAAATGGAACCTCTATGTTGTTAGTTGTAACCTCTCATAACCAATAGGTGTGTTATAGAAAAACGGCAAGAGTTCTTTTATTTTAGAGGGCCCAAGGAAATTTTTTATTATTATTTTTAATGCCCTGTAACATTCTTAATTAGCAATTCACACAAACCAGTCCTACCAACCGACTGGATTTTCATCAACCTAATCACAATTAACAAAATAAATACCTAATAATAACCATCATAAAAATTACCATCCATAGAAACTTTATAACCAATTTCAATGACTAGTTATATATATATATATATATATATATATATATATATATATATATATATATATATATATATATATATATATATATATATTCACATATACATAAAAAACATATAAATCAGCAAAAATATGATGCCCTCCTCCCTCAGCCTCATGTCTCACTAGTGCTCCCCAAAAACCTTTGCTGCAACTCTTTACCTGTAAAATATTAAATTAAATGGAGTGAATGACCATGGCTCAGTAAGAAGATCATACTCAATACTCAAAGCATTTTATACCAGTACTAATCTCTTTCATACTCAGTGTGTCTGAGCTATTTACAAACAAAATAATTGACACGAAACACGCATTAAACACATATCATAATTCTTTTCTTTCACCCATTTATTTATTTCCTTACTATACAAATATGATTCACTCGTTATGTTTATGCATGTATGAGTGCCATGACTTTTTTATTTTCTGATCATACATCTTTTTCAACTCTTTATCAGCCACATAGACTTGCATGCATGATTCTAATGCAAATGACTTTCATAAAATATTTGCTAATTCTTTTTTTTTTTTTTTTGTCAAATATTTTCATTGACCGGTTTAGACTACATAGAACAATACTTGCATATTTCTCTTACATGTATATTTCTCTATTATTTTTGTTTTCTTTGCTGTCTACACAGTACAACTGACATTTTTCTTTATTGTCCATACAGTACAACTAATATTTTTCTTTGCTGTCCACATACTACAACTAATATTTTTCTTTGCTGTCCACATAGTACAACTAATATCTTTATTTACTGTCCACACAGTACAACTCGTGTGTAAGGATTTTAAACATGCTTTCTGCTTTCCTATATCATATGAGTCATTATAAAACCAAAAACACTTGTTTTCCATTTTCCAAAAACATGTATAACTTAGAAAATGTTTTTCCCCTTTCTTTATTTTTCTGAAATCATGTATATGCTATGATTCCTCATGTATACATGTATAACTATAATATAAAATATGTCCATTCATTATTTTCCCTTATTATTTTCACTCCTTATCAAACATCATATTATTTTCTCATGTATTTATATATATCTCATGCATCGAATTAATTTCAAAATATACAATATAGACTTAATATAAGGGTTATTACATATAACATGCACATAATTATGCAAAATTAACCTATATAATATAAAATGACACTTTTATCCTTATGGCCAAAAGTTATATGCCTACCCTTAGTGCAAATTATTTCATCAATTCATCATTTCTCACATACTCAATACATAAAATCCACTAAGCTAACCCCAAGAATATGAAATGTCTAAAATACCCTTATGACAAAAAAATTACTTCATAAGTCCTAATGAATTTCTTTATTCTTTTAAGCATAAATCACCTTAATTCTAATACCTTACACATTTATATAAGTAAAGGTTATTTAAATAACCTAACTCAAATTACTTCAAGTATGTAAAGTATGAAATTCGTACATTTTCTTTGCTAATTAAGTGATTTAAGTCTATCTTCCTTCTTTTCTTCTTCCTAGCAACCTTAATCAACCAAAAACATAATCATCCATCAAAACTCTAAACTTCACATCTCTTAAAAATTAAATTTTTTACCTTAGAACTTACTAGAATTGATGGATCTATACTTTTTTTAACTGGAAGCTCTGTAAATTAGGTGGTTTAGCTAGGTATTTTGATGAATTTTTGCTTGAAGAAAAAGCTTTAGTAAAATTATAGAGATTCTCGGCTAAAGAAGAATAAAATGAATAGTTGGTTGGTTTTACAAACATTTTGGACTAATTTACCAATAACCTTTTTCAAAAATGACTATTTTATCCTTAGCCAATTACCAAAACCACCTTAGCACCATTATATAATTTCAAGTGTGCCATTCAATTTACATTCCCACTTTGTCTCTTAAATCCTTCTAAAATGACCATTTTACCCCATTTGTAAATTATTGCTCATTTAGTAGTTTTCTATAATTTTTTTACAATTTATTTAAACAACAAGTTATAAAATCAACTCTAGGGGTGATTTTGGAAGTAGAGTTTACTGACATATCTGAATCCGGGTGTTACAATAGCCTTAAGCTTTGGGCTAAGATATTGCATCATATTATCACTTTATAGTACAGTTGACAGTTTAAAGCCATAAGATGTGATGGTCAATGTCTATAAACAATAAAAAGAAGTTTTTCCATGAGACCTACTTCAATGCTTTTCTAGATGTTGAAGAGTAAAGATTCAATGATGTACTCATCCATTTCGTGTGTCTCTATCAAATAAACAAAGATGACCTTGCTTTAGAGTTCTATTTTTGGTTACATGGAGTTGGTGTCCATTTCAACTCGTTGGGGTTCACGATGGTGATGAGGTTGACATTTAGTCATCCTACCTATGTCTATTTTTATGTGTTGATGTTAGGGGTGAATCATATGAAAGATGTTTACTTGATCATGATTTTTTAGGTCAATGACAAGGATTTGCCAAGCTTGCCTTACTATGTTTTTTGCACCATGGACTATTTGGTATAAACAATAGGATGGTGTTTTCAGACCACCTTCTTATATTGGTAGACGACCTCATGACTTTTAATTGCTACATTATTTTTTGTATGTATTGTATATTTATATATAGAACATTAATTATTATACTAGTAATTCGCTTTTTGTCTATTAATGCTTAACAATTAACGTGCATAACTGTTAACTAAAATAAACTATTACATTTGTAACAACAAACAAATGAAGACATGGACATAAATGAACACATCATATCTAATTAAGTTGTTTCGTTAGAAATAAGGAAAAACAAACACCATATAAACTTGTTAAATACATTAGTTCAAAAAGTTCCACTTTAAATAAAATTACAAAATGCGTTATCACTTCTTGCAACATCCATAAATATGCTACAAAGTCAGTTTAGTCATTTTATGTTCTTTGATGCTTTTTAGGTTAAGAAATGGCTAAATGTTAGAAAGAAATGTGATTTTGGTTGCTTAAAGAGTTCACATTCATTCATTAGTGTGCTTGGTGGACAATATGGATATAGTGCCATACCAGAAAATTTAAATGGACGAGTAACTATACATCAAGGATGCATGGCCATTTTAGTAGTTATTAAATGCTTTTATTTGAAGAAGGCATATCCCATACAATGTGTTATTTTGATATCACAAAACTTTTCACTTCAAACTTATATGACATTAGAGTATTTTTCTCCAGCGCACAAATGCAAATCCTAAATGAATTGGGGAGATTTTCAAAGATCAAAAAAGGGTTTCAATGTCAAACCTTTGGGTTAGGAGAAGAGGTAAGTCAAGGTTTGTGATTTGTTACATTTAATCAATTCTAGACTATTCTCATAATTGTTATGATTTTTTCATCAAGGATTAAAATCATGCTTTGCAATGATTATATGAATTTCCAAGGGATGAAAATTGTTATTTTATTATTGAAAACATGTGATAAGGAAAAGGTTAATTAAATTTGGATTCATAATGATATGTTATGTTAGATTGGTGTTGTTTGTCATATGAATGATGTTTTTTTTTTTTTTTAATGAATAGATGGGAAAATTGGACCGAAATGGCCTGAAAACATAAAACTAAGATATCATGTATGATTGCCCTATTAGGATAGTGCCCTAGAACCAATTGTCACTAATGTACTTTTGATGTAAACACATTTTAATTAATAAAAATAACCATATTTTATTTTAAATTGTGTGTACAATTTATATAAACATTCTTAGAATAATTGAACCTTGCTAAGGTGTTTAATATGTGTTAATTGATTGTGAGGACCTTATGTTTACATTACGTGGCATTCTTAAAATGTTTATAGTTTTGGTATTACCTTAACTAAGGGCACTATTAATATAGTTAGAACTATTATAGTGTTAAACGACTCCATTGAAAGATAGTGACAAATCTCATATATAAAAAGTTGTTCTTTGATAACTTGGTTCAATATATGAATGCATATTGTAAATGCATCCACTCAACAAACCCACCAAAAGGATTTCATATGGATAATTACTTTCGTGTCTATGGAATAAATCTTTTTAGGGACCAATGCTACATGTGATCTTTATACTTGAGGTCACCAAACCATTTTCAACAATGATCAATATGATTTGACACCAATTTAATGTAGGCCTTATAAAAGGTTGTTAGAAAGATGATGACTAGTCATATCGAGATATGTACAAAGACTACGATAGATCAATAGACGATTTGCCATTCTTGAGCATAGAAGTTGATATCTTCAATAGGCCTTTTAATAAATGACAACAACCATTTAAATATATGGCCATAATGGGGTTAAGTTGGTGCTCAATCATCAAGAGTTCCTTGAGGTAGACATTTAATCTATGCCTCAACCTTAAAGAAATTTTGTATGACAAAAGAATCAAGTTGTATGAGTAACCATATCACTAATAGGTTAAGAGTCAACCATTGATACTTTTTAAGTTAGGTGGCCATGATACCTTTCTAGAAAAGGTCTGTATGCAAAAGGCTACTAGGTTAAGAGTTTAACACAAATTTGATCACTATTGACCTAACGGAGAGCTTATAGGTCACACACAATAAGAGTTGATTAAACGTTAAAGACGTACAATTATTTGAGATGCATTTGGTTTGATATCTAGATAAATGATTTCAAGTCTCGAGATGTCTTTAGACTCGAAGTGTGAATTATGTACATTGAAACCAAATTATAATGATCCTGAGGTGTTTGAATATAATTAAAATTGTTGAATTCATGCTTTATCCAATTAGATAAGGATAAAACTTAAATGGATAATTTTGGCAAATGCACAACAATGCATAAATAATGCACGAGCATGTGTTATCCTCAAATAAGGATTATCCAGGATCTTATCTACCTTGAAATCTAGTTAAATCATGAATTGTATGGATAAGATAAGTGTTTGGTGCACGATAGTGCATCATCTCTGTATAAAAGAGACGCGATTTCACATTTTCATAACTTTTTGCCTTAAATACTTAGAGCACGCTCATGCATCCAAACACCCTTTCTATACATAACATTCTAGCAAAATATTGGTGTTTGTTTTAGCCTCTAATTGTTCGTGGTTCATATGAATACCGAGGCACAATCTTAAGCTTGGATCAAAAACATGTTTTGGCATATCTCGATAACCTGTGAAAGATAAAAGAGTCTGCAAACACTAGTATGGTAACTTTTCTCGATCGAAAGATCAATTATTTACTTATGTCGTGTTGTAATATGACATGTATAAAGGAATCTTTGTTTTAGGATTATGGCTTCATGGTATGTTTTTATATATTTTAATGTATATAATGTTATCTTGTAAATCTTTGTGCCATATTTCCCAATAGATCCTAAGCTTAGGAGTGATCATGCATCAACGTAGGAATTAGGGTTACGCAGACGTTAATAAATATATAAAGGACATGCATGCCCATTCACCATTTAGGATAAAGATGCCATAACGAGTAAATGGTTGTACAAGGGACTTGTGTGATGATTTGTGACACTAAGACATGATGAATGCCCATGTAGAAAAGTATATGACCATTTATATAGTGAAATGACAAAATTACCCTTAGGTTACATATAGTCATGAATGTAAAAAGATGATTCATTCATAAGGTCGAGTGTATGATCTTTCATGTAAAATAAATAGTCATACATCATGCATGAGCATGAATGATCATTAAAGAAGAGGCCTTAAACGTTAATGTTGAGTTAAAGTGCATACTCATTCATGGGGTAATGGACGATTGTGCATAAGAGATAAAATGAACGCATGCTTAAGATAATTGGACAACTATTGGTAGAGTTGTCCCATGAGATTTATAAGAAAGATATAGGTACATTGAAGTACCAAGGCGTGCTTGAGAAAGAGAATAAGTTAGAACATGTTTATTATAAACATGTACATGATAGGTGAAAGCTAGATATAACCTCAAGATGAGAATTACATGGGCTCGAGGATATAATTTTAGGAAATATATAATAGAGACATGAATAAAGATTGTTGATGAGAAAAAAGTCATTCATGTTGTTAGAAAGTAAGGTGATGGGATATAAAGATCCCATAAAACATATATGAGACTCAAATATATCTAGAATTCATGTATGGGACAAAAAAATCCCAAGATTGAGAGTTTTAAATGTCACCCATGAGAATATATTTTCTCTTTAGTTTTGGAGATTAAGGTCTCTAGAAGGTTATTGCAAGTGGGCATTCATGATATAAGCTATGCACCTATATAAAGGTGTTATACTTATAGAGAGAACATGTAGTTCAATGTATGCACCCATAGAGAGGTGTTATAAGAAAGAATTTGTCAAATGGCATACACAGAGAGATGCCTAGACAAGTTCATACATACTATTAGCTGTAATAGCCTAAGAAACTCACATGGTAAAGATGTCAAATCCTTGCCTTTGTCCAATCTGATTGACATAGAATACGAAATTAAAATAAATAAATATCAAGAGAAAATGCTTTCACCACTAATGTTGAAATGAATTACATTTGATCTATTTTAATTTAATTGAGATGGGATCTAGAGATGAAATCTAGATGACAAGAGGGAATTAGAATACGAATGTAAGATAGAGATTGGGAAAGGGGATATGAGATTTAATTGATTATAGGATAGTTGCTCCTACTTATTGAGTGTTTATCACTTACTATTTTTTGTTTAATTTTACAAGTGATGATTTAGTGAAGGCAGGGTTGTTGGTTAGCTCAAAGTGATGCATTAGGGAATCTCAATGTTAATGTTGGTGTTTATGTATTTTGATTTTATCATTGGTTTGGATATACACACATACACTTGATGAAGTGTTTTTATGTTTTCTGATTTTATGACATTTCGGAAATTTTTTAGCAATTGTTTTTATTAAGGGAATTTTGATAATTTTGAAGGTTATGTTTGTTTAATTGCTAACTATTGCATTGAATAAGTTAAAAATAAGTAGCACTTTCCTTCGAAGGCCATGAATTCTAGAGGGGATGTTACACTCTGATCATGGATGTTACCAACAATGAGAAACCATATTTAAAAAAATAAAAGACTATGAGTCAAGTTCTAGACCAAAGAATGAGATTCATTTGACAACATCTCTCGATTTTACATTTAGTATATTAATTGATACATGAAATCTATACAAACTAGAAACAACGCCCATCCAATGATGAAGACACCTATTCACTTCTCTAAGTTGGGCGTTCCTTTTGGTTTGTACAAATTTGGTATATCACTAGTTGTATAGAATATGGAACTAAGAGAAGTTGTGTTTAATTATACATGTTGATATAGAATTTCAGTCAAAAGTTTTTCAAATTTGCATTGCCACTAATTTTAGCTTATAGTGACAAACACGACTTCCATGCTCCATTCCCAACCAAAAATACAAAGTTATGCATTTTGCTTAATATTGTAATGATAAATCAAATAAATAATATATCAGAATTACTTAAGAATATAAATTGAAAATGCAGAAAATCCCTAAGTGGGTAAGTTAATCTTACCCCTATAATATAAAATACCCAAAAAAGCCTATATACAGTATCATATAACACCTTATTCATAAAATATCATATAACCCCTTAATATATAAAATATCAGAAGACCATAATTTTATGAAACAAGAGTAAATTACGTTTTAGTTTAGTAAGTGAGAATACAATAATAGATCATGTCTAACCAAAAAAATTGATTGTTTTCCCCTTAAATTGAACAAATCATTAATAAAAACAATAAAATAATCAAATATATGACTTCATACCTTGATTCAGTCAAGTTTTTTGATTGATTTCATCATTATTTTAGTGAGAAATTGATAATAAGAGTTGAAAGTGAGATGTTATGAGTGTTAGGGTTTTCATAAGTATTGGAAGGTTGATGATTGTTAGGGTTTTCATAAGTATTGAAAGGTTAAGTATGAGAGTAGCCTATCATTGTATTATATGTTTGGCTATATTTGTATAATCTATGGAGTGTTGACTTAAAAAATATATGGTTACTTTAATTAATTTCCTAATAAGTATGATATATTTATTATTATGTTAAATAAAAATTAATTATTATTAGTGGTGGGACTTAAAAGTGTTTGGATAAAATTACCAATAACCAAAATTTTCAAGTCCAATGAAAGCCTACTATAAGAAGGCCCAAAAGGCCCAAAGATGGTAAACAATGAATTGAAAATTTAGATTGGTTCAATAATTGTCTAAACCTAAGAGTAGATTTTATCTTAACTAAAATATGCTAATATGTCATTTAGAATTAAAATAAAATTTATTATTATTCATTATACTTGTTGAAGTTAAAACGCACAATATGCAAGTTAAAGTTCTAAACCACACTAGCAAGTTAAAACACACAATATGCAATCAATCAATAAATGATTAAATGTTCTTAAAACTAAAAGAGAAAAAAAAGGTAAAGAGATTGAATTATAATGGTTCAAAGCTTTGATTCTAAGCTTTTTACCTCCACTTCTTCAAAGTGAACCTCTTTGAATTTCCACTAACTTTTTATCAACTCGATATACTAGTTTTTCACAAGATTTCACTCTAATTGTATAGGATTCTACCTTTTTACGATGGTTGGTTCAGGATTTCACCATTTACAATAGTTTACATGTTATTTTTTCCATGTGATTAAAAATATAAGGAATGTATGTGAAATAATTTGTATGTGATTTTTCTCAAGTGATTAAAAAATAGTTTATATATTGTTAATAGAAATTGTGAAAAATTATTGCAAAATTAAAACATAATCAATCTAAATAACACTATCAATAAACACATGGTCAAAGTTCTTAAAAGTAAAAGATAAAAGAGTAAAAGGACTGATTTAAATGTTGGTGTTTTGTGATCCTTAATCTATCAAGATAACAATGGAAACAATATATAAAAATAAATTTTGATCAAAAAACAACCCCTAGAGGATCTAAAGGTTTTTATACATATAAATGAAGGGTTATAAAACTCAAACCTGCGTTTAGAGGCTCATTCATGAAGAATTCTACCTTAAATTTGTCTTAATCACTTCCATAGTTCTCTATAACGTAGTAGGGCTGCTAATTGTCCACACAGAAGAATCCACAAACATACGAGGGTATGGAGGGCTGTTTGAGGTTTAGATGATTACTAGACCACCTAGAATTGTTAAATGAATATGGAAGTTATTGAGAAAAGGATTTCCTCTCTAAGGGATGCATGGTTAGGGTTAATTTCTTGACATAGTTTATGATAAATTTATCAATTTATATGAGACAAATCATAACCCTAATCCATCTCTTTATGTAATTACCCCAAACATTAACTTAATTGCACTTTTGGCCCAACCCTTTATTAAATGTTAATTGCATCTTTTAAATGTCTTCAATAATTATTTTTAAATATTAAGACACATTTTCAGACATCTGAAATCACCCTCTTTGGGATACCCTTAAATGATTAACTTTTTGTGAACTTAGAACCAAATCCAACTTCCACAAATTGTATTCTAGCCCTTAAATAATTGATTATTAATGTTTGACATCTAATAAATAAATCATATATATTTAGGTCCAACAAAAAGTAAGATATCCATCATGATATGATTGGATCCACCTTTACTCATTAATAGAGCTTTAAATCATGATGTTTGGATGTGATTCACATTATATGTAATAAATCTATAACCTTTCAATCATGACTATCAACCCCCTATTGTGTGCAACACATAGGTTCCCTATCGTGTTAACAATGAATAAATTTGTGATTAATAATTGATAATATCGTTAATTGTTATTATTTTGAGTTTTAATTCCCTTATGTTGTGTGAAAATTTAATTTAATCTAAGAGAATTATTTATCTTTTGCACTTAGGAAGCTTTGAATATTTTTGGAGTGAAGTTTAGGCCAAAGAGACTAAAATTGGAGCAGGCTTACCAGTTAACAAAATCTGTGATGCTGACTAGACGTGGGCACGTGAAATTACGAGAGCAGATTTTGAAAATTAAATTTGGATGTTTAGATCAGTTGAGACATTCAAAAAAAGTCAAAATTTGCTTCCTAGAAAAGGGATGATTATTAGATGGAAAAGAGAATTATTTTAGATAGATAAGAAAGAATATTTTTGGGGGAAGGATATACATTAAAATATATATATCTTTTCCTTTCTTTTTGAGAAGATATGTATCATATTTGCTTGGCTGGATTAGGAGATTAGTATTACCTTTTATTTCCAGATCTGAGTAGGGTGAAAATATATATTTTTATTTTTAGTTTGCTCAAGTCATTCATCATTGTAATTAGCAAAAACATTATTTTTCTGTAATTTTGGCTAGTTTAGGATGGTTTACAGTGGCTGAATATTTTCTCTTGATTGAAGGGATCTGAAACCATGGAACTATAAGAATTGTGAGATTAAGTTTTGTTCTTTAATGCATCTTTTAATTATTCAAGTATTGATTATTTTCCTGGATTATTTACTATGATTGTATTAGTTGATTGCTAAAGCGCACGATTAATTTATTGATTGATACGATCTAATGCTAGTTTAGATGCTAAATCCGTAATTATTCAATCCATCTAATCAAAGTGGCAACTGGGATTTATTGTTTGCTACGTCAGAAACTGTAATTCTTAGGGAAAACATTCAACTAGATTAAATGCAATGTTGTACGCTTGTGTTGTCTTACTTCGTTGGTCTTTCTAATTCTTAATGCTATTGTTTAATTAAATTCGAGATCGTATCTAAATTATTAATTAATAAGGGTTAATTGGAATACATGTTTTTGGTTAACTAATCATAAGGAAAGACATGAAACTAATACCACAATGAATATTTGAATAATTAATTTGATATTTTTGGGTATCGATGAGCAATCGTAGTTCAATGGTGAATGTGACCGTAGATCAAGGTTTGTCTAATTGATTATTTGTTTTAGATTATTTTTCTAAATTTTTATTATTGTTTTTAATTATAATTTGCATTCAATTCAAAACCCTCATTTATCTCCTTGTTTTGATTAATTTGTGACGACGTACTAATTAAAACTCTTCGAGGGAACGATCCATATTTTCCTTTACTACGTTTTTGTTGTAGGAATTTAGGATTTTAATTTGGGTGTCGATGACAACACTTATCAATAATTCATTTATTCACAAAATATGAGCGGTCTCTAGCAAGACATCATGACTACCCAATCAATATAAAATCAATGGAAAGTTTATGTTAACCTTTCAATGGTATGATTATTGAGCATTCAAATTCTTTCATAATGATGTCTAATCAAAGTGAAGACACAAAAGTAGTGTTTACCTCGTGTTATCCTTAATATAGATATTTGGTTAGCCAAGAAACGACTATGTTAACATAAGATCAAACATCAACTTGTTCACACTAAGGTCATAGATTTTAGTTCATTGTCATAACCAAACAATATATTGAGATATCTACTCTCTTACTTAGGAAAGATGAATCATTTATTAATTTGCCATTCCCTTACTATACTTTTTGACATAGCCAACCACTATCATATCGATAACCCTCTAAAAAGGTTACATTAGTCTAGTATTAAACTAGTCAATTAGTGTGTGAAACATTCCAATGATCTCAAGTCCAATGGAATAAATCCTTTAATGCACCATTGTCGATTGAAAGATTTATTCTATGGACATTGGGGTTACTATCATTATGGAATCCTTTCAATGGGTCAATTTAGTGGACATGCCATCAACATGCACCCATGTGTTGCACTAGGTTCACATCAATAATCTCAACACATAAGATCTATTACTACCTCTTGATTCTCCTATTATGTTGGTGTTTATGGGGATAAGGATATCTAAAAACTATGCCTAATTCCTAGAAATATTTATGTAAGGGTCTGAACTCTCTTCCTCAATCATTGAAGAAAAGAATTTTTGATGATGTTTGCCAAACTAGAAATCATTGAAGAAAGGAATATCAAAAGGAACTTTGATAGAAAACTCATAGGTTTGAAAGACTGATTTGAGTGCTTGCTAGCAAGGATGTCCAAAACATTTATGCCAAACTAAAGGATCGAGGTTTTTGGATTGTAAGGTTATATTTTGCAACTATTTAATGTCAAAAACTTGTTGACATAGTTTTGAACATATTAAGGTTAAATCAAGTTGATATGAACCATTCCTAAATCACTTTTGTGTTTCTATCTTTTACTAAACAAAACTCAACATTGTTTTCTCTAGTCAATTTAGCAACACTCAACAAGTTTTTTATTATTTTAGGCATACAAACGACATTTTAAAGGTGTGAAAATTTATTAGACAATGCAATAGGTAAAGAGGTATAATTAGTATGAGATATGGAAAGTCACTCACTATTGCTAACCTAGAGTTGTTGATTGCCATTGTATCTAGATCTAAGACTGAGTTGATTAAGCTCAAACATAACGTGATTAGTTGCTCTAGAATCCATATACAAGTGTTGATCAGCAATAGTCTTTGGTCTAGCTATGAATGTCTTTAGTAAAATACTAGTGTGAGTATAAGCATTAATGTTTAGGGTTGGATTCGAGCTAAACCGAGCTCAAGCTCGACTCGGTTCATATATAGTTGAGCTCGAGTTTAAGCTTGAGCTTGTGAAAGCCAAGCTCGAACTCGACTCGTTTTTCATTATTAAAAAGACGTCGTTTTAATACATATTGATCAAAACGACGCCATTTTGTATCAAAATTTTTAATTGGAAAATCTGGTGAGTAGCTCGAGCTTGACCGAGCTTCGCTAAGGTTGGCTTGTTTCGGGCTCGTTCTAGCTGAGCTCAAGCTGGCTCGGTTCGAGTCCAGCCCTATTCATGTTAGACATTTCAAAAATATATGATGTTTTGTTTTTATTACTAAGTATGTCTCCTGAGGCTCCTTTTGATAACATCTATGCACTATGTATGTTCCCATTTGTCGAAGAGAACTCATTTGTCTATGGAGAATAAAACCTAGATTGGTTCTAATTTTGCTTACTAAAGGTAGTAAGAATACTCTTAACAAACTGTTTAGTAGCATTCTGTTCTACTGCTACTTGTGTGTTCCCTATGTAAATTATGTCTAATTGATTATAGCAATGCAAAGCTATATGCATTGATTTGCCACACACTTGACACAATATTTTAGCTCATTTGTAAGTTTTCTCTCTCTCTCTTACTTAGTTATTTTGAGTTCCTTTAGACATATTTTGATGTGAAACAATAGATTTAGAAAAACTATTACCACTATTACTATTTGCATAGAACAAACCACTATTCTCTGTTAGTTTAGTACCTCTCTCACACAAAAGGAGTTAATGAACTCTGAAGGTGTGAGGATTGTCCAAGTTGGATTTGATCTAAATTTTAGATGGAGAATTTAGAGCCTTGGAAAGATCTAGGGACTTGAACTATATTTTGTTGTATTTTGAGATTTTAGTGTAATAATCTTGAGTTTTGGGTTGTATGCGAGAATTTGCAAGATTGAGTTGGATTAACTCAAATTCACATCACCTAATTTGAAATTCAAGTTAGGATGATGATAAGATTTTATCCTAATTCTACTAAGGCAACAATCCCATGATTTTGGGTTGAATGCCAAAAAATCTAGGGGATATTAATTGGGAGATATAGGCACATTAATGCACGAACTAAATATATAGCTCCCATGAGCTGTATATTCATATGCATGGGTGGGACAATTCCTACCAAATGGTGTTTGCTTGGAATGCCTATAGTTTCTGGGTGTGTATGGAAAAACCACTTAGGACATGTGTTTGTGAATATATATACCTATGTCTCTCACTTTAAAATTACACACAATATTTTATTTTACATATAACCCCACTCGTCGAGAGAGTTTTTCCATCCCTCTTACTAGATAACCGTCCTCGGGATCTAGTAAGCTTCAAGTATAGTCAAACCTCCATTATTACTACTTTGGTGGATACGAATGAGCAGACTACATTGGGTTTTAAAAACATAGCTTTTCTCCATCAAAGAAAGACAAAAGAGTCCTTTATACAAGTATATATCATTAACACCCTATGTATATTACATCGTGCTTATAAATTAATCATACTACAAGGATGATTTAAAATGAGGTTTTGCAGTATGTCTATGTTAGTTAATTAATTTTAAATTGTTATTCTATTGTCGAAAATCATAAAATTTCTACATAGATAACCACTAACTATGTGCAAAAGTGGCGATAGATGTGATAGTAGTATAACTATAAAAGAGTTAGATACTCATGAGATGCATCATGTAATCGACGCCAAGGTGCATTAGCCACTTATATTTAGTTTAAGTGTGCATGGTAGGGGATAGTTGCATTTCAGTTAGTTTCTCACGTGGTCAGTAAGATGTATTACATATGCGCCCATGTTAAAGGTCATCCGAGGATGATAATTCAGTTAAGCAGTCTTATGGCTATGTGTATGTTGTAAGGGAAGGACTATGACCAGTTTCTCCTTGTGATTGGGGTATCATAGCTAGTTAGCCCAATAGTTTGGTCAACATGTGCACAAGGTAAAATAGTTAGTAGACATCTGAGATTGCTTTCATAAGAGCTTAGGCCTCAGTAGTCTATGTGACATGACCTATGTATATAGGGCACGAGAGTGCTGAGAGTGGATGGATGGGCATAAGAGGATGCTAGAAAACATCATATTAACCATATAGTGACTTGGTGATGGAATAGTAGATTTAAGATTTATGCTATGTACAAGGTGCTGAGATATCACCTACTTATTAAGTATTTTTCACTCATTCCATTTTGTGGTTTTGTAGAGAGAGGTGAGTAGCGATGCATGCGGGGAAGCCAGTGGTTTGACTTAATTTGTTGCATAAGGATGAGAGGCAAAATTGTCATTTTCAGATTTCATCATATTTATGTATTGATTTTTTAATTTGAGACTTTGTGATTTGTACTTGCACATTGAGTTTATGATGGATTGATTTTTAGACATTTATTTCCAAATGATATTTTTTTATTGAATAAATTGAGATATTTCGAATATTTTAATTGCACTTTTTTATACGCACTTGAGTAAGAAATTTAATAGCATGTTATTTTATTCCACTGTATGAGTTAAGAGATTAAGTTGTATATATCTCTTCATATCATATATTCTATATAACAGTATGTATACAAAGGGTTATTACAAAAAGCACTACTAAATCAAAGCTTCGATCATGGTTTTTATACTGGAAGGAATCTAGTCTGTCACAAAACTGAAAACTAATCTGAACCCTCAAAATGTTTGACACTTTGGACAGTTCTCAACCATTTGATCAAACATGCAGAACGTGTTCGCTACAAGAAAAGTCCACAAAATAAAATATGCAAAAAGAACGAAGGACCAGAGAGAACAGATTCTAGTGTTGTATTGAAAGGCTCGAAAATAAAGTGAGGAGTAAAAGCATACGAATCCTATTTTAAATCTCCGTAAGACAAAAAGCCTCATATCAATTAACTTGTCAACGCACCATATCATATTAACACCATTAACTTGCCGTTAGTGAACTTGCATTTCTTTTACAAAAGAATGAAGAAAATAGAACACGGCCGTTAGGTTTAAATAACCTGTCATGAGGAAATGAAAAACAGTAGCCTACAATCACCAACTCAAGTGCAGTAAAAATAATCACAGCATAACACAAAAAATTCTGATACAGATCCTTACTGCAGCCACATTATTCTTCATATATACGTTTGCAACAATATATTCTTTACCCGCCTCTTGCAATATTTCTTACTTTATTCAACAAGACATTTATCTTTAACAAAGTGTGTTCAGTGCTTTTAACTTAGAAAATAAGTGAATCGCTTTTATTATTAAAAGCTTAAACTGATGTTGTTGAGCAATTTGTATTGGTTCATTAACATGTATGCTTGAGGTTTTGCTAAAACCATTTGCTTAATAACCAGATATATAAGCTTCCCCATGGCCATAATAATAAATACAGGCTTTATGGTACGGTGGCAAAAGGACCATGAACCGTTGGGCCTGCTCTGTTTATTTGGAACAGCACAGTTGGGGTCTACGCACGTGGGCAGGTACCGTATAATCACTTGTTTTTATTTTATACTGTAGCTACTTATTTTACTACTGCGAAAATAATCAGGTACAAACTCGTCTGTGTTAGTAAAGCTGAGTTTCTTCCCCCATGGATGAAAGGAAATCTCAAACAAAATCAACCCTCTGTACTTTCTAATTTTCTTTTATACGCTCCACTGTCATCCCTACACAACAGTGAACTTCTTACACCATGCATTAAAAATACTGTACCGCAAAAGGCAACAAAGTTCCAGCCTTGCCCTTATGTCCATATTCGCTTTTTCTCACTTTGCTTCCTGATTTTTAACTTGGTACGTCAGGATGAATGGTCTCACTTTCTGTCAAAAAAGACTTTTGAAATAATGGAGGTGTAAGAAAAATATTTGGAAGGAGAGAAAGTGAGAGACACCTATTAGTACTCTTGAATATTTGGAAGGAGAGAAAGTGAGAGACACCTATTAGTACTCTTGCTTACATCTTGCAAATCATAAACAAGATCAGGGTAAACAATTAAAACCTTTAATTACCATATCTAGTATCAAAATTTTACAATGAGGTCATATTTTTTTCTTAAGGTCAAAAGGCTTTTAGTTTCTGATATTTCTGATCAGGATGCATTGGTTTACTGACTGTTAAGGCTTATATGACAGAAGACAGTCTACTACTGACCTTTGTTATCTAAATATGGCATCATAAGTCCTTCCCATTGTTGGGATAACTCAATAACTTAACAGTAATAATCCTTATTTTTTTATCACTTCTCAGATCTCCAGTAAGCTAGCTAGCCAGCTATACTGCTGCTCTGCTGACTCCATTTTGCTTAAGGATAGTGAATTAGCTAGCTGTGTCAAAGTAAACCCTACCACATGGTTACTTCAACTTTGAACAACTGTGTGTTTGTAGGTTTTGGGGTTCTGTTGTCACATGACTGGCACATGGGGGGAATGGACCAGGCTGCACCATGCTTCTCTCATAATCAACATACTGCATGGATGCAAACAATGCGTGCATATATGGACATACTTAAATGATTGATTAGACTTGGCAAGGGTAGTCGTTGAGTAGATGGCATGGGCTTAAATTAATTTCTTATCTCTACTCAGTTTTACAGTATTTTATATTTATTTATTAAGTAACTTTATGGTTAATTAATCGATCTCCTTTCTGAATATGCGATCAGCATAGAAAGAGCCAAAGACTGATTGAGAATAAATCATTGCGCCACATTGATCGGTACAAACGGGAGAGGGTCATACTGTTAATTGAATCATACATGACCGGACCTTATTGATTCAGTTTTGGCCAAATGGCACTCCCATCCTTTAATTTTGAAGTACCCGGTCCATCCATGCCGATAGGTTTAACAGTTTAAAAAAAAATTATTTTATTTTAATATTATAACAAAAATATAATTAACTATTATTTTGTTCATAAAATTTAAAATATATAACCCTTGTTTAAGAAATTTTCATATTAAATTAAAAAAAAAACCTTTAAAATTTTATAAACACCTCAGACATTTTTAAAAATTATGTTAACCCTCAAATGTGAAATTATGCATTATTGACCTTCTATCTATATTTATATTAGCAAATTTTTTATTATTTTTAATAAAAATCAATATCTATTAGAGTAAAAAAATTATTTAATAAAAATTTGAAGATAAAGTGTTATTTAGCTCAAAGGTTTTTTTTTTTGTCTTTTTAATAATTTTATAAAAAAATTAATAAATTTTTATAAATAATTTAATAGAGGAATATAAAAATGGTTTTTTCAATCTTAAAATGTGGGATCTGTCTTTCATCAAGCCTTGGGTGAGAAATTGTCATCTGGCCTTTTATTTTTCTTTCTTTTTGTGACAAAGGTGCACATATGCCTCTTAATTTTGACTCTTCATCCCTTGCTTTGTGGGGCTAGAGATGCATTTATGCTTTGCAGGTAACTGTCCATCAACATTAAGAAGTGGGTCTAAGATATTGCATATCTAAAGCTAAGACTTGATTATAACTGCACTCTCTTTAAAAGACCTTCCCCTTAAAAAATTTATATCAAGCTGTGAGTTTTCCAGGACCAAATGACTCGCATGATTTGTTTCTTCCCTAACTTGCTCGGAAAAATTTGCTGAGATTTTTTGCTAGTTATGCTTAATTAAGTCTTAATATATATGCTTCAACTCGAGGAGATTTGGAGCATCATATATAATCAAACAGTAAAATTGAGGTACTCTAGTCCCAGTAGTCATTAAATAAAATTATTTTCTTTAAATAGGAAAATCATTAGCCTTGTTCAGAATAAATAGTTTAAGCTTCAAGTAATCAAATATAATATAGGTCCAAAGATTACCCATTAGAGTCACATCTCACACGGTAAGGGACTAAGGGTAAGGGAATTAAAATTTTGTTGTGCTTTACAAAATTAACTGATTTCCATGCTTGATATCGAAGGCAGAGAAAGCCGAAGCATATGACGATTGTTTTTTGTTGTAATTGTACCTGCCTACTTCTGCTTTTTCTCTCTCTACTTTAGCATTAACAATTCCATTTCACTGCTTAGATTTGTCTTGTTCTTGGGAGCTCCGGGTACCCTACGTCAACAGAAGCAGCGTCCGGCTTTCCTTTTCATATGGTTCCAAGGGAACAGCCCCAACAGAATCTTATGAATCAGCCCTACAGCTTATATGGTGGGCCATTCATACATGTTATTACGTCTTTCTCTTTCCCTTTTTCTCTTTCATGCATTCATTTGTGTTTGCCATGCGATTTCACATCTTACAATTATACGTGTGATTGCAAAAGCACGTTTCTTCATTACTCATGTCCAATGTAAAACCGACTCATCCACATGACATGAGCTTCGGTTGTTGTGGGGAGGCCATCCTTTCTCTCATACTCAACCATACAATATACTGTTACAACGACTCTCCCAACCCCAACAGTTTTGCTTCTTGGTTTCGTAATTCAACAACATCTTTATCTATAGTTTCATGTCATGTAACAAACATCTATATCAACACATAAATTGATAAATTTGTAATAGAGCTTATGCTTCTGATTTTTTATTTCCCACAATGTGACAACCTCATTAACAGTAGATAACCATTATATCTTAATTAATATATGGCCAAAGGACTATTTCTTACCCAAGTTTATGTGCATTCTCAAAATCACACTCGTAAGGTTTAAAAAGCCAAAAGTTTCACTCATCTATTTAAAATCTCAGTTATGATTAGGGGTAAAATCGTTATTTAATAAAATTTTTTTAAAAAACTAAAGTTTTATTATATTTGTCTATCTCAATTTATAAATCTCACAATTCCTCCCACCTAAAATTTAAAAAATCAACATTTTCCCCTTAGGGTTTGCAAACCGTCATCGAAGATGGTCGTCTCTGACCGCGTTGGCTCTTCTTTTCGACTTAAATCTCCTTATCGATTACATCCTAACTACCGGAGAAGCTTATTTCCTCCGATGAAGACAAAATTGTCTTCGTCAGAGTGTCTTCATCGGAGAAGCTTATTTCCTCTGATGAAGACAATTGTCTTCGTCAGAGTGTCTTCATCTTCAATGAAGACAATTTTGTCTTCATCTGAGATGAAGACGATCGTCGGAGGTCTTAGACAAAGATAATGTCATCGACGAGGATTTCTAACAATCGTCTTCGTCTCTAATGAAGATGAAATTGTCTTCATTCGAGATAAAAACAATTTCGTTTTCATCGGAGAAAATAGGTTTCACCGGTGATTGAGATGTGATCGACAAAGAGAGTTAAGTCGGGAGGGAGAGTTAATGCGATCAGAGACAGTGAAGTTTGTTGTCTCCAACAACGATTTGCAAACCCCAGGGGGGGAATATTAATTTTTCAAACTTCAGATAGAGAAAATTATGAGATTTTCAAACTGAGGGGTGTAAAAGTAATAAAACTTTAGTTTTTTTTATTAAATGACGATTTTATCTTAACCCTAACTGAGACTTTTAACAGATGGGTGAAACTTTTAGTTTTTCAAACTTCATAGATGTAACTTTGAGAACGCATTAAACTTTGGTGGGAAATAGTCCTTTGGCCTTAATAATATACAATTATAGCATCTAGTGGTGTTCAAAGGATGGTTCTATGGAAGGACAGTCTAAACATAACTAACAGGAATACTTCTTGTGTAAACAAATTCAGAAGGGTTAAGTTTAGTAAAGAAAGAAACTTTGTTGCGAATAAGGGTTACCCTGATGAATAATCTAACGATCCCCGAGGAGCGCTTGGAGACAAGAAATAAGAAGAGCAGGAGAGGGATCCAATGTAAGAGAATGGAATCACACTTGCAATAATTTTGTGGAGAAGTTGAATTTTCGAGTCCATTCGTGCAAAGTGAGGCGCACGTGCAATGGTGTGCAAAGAGACGAAGGCAAAGAAAACAAAGTAGGTAGATCAGGTTGAAGGCACGCATGATGATAGCTGAAGATACTGTAATGTAACTAATAAGCCAAATGACTATTTCCCGCCCAAACCTTGATGAATGGACATTTACGTCCTCTAGGTTTACAAATTTTTATTTATATGCCAAAATCAGAAGTTAGTTTTTTTTTTTAAAGAAAAAAAGCTAATTTTATCCATTAAAAAATATTTTATCACTTTATATAATATATAGTATGATTAATATCACTTCTGCTTTAAATAAAACAAAAAAATTGCATTTCATCTTATATAATTTATAATTTTTTTTTATACTCTATTCTGAACTCACTAGCACATAATAAATTGAAGTCACCTTAAAAACCCTTCATACCAAAGTAAGTTTTTCTCGATCACAAGTAGAGTAGCCATGGTAGGTATTTCTCAGCCATTAGTGTCACCACTATGGTGGCTTTGCTTGTTAGGCCACATGTGACGCCACAATAGTTGCTTTCTTAAAACACATAGCCTAAATGTCCACCTCCACTTTACAAATCATCATCACCTCTCTTTTTGAGAAAGCAAAACTTATTTGAGTTTGATAGAACAAAGATTTGTAACTTTGTTATTTGAGTTCTATATGGATTTGATAGAATTTTGGGTGAAGGCTTTTTGGAATTGTAAAATTCAAATTTAGGTTATCATGGACAATGTAATAACCATTGTGCTATGGTAGTAATTGCAAGTTAGGCTATGTGATCCTTAAAGTAATAGGGCCGTGACGTCTCTATGTCTATAGATCACTTATTTTATTTTTGTCTTACCTCTTAATTATTCATCATCGTTCCCTCATTGATTCCTTCAAACATTCATATGTTACAGTAGATACTAATAAGTCAATCATTGAAGTTATTGTGTAATTTTATTTTAATAATGTATCTTTTCTAATGATAATAATATTGGGATTTCTTCACCTATATCTATATGTATTTATATATGTATGGTTAATAAACATTCTTAGATTGGTAAAATTGTAATGAGATGATCAACAAATACTTTGATTATGAGAATCATATGAGTACACATGGTGGTCAATCTAAAAATGTCATAGCCTCAACATCATCTTGACCAAGAGCATATATAACATGATAGGTTTATCATAGTGTTAAACAATCCTATCAAAAAATAGTGATAGATCTAATATATGAAGGTTATTGGGGTCAATCCGATGCAATACATGAGTATAAATTAACTATATGTTCACTAAATAGACCTATAATAGGATTTTACATAATGATAACCTTAGTTTCTATAGAGCAAATCCTCTAATAGATAATGGTGTATATAATTCTCAGATTTGTGATCATTTGATCATCTTGTGCACTAATCGATCTAGCTTGACATTAGTCTAATGTGGTTTTTTTATTAGGGTTATCAATATGATTATTATTATCTATATCATAGCATTATTTGATAGATGATAATAATCAATTAAATTTGTGGTCAAAATGAAATTGGGTTATTGCCCAAATCCAATAATATTTTGTTATTGCTTTGGAAGTCAATACATTTAATCAAGGGAATTGTTCAATTTGAAAGGTATAATTGGTATAGTAGTAACTTCCTGTTAATTAGGTGGTCGTGATGTTTTGTTAGAGGTCGATTATAGTTTGTGAATAAAAAATGATTAATTATTGATCATTATGATTTATTGCTTATCTTTTTTATTCATTACAAACTTAATAAGGAATTTATAAGTCACACACAGTAGGGGGTTAACTACTAAAATTTAAAAGGTTTAGTTTATTTCGTATATAGAGTGAATCACCTTATTTTTACTCGAATGTGGTGAATTTATATATTTATTAATGTGACTTGATATTTAAGAATAAATACAAGACATATTATAAGGTCCAATTGAGAGAAACTGAAAGTTTTTGGACTAAATTATAGTTTGAAAGTTAGGGTTGTGTAGTTAATTATATGATTAGTGATATGACAATTAAATCATATAAATTGAACACATTCTCGGAAACTCTAAAATTAGTCAAATTTTATATAAAGAAAAGCTCTTCTCTCATTTTTCTTCACACAAACATATTCAATTCAATTTACAAACTGGCACCTGTGTAACCATTCTAACGTCTTACCATTATTTGTGATATTGTAGGGCCTCCATGTGGACAAGTGGGAGCTTTGTTGGTTGACAAAGAAAGTGTAAAGATGCATGTGGGACGGAATCATGCTTGGTGGAGCCTCCAATTGTAATTATTGTGTTTTAAACCTGAAAATTACCCGTATTATGTCCCCTTAATCCTACGAGACGAATTTATGATCTAAAATTTGTATTTTTCTTGATGTTTCCGCCACTAATTTGTGTGATTTAATTGATATAATGTGCTTTCCGATCCACCATGCGACGAATGGCCACGAACAAGGCATTGCATGACATTATAATATCTGCCCAAGATTTGCCGATTATTAAAGATTAATAGAAGCAAAAGGAACAAATAAGCAACACAAGTAAATACTTGATTCGGATTTCGTAAAAGAAATCCTACAACCAAGGTAAAAGTGTTTCCTCTAATAAAATATACTAATAAAAATTCAGTTTCAATAATACAACAAGAGTTCTCAAGATTAACAGTACAAAATTACAATAATAATCGAAATAGAGTTGAGTAAAGGAAGACATAACCTTCTCACTAGCCCAGGAAACTCAGATCTGACGCAATCAAAGCAAACCGAAAAACCTTAGAAAGCTTTCAAGAGAATACAATGTGTCAAAACTAAAAATGAGAGTTGATCTGTTTTTAACTCTCTTCTAAATAACTCTCTAATAAGGCTTGGTTTATGATATATAACTTTCGGTTTTATTTAAATGCCCTTGCATTCTAAACTAAAGACATCACAACTCTTACATAATTAATTACAAGAATGCCCACATCAGTTTGAGACACAAAATAACACATGAAACAACTCTAGTGGCTGATATATGAAGTCTTTGTGAAATTGGTAGACTTTACGGTTCTTGGCAAAGTCGTAATTGTCAACAATCTTGGTCGGTAGTTGCATGTGTAATTTGACACTAATCTAATAAGCACCATACACTTCTATATGTACTCCTTAAATTGCATGTTGACCCCTTCTTTTTCTAGGCATTTGAACAAAAAACCTTCCAGAGATCTTCTGTGTTATGCATTTTAAATTAGGGCACACCTTAGTGCCTTTCTTCTTCTTTCCTTTCTCTAAGCCTTTTGTCAATGTAGTCTACCAGGTTGTAGGTAGTCAAGCAAAGGTTTCCGTCAATCTTCTATTGTTTCTTGAATGGTGTCAATATTGACCAATTCTTCTTGAAACACAACTTCTATTAAATGGAGCAAGACCCCTCTTTCATTGACAAACATAGCGGCGACCTTTTAAGGCAACAAAAAAAAGTTAGCCTACTAAGTTGGCCAATGGACCAACTTGTGCATTCAACCCATATTAGACTTGTGTTTGCTTGATCTCTTAGAACTGCTTATTATTATTAAATGTTTCGTTTGTTTGTAGTAGGGCACAAAATTTCTCCTCGTGGCAATGTTAGGCTCCAATGGGTAAATCACAATATCTCAAAACTAAGGATCTAGATAGTATTTCATCTTGGCATATTTGGTTGTCAGCAGGCAATTTTGTGTTTGCTCATAAATTGCCTCCAATCTGCTTCCATAATTTTTTCTAAGCTATTGTTTCTGTTGTTGAAAATTGTAAAGCGAATGAAAATGACGGTAAAGTGCATGGTTTGAAATGCAGAGTTTGGGTAGTGGTGTGGGATTTTAAATAGAGAGTTTGGGTATGGTAAATTTTAACATACGAGATTTAAAGTAAATACATTTTTTGCGGATAAATTGTTATATAACTTGAGTAAAGATAGAAAGTTTTATTGCCCTTTCAGTAATTTCATTAAAGAAATAATAGTTTTGTTTAAAAATATAATAAACAGATAAAAAATAAACTATCTAAATTTAAAGGATAAATATTGAGTTTTATCAAAGTTACGGGTGGGAAATTATTCCGCGTAACAAAAATTATGTTATCATATACGAGCGTCATTCACAGTCACATTGCATATCCAATTTCACCTGTCAAACTTATTTCTTGCACATGTTTCCACTTTTTCTCTTTGTATTTGGTGTCTGAAAAGTAGGAGTCCAAGCCATTCATTGTCCTTTCCTATTAAAATACACCAGACACTGAGCTCGTTGGAGTTTGAGTTCTTTCAAAACTTTGTATTTTACTTCTCACCAGGCCCAAACAACATTGGCTTAATACCTAAATTCTTTCATATTTCCAAGCTCTTGTCTTTTCAAATATATTTATTCAAGTGAAATCTATATCCTAACTATTTCTGCAAATTTAATAATACAATCAATGTATTAAATTTCATAGGAGGAATAGCAAATTGATTTTCTAAAATAAATAAAAAAAGCATAGGGGACTTTAGTGATTTGAAAACTCTTTGGATGAAAATGACAAGATGATAGAGAAGTGTTAGGCGGTTCCCGATGAGTGTTAATAGTGATGATGACATCAAGCCAGATCAATGATCCTATAAGCAACTTCACATGGTTGTGTGCACCAGACCATAAATGATTTTGTGCAGGAAAAAACTAATATTATGACACAAACATGCCCCTTTGGTTGGGACCCTATGCCCTGGAAATAGTACAGCGGCAACAAGTAACTGCAAATGGGCGGTCTATCTCTAACCCCTATGCCTCTCTGATCACTGAAACATTTCATCAATACTTGGGGTCTTTTTGTTGGCCTATTTCCCCTATAAAAGTCAAGTTTTCAAAGTTTTCCCTTGACCGAGAGAGAGAGTCTTCAGTCTTTTCTTGCTCACTCTCTGCACAGATGATAGTACATTCCTGTTACATCAATAAATGTAGCGTCTGTCATTGGGTTTCCTTTTAATTAGTGAATACTTAATATAATATATTTTTAAACCATAAAAGATCTTTGGTCTTTGTTTTCGTTTTTTTAATTTGTGGGAAGTTTTCAAAGAGAGAAATGACAGTTCAGTCAAAGGATATTCCTTGGACGGAAATATGCCTCTCCTTCTTAACTAGTTTAATTGAGGTTTGCCCAAGAATATTTGCAGATACATATATCTTCGCAATGCTGTCAATATCTGGCTTAATATTTATCGACGTATCTTTAAATAAATGTAACTAAGACACATTTCTAACACATTTTCTTGGGTTTCTTTCTTAATTTCTTCTCTTTTTCAGTATAGAATTCATGTAATGTGGATTTAGATTGACTAATATAATTGTCAACAAAGAATAGGCAGCTTTTCAAGTGTAAGCAATCCAATTTCATGTTCAAAAAGAGCTGAAAAAAGTGCAATAAGGATTGCTAAAAGAATCACAGGTTATTCAAAAAACCTGTCAATCTTTGTTTATGCTAAACGTGAAAGTATAAACATATATAAGAGTTTTACACAGAAAAATAGATAAAGAGAGAAAGATTAAGACAATGTTGAGAGCTGAGGATTAAAATACATGACGTTAAGGCGATGGCCTTTCTGAACATTTAGTTACAAAAGAAAGGATATACATTTATGAATCAAGTAATTGTCGGGATATAGAGTTGGTTGTTGGGTCAACTTCAGGTGGTTAACTGAAACACAGGTTAAACCCTTCCCTCAAGTTAAGAAAAAAAAAAAATAAAGGAGACTGATGGAGATGGAGAGACAGGTTATTTACTATTGTTTAACAAGAGGTCACGTGTCAAATTTCTCATTTTCTGCAGGAAAAGAAAGATGTATATTAAAAGTTTTAAGCCTGTACAAGCTGAAGCTGTTGTCAATATAGAGAGAGACAATCAAAGTACCTTGAACCCGTAACCCGATACGAGAGAGAGGTAGAGCTGGATCTCTCTTACTTCCACTCGTGTAAGTGACTTGTGATTTTGTTAAAAGAATGGAAGGAACGATAATCATATTATAATATAATAATAGAAACTTGTTTAATTAAAAGGGTCAGGTTCAGTCAGGGTGTTTAACTACTTTTAACGTTCTCTCTCCTTTCCCTTTCTCCATTTGAAGTCAGTGATTCAAGAGGAAAAGGTGTAGGGTTCTGTTAAAACACATTTGCTATTTCAAAGAGATTAATTTCTCTTCCTACAGCAATTCTCCTTTCTTCTACTTCCCTTAACTGTATTTTCTTTTCAATTTTTATATTTATTTTTCAAATTTAGTTATCAATGAGGATGACTTTGTAACATATGCATAACAGCGTCTGTATCAGTAAGATGGGAAATGAAGGCATGGCTAACAAGTGCGTTATATATGCACCGGACACCGCAAATGGTTTCACTTGTTACTCCAACACTTCCACCTCTACCCCTTCCTCACCTCCTTCGTCGGTCGGCATGATATATACTGATATGGCTTCTCTATCTCTTAGTCCCAATTATGGAAGTGCAGTTTCGGTTGTTTCTGCTTCACTAGAGACTCATATTTGCAGGAACACCGATATGGAAAATGCGGGAGCTTGCTGGGGTTTTCCTTTCATGGGTAACAGCTCAACCAGAAGCTTCGAGGGACAACATAATATTGATGCTAATGCCGAGGTTAAGTGCTCTGATTATGATGATAGATTGGGAGAAGCCAGTGAGACTATTATCCACAATGTCAACTTGAATGAAGAGTTTAACCCTAACGAGAAGGAAATAGATAGTGGGCAGGCAAAGCTTTGTGCTAGAGGCCACTGGAGGCCTGCGGAAGATACCAAGCTCAAGGAACTTGTTGCTCTTTATGGCCCCCAAAACTGGAACCTTATTGCCGAGAAGTTAGAAGGTAGATCAGGTAATTAACTAACTCAAAACCAGAAATAACAGTCTCTCTCTCTTTATCTCTTTTTTAATTTAGATTCTACCTCGCATGAAATGATTGGAATACAACTTTGTCTCATTTTGGTTCTACTATCAAAATTGAAGGTAAAAGCTGTAGGCTGAGGTGGTTCAACCAGTTGGACCCAAGAATCAACAGAAGAGCTTTTACCGAAGAAGAAGAAGAAAGGTTAATGCAAGCTCATAGACTATATGGTAACAAATGGGCTATGATAGCCCGGCTCTTCCCTGGAAGAACTGATAACGCAGTCAAGAACCATTGGCATGTTATAATGGCTAGGAAGTATAGAGAACAATCCAATGCGTATAGAAGGCGGAAAATGAGCCAGTCTATTTACAAAAGAATGGAGGATATCCCAGGGGTTATTTGCCGAGATGCAACCGCCAGAACTGAACCACAACCCTACTGTTTCAGTGTCCCCAATGGAGGATTTGGTAACACCTCTTCTTTCTGTGGTTCTGGTGGGGTTGAATTCGCCTTCAATGGTTCACCCCACATGACCAGTGGGCAAGAAACAATCTTAAGCAACAAGGATCCTTACAGTGGGTTTTGTGTACAGCAGACACCTAGTGATTTCTTTCCTGGTGTGGACCTTATGATCACTCGCAAAATCTCTTTTTTTTCTATATGTTTGGCTATAGCTAGTGCATCTGGGTTTCTGTGCAGCTTCCCATTGGTTTTGCTTTATATAATAAGACGCCTACCTCATTTTCTAAATTTTTTTGATCCGTCTCTTCAATTTCCTTACCCTTTATCAAAGTATTGTCGATTATCTTGTGTTGATTTATTCTGTCGCTTTACTTATGATTGACTGATGGAAAAACCTTTACACTCAACATTTGCTTCTTAATTATTAAATACTTTTCTCCTCTGTGACTGTAAGTGTGTTATCCCAGACTTCTTTTAGCTTTATTAGTTCTCTTCATGTGAGTGATTATGTGTGATTTGCAGGCCCCAAGGGCAGTGACATGATGGCCATGTTCAGCCAGGTGAGATCTTGGGATGGGCCAATTGATGAACCTCACGTTTATGGCTTCAATCTTCACCACCACCCTCAAAACTTGATGGCAATGCAACAGTCAAATTTCCAACACCACCAACTTCACAGTTTCTTTGGTTCCACGGCATCCACACCTCAAGTCTCAGCCAGTGAAGCTTCATCATCAGTAGACAACCATTTTGACCCCGTTCCACCACGCTTCTTTGATTTTCTCGGGGTAGGAGCCACATAAAGTTAAAGAAGGAATAGAAATTAAGCTGGAAAAGGAGAATTAAAAGGAATCATCAAAAGAGGACCTTAATATGGACTTGCTTCAAGATGGGTGATAAACCTTGGAGGTAAAAGGAAAGAATTTTTGTTTGAGTTGGTGACGGTGCATTAGCTTTTTCAAGTCTTATATTAGTAGTCCTAGTTACCATCTTGGATTTTTATTATAAGTATGTTAATGTTTAGTATTTGAATAACAATAATCAAAACCCGAGTATAAAAAACCAGAATATTTATCTATGAAAGACAAAAGGATATCGAAGGTTAAACTGATGATGGTGGTGATGGTAAGGGTAACAAAGACAGAAATAGAAGTGAAAACCTTTTTTGAAACATCCTTATCTCATGTCACTGCAAAATTCAGTCAGAAATTCTGCAACAGAGCGAGCTTAATCTTACCCTCCAGTATGTGCATTCATGACGATAGGAAACTATTAAACATATCTAATTCTCGGCACATGTCATCAGCTGAATTTACTGAGAATTCTTGCAACTCTCGTGGGACTCCATACCAACTAACATTTAATTTCTCTTGAATATTCAATATATTGGATTTGATCCTGCAAGAGTCTTTATTGAAATGAGAATATATGCATTCATTTACTCATGATGTGGTAGGAATATAGGCTATACTTGTCTGCCTAATTAATTAAGATGACTTGAAACTCCAAACTATATATATTAGGCCAAAAGACTTATTCCCATTCAAGGTACGGTGAACTCTTAAATTCATACTTTCTAATTTTTAAAAATTCAAACACTCATTTTTTATCCAATCTTTGTTAAAATTTTCTGTTAGAGTCAAATATAAAACCGTTATTTTATTAGTAATATTTAAAAAAATACAATTTATCTCATTTTCCTCCTCAAGTTTTAAACACTAACAATTTTACCTTCGCCTAAATGTTTCTAGTTTTGAAAAGTAACTATTTCCCCCCACACCTAAGTTTTTTTTTTTTCTCCCTTCTTCAACCACCATTTCATTGTAGATGACTTCCTCTTTCCACCTTCACCATCAAAATTGTTCGGTTAGCCGCCTTGGAAGCCTATGCGACGAAGAGACTTTTTATCGTCCCTTCTAAGATAAAGAGATCAACAAAGAGATGAGTCTTTTCATCGAACGACCTCCCACGATGATCGCTTGAACAATTCCGTTGGTGAGGGTGGAAAGAGGAAGTGCCAGTTACAAAACGATGGTCGCAGAGGGGAGAAAAGAAAAACTTAGATGTTGGGAGGGGGGAATAGTTACTTTTTAAAACTAAAAATTTTTAAACAATAGTAAAATTATTAATTTTCAAAACCTAGGGACAAAAATGAAATAAAATTATAATTTTTTAATATTACTCATAAAATAATGGTTTTACCCTCAATTTTAACATAAAATTTTAATATATTTTCAGTGATGAGTGAATGTTTAAGTTTTAAAAAATTGGAGAGTATGAGTTTGAGATTTCATTATACCTTGTGTGGGAATAAGTAGGGGTGAATAAAATCAGTTAACCAGTTTCTAAGATGAAAAGATCAACAAAGAGATGAGTCTTTTCATCGAACGACCTCCCACAATAATCACTTGAACAATTCCAATGGTAAGGGTGGAAAGAGGAAGTGCCAATGACAAAACGGTGGCCGTGGAGGAGAGAAAAGAAAAATTTAGATGTTGGGAGGGGGGAATAGTTACTTTTTAAAACTAAAAATTTTTTAAATAATAGTAAAATTATTAATTTTCAAAACCTAGGGACAAAAATAAAATAAAATTATAATTTTTTAATGTTACTCATAAAATAATGGTTTTACCTCAATTTTGACATAAAATTTTAATATATTTTCAGTGATGAGTGGATGTTTAAGTTTTAAAAAATTGGAGGGTATGAATTTGAGATTTCACTATACCTTGTGTGGGAATAAGTAGGGGTGAATAAAATCAGTTAACCGGTTTCTAAGATGAAGAGATCAACAAAGAGATGAGTCTTTTCATCGAACGACCTACCACGATAATCACTTAAACAATTCCGATGGTGAGGGGGGAAAGAGGAAGCGCCAGTGACAAAACGGTGGCCGTAGAGGGGAGAAAAGAAAAATTTAGATGTTGGGAGGGGGGAATAGTTACTTTTTAAAACTAAAATTTTTTAAACAATAGTAAAATTATTAATTTTCAAAACCTAGGGACAAAAATGAAATAAAATTATAATTTTTTAATGTTACTCATAAAATAATAGTTTTACCCTCAACTTTGACATAAAATTTTAATATATTTTTAGTGATGAGTGGATGTTTAAGTTTTTAAAAATTGGAGGGTATGAATTTGAGATTTCACTATACCTTGTGTGGGAATAAGTAGGGGTGAATAAAATTAGTTAACCGGTTTTTAAAACCAAATTGAATTTTGCTTTTTACAAAAATTACGAACGAAACCAAACTGTTTTACACATTAACCGATTTATAATCGAATCTGAATTATTGGATAACCGATCCAAATTTTCAGATATCCATTTTTGAACCGAATTTTAACATTAATATTTCAAAATTCTAATTAAGTTTTTAATATGAATTGTTTTTTTTTTTTTTTGTAATTTTAGCTTTCACTAAACTTTTTAATTAAAATAATTTGATATTAAAATTAAGTAAATTTTAAATGATACTATATTTAATATAAATACATACAAATATGATTTAATTAAGTATTAAATTAATTTACAAAATAAGTAAAAACTAGGATAATTAACTAATATGTATAAATTGAAAAATTGTAGCAATTGACATAGATCGGTAACATATTTTTTTTACACCTTATGACAATATCTTCAACAAGTAAATAATTAATGAACCAAGAAAATAAGTTTAAAAAAATAACTAGCATTAGAAAATTCTCTTAAACCTAAATATAAATTCAATATCATTCATTTCACACACCAAGACTTGAACATATAGTCAATAAAATTTCCATACGATAACTATGTAACTAAAAGAGCAACACACAAAATAAAAAAATAAATAGAGAAATAAAAACTTGAGACTAAAATATGAGATTGAATTGAATAACTCAATATGAAGATGACAAAATGGCATTGAGACTAGAGAGATTGTATCAATCATCCTCTAAATGAATAGTGGTAGTTTTCGTTGGCGAAGGTGAAAATTCTTCTAAAAATGAAAAATAGATAATATTAAATATAGTTAATACATAAAATATAAATAACTCATTTCATGATTATATCCTTTAATATAACAATTCTTAAATCACAATTAATCATTTCAACATTCATAATATTTACTACATGTATCATAAACAATTTACAAATAATTTATGCATGTTTGTGAATAATTTTACTTTTACCTGATTCAATCTTTACTATCTCTTACAAGCTTTCTTTAATCATAAATGGTTCACGTGATTCTTGGATCCAATCTTGTGCACAAATAAGAGCCTCTACCATCTTAGATGTAAGAGAGCTATGAAATGGATCAAATACATGACCCCCAATACTAAAAGCTGACTCAGATGCAACAGTTGAAACAAGCATAGCCAAAACATCTCGTGCTACCAAAGAGAGAATTTGATATCTTGGTGAATTCATTTTCCACCTATTCAAGATATCAAACTTCTTGTCGCTATCATCATCAATGTCTTCGACTAGATATTTATTCAACTCAGAGTTAGGTTGCATAGCTCATTGTCCAACCCTTTCTTTGTTATACATAACCATCATGAAATCTTTAGAATCAAGATTTGCATCATCAATATCAATATTGTTTATACCTTGAGATTCCTCAGTTGATTGCATACTATGAGAAATATTAAGCAAACTATATTATTTAAATAAAGCATACAATGTCTCTTTTACTTTTGTTTTCAACTTATTAGTATCAAAAACATCATAGGAATAATGATTAATAACCCAATTCACATACTCTAACTTGTACTTAGGATCCAATACCACTGCAATGAACAACATTAGATTTATATTATCAATATTTCACCAATATTTATCATGTTTTCCCTTAATCTTTTTAGCCATTTGACATAATTTATGATCATTACTTTTACACAATGTCAAAATTTTCAACCTAATGACATATATTTCTTGTATATATGCATTATCTGTAACATAAAGAGAACCAGACACATGTAGAGTTGCATCATAAAATTTTTTTAGAAAAGGCAACAAATAACGAGCATATTCCTAATCAGTAGGTGTAGGCATACCCTTGTACTTATCCCCATTAAGCTTAGCTCTATACTTACTGTCTTGAAGCTCTAACAAGTCAAATGCTCCATAAAATTTTATAACCACATCCAAAATCAAATAAGTTGAGTTTCATCTTGTTTCAAGATCAATAGCCAATAGACATTTACTTTCAATTTTTTCTTATTCCAAACAATCTTTAAAATTTTTAATCTCATTGGAGAAGACCTTACATACCTTACGATGGAACAAATTCTAAAAATGAAGTCATCCATATCTTTTGACCCTTCTTTTATAGTTAGACTCAATATATGTGCATAACATCTCATATAAAAATAGTCATCATTCAATATAGTACTATTCCAACGTTCTAACTTTTGCTTAAGATAATTTAATTCTGTATCATTAGGGCTTGCATTATCAACAGTTATGGTGAGTATCCTAGAAATTTTCCATTGAAGCAAACAACTCTCAACTGTCTTGCCAATAGTTAAACTTTATGATTCGAAATAAGACAAAAATTTAAAATCTTTTTGTTCAGTTTCCAATCCTCATCAATAAAATGAGTCGTAAGACACATGTAATTGAAGTTCTGACAAGATGTTCATGTATCAGTTGTGAGACAAACTCTTTGAGGGAACTTAACAAAGAAATTCTTCAACTTCTCTTTCTCTTTAACAAAAATTTTAAAACAATTTCTAGTCACAGTAATACATGAGGGAACTTGAAACTTAGGTTATGCCACACTTATCATTTAATGAAACCCCTCTCGCTTCACAAACCTAAAAGGCAACTCATTTGTAATGATCATTTTTGTTACAACATGTCTAATTGAATCTTGATCAAATTTCCAAGAGTAAAATGAAGGATGTGTGAAAGTAATCTCAACACCACTTAAGGGATCATGCGTCTGTTTTTGAAATATTAAAATCTTTTGTCTCTTTTTTGCCACATTCAAAGGATATTTTTTACATCTACTTAAATGGTTACATAAAGAACTAGTACCACTTTTTCTAGGACAAGTAAGGATAATCCCACAATAATTACATGAAGTTGCAACATTATTTTTATTTTCACAATCATTTTTTGTAAAATGATCCGACATATTAGAAACACTTTTCCTAGTATTTATAAAACTTACACGTTTAAGGACTTTAGTTGGTAGTGGAGCCATAGAATTCCCATAGTTATCGTCGATGGATGACATCTACAATAACAATAAATTATCATGTTAGTAAGCAATACAAAATTGTAAATACTATCATGCTAATAAAACACAATAAAACAATATCATCAAACCTCTTTGAACTTATATTAATGTGTATTTGTCATTTTCTACATTTCTTTAATCCATGAAACTATTCTTGGAGCCGTAACAATCTTAATCAACTATTTCCAACAATGAAAATTTAATAGTATAAAACAACAATTTATTTTATTAAAATAAAAGTTAATAGTACAACTCTTTATTTTCATTAATTAGAATATAAAATCAAAACCTTTAACTCATCTAAACAAAAGTACAATTTTATTAAAATAAAATTAATAACAATAAATCTTTTTATTAATGATTAATATAAAATTACATCTACAAATTTCAAATTCAATTGGCTATAGGACACCTACCATAACAATCTCCCTTTTGCACTATATCCAATCTGTCATATATCTAATGACAAACTCGACTACATACCTATCATGCCTTTGCTAGACAAAGGCTTTGTTAGTAAATTAGCTAAATTTTTATTTGTATAAATCTTTGTTATATGTATGTGACCTAGTTGAACAATCTCTTAGATCAGGTGACATTGTTTGAGTATGTACTTAGACCTTTGATGAAACTGTAAGTTCTTTCCTTGGGCAATCGCTTTATTATTGATGTAATGAAGCTCAATCATCTCGACGATACTTATAACCACTCCAAGTTCAGTCACAAACTTTTTGATCCATACAACCTCTTTTATCACTTTTGAGAGGGTAATATACTCGAACTCTATTATAAAATTAGCCACTGTACTTTGCTTAGAGCTTTTCCGGCTAACTACACCATAATTCAAATAAAACACAAACCTTGATTGGGATTTTTAATCATCTTGATCAGTTTGGAAACTGTTATCATTGTAACATTTTATAGTGATTTCAGATTCTCCTTCATAAACTAAGAACCCATCTTTGGTCTTTGTTAAGTACTTTAGGATGTTCTTGATAGCCATCTAGTGTCTTCTACTTGGATCAGATTGACATCTGCTACAAACGCTTAATACATATAAGACATCAATCCTTATACATAGCATGACGTATATGATTGATCATATAGTCGAAACATATGAGATTTTACTCATCTTTCTCAGGTTGTGTACTTGGACACATATCTTTTGAAAGATATACATCATGGGACATCGGTAGAAAACCTTTCTTAGATTCTTCCATATAAAATTTAGTCAATACTTTGTCTATGTATGTGCTTTGACTTAGACCCAACAACCCCAAATCCTCAAGTAATTTATATTGTGCTTTCGCCCAATCCATAACTCATATAGAGTTTTGTTCACAGATTTAGATGTGACATGGTTTACTGTATAGAAAACAATTTTTAGGGCATGACCCTAAAAAGACATAGGTAGATTAATAAAACTCATCATGGACTTGACCATTTTTATTAAGGTCTTATTCCTTCGTTCTAATACACCATTATATTGTGGAATACCAAGAGGAGTGAGTTAAGATACTATCCTATTTTCTTTCAGGTATTGTCTAAATTTAGCACTTAATTATTCACCTCTTCTATCATTTCAAAAGACTTTAATTTATTTCCTAAGTTGCTTTTCTATTTCGTTCTTGAATTCTGTGAATTTATCAAAGCGTTCAGACTTGTGTTTCATTAAAAACACATAGCCATATCTACTAAAGTCATCAGTAAATGTAATGAAGTAGATTTCCTTATATCTATTATACATTATTATGGGTCTACACACATCGCTATATATGATCCCTAAGGGGGTGTTTGGTTTGGGTAATGTTTTATTACCAAAATAGAAAGATTACCTTGAAGATAGATTACTTAAAATATTATTGGGTATAAATGATTACTATGTTTGATAAAATTTGATAGGTATAAATAATTATTGTGTTTGGTTAAAGGTAATAAAAGATTACTAGTAAATTATTTTACTTAAATGCCCTTGAATATAATTATTTTTAAATATTTTTCATATTATTTGTCATATTAATTAAAAATAAATTTATTTTTGTCTCAAAAAATTAATAAATACTAATATAATTATAATAAAATCAAGATTACCTTGGTAATCTTTAAATACCTAAGGTGAATGTGGTAATCAGATTACCACCTATATTACCTGTCACGTCAGCAGTCGTGAGCTTTTTTTGGATAATCTAAAAAACATGTTTGTAGACGTAATGATTATGATAAACATCTAGTAATGTGTCATAGTCCATAAACCACCATGAAGAAACACTCCATCAAACCTAATTTTTTAATCGTATGTTTCGTGTAAGTAAAATCATTTCGCTGTCAAATCTTGATCGAGTCAGAGTTCATAGATCGTCAAAACTCTAAATTCGATATTCTACGAATCATCGATCGATATATTTGGAATGTGTTATCATGAATATCTTTTGTATGACTAACATTATACTATAGCTAGAAATTTTATTTCTAATATTTATCAATGTTCATGCATAAACTCAAAATCGGACAAAGTTAATAGATACTTTGAATTCAATAACTTTGAGTCAACAGATCCCATCTTGCTCATTATTTATTTTCGCGTACAAACAACACATGATCTTTTCATCCGAAACATGACTTATGCATCATATGAACCATATGCATTTGTACCGGATTCAACTATAATATCTTAGGTCAAAGGATTATTTCTTATACTAGTCCAATCATACAATAAGCAATTGACTACATTGCAATGACCATGTAACTTATCGTAATTGGTCACATTCGAAAAAGAGTTCACTAACTATTAATTCATACTAATGTTCTACTAACATAACTATCATCATCATTTATACTAATATTATCTCATGATATTCAACGGAGACATTCAATATGTCTATTATGTGATATAATTGCTAAACTAATATCATGTCCATAGGAAACAAATCAATAATCTAATTTTACTTATTAAATAAAGGCCAAAGGACTTATTCCCCTCCAAAGTATGTTATTTTCTCAAGTTTCCCCTTTCTTAATTTTGAAAATCCCAAATACTTACCCATTACTAGTTAAAATTAACAGTCTTAGGGACAAAATCGTTATTTTATCTGTAATATTAAAAATAAACTAAAATATAATTTTTTTTTCCTCCCTTAAACTTTTAAAACTAAAAATTCTCCTTTAACCCAAGTTTGAAAAAATGACAGTTCCTTCTTAGGGTTTAGTTTCCAGATCTTTGAAACCATTTCCGACGTTATTGTCGATGATCTCTTCCTCCTGAAGCTTCCTCTCTCTCCAACAGTCTCTTTTCACTTAGTTGGAGAGACGTCGACAATGGCATTGGAGATGGTGTCAGAGAGCTAGAAACTAAACCCTAGGGGGAAATTGTCATTTTTTAAAACTTGGGTTAAGGGGAAACTTTTAATTTTTAAAGTTTATGGTGGAAAAAGAGATAAAATTTTAAATGGTTAGGGTTTCATTAATTTTAATAGTTTATGAGTGGGTAAATGAGATTTTTAAAGTTAAGGGGTGGAAATAAGATTAGAGGATACTTTGGGTAAGAAATAGTCCTTTGGCCGTAAGTAAATTATTCGGACAGTTCACTTACATACTTTATATTTAAACAAATAAAGAAAGTAATTTATATATATGAACAAAAGAACACCTTTTTTAATAAATCATAATTACATGCATACAAGATAAAATGACTCCTTAAACTAACAATACAAATAGTTCCTAGGGCACACACTAATACCTCTGAGCAAACACAATAATTATTTATATTTACTAAATTTTACTAAATATTATTAAATATAGTAATCATTTATACCCAATAATCTTTTAGGTAATCTATCTTCAAGATAATTTTTTAATTTTGATAATAAAATACTATTAAAATCAAATACACCCTAATATTTATATTTTTGTGTCATCAATTTTGAGTCAAGGTGACCCCAAGGGTTTGCTAAACTAGTAGAGCCTTACTATCTTCACGGTGAAGATATGGGTTTGAGAACAGGTGTTGCTATTATTAGTGAAATCTTGTCCTACTTGGTACAATGATTATGAATCTAGTCGCTATACCATAGTGGTTTATTGGTCTAACGAAGCTGGAGTGGGTTCCCATGTTGAACCAAAAAAAAAAAATTTGAGTGAAGGTTCTAATTTGATCTTTTACATATGTTATTATACACAAAATTAGATTATCTACTTTAGCAATATTGGTGTTTATTGAAAAGTCTAATTACTAATGGTAAGTGATCTTTATATTAGCTATAATTAATATGACTGGATGTTGACAAGAAAGATAGTATGTATTGCTTCAATTTGTCATATTGTTGGTAGGATACTTCTGAGCCAAGCTTCATAGGCTTTCTTACATAAATTACATGAATTTATTTTCTAGTTCTACAAATAAAGTGGTATCTCTTGAACCAAGATATATCCCAAATGCATTTCAAAGACTTCTGTTGAGGGAATATTTTGGCCATGATTCTTGAGGGCATACCTATTTTAAAATTGATTGCCTATGCAAGAAAGATTTATTCAGTCTGAAGGATAATGATCAGGTTGACTTCGGTGAGGGGTGTATTAGAAGCATGATGATTAGCACCATGAAGGCAAGAAAAATGTTAAGTAAGGGGTGTACAGGCTTTTTAGCGCATGTAATAAGTAAGGTAAAGTCAGGCTTGAGTATTGATGAGACGTTAGTAGTTTAAGAGTTTCCAAATGTGTTCCTAAAAGTGTTACCATGATTAGCTCTTAAGGGAGATATTGCGTTTAGTATAGAACTAACACAAACACAATACTTTTATCAAAGAAACCCTAAAGAATGACCATAAATAAATTGCAAGAAATGAAAAAACAGTATCAGTAGTTATTGGATAACAAGTTTATAAGACCGAGTCATTCTCCCTGGGGAGCTCCTATCCTATTTATTAAGAAGAATGATAAATTCATGAGCATGTGTATAGACTATCGAATGTTGAATAAAGTAACAGTGAAGAGCAAATACCTTCTACCTAAAATTGATTATTTGTTTGATCAACTGAGTAGAGCAATGGTATTCTCAAAAATTGATTTGAGATCGGGTTATCATCAAGTTAGGGTGGTTGAGCAAGATATATCCAAGATAACTTTTAAACGAGGTATGGATACTTTGAGTTTGTTGTGATGTTGTTCAGATTAACAAATGCCTCGCAATGTTATGGATTTGATAAACGGGGTATTTAATGGCTACTTAGATAAGTTTATTGTGGTGTTTATAGATGATGTTTTGGTGTATTCCAAGAGTCATGAGAAACATAAGGAACGCATGAAGTTTACTCTACAGAGGTTGAGAAAGAAGCAACTCTATGTAAAGTTTTCAAGTATGAATTCTAGTTAGACCGAATCATATTTTTGGGGCATATAGTTTCAGTATAGGGCACATTAGTAGATCCAAGTAAGATAGAAACAATATAAGATTGGTAAAGGTAAAAGATTGTCAAAGAGGTTTGAAGTTTTCTAGGTTTAGTTAGGTATTACCAAAGATTCGTGGAGGGGTTTTCTAGGCTGGCAAGACCTCTCACAACTTTAACAAAGAAGAAAACTAAATTTTAGAGCTTAGATGCCTACAAGGAGAGTTTTCAAAAGTTAAAGAAAAGATTAACTTTTGCTCTTAAGTTGGCCTTATCGAAGGTTGAGGTATAATATGATTTATGCATAGATATCTCATATAGTGGAATAAGAGTAGTATTAATGCAGCGAGGCAAGATGATAACATATGCCTTGAGACTACCAAAAGATCTTAAGACTAGATACCCTATTCATGATATAGAGTTGGCAACAATAGTGTTTGATATGTTTATTTTATACACAGTTATAGCTTTTAATTAATTCATTTTAAGTAAATTTGGTTTATTTTGATTAATTTTACTGAACTTTAGTTTTCTTTTAAAGTTTGATTTTATTTGGCACTTTGAATAATATTTTTAGTTGATTTGACAAGGTTTAAGCCTATTCGGGACAAGATTTTAAATTTCAAAATGAGAAAGGGTTTGAATTGTTAAAGTAATTATAAAATTTGTACATTAAAAGTTGTAGCAATAATAAAACATAACAAGTCTGAAGTCAAATACATAAAACAAATGTCTAAACATGACATAAAACGTAAATAACTAAATTACCCTTCTACCACTTTATGCTCGTTGACTATTACTCGCCTTACAACTTCTACAATCACCTATACCTACATACATAGAAAGTTGTAGAGTAAGTTAAATCACTCAATAAGGAGGAGTTTTTATTAACTTTTACTAATCCTCAAGATATCCTTAGCCAGACCCACAAATACTTTATAATTAGAGTCTATCCCCAAACTTTTACTATGATAACATAGGCTTTATTTCACATATCTATAAACTTAGAAACCTTCATGCTACATAACACATCTCTCCAAACTAACGAGGTCCCATTCAATCATTAAAGAATCATTCCAAATCTCGAACTAGTGTGAACATATCATTTCTTGGGTGAAAACACTATTATAGCTATAACTATAATTGTATACTAGGTGTTAGGTTTTCTAGTAGCCAGATACCAGTAGAGTAGTAGAATATATTACAAAAAAAAAAAATGTAAACAAATAAATCAATGTAACCTAAATACCTCATCAGGATCACGTTACAGTGAATATTCTCATGCATATTCAAAAACAACTATAGTGTGTTTTAAAATCAATACATGTGTTTGAAGGCTCCTTCAAAACATTTTGTGGTTATTAAGATCGCTATCCAACCCACAAATGAGATAGCACCTTGGTATTTTGTGAAGCATGGACTTAGAGAAGCTTTACTATGCATAAGAGGCTACTAGGCTCTGTGGATAGTGTATGTGTGTATTGAGAGTCATACATAACAATTAGGGTTTCTAATGAATGCCCCTAAATCTTGAAATCACTTTCATATAAATAAAGAATGCCTATTAGACAATAGTCATTCATACGTGACCGTTCATTTTCAGTTTAGTAAAATTCAATCTATGTTGATTCAATCCTATTAGATAAGCCTAGTTTACTCTAGAATTCATACCACCCTATATACACTAAGATTACCATCACATAACCCAATGCCTTAGAGTCTGAATCAACTCATACGTGTGTGTGACTTATAAGCTCTCTATAGAATCGATAGTGTATGAATTTGGGTCATATTTAGATAGACTAAGATTGGCTTCTAGCAAGGCATGATAACCATCTGACTAACAGAGTATCAGCGAATTACTCTCGACTTTGTCAATGTTGCCTATGGCTCGCAAGTGCATGAGTTAACCAAGTAATATAGAAATATATTGGTCCTACAAGAATTGACTATTAAGTACTAGTTCGTTTTATAATTCAAATTAGATAGAGAGATCAAATATTTAATTTAGAAAAATGAATAAAATGTACCAAATTAATTAAAAATCAACAAAGAAATTGATCAAATAGAAAATCAAAAGACTAATAATCAAGCAAACTTGTAATGATTTAAGATTTCACTAAGAATCACTTGTAATTGTTAATAGATAAGATCTAAAGTAATAAATTGATGAGAATTTGATGGGTGATTATCCTAAATCATTTAATTCTTCTTTCAAAGTTGACTAAGTGTGTAAAAATTAAGAAATTATCTATTTTCGTGGTCTAATACTAATAAAAACCCATTAAATTTCTCTATGATGATCACAGAATCCACATAGAACCTAGATCTATTTCTAAATCAAAATTCCAAGTTTCATAAAATTATGAATTAATTGATTATCTATCTTTCAACAGTATAAAATTAACCTACAAACAAGTTAGATGTTGGACCCAAACATCTAGCAAGAAATAAACTTAAATCAAAGCTTCATCAACATTAAATTAAGTAAAAAATCCATCAACATTCACAAAGATTCATAGATCCATTATAAATCTTAGATATAAAATTTAGCTACTTAGAGCCATTATGATAAAACCATAAAAATCAATTAAAGAAAGATTCATAATGCTTAACTCAGAAAAGAAAACAGTTATCAAGAAGAAAAAGATAAAAAAAACTCTTGGGTCTTCAAGCTTGACATCTTCTCCAAATTGTTTTTAGATCTTAGATAATGAATCTCCCTCTTAATTCCTAGGTATTTTCCTTTGAAATTTTCTCTCCCTTGGTGTTGTAATTGCCTCCCTTTTAATAAAAACGCATAACTTTCTATTTATAATACCTGTCAGCCTAACGTTTATTTTAATTTTGCACTTTTTATTTTTGCCATTAATTATGGGCGTAATTGATCCAATTATAGTCCTAATTAACTTCTACATTTTTTCAACAATTTACTCCTTTTCTCATTTTCAACCTTTAATTCTTGTCCCAAATAGGCTCAAACCTTGCCAAATCACTTAAAATTATTATTCAAAGTGTCAGATAAGATCAAACTTAAAAGAGAACTAAAATTAAGAAAAATTAATCAAAATTTACCGAAAACTAACTAATTAAAAGCTATAAATGTGTGTATAAAATACACACATTAAACTCTTCTTGTAACTATCTTTATGGCACCCCTTTTTACGATAGCAAGTTAGATTTTGTTGAATCATATTGATCCTTGTACAAGACAGTCTGACGACCTCAAATCTAAGTACTACATATACCTGTGAGTTAAATGATTTATTCCTATAGACACAAAAGCAAGCAACCATCCATCTAGAAATTCTCTTTTTAGGTTTGTCCAATGAAGATATTTATAACATACACCCATGTGTTACACCAAGCTGTTATCTAACAATTTCAACATGTGAAAACTATTACCACCTTTAAGTGAGGACGCTCAACATTATAATAATCCCATCATTATTACTCATACCTTTGGTCATAGTAATATTAGGATTATGGACGTTTCTAAAATAGTCATGTAATGTGTCATAAGGTTCTCATGATCAATCATTTGATCCCTTCATCACAATTCTACCATTTTAAGAATATATTATTCTTACAAACATGTTATCATTAACATTAAAATGCATGAATAGTAAAAAACCTTTTTATTGATAAATAAGTAAATTACATATTCACAAATGTCCAAGACGATTGGTTCTAGGGCACTAACCTAACAATCTTCCACTTGCACTATAACCAATCACTCATATATCTAATGTCATATGCGGCTACATGTCTATCATGCTTCTACTGTGACAAGGCTTGGTTAGTGGGTTCGCAAAATTGTTATTTGTTTCAACCTTTATAATCTGTATATTTCTACGCTAAATGATCTCTCAAATTAAATGCCCTAAAGTCAATCGTATTTGATATTTGTAATTGTAATTTCATATTATTTATTAATAAAGAATTTATTGTTATTTAGTTCATATGTCCTTCATTTATATGATTGTACAAATAATATGTCTTTAAAATGGTATAACTATGATAAAGAGATCAGACGACTGATTATGAAACCCTATGTGCACATTAAGTGGTCATTTTAAAATGTCCATGATTCCAACATTACCATGCCCAAATGCACCAATAATGGTGATGAGATTATTATAGTGTTAAGCAACTCCACTCATAGGTGGTGATAGTTCTCACATGTTAAAGTTGTTTGTCACAACTTGATGCAACACATGGGTATATGTTATAGATGTGTTCATTAAACTGACCTAACTAGAGGATTAACATATGGATGATTGCTCCAATGTCTATAGAATAAATCCTTTGACACTACGAGTGGATATGTTCCTTTGACTTGGGATCACTAGATGTCTTGTCTAAGGATTAGTATGGTTTGACGCAATCCAATATGCCACCATAATTGGGGTAACCATAAAAATAGTGATTGGTCATATCGTAAGATATATAAAGGCTATGGTAGATCAATAAAAGATTTGTCACTCTTAAACATAATGGAAGATATCTTACATGAGATTACTAAAAAACATCCATGACCACTTAAATCTGTGGCCACAATGGGATTAGGTTGTAGTCTAATCTATGTTAGTCATTAATATGCATTAGTTCATACTGAAGGACTACTAAGATAAACACTTTTCTATGTCTCAGCTTTGAGAGATATTGATTAACAAAAGGATTGATTTACATATAACTGTGATGTTCTAAAACTTTAAGAGATGTCTGTTGACTCTCTATTAATCAGGTGGCCATAATGCCTTACAAGAGACTAATCTTAGTCTGAGCCTATATTCGATCTGAATTCAAACATTATCGATTTGATAGACAGCTTATAGGCCACACACACATAGAAGTTGATCTAAACTCATAGAAAAAAAGATTATTTGATGATAATCCGAATGTAAGGGAAAAAGGGAGACACTACGAATGGATTGAGTTTGTCCAATAGGATAAAATCATCTTAATTTGACATTTTCCTTGACTATGAAAAACCATTCATTGTGGGAAACGCTTATTCACCACCACAAGGAACGTAACAATTGTTCCTAGTTTAAGTATCATTTATGAATGGCATTAAAATTATAAATAACGTGTATTCATGAGAATTTACACACAAGAGAAAAAAAGTTAACCTTAGTGGCATATAAAAGAGAAGACACCTGGAGCGGTTGAGGGGCAACTGATCGAAAGGAAAACAGGTAAGCTTCTTTTTTTGGTTTTCATTTCATTTCGGGGGGTACATGCCGAAGAATAGCTCCAATGACCCTTATGGGGCTTCGACAACAGACTAATCGAGGTGAGAAGCTTGCCAAGATGGTTTGGTGTCAGTCTCTTACCGTAGGATTGTGGACAAGAAAGAACATATATTGATGAGATTACTTGGGCAAAAAGGAACTCGAAAGCTGACTCGACCAAAGGCTCAGTCGAAAGAGAAAACAGTCGAAGGAGAAAGATCCATTCAAATGGGTAAACCACGAAATCTCTTATGATTGAATCAACCTTTAATCATGTTCGTGCTTTATATGGATATTAAGGTGTCGTTTTTAGAAGATTAGATAATGTCTTCTCTAGCCATATAAAGAACGAAGGAGCCACATAATCCAGGTTTCAATTCTGATAAAACCCTATGGTTGTTAATTTGTATGTTCATGAATTTTATTGCAAAAACGATTATCTTGGAAAGTCTTTGAGTTCTATGAGTTTTCAATTTTGTTGTGTTACTAGCTATCGGTGCTCTTAAAACTCGATATGTGCTTAGACCATTGGGAAGACATTGGTTCTTTTACTTTAGTAAGGGCTCTATTGTTGTCATAATAGAGTGCTATTGGCTCAACAATGTTGGGAACCACTTTAAGTTTAAAGATGAACTTCTTAGTCTAAATAACTTCCTTTACTTTTTTAGATAAGTCAATATACTTAGATTTTATTATAAAATCAATAACTGTACTTTGCTTGGAGTTTTTTCAGCTAACCACACGACCATTTAAAAAAACACAAATCTTGATTGAAATTTAAAGTCATCTCAATCAGCATCACTGTATCTTCATACAATGAGCTTAAACTTTCCTCTATCAATCAAGAAAGTATCTTTAGTCTTTCTTAGGTACTTAAGGATATTCTTAACAACTTTCTATTGGTTTTGCTAGGATCAGATTAATATCTACTAAAAATGCTTAAGGCATATGAGACATCTACACAACATGACGTATTTGATAGAACCTATAGTGGATGAATATAGTTTTATCCCTCTTAGATTATGTTTAAGGATACATTTTTTTTTAGATACATACACCATAAGACGTGGGAAGGAACCCTTTCTTAGACTCTTTTATATTGAATCTAGTCAATACTTTATCTATATAAGTGCTTTGGCTTAAGCGAAACAATCTACAAGATCTATCACCGTAAATCTTAATGTTGAGGATATAAGCTACTTCTCTTAAATATTTCATAAAGAAGCACTTAGATAACCGAGTTTTATCAATTACAAGTTTGGTATCATTTTAATAATCAATATGCCATCGAGACATAACATTAGAAAGGCAATTATACTCTCATGGACCTTCTTATACACATATGGTTCATCTTCGCTTTTGATAAAAATGAACTCGTGTATAACTTGATCAAAATGAATGATCTAACTCCTCGAAGCTTACTTCAGTTCATAATTGGAAATTTGCAATTTGCATACCTTGTCTAGTTGTCTAACAAGAACAAAACCATCAAGTTGTTCCATATACAAATCCTCTATAAGATTACCATTTAGGAAAGTAATTTTGATATCTATTTGTCAAATTTCATTATCGTGATATGTATCTATAATGAGCTTAATTTTGATAGACTTAAATATCGTAACCAGTGAAAAGGTTTCATTATAGTCAATGTCATGCTTCTAAGTGAAACATTTGACAACTAGTCGTACTTTATAGGTATGCACATTACCTTTCATGTCGGTCTTCTTTTTGAAAACCATTTACATCTTACGAGTTTTATCTCTTCATGTGTATCTATTATAGACCATACTTAGTCTTGTTACATGGAGTCTATCTCATATTTCATGGCTTTAAGCCATTTCTTAGAGTCTGGACTCAAAACAACATCATTGTAGGTCATTATCTTCTCGTCAGAAATGACTAGTACCTTTAATTAGTGTGTAAGTGGTTGTTTCCCAAGCATCGCTTTAGAATGACAAGGGTAGATCTATGAAACTCATCATAGACCTGACCATTTTTATTAAGGCCCTATTTCTTCATTTAAATACACTATTATGTTAGGGTGTATTAGGAGGAATAAATTGAGATACTATCCTATTCTCTTTCAAGTAGTCTCTGAATTCAATACTTAGGTATTCATCTCCTCAATCACTTTAAAGGATTTTAACATGTTTCCTAAGTTTCTTTTTTACTTCGTTATCGAATTCTTTGAATTTCTCAAAGGATTCAAACTTTTGTTTCATAATTAAAAACATAGTCATATCTGCAAAAGTCATTAGTAAATTTGATGAAATAAGATTCCCCATATATGTTATAAATTGTCATCTGCCTACAAACATCATTTTGTATGAGCCTTAAAAGTTTAGTCACTCTTTTATTATGTCTAGTGAAGGGTGCTTTAGTTATCTTACCTAATAGGCATGATTCACACTTATCATATGACTAAAAGTCAAATGATTATAAAACTCATTCTTGAAGAAGCTTTTATATGTGCTTCGGTCTTATGTGGCCTAACCTATAATGCCACAAATGCATGCTATTAAAGTATAATTAGCTTTTAAATGTTTACTTTACACATTGAGAATCTCATTATTAAGAATTAAAACATACAAACCATTGCACAGTTCTGTTGTTCCATATATAATATTATTAATGTTGATGGTTATAATACCACTAGTAATTGAAAATAAAAATTCATCTTTGCCTAAAACTAACATAAAAATTAAATTTCCAAAAATAGAAAGGACCATAATAATAGTTATTTAATTATGAGACTAGCCCAGTAAGAAATCTAAGATAATAAGTCCTTACAATTAATACAATAATCTTTGCTTATTTCTAACACGTAAGTCAGCCTTTCCTTTGCTGAGCAATCTATTATACCATAGTTCCTATATATCAGAACAAATATGAGAACCACATCCTATATCTACAATCCAATATGTACTAGGAGAATATTTTATCTTAATAACAAATATACCTAAAGTAGAAGCATAAACTTTCTTTTTCATGCTTTCAAGGAATACCTTGCAATATTGCCTTTAATGACCAATTTTGCCACAAAAGAAAGACACAACCTTTCTTTTTCACATACCACTAGCAGGTTGTCTAGTAGTAGTAGCTTACTGCTTTTGGGCCTTGGACCTGGACATGCCTTTCATCTTGCCTTTGCCTTTCCCCTTAGCTTTAAAAACCTTGGCATCTACCACAAGTACATTATTAATAGTAGCTTTATTCACTTCTTGCTCAATAATCTTTAACACGTATAAAAACTCTTCAATGGCCTTTTCTTTTTCACTCAACTTAAAATTCATAATGAAATTAGCCTAAAATTTAGGAAGAGATTTTAACACCAAGTCAGTGGCAAACTCATTGTCCATGACAAAACCCAAGCTTACTAACCACTTAATATAGCCAATCATCTTAACCATATGAAGGCTAACTTGGCCTCCTTCAGAGAGTTTAAAATCATATAGTGTGCTCAACAACTTATGATGTTCAACCCTTGCATGAGCGTTGTATAGCTCATAAAGAAGAGCAAGAATTGTGGTTTGTTTTATCTACATTTATAGATTAAAAAGGCATTAGTAATATATTTAATTTATTAATACATTTAATTAAGGATTTTAAATTAAATGCTCCCACTATTTTTTCAAGTTAACAACCTCACTATTAAACTTGGAAAGTCCTGGTGGACTTCCTAGTAAACTGAGATCCCATCACATTAATTCTCCCTTTTATTTTGATGAACAAGTTTGAATTAACTGATTAGGTAAATATACAAATTAATCACAAAAGCCCATTGATGTGAACCTCAATGATATGACGCAAGACCTAATGTTCAAGAAGATATTTTTTTCAAGATTGAATCGGTTTTGTCACTTAGATGACCCTTGACCAAAATCAATATGGAATCAATTGAACCTTGGTATCATTAATGGCGAATGTCACAAGATGAATCTTGATAAGTTCAAAAGGTTGGTAATTCAACAATAGGCAAGCTATGCAAAAAGTTGGACAAAAAATCCTTTATTCATGATAAAAATTAAGTTTATATATTGCCAACTTAACCTTGAAACTACCCATGACCCAATAGACTTCCAAACTTCCCAAGCCTATAAGCTAATTAACTATCCAAAACTCTAATTAAAATGTAATATGACAATTGGACTCATTAAAGTCTAGCTCGATCACAAGAAAGACCAAATAACCCTAATCTAATTTTACATAGAAAATTAGAAACCTCAAGTTACATTTAAGGGGAATTAGATGAGAAGAGAAGTACATTAAGAAAAATTAAGAAAAGGTAGAACATGCATGCCCTATTTTCCAAAAGAAAAATACATCCCAAAAATTAAGTACACACATAGGTCTTTAGCTGTATGTTGAGCACCATGCATCTACTAAACATACATATATACATAATCAGAATTAAAATTAATTAATTTTAATTATTCAATTAAGTGTCAAATTACTCTTGACCCCTTAGTTTTTTAAAATTTCAATTAACCTCAAAAGTCTAAGAATATTATGGTTTAGTCCCTATTTGACAAAACAAGTTTAAAACTATAAATTTAGCTAGGAACGAGCATACAGGGCATGTGCATGTTTGTTTGTCGTCTTGCATCTAGAATTTGTGAAAATTCTAAAATCATGAACTAGTAGGCAAATGAGGAATGAATGACTAGATGCGTAATTGAATTTTCAACAGGGAATAAGCATGCATGTAGAATGCATAATCAGTATATTTATTGAAGACTTAGTAATAAGAATATCTGTGCACATTTATGTGATAGAAAATGTCGACAAATGATCATGTGTCGTTGTGTGTACAGTTATTCATGGCATGTTTTTTAGATGTTACAGTGACATAATCATCAAAAAGGTTTCCCAAATTCAACATGCCTTACGAGGATAAGCTAATATGGCATAAATGTCATCCTTACAACAATAACCCTCAAGGCACACAACAACATGCATTTAGAGTGATTTCATGCAATAATATGCAAGCTTAGTGACATTCAACTGAATTTTTTCAAAACTCAAGCAAAAGATTAGAAATCGAGTCTCAATAATTAAACACATTTTTTTATTGTCTTATGATGCACAAAGATTATGCAACAATAAAATCACAAATCGTCTTTACAAGTTTAAAACCAATTGATTGATATCAATATTATTATATGCATCAATAAATAAAGTAATACAATTGCTAAAAACAAGTATTAATTTCATGAAATTATTCCTGAATGATGGTTTTGATACCATTATAGGTTTTTGGATTGTCAGATATCAACAAACAGTAGAATATATTATAGAAAAAATTTATACAAACAAATCAAAATAACCCGAATACCTCACTAGGATCATGTTACAGTGAATAATCTCATGAACATGCAAAAACAACCATAGGGTGTTTTAAGATCAATATCTACATATTCTAAAACTTTACATGGCTACTAAGATCGATATCTAATCTATAAACAAGGCGATGCCTTGCTATCCATGCGAAACACAAACTTGGATAGGTTTTACTATGCACAAGAGCTACTAGGGTTTTGTGGATAGTATATGTGTGTATTAGGAGTTGAACATGATGGCAAGGGTTTGTAATAAACACCCTGAATGTTAAAATCACATTCATATAAATAGAGAACCTCACATATGATCATGTACTAAAGGCATGCACGGTCGTGCGTCTTTACGTAATAGGAATGGTTATTCTTGCCATACAACTACTCATTATAGATTAAGTAAAAGTTAATATAAGTTGATTCAATCCTATCGAACAAGACCAATTTGTTCCAAAATTTACACCACCCTATATACATTAGAATTATCACAAAATAACCTAATGCCTTAAAATTTGAATCAACTCCTATATATGTGTAACTTATAAGCTTTATATTGAATCAATTGTGTCTAAATTTAGGTCAAATCTAGATACAAACCAAGATTGACCTCTAGTAAGGCATGATGGCCATTTAACTAATGAAGTGTCAACAAACTATTCTCGATTTTGTTAACTAACAGTTGCACACAATTTGATCCCTTCATTAATCGGTATCTTTTGAGGATGAGATGTGGACAAATGCCTAACTCAATGGCTCATTAATATGAACTGATACACATTAATAACCAAACAACTTGGATCAAATTATGACCTAATCCCACTATAGCCATAAATTTGATTGGTTTGATGTCTTTCAATATTCTCATGCAAGATATCACCTCTTGTGCTCAATGAGTGATGAATTCACTATTGATCAACCATAGTCTTTCTATATATCTCGATATGGCTAGTTACCATCTTTGTGATAACACATTGGATAGTATCAAACTATACTAATTCTTATATGAGATGACTTAGTGACCTCAAGACTGAGGACCATATATACATATGAGTTAGAGGATTATTCCCATAGACACAAGAGTAACCATTTGTCTAGAAATCCTTTTGTCAAGTTTGTCTGATATAAATGTCTGTAACGTATACTTGTCTATTGCACTAAGCTGTTAGTTAACAAATTTGACACATGAGAACTATTGCCACCTTTTGGTGGGATTGTTCAATACTATAATAATCCCATAATAATTACTTATGCTCTTAGTTATAGTAATATTAGGATTATGAACATTTCTAGAATGGTTGTATAATGTGCCACAAGGTTCTTACGATTAGTCATCTGATATCCCTATCATGATTATATCATTCTAAAGACATTTTTTTACAAACAAATTACGTTTGATATTGTCATGCATGAGTAATAAAGAACCTTTTATTAATAAATAAGTAAGTTACATAATTACAAATGTCCAAAACAATTGGCTTTAAGACACTAACCTAACACTAAACTGATCAAATTGGATCAATATAAAGATTCAATACCTTGGCCATGTCGGCATTCATTGTGCATTCCACTTACCTACATCATTAAGAATTGCCGAATCGTAACTAAGCTTTACTACAGGTAAGGTACCTTACTATAGGTACAATGTTTTACTATGGATATGTCTTATTGTAGACGGTGTAAGGAGTATAAAGTCACAATGCCCCTTATTACGTCTTGCTCACAAATGTAAGAGTCGTTAAGTAATATAGTAGATATTGATCTTATAGGGATTGAAAAATTAATTACTAATTTGTTTTGAAACCTGTATTAGTTAAAAAGACCATATATATAAAGGACTTGTAATGTAAGAATGCATCTACTACTACTTCTAAGCTACTAAACTTAAATATGTAACCAACTAAAGCAATCAGTGGAATATGACTGTAACACTAGTACCAAATTTCGTATGTTAAAAGATTTCTAAGACTTCAAGTTTCATTGACAATCTCTCTTAAGTTTGTCGACTGAATAAAACTACTAAAGTAATTGTGATATGATGCTTGTTAGATATTCTAGGTTATGCTAACTTCCCTTATAAGGTTGACTAAACATGTAATTATTAAATAAGCTTCTACTTTCGTTGCTACTTGGATAATAATTACCCATTATGTTTTGTGACTCCAATTTCTCCATAAGGAATTGACCCATCTCTAGTATCAAGTTTCTAGGCTTAATGAATGCATGCACTAACTTTGCACCTATCATTCTAAGTCTATTGATATGTGTAAAGATGGGCCCCTATCTTTACCACAAGCGATAAATAACCATGCATTAAATCAAAACATAACGATACTATAAAATATAAATAATGTACTATAGTACTATAAGGACTATCAGATTCCTCTTAGTTCTTAGAATAAATAGGTTTTAGCCACTCATACTAAAAATAAACACACAACAACAATTATATATAAACATTGTATTTAAATCAAAAATCAAAAGATTGTATATATGCGACACATGTGTGCTTGAGTATCTAGTTGTCGCTTTAGTCTACTATTATGTGCTTGATTTGGTACTCCTAATGATTTATGGAATACAACTAGTGAATTGCTATATCACTTTAGGCTTTTTTTTTTTTTGGGTTGTGAATTGCCTTAGGAGGAATTTGCCTGCTAATGGTTTGGACGACTTTATATAAATGTCCTTATCCATACAACAACAAAAATATTAGATTCTTTTATGATCTTGGTTTAATGCTAAATCCGTTTTTTTCTGAAGTTTTTGATGTTGATAAGTATGGATTTGTTTCTTGTTTCTTGTCTGCATATCTACTTTCTCCTAATGCAATCAGAAGATTCTCATGATTTTTTCTTTTTTTTCGTAAACTTCCTTCTTGTTTTTTATCCCTTTTTCCTACAAAACAAGAAAAATAAGAAAAGTAATAAAATATCTAAAAATATTAATAAGAAAAGTCTATACTATCCTTTGGGACAATGTAATAAACACTCAACTTGGTTCTTTTAATTTACCTTTCCTAAGCTATCAATATGGGTGTGCACGATTAGGTGAATAGACTTACTTTAACATTCATATGCATAACTAGTCCCTTATGGGTGTACCTTTATATTAACACTTTGCACATACATGCATTAGGTTGTCATAAACAATCTAGTGCATATGAGATTTTTCATTACCTTCTTGTAGAGTCATTCAAAGTGATAATAGTATTGTTGTATCATTTGCACCCTAAGTCAAGATAATTCTAGGGCTGCAATCTTAAAGTATTTATCTTGACATACATGTATTTATATGCACTTACATATAACAAGTATTATTTATAAATACATAAACATGATATAACTTTCCATGAAGATTGTAACTGGAACACCAACTCCAATGAAAACTTCATCTATATGCTAATATTGGGCCACAGTTTCTATAAAATTTTAGAGTTAATATAAGACATTTTCCTTTAGAATTCTTTCATCTCTTGTTAACAGATTCTTATAATTAGGCTAAACTAAATGCTCTAATATTACTTTTTGTTTGGTCATTGAATATTCTGTTGTCTCTAAAGGAGGGAAACCCTTTAAGTTTTAGTTAAAACATAACAATAATGGGTAATGACTAGGGAAATTTTTATGGAGTTTTGAGTCTTCACTATTTCTTGGGTTTATAGTTTGTGATGGTTTTTAGAATATTACTGAAAGAATAGTGTATTCTCTTTCAATTCATCATTTAACCAACCCAATGGTGGTGAAACTATGTTTGGAATGAAGGGGGTTAAATATTTGAAAGTAAAATCATACCTTCCACATGATTCACCAAGTCATATTTAGTTTCCCTTTCTTTGTAGTCTTGTAGAAAAAGTCTTTATGGATTGACATGTTCTTGTTCCTATGTCATTTGCAAGTTGGATTATATGGATTGGCTCTTTTAAGAAATTCAAGGAATTTACAATATAGGAGATTTGGATTGTGTTCTTAAAGTAGGTATCTAATGTTTCCTTTATGATTGAAGGCATATATATCTAGTTGTTCCACCATTATCTTCTTCATCAAGGTATTCTTCATTGTTTTTTGTACCCTTATACACATAAGAAGAATGGCAACTCTAAATGAAAAATTTGCCAAATTGTTGACACTAGTCTCACCCTTCTTACTTACAATGGTATTCCTCTTCAGTATTGACAATTTGCCTTTGATGTTACGGTTTCTTTAATTAATCTCATTCCCTCTAAGGTTCTTGCTCATCATTCTTCATACTCTCTCTTATTCAAATCCCATCAAAATTATTATTTTCTTTAAATAATTGGTTGTGCTATTTATCCATTGTTTTGTTCTTATAACTCTCACAAATTTGATTTGTGCTAAAAAATGTGAGTTTATTTGTGTAATTCTCCTAGCCACTATGGTCATTGATGTTTAGATTTAAATACAGGTTGTATTTATGTTGCTTATGTTCAATTTGACGAAAATGTTTTTTCCCTTTATTATAAATATTTAGTCAAAGAAAATACTTCTTCCATATCACACGCCTTGAGTCCTTACTTATTGTCACTTAGATTCCTACTTCACTCACGCCCATTGTAAGTCTTTTTTCTCTAAATTCTTTGCCTCATTCCATTGCATTGTCACCTAATCAAACGAATACAACCACTCTAAACCCTAAATACAACCTTATTCTCTAATAGTTTGTCCATCATATCACCACTTTCCGCTTTTGAACCTATCTTAATTGAACTTGCTACACATACTCATCCCATGGTTACAAGGGACAACTTAGTGAAAAAAAATTCTAAATCCAAAATATGTCAATCTTCAAGAATCTCAAGTCATGCCTAATGACACCAAGTCATGCCAAATTCACCATGTCACCAAATATCATATCTCTCCAATTCTTATTTTAGACCTTGAAATTTAACTTGTCAATTTTTCCCAAACTAAAAAATATGAATGAGTGAGGAATATCATGCACTCATCCAAAATCATACTTGGACTTTGGTTCCTCCTTCTTTCCTTATCTAATATAGTTGGGTGCAAATGGGTATATTGCATCAAAAGGAAAAACAATGGAGAAATTGATCATTATAAGGCCTATCTTATGGCCAAAGGCTTTAATCAACAAGAGGGTATTGATTTTCGTGAAACATTTAGTCCTTGTAACACCCTGATTCAGGTATGTCAGTAAACTTTACTTTCAAAATTACCCTTAGAGTTGAATTTATAATTTTTGTTTAAAGAAATTGTAAAAGAATTATTTAAAACTACTAAATGAGCAATAATTTTCAAAGAGGGTAAAATGGTCATTTTAGAAGGATTTAAGAGACAAAGTGGGAATGTAAATTGAATGGCACACTTGAAATTATATAATGGTGCTAAGGGTTTTTGGTAATTGGCTAAGGATAAAATAGTCATTTACGGAGAAGGTTTAGGGTAAATTAGTCCAAAATGCTTATAAAACAACCAAACTATTCATTTTTTTCTTCCCTGGCAGAGAATTCTTCATAATTTTACTAAATTTTTTCTTCAAACAAAAATTCATCAAAAAAACTAGCTAAACAACCTAATTTTCAAAGCCTCTAGTTATAAAAAGTATAGATCTATCAATTCTAAAAAGTTCTAAGATAAAAAGTTTAATTTTTAAGAGATGTCAAGTTTAGAGTTTTGATGGATGATTATGTTGTTGGTTGACCAACAACATAATCATCCATCAACCAATTAGCAAAGAAAAGATAAGAATTTCATACTTTACATACTTGAAGTAATTAAAGTTAGGTTATTCAAGTAACCTTTACTTGTATAAGTGTGTAGGGTATAGAATTAATGTGATTTATGCTTAAAAGAATAAAGAAATTCATTAGGACTTATGATGTAATTTTTTTTCCATAAGGGTATTTTAGACATTTCTTATTCCTAGGGTTAGCTTTGTTGATTTTGTGTATTGAGTATGTGAGAAATGATGAATTGTGGAATAATTTGCACTAAGGGTAGGCATATAAATTTAGTAATAGAATATGATTTTGTGTATTGGTTAGTTGAGGTTACATTTTTGGTATCAAAACGTGATTTTGGGCACCTAAAGTTAGATATAATAGAATATGTTGTAATATAAAATAATATAATATATATATAGTTTTGCATTCTGGTATTACACAGGTGTCCCTCATGTCTCATAGATCAGCTTTCGAGAATCGATTACAGTAAGTTGTTTTCTTTGCCTGTATTCAAATAATAGAATGATAAAATTGTTATGTAGTTACACTTATGCAATTATTAGATGAGAAGTACCACAAGACGAGGACGGGGTCGTGGAAAGGGCATTCAAAGAGAGATGAAAGAGTTTTTTAACCCTGCCTTGTCAGGTGGTTTAGGATTTGGGTTAGCAGAATCAAAGATATAGTCCGTCAGGTGTTGATCGAGAGTCAAGATAGACCCACACCTGAAAATATAGCCAGAGATGCCATCTGAGATGAGTTTAGAAGTGAGATTCGTGAGGAGGTCATAGAAGAAATCAGAAATGAAATAAAGGATAAGGGGAGAGGAGAAGTTGGAGTTCAAAGGCAGCTTGAGCCCATTTATTCCTTACCTAGTCAACATACCCCTCATGAATTTAAAGGTACTAAAGATCCTTTGATGGCTGATGAATGGATCAAGTATGTGAGAAGTACCATGGATTTGTTTCTTATGATCGATAGAGAAAAAGTTCAGTATGCCAGTTTCTTGATGAGGGGAGAGGCTAGCGTATGGTGGGACCTAGTTAAAGAAACCAAAAATATGGATCTAATGACCTGGCAAGACTTTGAGGCTTAATACAGAACTGCTGATATGGTAACAATCAAAGTTCAGGAGTTCATTTCTTTGCAGTAGGGGGAGGTTCAGTAAAGGATTATTTTACCCGTGTTGATGTCCTATCTAGTTTTGCTCTAAGTATAGTGAGTACACCCAATCTCCGATTGGAAAAATTTCTTCAGGGCCTTAGACCGAATATAGCCTTATATGTGCTAGCTGGACCATAACCTCCTCAAACTTATAAAGAGGCATTGGAGAGAGCATTGAGGTTAGAGGTATATGTTAATAAGCTACCTAAGAATGCACCCTCTATGACAACACCTCCATCAGTGATAGTACCTCAGATAGTGATACCAAGTCGGTCAGCTCTACCTGCTTCGTTAACTGTTTCAGTACCTGTTATAGCATCAGGGGGTAGTTTAGTTGGCTTCAGTTTCATAAACAATAGGGGAAAAAGAAAATTTCAGTCAAAAGCAAATAGAAAAGGTTGAAAGAGTAACAAGAAGCCTAGAAAAGAAAATATTCCCCAGTGCCAGATTTGTGGGAGACATCATAGTGGGGAATGTTGGTATCGATAGAAACAGGTGATTTGTTATAGATACTGATAGCCAGGGCATATAGCAAAGGATTACCAGAGTACCGAGATACCAGTCCCGATATAACCACAACAAATCCTGATTCCGCTAGTACAACCAGGGAGAGGTACTAATGCACGAGTCTATACAGCTACCTATAGTTAGACAGAGGCTAGCCTATCTGCTGTTACTGGTCAGCTCTTATTCCACTTTGTTTCCTTGTATGCATTGATTAATTCAGGAGCTACACACTTATTATTGTACTAAGGGTTATTGAAAGGGTAGGTTCATTGTTTGTTAGATCTATCTATTCTATTAGAGTTGAGATGTCGGATGATGGGAGTGTGATTACTGATAAGATGTTAAGGGACCAAAGGGTAGCAATACACGGGAGAAAGTTAAAGGTGGACTTGATTGTCTTTGATATGCCCGATTTTGATGTTATCCTAGACATAAATTTCTTAGAAAGATGTTATCCTGGGAATCACTTCAGTTTTTGAGAGGGTTATTAGCCTATATGATGATCAGTAGCATAAAGGCGTAAAAATTGTTGAAAAAAGGGTGTACAGGATATTTAGCTCATGTGATACATGAGTGTGATATTCAAAGATTTGGTGTTTAGGATGTCCTAATAGTATGAGATTTTCTAGATGTTTTTCTTGATGAGCTACCAAGTTTAACTCCAAAGAGAGAGTTGGAGTTCAGTGTAGAGTTAGAACCTGACTCAACCCCAATTTCAAAAACCCCTTACCAGATGGCTCCAGCTGAATTACAAGAATTAAAGAAACAGTTGTAAGAATTTTTAGATAAGGGTTTTATTAGACCCAATCACTCTCCTTGGGGAGTGCTCATACTATTTGTCAAAAAAAAAGATGGGTCGCTCCATATATGCATAGATTACAGAGAGTTGAATAAATCACGGACAAAAAAAAGATTGCAATTGGTTCATTCGCTAGCTTCTACTTGTCTTTTACTGGCTTATTTGTAGAATAAATACCTGTTGCCTCGAATTGGTGATTTATTTGATTAGTTGAAGGGAGCTTCTATGTTCTCCAAAATTGACTTGAGGTCGGGTTATCACTAGGTGAGATTGTAAAACAAGATATTTTGAAAACATCTTTTCAGACCTGCTACAGACATTACGAGTTTGTGGTGATGCCCTTTGGATTGACTAATGCCCTAACAATCTTTATGGATTTAATGAATCGAGTATTTCATGATTGCCTTGACAAATTCTTGGTGGTATTTATTGATGATATCTTGATATACTCTAAATCAGAAGAAGAACATACCGAACACTTGAGATTTGTGCTACAAAGATTGAGAGAAAAGAAATTGTATGCCAAATTCTCTAAGTGTGAATTCTAGTTGGACTAAATAGTATTTTTGGGACATATGGTTACTAAAGAAGGTATAGCTATAGACCTTAGTAAAGTGGAAACAATACTTGAATGACCAAGGCTAAAAATGGTGAAAGAGATCATAACCTTTTTAGGGCTAGCCGGCTATTACAAGAGATTTGTACAAGGTTTTGCCCAGTTGGCCAAGCCACTTACAGCTCTTACTAGATAAGGAACTCATTTTCTATGGATTGATGCTTGTGAAAAGAGTTTCCAAGAGCTAAAAAGGAGGTTGACTATAACTCATATTTTAGGATTACCAGAGGAGGGTGTAGATTATGATATTTATTACGATGCCTCGCATAATGGCTTAGGAGTTGTGCTGATGAAAAGGGGTAAGGTGATAGTGTATGCCTTTCAGCAGTTAAAAGATTATGAAACACACTACCCTACCCATGATTTAGAATTAACGACAGTGGTTTTTGCTTTAAAAATTTGGAGGCATTATTTATATGCAGTTAAACGTAATATCTGCACTGACCATAAAAGTCTAAAATATTTTTTCACTTAGAAAGACTTGAATATGTGACAAAGAAGATGGTCGGAGCTAGTCAAAGATTATGACTATGATATTAAATATCAGTCGGGTAAAAAAAACGTGGTAGTCGATGCCTCAAGTAGAAAGATGGTCATAGCTCATCTCATCACTTAGATAGAATTACAAGAAGAGTTTTAGAGGGAACAAATTGAGGTGATAGGGAGTTGGGTGGCCAGATTGAAAATTCAACCTAATCTCCTCAATGAAATAAAAGAGAAGCAAGTAGAAGATTTATGGTGTGAGAAAATGAGTCAACATATATGTGAGGGGAAAGCAACTGAGTTTCAAATGATGACATGCTCAAGTTCAGAAACAGGGTCTGTATTCCCCAAGATCTGGAATTGAGAAAGAAAATCATGAGTGAAACACATGATACACTTTACATTGCCCACCCTGGGGGAGTAAAAATGTATCAAGATTTAAAGAAAACTTATTGGTGGATAGGTATGAAGAAAGATATTGGTGACTATTTAGCCAAGTGTTTGGTATGTCAACAGGTTAAGGTCGAGCATCAGAGACCTTCAAATTTGCTCCACCCATTTAGTATTCCTGAATGGAAATAGGAAGATATTTCAATGGATTTCATCATTGGCTTACCTCAAGTATAGAAAGACTATAATACACTATGGGTGATTATAGATAGATTGACTAAATCGACACATTTTATTCCAGTGAAGGATAGTTTTGCTTTAGATCAATTGGCCTAGATTTATATACAGGAGATTGTGAGATTACATGACGTACCCAAAACTATTGGGGTAGTTTATAAAGAGCATTGGGTACTAGACTGACATTTAGCATAACATATCATTCTCAAACAGATAGCCAGACAGAAAGGGTGAATCAAATACTAGAGGATATGTTGAGGGCCTGTTGTTTAGATTACAAAATGACCTGGCATGAAATGGTTCCATTGATAAAATTTACACATAATAATAGCTACCAGTCCACCATTAAAATGGCACCGTATGAGGCTCTTTATGGAAGAAAGTGTAGATCCTCATTACATTGGGATGACATAAGAGAGCGAGATGATTTAAGTTAAGTTCTTGTGCCTGAGTTAACCAAAAGGATGATGGAAGACATAAAGACTATCAAGACTAGATTGACGCAAGCTCAAGACAGACAAAAAAGTTATGCAAATTTGAAAAGAAAAGAAATAGAGTTTCCACTGGGTGACAAAGTTTTTGTGAAAATAGCCCCTTATAAGCATGTGATGAGATTTGGAAGAAAAGAGAAACTTGCTCCAAGATTTATTGGCCCATTTGAAATTTTAGAAAGAGTGGGCAAAGTGGCTTACAGACTTGCACTTCTACCTAGTATGGATCGAGTTCATAATGTATTTCATATTTCTTTGCTTAGAAAGTACATCAGCGATCCTTCACATGTATTGAAATCAAATTATATGGAATTAAAAGAAGATTTAGCTTATGAGGAGTAACTGATGTAGATACTAGACAGAAAAATAAAAAGCTTTGAAATAAGACAATTCCATTAGTAAAAGCATTATGGAAGAATCATAAGGTGGAAGAAGTCACATGGGAGGTTGAGCAACAAATGAGAGAGAGATTTCCCAACCTATTTGTTTAAATTTCGAGGATGAAATTCTTTTAAGGGGGAAGACAAATAACACCAGATTTAGGTATGTCAGTAAACTCTACTTCCAAAATTACCCCTAGAGTTGATTTTATAACTTGTTGGTTAAAGAAATTGTAAAAGAATTATTTAAAACTACTAAATAAGCAATAATTTTTAAAGGGGGTAAAATGGTCATTTTAGAAGGATTTAAGAGACAAAGTGGAAATGTAAATTGAATGGCACACTTGAAATTATATAATGGTGCTAAGGGTTTTTGATAATTGGCTAAGGATAAAATAGTCATTATGGAGAAGGTTTAGGGTAAATTAGTCCAAAATGCTTATAAAATAACCAAACTATTCATTTTCTTCTTCCTTGGCAGAGAATTCTCCATAATTTTACTAAAGTTTTTCTTTAAACAAAAATTCACCAAAAGACTTAGCTAAACCACCTAATTTTCAGAGCCTTCAGTTATAAAAAGTGTAGATCTATCAATTCTGATAAGTTCTAAGGTAAAAAGTTTAATTTTTAAGAGATGTCAAGTTTAGAGTTTTGATAGATGACTATGTTGTTGGTTGATTAAGGTTGCTAGGAAGAGGAAAAGAAGGAAGATAGGTTTAAATCACCTAATTAGCAAAAAAAATGTAAGAATTTCATACTTTACGTACTTGAAGTAATTAGAGTTAGGTTATTCAAATAACCTTTATTTGTATAAATGTGTAGGGTATAGAATTAAAGTGATTTGTGCTTAAAAGAATAAAGAAATTCATTAAGACTTATGATGTGATTTTTTTGCCATAAGGGTATTTTAGACATTTCTTATTCTTAGGATTAGCTTTGTTGATTTTGTATATTGAGTATGTGAGAAATGATGAATTGATCGAATAATTTGCACTAAGGGTAGGCATATAACTTTTGGCCATAAGGATAAAAGTGTCATTTTATGTGATATAGGTTAATTTTGCTTAATTATATGTATGACATGCGTAAAAACAATAATCTGATTGAATGAATGAGATACTCATTTTATGTATATTCATATGGAATGCATGAGATATATGTAAATACATGAGAAAATAATCTAATGCTCGATGAGGCTTGAAAAGAATAAGGAAAAACAAAAAATGGGCATATTTTATCTTATGGTTATACATGTATACATAAGGAATCATAGCATATGCATGATTTCAGAAAAATAAAGAAAGAGGAAAAACATTTTCTAAGTTATGCATGTTTTCGGAAAATGGAAAACAAGTGTTTTTGGTTTTATAATGACTCATATGATACAGGAAAGCAGAAAGCAGAAAACATGCTTAAAATCCTTACAGTTGTACTCTATGGACAACAAAGAAAAAAAATAAAGAAATATATGTGTAAGAGAGGATTGTACCTTGTATGGTGACTGCGAGTACTATCCTATGTAGTCTAGATCGGTCAATGAAAATATTTGACAAAAAAAAAAAGAATTAGCAAAAATTTTATGAAAGTTATTTGCATTAAAATCATGTATGCAAGCCTATGTGGTTGATAAAGAGTTGAGAAAGATGTACGATTAGAATATAAAAAAGTCATGACACTCATACATGCATAAATCATAACGAATAAATTATATTTGTATAGTAAGGAAATGAATAAATATGTGAATGAAGAGAATTATGATATGTGGTTAATGCGTGTTTCGTGTCAATTATTTTGTATGTGAATAGCTCAGACACGCTGAGTATGGAAGAGATTAGTATTGGTATGAAATGTTTTGAGTATTGAGTATGATTTTCTTACTAAGTCGTGGTCGCTCACTCCGTTTAATTTAATATTTTATAGGTAAAGAGTTGCAGCAAAGGTTCGCGAGGAGCACTAGCGAGACATGAGGCTATGGGAGGAGGGCACCAGATTTTTATCGATTTATATGTTTTTGGTGTCTATGTGCATATATGTATGTATATGTGACTTTATGTGTATATATATATATATATATATATATATATATATATATATATATATATCTCCTTGACGTATATAGGTGCATATATATATATATACACACACATACAATTTGGTTCTTATATGTATATACGTAGTTATTGTATTGATGTGTCTATACCTTTATCTGATGGATAGTATATACTCATGGGAATATATATATCTTTCTGATTATTAGATATATGTGATTGAGTGTGTGTATATATATATATATATATATATATATATATATATATATATATATATATGGCTAGTCGTTGAAATTGGTTATAAAGTTTTTGTGGGTGGTAATTTTTATGATGATTACTATTAAATATTTATTTTGTTAATTGTGATTATGTTGATGAAAATCCAGTTGGTTGGTAGGACTGGTTTGTGTGAATCGCTAATTAGGAGTGTTATAGGGTACTAAAAAAAAAATTCCTCGGGCCCTCTAAAATAGGGGAACTCTTGCCCTTTTTTTTTAACACACCTATTAGTTAGGAGAGGTTACAGTCTTGTTATTAAAGCCACTACCATTCACACTATTATTGCTTTAGTTGTGTCTTATGGTTGGAATTTGAGGCAACTTGACATTTCTAATGTTTTTCTTCATGGTGTTATTAATGAGACAGTTTTTATGGCTTAGCCTCCAAGATTTATTAATTAGGATTATCCTTATTTTGTGTGCAAAATCAACAAAAGCATCCATGCACGCTATTAGGCCCTACGAGCTTGGTTCAATAGACTCAGTCCATTTCTTCTCAAAATGGCTTTTGTTACCTCCAAGGTTGATACATTACTATTTATATTTTGCTAAGGCCCACATGTTCTCTATCTATTAGTATATGTTGATGTTCTAGTTCTCACAAGTTTTAATCCAACATTAACCGATATCTTTGTTAGCCAACTTAAGCAAGAATTTCTAGTCCATAATCTTGGCCCACTACACTATTTCTTAGGCCTTAAGGTGTGACACATAGGCTCTATGATCACTTTATCATAGCAACAATACATTTATGATCTTCTCATTAAGACAAAGATGGGTAGTGTCAAGCCTTGCTTTACTCCCATTTCTACCTTAACGGTCCTCTCCAAAACACAAGGGATCCTTTCTCGGATCTAAAGTTGTATAGATAGATTCTCAGTGCTCTTTAATATCTTACTCTTTTTAGACCAAACATTTCCTTTGTGGTCAATCGACTTTGTCCATTCATGCACAACCAAACCAATGATCACTGGAATGTTGTCAAGTGACTTATTTGCCATCTTAAGCATACTATTACCTACACACTCAACTTTGGCAAATGCAAGACATTGCAACTCCATTGTTTTTCTAATAGCGACTAAGCAAGTTGTCAAGATGATCAACATTCTACCTCTAGCTTTGCTATTTACCTAAGGGCTAATCTCATTTTCTGGATGGCAAAGAAACAACCAACTGTATGTCGCTCTTCCACAAAAAGCAAATACAAGGCAACTGCTAATGACACTGCTGAAATTTTATGGCTTCAGTCTCTCTTTGCTGACCTTGGTATTCCTCTTACTTCTCTGGTTGTGTTGTGGTGTGATAATGTTGGTCCTATCTATCTAACTTCTAATCCTGCCTTTCATGCTCGTACTAAATATATTAAAATTGATTATCATTTTGTTCGTGAACAAGTAGCATTTGGTAATATCTTAGTCAGACTTTTCTCCTCAAAAGATCAACTTGTAGATCTCTTCACCAAGCCTTTTGCCATGTGATCATTTCTTCAACTTTGAGACAAGCTTCGACTGTCTACCTAGCATCAACTTGTTTTCTTTTTTATTTTTTTTTTTGGGGGGGTCGGGGTGGGTTGGTTTTAGTATATAAGGCAACTTCCATGATTTTAGGAATTCTTATTGTTGTAGTTAACCATGTTAATTATAGTATAATTAATTTGTAATTATTGTGTAATATTTTCTTTACTGTAATTACTCTGGGATAGTTGACTATGCTAATTATAGTACAATCAGTTTGTAATTATTTTGCAATATCTTCTTTCCTGTAATTACTCTTGGATAGTTAACTATGAATTGTAATCTTTATAAATATGTAATTTCTTTCAATAAAATACAATAACCAATTATACCAATTCTCATAGTATGTACTTTTTAACTTAAGGGGCTGAGGGTTAGATGACCGTCTTGATAGTCTTTATAAAGGAAGACGGTGCTTTTTTATTTTTTTTATTTTTTTTTATTTTTTATGCATATAGTATGGTTTTAACAGGTGCAATTATGTTGAAGCCTGGTAGGAGATGAGACCTGTTAGAAAATACACAACTTCATATAGGTTATCCATCTTACATTCCAAGGATTTATGAAGTGAATAGGTAGTGGTGAGTGATTGTGAGCCGGGTGGTGCAAGACAAGGTGTCATGTTTCAAGATTAAAATAGGTTTTCATCTAAAGAGCAAACGGTTTGAAATATTTTATTTAAGGATCTTATTCCTTAGTAAGTTTGCAACAAGAAGCTAGCTTTGAAAAGGAATAGATCCTAATTATTTTATGTATGACATCATTACTTTAGCACGAATTTACATAAATAATTTTTCAATAAAACCTAAGCTTCTGTGTAAATAAGAAATACATTGAACAGTTGAATTTGTATGATGATATAATATATATATATATATATATATACACACACATCTGAGGTGTAATTACTAGATTTATCTCTTTTCTTTAACTAAACAAATACTAATTAGATTTACATTTCGGTTTAATGTTATCTGATTTAAAAATTAAGATTGTCCATCATTATCCAATGAGGTTTTGTCAGAATTTGAATAATAATCTTAAGGAGAAAGGAAGCCACCAATTGCACTGAATGCGAATGCGATACTTTTTAGTGAGTCAGCATGAGGCATCGTGGCTATCCCCCAATTTTATTATTCTTTCTTCTTTATGGCTGGAATTCAGTATGAGTAACTTTAATACTCTTATCCTATCTTATCTTCTCTGAGTTGCATCGATCAAGTCATATCAAATTATAATATGCTTTATTCTTATTATGATTCAACCACGCAGCCAGTAAATTTAATTTTCTTTTCACAATTGTAGCTTGCAGTTAGACTAGACAAAATTTGAAATGATTTATTAATCTAACATAATATGGTACAAAAAAATTGTATTAGAGTTATGATTTTTAACATGAATAGTAGTTTGGATTGAGCTAGGGTTGACCCTTAAAAAATTAGATCAGATTTGGATTGATACGAAGCTAACTTGAATGGCTCTAAACTAACCCAAATATTTTGAACAAATTATTGCATAACATGATATCATGAAAAAAAACTCCAATATTATTTATTTTCTTTATTTAACAAAAGGAATTTCAAAACATAATTCATATTCTTTAATTTGAATCAATAAAAAAATTGATATTGTATTACTAAATACCAAATCTGCATTACTCATTCATTTCTTCTTGGACGATTGTTTAGGTTGGCTACATGTCTTTTTTTTTTGGGATAAATTTTGGATATCTATTTGGAGGAGTTAGTTTTTGGTCTTTTGTCAAAATTTTTATCATCTTCTACTAAAAATATTCATTCTAATTTAATAACTTATTTTAACTGACTTGTAAAAACTACTTGTAGTTCTTTTGTTGGTTTGTTATAGATATTGCTAAATTAAACTTATTATGTTTTGTATTTCATATTCATATACTTGTTAATGGCTTTAATATTTATAATACTCACATTTATTATATTGAATGAAAATTAATTTTTTTAAATGTTTGACAAGTAGTTATTAATCTTGATAATTATCAATTGCATTATTTTGAAATTGAAGTTGTAGAATTATTTGGATTCTTGATTATGATATTTTGTTTTTATTCCTACACTTGATCGTATAAAAAGACAATAAATCAATTATTAATATTAACTTGAAATAGCATAATTTTGTTTTGTCAAAATGTCATTTCATATCAAAATGTACTTTCGTGTGTTATTTTGTAGTAAATTAAGTAATTCTTTAACATTTGACAAAATGTGTTATTTCATAATAAATTATATTGTTACATGTTGTATTTTAATACGACTTTATTTTTTATATAGTTTGGATTAATTCGGATCGGGTTAAGTCAACCCACAAATATTTGGGTTTGATTTAGAGTTGAAAAATTTTGATACGATTTTGTTTTGGATAAGGTTAGGGTATAGGGTATAGGGTTTTCAATCCAAAATTTGAACTGATACGATATGAACACAATCTGATAACACAAATTGTCATATCTACTTATAGTGACGTTGAGGTTAGACTTGGCAGTTCACATCATTAAATCGAGTTTCCATCGTGTTAATTTGAATTTTGTGCTAGAGATATTCAACCTAATCCAATCCAAATTAGAATCGTATCAAAATTTTGTAAACCTAATCCAACCCTTTAATATTCGAATTAACCCGATCTGAACTAAATTACCCTGAAATTATATATTATTTTCACTCTCTAAAGTATTTTTATCATTTTAATTTCTTCACAAAATTATCTTAACCTGCTATTTATAAAAATACAATATAAGATTTTATTTTATTAACAAATAGTTTAAAAATTTATTAAAACTTTTAAAATATATCAATACTCTGAGTAACTAAATGAAATTTTTAGTACTTAAAAATAAAATAAAATATTTAAATAAAAAAATAATATGAATAATTATAATTATATAAAAATATAACTATATGCAACTTGTAAATATTTCAAATTCTTACTATAAAAATATAACATATATTTATAATATGAGTAAGACTTTTAAAATATATCTATAATCTGACTAATCAAATCAAAGAGTAGTACTATGCGCACAAACAATAACATGTCAATATATAATTGGATAATTGAAAATTAAAAATAAAATAACACTTAAATCACAAAGTGACACATCATTTTTTGTGCATGAAATTGTATACATAGTTTTATTGCAAATGAAATTCTTGCTATCTAATAACAAAATAAAATATTTAAATGAAAATAAATAATTATATGAGTAATTATAATTATATAAAGATATAACTATATGTAATCTATAAAAATTTCAACTATTACTGATATTATTTTTTAATATTTAAATAATTTATCCTGAACAAATTTTATCAAAATAAAGATTTCTCCAATAATTACCAAAAAAAAATATTTCTCTAAACTACTGAGTTTATTTACGTCATATCTGATTATTTTTATGTGAACTCTAATATTATCATATTTAATTTTGAATTATGTCAGGTTGATTCAAAGTAAATTTTGTATAAAAAAATTCAATCTTAACTTGATATTTTTTATATCATATTATATAAAATTAATAGCTTGTGTTAATAATTATCCGCTCTAATTGAAATAACAAGCTCTGATTGGAGAACGCAATATTGATTTCTTGCATTTAAAAATGAAAAGAAGTAGAGAAGAGGAAACAAAAAATGTGGCCGAGTTTGCAGGTTGACGATTAAATGCACATGCATCGGGTCCCAGAAGAACTAAAACTGTGCGGAAAACGGGGCTTTCTAATGCTTATAAAACAACTATTAAGTGCCTCAATGTTTCGCCCTGCTTCATAAATCTGGAACAATTAAATCAATATTATTTTTATATTTTAATTGCCACACAATTGCTGGATTTTCAGATGGCATTTTCATGTTTTTTCAAAACTAAAAATAATATTTATTGTTTGGGAAATTAATTAAAACAAATAAATATATTTCCATTTATACGTTACTTTTTATTTTCATAAGTAAACCCATATTTTTATTCCAATAATATTTATTTTTCACTTTACTTAATTAATCTACTTTCGTAGTTTTCATCTTATTTTCACCATTATTTCTTTTCTCAACGCTACTCTTCTGTCAACATTCCGACAACAACATATTCTAACTGTTTTTTTTGTTATTCATTATCATCATATAACAAGTAAGTTTTTTTTATATAAGTAACAGCATGTATTAAAAAGAATATGAATCGAATAACTTTTCTTGAGATAAAAAATAAAAAACTTTGACGATGATTTCTGAGAGGGGTTAAATTTTTTTATAAATACCTACATTATTTGTACATTCAATAGTTTTGGTGCCTAGATATAAGGAAACCAGAAATCGCTATATTTTATGTTAAATTGCAGGGTTGGTAAGGTCTACGTTTGCGGGTTTTGCGTGTTTGCGTGGTTAGCATTTGCATGGTTTGTGTTTTGCTTGGATGCTTCCTCTAGTTTCTATCTCTGTTTCTGGGTTACTTAATTACTTAAAATTTGGTGTGTGCAGAAAAAATGGGTAAGCTAATATATTTGCTTGGATATGATGGATATTAGGTTAATGAAGGTGATAACAATTTAAAATATGTTGATGAAGTTCAGACATTATATCAATTAGTAAAAAAATAAATTATGATGAATTTATAGAAGTAGTGTGTTCTCGTTTGTGCATTAATTGAAATTGTAATATTGTAAAAATTTATATGCAAAATCCGACTACTTATAGTGATGTAACATATTTGTTAAAGGAGGATTTTGATATTCAGATTATGATGAGGTTACCAAAGACATATAAAAGGAATCTGTTATTTCTTATAGTGTTTACAAGGCCTACAGAAGTCAGAACCAACATGCAGCAACATCGAACTGAACCACAGCTAGGAGTTCAATCATTTGAAGCCATGGATTATGCGATTAACTTTTTGGATAACATATATGGTGAGACACAACCAGAAAGTATGCTTGAAGGTGATAGTGGTGAGGTTAAGGTACATGATGAAATAGGAAGACAACAAGACCCTTTATGGGGTACACCGGAGAGATGTTATGAGATGGCTAATATTCCAATAGATAATTTCCAATCGAATAAAGAAGAATATGGTGGTTATGATGATTGGGGTGATGATGTTGGTGATGACGAGGGTGATGATATTGGTGATGATGGAAGTGGTAGTAATGATAGTGGTGATGACAAATGTGATGATGATGATGAAAACAGAGGTGATAATGGGGGTGGTCATGAAGTAGGGGTTGGTCTAAGTGGGTTAGCTGGGGTAAGTTCATTTCATAATAGTCTAATAATCTATGGCGGGACCATTCCTATTAATGTACAAGTTACAAATCATTTTTTTAGTGGTCCAGAGCCTTACAAGGATGTGGAAAATGAGGGTATTACATTACATTCAGCTCTACCACAAGATGGGAGAATCAAAGTGAATGATCAATTTACATATAAACAAGTGTTGATAGATACGATGTATAGGGATGTTTTGGAAAAGGGTTATTAGTTCAAAGTGGCAAGTTCAAACAAAAAAAGATGGTATATCAAATGTGCACACGCTTAATGTAAATGGAAGGCAAGTGGAGTAAAATTACAAAACACATACATTTTTGTGTTACGAAAGTTGGAAACTCACACTTGCCCTCAAGATGTCATAATGCCTCATCATAGACAGACAGGTAAATGGGCACTTAAAAAAATATTGTAGTTTGTGTTTACCATGGCTGACCGTATCTATAGACCAAAAGACATCATAATAGACGTTGTAGATTAGTACAAAATAGATATCTTCTATACTCAAGCTTGGCATGCTAAGAATTAGACGTTGAATGAGATTAGAGGTTCTCTTGAAGAGTCATTCAGACAATTACTAGTATATTGTTACAATTTGGAATGAAAAAACCCTGACACTGTTACACATATTGACACTAATATTGATAATAGGTTTCATTTTGTCTTTAGGACTTTAGGTTGCTCGATTAGAGCATTTTGAGAATATTGTCATCTTGTCATTTGTATTGATGGATTTTTTTACAATGACGATACTAGGGTACACTGTTTGTTGTTGTGAGTAAAGATAGAAACAACCTAATTGATCCTTTGGTATTTGGTGTAGGGGAAAGGAAGAAATGATGACTTGGACCCTTTTACTGAGAGCGTTACATGAGTTTATAGGTGATATTCCAAATTTGGCTATCATTTCAGATAGACACTATACTATCATTTACTCCGTGCGAGAAGTATTCCTAAATGCACACCACGGTTAGTGCAACCATAATATAAAAGGTAATATATGTAGTAGGTATAAATAAACAAAGCATATAGATGGGTTGTTTTGGTGAGCAACGAAAGCTTATCAGATACCAGATGTTAGGAAGCAATGCGTATGATTAATGGTGAAAATTCATTAGCGGGTGCTTATTTACAAGGTATTGACTATTGACGTTGGGTCTGTGCATACTTCATTGGTCTCCGATATAATATAATGATGACAAATATTACAGAGTCGTTTAATACCTTGGCACGACATGTGCGAAAATTGCCTATAATGATGCTACTTGAGTTTTTGCATTCCACCATGCAGAAATGGTTTTACTCCTGATGGAATATGGCAAGTCCGTAGAAATTTTCAACTTTTGTGCATAATGTTGAATTGTATACTTATAATATTTTTTGCTCATGCAGAGTCTTATAGTAATCAACTTACTTTATAGGCAGAGGAGAAAATAGTAAGTCATATCCTTCAATCAACTAATATAGTTATCAAACCAATTACTGTGCATAGATATGAAGTGCATGATGTGGGCTAGTCAGTCGCTATAATAGATCTATGTGCGAGGGAGTGCAGTTGTAAGAAATTTCAATTGTCATATATTCCATGTACACACGTTGTAGTCGTGACTAGGTTCCATAATCTTTCTGATTATTATCAATGGGTGAGCAAGTACTATCAACAGAATATTGGCAAGCGGTCTATAGAGAGAGTGTTGAACCACTCGAAGATCCTTCTGAATAGGTACATCCAGAGAAACTTCCTACGGTCCTTCCACCCCCAATACAACGTCAACATTTAAGTCGACTGTCAGAAAACAACAAGAGACCATTGCAGAGGAAGGAAGTACACAACCTGTTTGTAGTCGGTGTCAAGAGCGTAGACATACTAAAAATACTTGTACGATACCCTTTATTCGAGACAAGTGATGGTCTTCTATAGCTTTTCAGGTATCAAATTGTTTATTATACATTACATTTGAAGTTAGGGTGTTTTTAACCATACAAAAGACTTTGTAATGTATCATATAAGTTCTAAAGGGAAAAGGACAATTTCCCACCCAAGTTTTAGTCCAATCTTAAAAGCATACCTATGAGTTTAAAAATCTAAATACTTATCTATGAACTAACTTTTGTTAAAATTTTCTATTAGAGGGAAGGGTAAAATTATCATTTTCTCCCTAAACCCTAAAGCCCTAAAAATTTATAACATTTCCCCCCTTTAGTTTGGAAAACTAATATGTTCCCCCAAGATTAATTTTAAAAAGTGACATTTTCCCCCCATTCAAATTTCCCAACGATTTTCTAATGAATGATGATCGTTCTCTCCCTCTTGACGATGACTCTCTCTTTGACATCTTCTCTTTGTCCGAAATCCTTGTCCCTCTGGTTAGATTTCATCTGGATTCAAAGAGTCCAAACGAATCATCGTCGTTTGGATGATGATGACATGTCCAAACCAAGTTGACATGTCAATTGAGCTAGGCCAAATAAAGGCTCAACCTGAAGCCCAAAATTCAGACCCGGTCTAGTACTATAGCATACTGAGCCTGACTTATGGGTATTGCGGGCTAGACTATAGACTTTAATATTAGACCCATAGGCCGGCCTAGCTTGACCCATATTGTTTAAAAAATTTTTTAAAAAAGAAAATTGTAGAAGCCTTCAATTGTTTTTGCTTGCAAGGCTTTTTTTTATTTTTTTAATTTTTTCTATATAAACCAATCAAAATCTTTTTCATTTCTAATTTTATTTACAAATCTCTCAATCTCAATTCTTTCATTATATTCTCAATCTCATTTTCTCTTATCAACTCTCTTTCGAAAACTGTCTGAATTTGCAAGTAATAATTTTTTGTGTTTATAATTTTATTTTTATTTCAATTTTATCATTACAAAATATTACAAATGGATTCAATGTCAAATAAATTCAAAAATTTGGATGTTGAGGACGGATAGATAAATAGTATGATATATATATTTTATTTATGTTTGTAATAATACAATATGTAAATTAATTTATTTGTATTATTTTATAAACTTATAACATTTTTGATCATGTAACCACGATATTCATCCATCATAAGCGAGAGATTATAAATAAAATGTTTAAAGTACTGTCTTCGGTTTTAATAATTGAAAAATAATTTTTGTTTAAAATTTTTAATTAAAATTAAAAAAAATTGTTTAAATTGGCCAACCCAACTAAGGTCCAGCCTAGCCCTATATACGTAGGGTTTGGCTTTCAGCCTTAAAAAATCCACGGGCTAGCCCAACTCGAAGGTCCATTACTGTGTGGGCCTAGAGTCCATTAATGAGTGGGCCTAAGGTCCAACCTGACCCATTAATGTGTGTAAGACCAAGGGTAGACGTTGGAGATGACGAACCCTTGGTTTGGAACCATCATAGTCATCCAGACAACGATGATTTATCTGGATGATGCCTTTGTCATCTAGACAAAGGGTTTCATCTAGTTTCATTGAATCTAGACGAAATCCAATTAGAGAGAGAGGCATTTGGACAAAGAGAAGGCGTTGGAGGGAGAGTCATCGTCAGGAGGGAGAGAGCTGCAATCATTCACCATGAAATTTGAATGGGAGGAAAATGTCACTTTTCAAAATTAATCACATGAAGAAAAATGTTAGTTTTTCAAACTAAAGGGGGAGGGGAATGTTATAAATTTTTAGGGTTTAGGAGAAAATGACGATTTTTCTCTTTTCTCTAACTAATAATTTTAATAGAAGTTAGTTTATAGATAGATATTTGAGTTTTTCAATTGTCGCATGTGCTTTTGAGATTATGCTAAAACTTGGGTGGGAAATAGTGCTTTGCCTAAGTTCTAAATCATCTTAAGAGAAAAAGGAAAAAGCAAAAGGAAAAGGTATAAGAGGAAACTAAAAAAGAAAGGGAAAGCAAGGAAGAAAAAGTAAACTTTTTGAGCCTTTTAGTAAGTTGTTTGGATTCTTTGATATTGAAAGGGAAAGATCCTAGACTTTTTGTGATATAAATCCAAGCTTATCAACTAAAACGAGGCCCTACACTAACTTTTCTTTTATTTGAATCTGCCACTGCCTCTATCTCTCATTTTTTTCTTTTTCAGAACCATTTTGATGATTTTGCTCTCACCTCTAATTTTATTTACATTCAACCCTTTGCAACACTGGCATCATCCAAAAAAAAAAAGGAGTCCTGTAGTTCGAGAATCTAGCAACTGCTAGTTCGATACTTGGACAAAGACTCCAAGCGATCAACAATCAGAAACTTAAGGTAGAGAGTACTTTGAATTGAAAATAAGCAAAATTAAAATCCATATTATTTATTGGAAGCTCAAGGAAAAAGCAGTGAAAAGTGCTTGATTAAGGTTTTGCACGTTTATGGTACACCATTTGGAACATTTTTCATCCAAAATTCTCCCTTGTTTCTAGCTATGTATCTCACAATCTCCCATATATGGATATGTACGGTGCATAAAGATACTTGCTAGACAAACCATCTGGTTCATTATGCTACAGGTCACCAAACCAACTATATATATGAGCTTGTAAAAGATTTTATATATATATATATATATATATATATATATATATATATATATATGAATGGATGTGGATTTTTCCCCAGTCTTCCTTTATGTTGGGATTTGGGTAGCTTCCCCAACAGATTCTTGCATTGAGGTTGGTTAGTCAATTGTGATCCTAAAACATGAAGGGAGAAAAGGTGGCATTGTTAGCAGCTGCACACAAGTAGTAAGTTTATTACTCAATCTCGGTTCTTCTCCTTATGCGCTCTCATGGAAATTGAGTGACCGTGACAAGGCTGCCGGGTTCGCCTGCAACACGGCTGATGCTTCAGAACTAATAAAATTTCGGTCATCACCCTTTGACTAAAAGCCCTTAAATAGGCCTTCCCCAGAGTTGGTCTTGTCGCCCTTAATCCCAACTGCTGCCCATATTGAGCTCTTTGCAGCTTCCCTGGGATCATCAATCCGCAAAGTCTTTGGAACTAAAACAGATCTTTCTGGATTGTTGGAAGGCTTTGAGGGTTCTTTTTCTAAAGAGTTTCTAGGATTAATTATGTTCCCATCCCTTGAATGTTTCCCCAAGGAAAGAGTAGCGGAGGTAGAGTCTGGGGTATATTGGCTTAGAGAAGAAGATGATGGGAAGACACAAGGCATATTCGAATTCCCTGGCATTGTACAACTCCAATAAGATGTTTCTGGGTAGAATGGCACGGGAAAGCTTGACAGGTACAAAGTTGGAGGAGGCATTGGAGAGTTCCACGGATACGGCCAAGGTGACCCTGGAAAGTAAGGCACCTGAGGGGTAAAACATTGATAATTTTTAGTCCTTGCTTCTTGTGAACCACAATTTCCTCCCTTTTCCGAAGAATTTGAAGCTGTTATCGAAGATCTACTCGAGCAATTCTCCCCATTATCTCTTTCTCCATGAGATACTAGAATTCTTTGTTCAGGTCTATTATTGAACCCATTTCGAACACAATTTTGTCTCTTATCTGAAAGGCTTGAAACAGAAGTCACAGATTCACAGAGTGGAGAATCTGAACCAAAGTTAAGGAAAGTACTATTTCCGAAAGAGGGGTTATGAACTCCATTTGCAACATTGGCCTGAACTGTACGGACAGCTTCTGAAATCATAATTTGCCGATAATACAAAGCTGAAGAGCTTTTGTTCTTGCGGCGACCAGCACCTACGGGCACATTCCTCATGGTTCCTCCGGCAGTCCAGTATCTCTGACAGTTTTTGCAGAAATGGCGGGGCTGGTTGACATTGTAATTGTTGTAGTAACAGAATTTGGTATCCATACTGTTGCATCGAGGACATGGAAGTATCCTGTCCGGCTTTTTCAATGGTTTTCCCTGCGAAGTACTTGTCTCACTTTGTTCTCCATTCTTGGAGCCTTTCAGCGATGAAGTTTCTCTGTCAAAAGAGGGAGTTTTGGGATTATCGCTAATAACTGATGATGTGGTTGGATCTTTCAAGTCAAGTTTATTCTGTTCAGAGGAACCATCATCCTGTTTATCCTCAATCACTTGGCCTTTTGATTTTTCCTACAATTTTGATGATAAACACTTCCAATTAGATAAATTATTATCTATATCATAACTAATTACCCAGCAATATTTTGTAAAGGCTTGAATAAGAAGTAATTATGGAAAAATGATTGTGATGAACGAAAATTCTACTTCATGCTGATGCATAAGTCTATCGTTAATTTCAGTCTGTTGTACATTTTTATTCTTCAAAGTTATGCTAAGAATTGAGATAAGTGAGAAACCGAATTCAATTCCAGTTAACTAGAAACAGAGAATTCGAAGAACTTTACATACTGTATTCATTTTGTGGAAATTTATAATTTATTCAACACCGCTCAAATGAACATGGAGAGACCGTACAACAAAAAGGTAATCTGAGAGGTATGAAGAAGAAGAAGATACTTGGTAAATTTGAGATTTCCTATAGTGTTATGAAAACAACCAAAAACCTGTATTGAGTCGATCAGAAGCTTTGAACTGACAGTTTTTTTATTTTTTTTCTCAGCTGTTAATGTTTTCAAACTTGGATTTCAAAGGACCTTATTTCTGATAACTGGTTCATCCAAAAGTTTTTACGCTGTATTAACGAATAAATTCCTTCGAAGAGACATGTGAAAGCTACTGTATTGCAAAGCAGCTGCGAAATAATTTTAGGCGACGAAATCTTCAAACAAAAACCATTCAAATTATTCCAGAAGGACTAAAATACAGCGACAAAAAAAATAAAAAAGGAAAATATGCAAGTATCTTTTGAGACTAAACTGAAGTCCATATTTCCTCTTAATCTTTTGAGAAACTGAAATTAACCCATTAACAAAACGCGCTACCTCTAAAAAATGGGATGCCCAGAGACTCGGAAAATAGAAACATGAGAAGCTCACAGAATTAACAGAAACACAATAAATTATAAACAGTGGCACACACAATATTCATACCTCATCATCGGGTAGAAGTTCCATATTAGGGGTGTCTTCACGAAAAGAAGTTTCAAAGTTGTGATCACAAGAGTCTTCAAAATCATCAGCAGCAGAAGGAAACTTATCATCACAATTACACTTTGCTGACAATGGAATCATCTTACCAAACAACTTTATAGCAGAGTCTTTAATTTCTGACATTCTTGTTCTCCTTAGAAAAGCAAAATCTACGCAGTTGTTTCACTTTACAATAATTAATGTTTATGTTTGTAGTTGGAATCAGACTGTCTGGTTTTTTTGTTCGACCAGACGTGGAAGATGAGAAAGGCAGTATGGTGAAAACGAAGACGGGGTTTAAAGCAGTGGGGAATGACACATCAGCCAATGTTTAAAAATTTTGAGCCACAAGTTCTTGTGGCCTTTGAGATCTTTCATGCTGTTTTGATTCCCCCATTAGTGCTATGCTGTCACTCCATTTTCCCTTTTTAGTTCTTTTGCCATTTCACCTACCTTCCTTCCCTCACCACATGTAAATAATTTTATTAACATTCATAATTAAATTCTTCCAATTTGATTATTCTTTAAATTTAAAAATCAAAATTCATGAATTCCCAAAAACTCATCCAATTATTAGAAATTAAAACTTACCAAGATATTATAAATTTATTATGTATGTATCTCAAATTTTGAATAAGAATTTGCCTTTAAGAATGAATTATTAGTATCTGTAATTTTATTTCATAATGAGGCCATGGGAATTAATAAGGATGCCACTTAAGTTGTAACAGTTGAGATAAGTAGGAGACAAATTTAGTAATATCTTCACCTTAAACTAAGATACTACTATAAATAAAAGAAAATTTGTAATTACATGAAAGGAAAAAGAAAAAGATTTTACTGGGTGAAGTTTGCTAGGCAAAAACTTAAAACATTCGGTCTGATTTTTAGGTGTTGACAAGCCATCAAATATGATGCCCAGTTGCCACATAAGCACGTGGCATTTGACCCACCTAGCTCCCTTATGCAGCTTACATGGATTTAATACTTTGTTTCCTGCCACATCAGCACCATATTCTTAGATGGTCCACCTGCTAAAAAGCGAAATCAAAAGCTCAGTAGGACAATATATCCTTCCCCTTGCTTACCGACAAATAACATCAAGCCACGTACGTGTTTATTGAATGGCAAAACTCTAAAAGGAATCTTTTTGGAGTGGCTGTGCTCCACTTGTATAATTCTTGGTTCTTTGAATTAAGTCCACAAGCATTTAGTGGTAAGTTATTGGAGCTGTTAATTTCAAGTCCAAGTAGTCTGTTATTTTAATTTCAGTGTTAATGGTAGCTAGAGTCTAGAGTCCTAATATGTTAGAAGCGGTTTCACTACAACAAAAAAGAGTTTAGTGGCATTTTTTATAACCTTTTGGGGGACATTTGGTTTAACGGGAAGAAATATTATTCTTGTAATCTATTTTTTATTATTTATATTATTATTTTTTTAATTAGTATATAATAAAAGATTCTGATAATCTTCTATTATTGATAGTGATATGATAGGTAATATAAAAGGTAATTTGATTACTATCTTGACCGTAGCTATTAAAAGATTATGAAGATAATCTTGATTTTATTGTAATTATATACTTAATTATTAATTTTTTTAGAATAAAAATAATCTCATTTTGAATTAATACAATAAATAACATAAAAATATATTTTAGAATAATTAAATCCAATGGTTTTTAAGTAAAATAATATACTAGTATTCCTTTATTATCTCTAACTAAACACAATAATTATTCATACATATCTATTTTTATCAAATTTTAGTAAACATAGCAATAATTTATATCCAATAATCTCTAAGATAATCTATCTTCAAAACAATATTCCAATTTTAAACATTCCCTTAACCAAATGCTCCTTTAGTGACATTTATAATTACCACTAATATTTTTACTAAGTGTTGCTATGTCTAATGTCGCTATAGGTTTTAGCGGCAATTATTTGTAATACCAATAAAAGTATTACATAATTGTCATTAAAAGTATGACAATATTGTGGCAACTATATGTGGCATTTAAAATTATCATTAAATTTAATTCATATTTTCTAAAAGTTAGTTTTAAAACACTTTAGTATCATTTGCTATTGTCTCTAAAGAGTAACTATCATAACTAGTACTAGTATTTGCAGTTATTTCTAAAGAATAATTATCATAATTTATGCTAATATTTACAATTGCCATTATAGACTAACTATTATAATTTATACTTGCATTATAATTGTTATTAAAAAGTAATATTCCTAATTTATACTGGTATTTGTAATTGTCATTAAAGAGTCACTATTATAATTTATATTGACATTTATAATTACCATTAAATACTAACTATCATAATTCATATCGGTATTTGTAATTGTTGTTAAAAAGTTATTATTATAATTTATACCGATATTTACAATTGTCATTAAAAACTAAATAACATGATCTATTAATGTTTTTAATGGCAATTGTAAATACAACATAAATGTAGAAAAATTAGCCAATAAATTATTGTGGTATTTATTATAATAACAACAAAAGTATCTTATTTTTTTATCAATTATAGTTTTTATATCATTTTTAATTATTGTTGAAATGTAAAACCATATACGTATATAACAATGAATCTTTGTAACCATATATAACAATAATATTCTTTTATACCATTTTTAATTTAGTGATAATTGGAGAAAGGGTTAAAATCTATGTACAATAAGTGTCCAACATAGTGAGGAGGTAACTCGTTCTCAATTAATAAAAGTTATTCAAGTAGGTCTAGCTTCTTCATAATGAACTACGAGCTTATAACTATTGATTAATTCAACCTGTGTTATCTTCTACAATCACCATAGGTAGAAGAAAAATAACCACTAAACCTTCTCCATAAATTTGTCAACTCTAAGGCCGAAGGCCAAATATCCAATCAAACAAATTAGTCCATAATAGTTTGGTATCAAAGTTAGGCGATGATGCAAGACTAAAGGCTGAGATGGATATGAGGTTCAATGAAATGATAGAATCCATGTAGTAGATGTTCCAAGTACATGAACAACATTCCAACAAGTTTTCCATGAGTTTAAGGGAACAATTCCACAACAAATAAGGTGAATAGTTATTCCAAGTACATGAACACCCATTCCAACAAGTTGTTCTATGAGTTTAAGGGAACTTTATGAGCAAATGGAAGTATGATACATGCCAAGTTAACACATGAAGTAAAGGCGTGAGTTATACATGAGAAAGCCATACATCATATGATCTATATGTTAGATATAGATGAGGTTAAGGTGTAGATAAGTCATGTAAGATGTTTAATAATGGCTTGAGCATGATTTCATGATACATGGATACACTCATTCCTTTTTTTAATATATTGCAAGTAAAAGATGACTGATGATTATTAAGATGCGAGTCAGCTAATGAGGGTCATTAGAGAATTACCTTGATATGTCATGTTCTTTATGAGTTATTTATTATGTATCACCACACTTTAGACTATGGTTTGAGTTATATAATTTGATGGATATCGTTTGCATGCACAATTATGGATTAAATTTGGTTATTTTCATAATCGATTTTACTTCAGGGATAGAATGAGATTGTTTTGGTTATTTTTTTCCCCACTTGATAAAGGATGTCATGCATGCTTGTTAGTTAAGACAAGCAATAATATCTCTCTCTAGATGTACATTCTCCTTGATGGGTAGTCTTCTAGATAAAAGTGTTACATTTTTTTGTACTAGAGAATGTTGTTGGAGTCAAAATGATGTTTGAGTGAAAGTATGTTAAGTAAATCCTTCATGCAACATTGACCACTCGCACAGGTTGACCACTGTAAATGTTTTCTTATATGTAAGTTAAAGTTGTAACAGTTTATATGTGTGGGTTTTTTAGTTTGTACAAGATGAGGTGTTCTAGGAGATTTAAAAGAAACTCCACAGAGGGAATCCTATCAAAGGCTGGCAATGTAAGGGTTGTTATACTTAGCCTTACAAGGGTTAAATGCCACTAATATCCATAACATAGTTCATCAAGTGTTAAGAAAGGATCAGGGTGGTACACCATGAAATACTAGTGAGTCAATCATTGTACCATCCATGAATATAGTTCTTGAGGGAACCTTTGCAGAAAAAGAGATAACACTAGTTGTATGACATGTTAAACTAAATCCAATGTATGGGTTGCCCAGTATGCATTAACTATTAGGATTTTAATACACCAATGATCCATTTGTTATAACAGAATAGTTAAAGGCGGTGGAAAGTGTCATATGACTTTTCCTTATGTTATATTTAGCGAATGTCAAGTATGGTAGTTACCTACTAAAGGGAGATGTTAGGGTGTGGTATAGAATTACAACAAATTCATATGAGGTAGAGAGTTTTACTTAGGCAAATTTAATGAGATTGTTTGAGGCATATTGTAAAACCCTAGATATGACATACCTTAAAGCCTAAGAGTTCAATATTTTGTAGTATGGTAATAATTCTATCAAGGATTACTTTATCAAATTCAATATCTTAGTGAGATGTAATCCAATAATGGCTAGTACAAGTTAAGGGAAGACGAAAAATTCAGTCACAAACTTAACCTTAGGTTACTTGTGATGTCATGATAGGTGCACAACCTCCTTAGTCTTACTATGAGGCCTTAAGCAGATGCCTCATATATGAGGTGTTTATAAAGAGGATTACTTAAAAGGTTAGTCTAGCAATCATACCTAGCAACACCCATCAAAGAAACAACTAAGCTAACAAGATAAGTTCAAGGGACAAAAATGGAAAAAGGAAGAGAAACTTCAAATACAAGACAAAAGGAATAGCTAGAAAAGAAACAAGGAGTAGAAAAAGAATGATGTTCCTACCTCTTAGAAATATTAGAGACAACCTAAAGGATAATGTTTGATGAGACAAAGAGTTTGTTTCAAATACAAACAATCCAACCATTTGGCAAGAAATTGTATAGCAACGTTGTAACATCCACATACGTCTCAAAGGAAAAATAGTCCTTTGATATGTATTTTTTTTGTTTAAGTATGATCATTGATGAGTTAAGATGAAATAAATTAAGTAATGTGAATTTTAGTTGATGAACAAATGTGTATAAGGTAAGGATACCCATGAATTGCTTGCCATATTAGTTTAAGCGAATAAATGTCATGTTGGAAAATTTAAGTGATAAACGACCATTCTTGTGAGGCATGAACGCTCGTTCATGACATTATTGGAAAATAGGTTTTAAATGGCATGTCGTTGGAATTTTGTGATCCTTATCCTATATGGTAAGTGTTGTTGTCGACAACTAAATTAAAATCTTAAATTCCTGAAACAAAAATGTAATAAAAGAAAGTAGGGATTGTTTCTTCGAAGAGTTCCAATTAGTACATCGTCACAAATCAATCAAAATAATAAATAAGGGGGGATTTTGAATTGAATGCAAATTGTAATTAAAAAATAATAATAAAAATTCAGAAAAATAATCTGAAACAAATAATCAATTAGACAAACCTTGGTCTACAGTCACATCCACCATTGAACTATGATTGATCATCGATACCAAAAATATCAAATTAATTATTTAAATATTCATTGTGGTATTAGTTTCCTGTTTTTCCTTATTATTAGTTAACCAAAAACATGTATTTTAGTTAACCCTTATTGATTAATAATTCGGATACGATCTCGAATTTAATTAAACAATAGCATTAAGAATTAGAAAGACCAACAAAGCAAGACAACACAAGCGTACGACATTGCATTTAATCTAGTTGAATATTTTCCCTAGGAATTACAATTTATGACGCAGCAAACAATAAATCCCTGTTGCCACTTCGATTAGATGAATTGAACAATTACGGATTCAACATCTAAACTAGCATTAGATCGTATCAATCAATAAAATAATCACGCACCTTAGCAATCAACTAATACAATCATAATAAATAATCCAGGAAAATAATCAATATTTGAATAATTAAAAAATGCATTAAAGAACAAAACTTAATCTTACAATCATTTTAGTTCCATGGTTTCAGATCCCTTCAACCAAGAGAAAATATTTAGCCACTGTAAACCATATTTAGCTCTCTAATCCTCCAATTACAATGATGAATAATAATCCTAGCAAAATAAAAATAAAAGTATATATATTTTCTCCCTACTCAGATCTAGAAATAAAGATCAATCATGACCTCTTAATCCAGCCAAATAAATGTGATTTATATCTTTCCCAAAAAGAAAGGAAAAGACATATATATTTTAATGTATATTCTTCCTTATCTATCTCAATTAATCCCTTTTTCCAGCTAATAATTATCTATTTTCTAGGAAGCAAATCTTGACTTTTGTGGACTTTTTCAACTGATCTGGACATCCAGATTTAATTTTTGAATTCTGTTTTCATCATTTCACGTGCCCACGCCTAGTCAGCATCACGAATTTTTGTTGATTCGTAAATCTGCTTCAGTTTTAGACTTCTTGGCCCAACTTACTCCAAAAATATTCAAAGCTTCCTAAGTGCAAAAGATAAATAACTCCATTAGATTAAATTAAATTTCCACACATCATAAGGGAATTAGAAATCAAAATAATAACCATTAACAATGTTATCACTATTATTTCAATGCGTCTTCTAGCAAATAGAGAGAAAAAATCTAAGTGTCTCTTGGCATTTGGTGATTGTTTTGATGATTACAAAGACTTTCGATGAAGAGTGACATCAAGCAAAGGTGAAGAGAAAGGTTAATTCAACCCTAAATCTTCTTGCTCTTAGATTCCAAGTAGGATGTTTATTACTTGTTTAATGAGATTTTTGTTAAGATTTGAGCATGATGATATTGCAATATTGATGAATATCATTGTGGAGCTTTGAAATACGATTTATTATGTAATGGATTTAATGTTTGAAGCTTGAATATTGGGTTGTGTGATATGATTTAATTGGTATGCTTTTGCTTGATGATTATGGATATATACTGGATTCAAAGCTAGTATCGTACTTAGCATATGGTTAGTGTATTAAAGCACTAATAGAATATATGATATTGGACCTCCATACTGCTATGTAATATATATATATATATATGTGTGTGTGTGTGTGTGTGTGTGTGTGTGCGTGTATGTTGATCTGCTCTGAACAATATGTTTAAATAAATGTTAAAAGATTAGAAATAATCAACATGGTGTGTTGAGTTAATGAAAAGCATAAAAACCATATAGGGTGCAATTTTAGGTTTAATTTATGCATTCTAAATGTTATGAATGATCAACCATAGTGTGAGGACGATCATTCATGCTTAGGATGCATAAACTATAGGTTCTGAACAGACTTGCGGTATGGGACACACACTCATTCATATGAGACACAATTTTGAGTAAGCACTTTTCTAAGCATCTGATCACTGTTGGATGTCATTGACTGATGAATGGTCAATTAGGGCACAAAGTTTGCCTATAACACTAAGAGGTAAGGTTAAAAGTCATTTTAATCTTTTCTTTATATTAATATGATTTAAATTGAGTAATTATGATTTTTTAGTAGGGACAGTCGTGTATCATAGGGGTGAAGCCCATTCATGCCTTGGAAGGGTAGAAAAGTTATTTTACATTGAGCACGTGAAAATATTTAAGTCTAGAGAAAACAAATGCCTTTGTATGCAGGAATACATACTCATGTGTGGTTAGCAAATTTGAAAATTGAATAAGGATAAGTTTCATAGCAATTTCAAAAAATACCATCAGTGGATAATGGTAGGGACACCTATGTGTGAGAGACATATGATTGTGCTTTGTGTCTTTTTAACAAAAATAAAAAGGGTGCAAGACTTGATGTATGAGCTTTTGCATTTATATTTTATAATAGTCAAACTGAGAGAAGAGCGAGAGAGTTAAGTGACAAGATGAGCATTAGAAAAGAAAATGAGCATTGAAATCACCACATCCACGCCAAGCTTTAACAATTGTCAAAGGGCAAGTAAGTAGTTACTCTCTCCTATTTTCCATTAATAAGATATTAGATAATGATTCTATGAATTTTCCTTGTATGGATTATTTACCAGATAACATGTTATAGTGGTGATAATCATGATATTGTGATGATGAATAGACTTTATTAATATATGAATTTCTTATTATTTTTATGAGGATACATATGTGATATTGGATTATAGTCAGTAAGCAATAATTTTATTATCTAAAAAGATAGGCTTGTTTGATGTACTATAGTTGTTAAAATCATGACTAGAGATGTTTAGAGATAATTGTGACTGAAATAGAGACTTGGAATTATGTAGAAACCAGTAAGGTGTGATTTCTAGATATGATACATGATCGTGTATGCAGTTACACATCTTTATGTATCCTTTTTGTACAAGAAAGGAATTTGTGCTCTAAGCACATGTCGTCCTATGGTTAAGTCATACATAGTCATGTGGTATGGGATGCATGCCCATGTGTTGTTTCCTAAAAGGGGACACTCGTGTTAGGAGAGAGAAATGATCATGTATGGTAATAGTTAACAACGTTTGTCAATGCAAGGTTGACCATTAGTTAATAACTAGAGGGACACCCATCCCTAAGAGAAGGGCACTTGCACCTAGGTTATGTAAGAGGCACAAAGAGTAGAGCTAACTAGTGTAACTTGAGTAAAAAGACTATTTTATCCCTAGACTATGTGCAGAGAAAGGCAAAAGTAAAGAAAAGCCTTAACATGTACATGATATGATAGCTGGCTATCAAAGACGCTAGTAGGTTGTGTCAAGCTTGGCTGGGCTAGCTCTGATATGACCCACCAAGTTGACGAGTCGTGTCAAACTGGCCCACAAAATTTACTAAGCGTATAACAATACCCTATATATAAAGGGTCGTGTCGTGCTAGGCCTTAAGAAACCGATCCACGGATAGGGCTGGATTCGAGCCGAGCCAGCTCGAGCTCGAGCTCGGCTCGGCTCGGTTCGAGCCCGAAACGAGCCGGGCTCAGCTCGGCTCGATCGAGCTCGAGCCGAGCCCGAGCTGGCTCGGATTGGCTCGGTATATTTTTTTAAAATTTTTTTATACAAAACGGCGTCGTTTTGATTTATATATATATACAAAACGGTGTCGTTTTGATATAAAAAACGAGCCGAGCCGAGCCGTTACCGAGCCGAACTGAAAACGAGCCGAACTCGAGCCGAGCCGAATTCGGCTCGAGTCGAGCTCGAGCCGAACTCGAGCCGGCCCTCAAAAAGCCAAGCCGAGCCCGAGCTGGCTGCGAGCCGAGCTCGGCTCGGCTCGAATCCAGCCCTATCCACGGGCCTTTACTAGCCTAACCTATTAATTTTAATAAAAATAATTTGTTTAACGTTATGTTTTCTAATAAAAGAAAATATACTAGGAAATTGAATTGTGATTAGAAAGAAGACATACTTAGTTATAATGGAAGAGTTGAGTTCTCATGATCAATCTCACCATTGTGAGATCCAGAACTTGAGTTTGGTTGAAACTTACATTTTGTTTATCCTTTATTTATAGGGGGTGATTGTAATATTTTATATGTGGAACTCTTTTGCCCTTTCCACTCTTGAAAAAGTGTCTTACATCTAAAAAAATATAAATACTTACTTCTTTCGCCTACTATAAATACAGGTTCAATATCATGTTCCAACCAAACTTAAATTTTAGTTATCTCACATATGTGAGATTGATCCAAAGAACTCAACTTATTTTTAAGCATTAAATTTTCATTTCTTATAAAAATTTTTAATTTTTATATTATTATTATTATTTTTATTTATTCGTATTTTTATATTTTTTTTATTTTTCGGCACAATAATGTACTAAGTCAAACTGACTCATGACACATCCTGGCTAGTCCATGGGTTTGGCATGACTTGCTACAGTAGTGGGTCATGCCTCGTGTTATATTTGCCCTTTTGACACCTCTACTAGCTAAAGTAAAGGTGTTCAACTGTGTGGAAGACAACATAGACCTTAATCAAATCGAATTTAGTGCAAAAATGGTGTTATGTGTGAAAGCAATAAGATTATATGAGAGATAAATACCTATGAGATACATCATGCACTTGATGCCAAGGTGCATTAACCACTTGTTTCAGTTCAGTTTAGTTCAAGTTCGTATGGTAAGGGATAGTGACATTTAAGTGTGCATCACATACTTGCTCATGGTAAAGGTTATCCTAGAATGGTAATTTAGATAATAGTTTTGTAGCTAGGTATATATGGTAAAGGAAAGACTATGACTAGTTTCCTTATATATAAGCTTGAGAGTTTAACCAACATGTGCATTAGGCACAATAGCTAATAGACATCTGAGATGTCGATTACTTTCACCAAGGCATTAGATAAGTTAAGTTCAGCTTAAACCTTAGTAGTTTGTATAATATGGCTTATGTGCTTAAGGCATGAAAGTGTTGAGAGTAAATGGATAGGAATAAAAGGATGTTAACAAACAATTTTTTTAACCACATACAAGCTTAGTGTTGGAACATAAGGATCATAAGATGTGTTATATGTAGTATATCATGAGGTCACCTAGTTATTGAGTGTTTTTCACTCATATGTTCCTTTTTGTAGTTTTGTAGGTAAATGTGAGTAGTAAGGCGTGTAAAGGAGTCAGCGGTCTAATTTAGGTCATTGCATGAGTGGTAGGACACAATCATCATTTTCAGTTTATGTTAAGTTTTATATATTAAAGACCAATTTGAGTTTTGTGCAAATTTATGTTTGATTTATTATTTTAGACACAATTATAATTTTGGGATTGTATGTATTAAACTTATTATATTTGTTGCATTGAGGTATTTTAGTTTACACATTTTCGCACGTAATTTAGGGCTAAACATTTAATATCATGCTTAAATTATATTATATATAAGAAAGATTTCAAATTGTGCACATCTCTTTGGGTCATATTCCGAGTATAGGTATGTATCTAGAGTAAAGTGTTATAATGCCCTTAAGAAGTATGTAGGTTGAAAATAACTAAGTGTTGAGAGATTAAATTTCGAACTAAGATGAACACTCATTCACCGATGAATGAATCTCCATTCATGTTTGATGAAAGGAATAAGAAAAGTGATCATTCATGGAAATGTGATAAGTGAATACCCATTCAACTGAAGAAGGACACTTGTGCATGATAAAAGAAAAAATAGATGAAAATCCATGAGGAACTAGTCATTCACAAAAGGGGAAGTGCATGAACACTTATGCACTTAATAAGAGATGCCCGTTCATAGTAAAAAAAGAAAAGGAAGTTAAAGGGAACCAGACTATAATTAAATAGGGTTATCTTGAGAGATAGTACAGTTGTTCTAGGTGTATAGTAGTATTCAATGTGCCTAAGAGATGAGATAACATTAGGACATAAGTTATGAATAGGGTGAAAGCTATGATGAGCCCAAGGTGATCCATGGCTCGAGATGCATGCATGCTAGCCATATTTAGGATTGTTACAAGAGGGCACTGTGAGTGTATACTCTCTACACTACTCATAGTAGGGCACAACAGTAATAAGGCACTACACCTATAGTAAGGTACTTACTTGTAGTAGAGCACAATTATAGTTATAGTTCGATAATCCAATAATGGTGTAAGCTAGTGGATTACACAGTGAATACTCATATGACCAAAATGTTAAATCCTTATATCAGCGTAGTCTAATCAACCTAGTATATAACATAGTTATATAAAGGACAATTACCAATAGATGATGTGGTCATACCAGTTTGAGATCTAGAGTGATTCCTTGATATTCGAGAGGAATAGAGTTGACTCAAGAGACATGTTATGTAACCTAGAGGTTCCCAAGTATATATATGAAATAGATAACCTATAATCATCTTAGTGGAAGTTTAAAGATGGATTCCAAATAATAGAGTTACAATAGGTCAGACTGAAGGCATTTAAAGGATTATGTAAAAGATACTAGTAGAATTTGGTAATGCCCTTTTCCAGGTACATACTCTTAGATGAAACATGTACCAAAATAAATAGGTTAACTTAGTTTACAAAAACCAATACAAATATCTCAAGTTTGAAAATCGACATAATAAATGTAAATAAAATTCAAAAGTACAAATAACATAAATGCCTCTTGCTTATGCAACATTTCAAGTTGACTTACTAGCTCTGTTGTCACCCCACTACTATACGACCCTACCTACAAAATCATAAAGGAATACAGTGAGTGAAACATACTCAATAAAGAGGTAAGCATACAGTAACATAAAATATAATAATCCTAAAGTATTCTGTATCCAATCATGTTATGGTATTTCAGATATTTTTCTAACAACCTAAATGCCCATTTGAGTATCTCTTACCCTATGCCTAATCTTTAATAACCACGTCATCCCCGATAACTCATACCAAATGATATATGTCAACATCCCAAATGTCTAATGAAAGAATGTGGCATCTTCGATGCCATCAATATAATGCACCTTATACATATATCGACCGAGCTTTGGGCTAAAGTCACACAGACTAGCCCTGATGCTTTCATAGCCACATTACACAGTTTGTGGCATAATCACACTACATATAACTTGGTGATAATTCACATAACATACAACTTAGTGATAGAACACACTACATATAGCTTTGTGATGAGTCATATTGCACATAATTCGGTGACGAGTCCACATTACAATAAGCTTTCTTGTGGCTAGAATGAAAATCCTCTCATTCCTTCATAACCCTTGACTCTTAAAAGCTCTCAACTCTTTTACAAGAATTTTTGCTTACAGAAAAATATGAAAAATGGTCAACCAAACACGTCTGAAGTCCTCTTATTTTTGCCTATAACATGTGATACACTATCGTGTATCTTACTATAAATAGACGTGTATATTGTTACCCATTAATGGAAAATTCTAAAATCACCACAAAACACATCTTTATCTAATATTCAAATATATTAACCATACATAGACATGTACACTAATATACATGGGCATGTATGTCAACCAGACTTAACCAAATTCATACGCATCAATGGAAAAAAGACTATTTTGCCCTTACCATAGCATACACGAGTGTGTAGCCTGCCTATATGGGTGTGTAATCCTCAAAATAATGCATATATAAAATTACACACACTTATAAGTTAAAAAGACATGGTTACCTTTAGACATATTTGTAGGTACTACAAGTCTCTTACTTACTGAGAGACATTTCACTTACTTTGCTACTTTTATATGTACAAGCACAAGTGATTATGATGGGTATAAGGTGAGCAATTGTCAGCAAGTATAAATCCAATGTAAGAGCAATCCAGTTTATTTTATGTATTACCTATAATTTATGTTTTGGACTTTGATATCATGTACTAGCTATAAGTTGGCTTATGTATTAAGATAGATGATATGTTTTATTTTAATGAAATCCTTTGTGTGCTTCCAGTTGCACACATGTCACTTATCAAGTAATTGCATGCTCAAATAGTTAAAGTAAGTGGCATTTTCTTTAGAAGATAATACTTTTGGAAATAGTGTCATAAGTTGGTATTAGAGCATGATTTTGGTACCCAAAGGATATCCTATGGATGTGTGTAGTTAAGTTACTTAAAAAAGTGAGTCATTCATGCTACGCAAACCATACTTGCAACCTATCACTGTAAGTAAAGTTTTATGTTTAATTGGTAAGTTATATTTGAGAATTATAGTTATGGAATTTTTAGGAAAATGAGGCAAACAAGAATATCACCTGTAATGAGTAAACATAAAACCCACAGTAGGCACAAAGAGAGGGAGTAGTTCCCTTAACCTCCTAAGTATGGTTGAATACAAATGATATGAGAAATCTAATCTGAAAGGTGTTGAATGGTAACAAGGTGCTTTAAGACAAGCTAGTGAGTTAATCAAGGCACTACCAATGCAAGGCTTAGAGAAAGAGACATCCGCATAAGCACCAGTGGCAGCAAAGACCTAATTGCACCCTATTTATAATTTGCCTAACATGCACTAGCCTTAGAAATTTACAGGTGCTAAGAATCTAGTCATAGTTAAAGAATGGCTAAAATCAATTGAAGATGTCATGGCTTTATTTGATATGAAAAATAAAGAGAGAATTAGATATCTCACCTACATTTTCAAGACAAATGTAAAGGTGTAGTGGATCCTAGCCTGAAAGACGATTAAGATTCTTTAGATAAACTAGATAGAGTCTAAGAAAAGGTTTGAGACTAAATGTAGAGGTGCAAATATGACTTGCATAAATGCCCAAGAGTTCATTTCCTTGTCTCAAGGTTTAGACATAGTCAAAGAATATGTTAGCAAGTTCAATAATTGGGTGAGTCATAGCCCCTAAGATAGCCAAAACAAAGATCAAGCGAACAGAGAAATTTATGCATAGGCTAGATCTAGTCATAGCCCAAGATGTGATGATAGGTAATTCTTATTTCGAGGCTTATAGTTATTGAACAAGGCATTTTATATGTCAAATGTTCTTCATGTTTATTGTTTGTTCTCCATTCAGTATTAAGAATGACCATTTCATCATTTTGTGTAATTCTTTGACTCACTTTATTTATGATAAAGTTTTATGTTGTTTGCAATAGTCCATATGCCTCGCACTTCGTTGATTTGGGAAAAAAGATAAAATAGTGGATTTTCTCATATTCATTACAATGTGTCACTCTTTACTAAACTAAAATTTATCCACATAATCCCAAAAACTCTTTATATTCTTGTCCCGAACAAGATCATGCATCACAGGAGTCCAGTGGTTAGACATGGACATAAGTAGACCATATATCATCTCTTCTCTAGTTAAAGATATGTGACTCACTTTTAAATCTAACTATCTATGATATACAACCCTAACATGCATTATTAAACTATTATATGGTATCATCTTATATTTCAGGTAAAGGTCCTTTGTTAACATGTTTGTCCTTAAATGAAAAATATATAAAAATAAATCACATATGCATAACAATAGAAACATAACAAGAGAATATATTGTTTAGCATTGCATACTTCAAAAAAATATTGTATAATTCAAAACATGTGCCTGGAAACACCGTTACATATTTACATAAGTCGGAATAAGGTCTCATGTAATATCCGATAATTATTTTTTAAATCTAACTATCTATGATATACAACCCCAACATGCATTATTAAACTATTATATGGTATCATCTTATATTTCAGGTAAAGGTCCTTTGTCAACATGTTTGTCCTTAAATGAAAAATATATAAAAATAAATCACATATGCATAACAATAGAAACATAACAAGAGAATATATTGTTTAGCATTGCATACTTCAAAAAAATATTGTATAATTCAAAACATGTGCCTGGAAACACCGTTACATATTTACATAAGTCGGAATAAGGTCTCATGTAATATCCGATAATTATTTTTTAAATCTAACTATCTATGATATACAACCCCAACATGCATTATTAAACTATTATATGGTATCATCTTATATTTCAGGTAAAGGTCCTTTGTCAACATGTTTGTCCTTAAATGAAAAATATATAAAAATAAATCACATATGCATAACAATAGAAACATAACAAGAGAATATATTGTTTAGCATTGCATACTTCAAAAAAATATTGTATAATTCAAAACATGTGCCTGGAAACACCGTTACATATTTACATAAGTCGGAATAAGGTCTCATGTAATATCCGATAATTATTTTTATTATTAATATTGTTAGCATTATATTAAATATTTGGAATAGGAGAAGTTTATTTTAAGGCAAGTTTGAATTTTGAAAAGAGGATAAGGCAAGTTGGAAATATTTTTTTAAGATATTTTTTAATTAATTAAGAGGAGGATAATATTTGTCATAAATGAGAGATTAAGTGACCCTTTGAAACTTATGTAGAAAAGATATTTTCTTTCATCTAGCTCAGCACATTCTAGAAAAGTAAAGAGAAATTGTGAGTGTCAGTTTTAAAAAAAAAATTGTTGAAAAAGGGATTAGAATAGTGAAACAGTTCTGCCAGAATAACTTCTTACATTAAGATATGTCTCAATATTTTTATTTATTTGGGCATACATGTGAATTATGATTTGAGGATTGTGGTTTGTTTTTAGGAATTGTAATTCAATTATGACACTATAGGGTAGAACATGCGCTAGTTTGTATTGTACATTATTTGTTCCATGCTATTAGTATATTAGTTTGTAAAATAAACAAAAGAAAATATATATATTCTTTTTGGATTTTTATTGATAACACTTATATTACCCTTGAAGGTATCTATTTGTAAATAATAATTTTTCATATATATTTTATTCTATGTTATTTTATATATCAACTAAATTTTATAAAAATTTGGAATTTTAAGTAGTTTGCTTATATACTAAATTTTTAAATTTAAATTGCTATCTTAGAGTATTTTATAAATTCCGAAAATTTCCTTTAAGAGGCTACAAAGTATTATTAACCATTTAATGAATTTTCTTTGATTTTATAAGTTATAAAAATAGTATAAAATTAGCTAGAATCTTAAAGTATTAAACCTAAAATTTTTTTTATAGAGTTTGTAATCTGTAAAAGAATTTAGTATTTTTATAGCTTTCTTATGCATTTTCAATTTGAATAATTTTTTATATATAAATTAATATGTTTAGTTCTACTATGAAAATTTTCATAATTTTATTAATTAAATATGATTTATGAAAATTGTTATAACATTGAGTGTTAAACCTTAAATTTTTGTGGTAGAGTCTATGATTTGTAAAAACAATTTAATTTTTAGAGTTTTCTGAATTTTTTTTACTTGAATTTTTTTATAAATAAATTAGCTTGAGTAGTTTAATTTTGGAAATTTTCAAAATTTTTCAAATTATATGATATTTATTGAAATTGTTACAAGATTGTGTGTCCAATCTAAAATATTTTTGACAGTGGTAGTGATTTGCTAAAGAAATTTGTCTTACCTGGTTTTTTTAAAATTATTTTCAAGTTGATATTTTTTTTATTTAAACCATCAATATGTTAAGTTTAATTCTAAAAAATTTTATAATTGTTTGATTTATATAGAATTTTCTATAATTACTAGAACTTGAGCTATCAAACCTGAAACTGTTGGCAATGTTCTTTATCTGTGGAAGAAATTAATTTTTTAAGAAGTTTTTACATCCTTTTAAGCTAAATATTTTTCTGGTAAACTATTTATATGTCTTCTTTGTCCTTACCAAATTTTATAATATTTCAATTTATATAGAAATTTATAAAATTCATAGAACAAAAGTTGTACAATATAGACATGTGTTAATTAGGTTTAGGTTTATTCATTTGGGTACCTTTAGAATTTGTGAAATTATATTTGAATTGAGGTTTTTCAATGGAATCTAAAAGGTTTCTAAAAATTATTGATACAAGTTAAATTCATTTATTGTGGCTAGGAGTTCGAGTAGGTTTTGTGTGGTAGTTTGAAACATATAAGAGTTGTGTGAATCTTTACTTTTAATCAAAGTAAGTAGAAACTATTCTTTTTGTATACATATAAATGTTGTATGTTTGGAAATGATAGTCAAATCTAAAAATTTTGTTTTTCGTGAACTATATAATATTTTATACATGTTTTCTATTAAACTCAAGCACTTATACAAATGTTTTTGTAACTTATATAAATATTTTATTTTGTTTATATATATAAATATTTTTGTAAGTTATATAATTATTTCATTTTGTGTATATATAAATGTTTTTGTGAGCTACATGAATAGTTCATTTTGTTTATATATGAATTCGTAAGTTATATGAATATTTCATTTTTGTATATATAAATGTTTTCGTAAGTTATATAAATAATTCATTTTGTTTATATATAAATGTTTTCATCAAGGAAAAAAATATTTTTGTAAACATTTCTTTTAAACCAAAAGATTTATATAAATATTTTTGTAAGATATATAAATATGTCATTTTATGTGTATATGAAGGATTTTGTACATTATAATATATTTTTGTAAATGTTTCTTTTAAACTAAAAATATGTATAAATATTTTCATAAGTTATTAGATATTTTATTTGGGTACAAGTGTTTTTGAAAGTTATATAATATAGATATATTTTTTTGTTTATATAGAATGGTTTTTGTGAGTTACAAAATATTTCTATGCACAATTTTATTTTACCCAAATTTTATTTACTTAGACATTGATTTAAAAATTTATTTTCATAGTAACCGAAATAAAATTACTTATGGGGCCTTTATAATATGAAACTTTGTATGTATGTGATTTTGACTCATTGTCCGTAATCTTTGAGTATCCACTTTGAACTTTGAAACTATAAGTTTGGTTTAACTGGATAATCTATTCTATTGTGCACATTTTTGAATTATGATCGGGTCATCAAGATTACAGGTGACATTTTATTATGAAATTCTAACTAGATCACTAGGATTACAGTAACATCTGATTCTGAAATTGTTGTCATGTCATCGGGAGTATAAGTGACATCTACATGAGATGAGTCTAAAAATATTTTTAATTTGAGATTGATATATGACATTTCTTTACTCGAGATTGATATATGACATTTCTTTACTCGAGATTGATATATGATATTTTTTACTTGAGATTGATACATGAAAAGTTCAGATATATTTTGGTATTTATAAATTGTTTTATATGTTTAAATATCTGATTTTGTTTGACTATTTTTATCAGTATTTGAATTAAATGTTTTTGCATACATATTTTCGTTTAATTTCTGCTTATCGAGTTGTTTATTTAGCAATTATGGAATAAGGAGTAAAAAAGGGTCAACAGAGAAGACTTAAAAAAAAAAATTTGTATCTATTTGATTGTATGTTTTCTATTAAGGACAATAATCTTTCTTATAATGTTTTGAGGTTGAAAAAGAAAAAAGATCATCAAGACATTATTTGGTTAAAAAATTTCTAAATTTTATTGTACGCTTATATTACCGTAGGGCCAATTGAATTTGTATCCACATACCGATCTAAGCATTAACATGCTATCACATGTCAAAACGGTGACCCACGCGTTGTTACACACCAAAACAATGTTTCACATGCTAAAACAATGTCCCATGCGTTGTCATGCATTGGAATAGTGACCCATGCATTAGAACAATGCCCTACATGTCATCACACGTTGAAAGGTGCGAATCAAGTCCAATTTTGGGTCTAACTGACTCATTTACCTAGTGAGGTCAAATTATTGACCATTGACAATTGACTATTGATCCATCAACCAACCCCGTGGGTGTTGATCGGTTCAGGTCCCTCGGTCGACCTGTTGACCTTTTGATATGGACTACCCATTGACCAAATGGGTCAAACAATCAAGTTTTTCCAATTCGATTTCAACCCACATTGCTAAAGAACCCTAACATTGTTGTTATTCAATTTGTCGATTCCGACTCTTAATCAAGTTGAAGACCATAGGATTTTTTATCAGTACACACTAGCAATTCTACATGATGCATTGTAAACGTTGTCAAGAATGGTGAAATCAAGAAAAAACTCTTGACGATTTTAGTTTAGAGTTTCATCGACTTGGGCCAAAATATGGCTCGATTTAACGATTAATTTATGCAACACAAATCCATGCATCAACCTGACATGTTTCTAAATCCTAATTTCATGTAATATTGTTCAAATCAATTAGTACCCTAAAATTTAAATTTCAGCAATATATAAGCAAAAAAAATTCCAGGGTATGTTTTCTCAATCTTTAGATTACAGAATTGTATGCTTAAAATATGTATTTATCAACATAAGTTTTGATACCAATGTTAGAATCAACTAACAATTCTGTAAACAAAACAGTTACAAAAATTAAAGATTACATACCCAGATTGTTTCTTCTGTTTAATGTGATCCAAAGTGTTATTAATTTTCTACAACACATTGTGTCTTTATACTTTGATCTGAATTATGTGAATGCATATTGGAGAGCTTATGCATATGGTGTTCTAATAATTTGCATCAATTATAATTTGCAGCAATTTTTTTGGATATTGTATAGGGAAATTAAAATAATTGTCCCAAAGATTAAGGGGCAAAGCAAAATTACCCCTAAATCTTAATATTAAACAAAAATGCCCCAAAATTGTGAAGAGACGAAAATGCCCCTTCACTCAAAATCGTCCATAACCACGTGCAATGTAGCCAAACACACGAAAACAGAAAATTTTGAACACACATTCGCGCACTCGACAACTCCGATTTCATCTAGCGATTTTTTCGACGTTTCCAGCAATGACGATGGACAAAAAGGTTAGTAAAATAACCCTTGTCATCTCTTTATGCATTTTGTTTCACAATTTGAGCGATTTGATATGAAATTTGGGTGTTTAGTGTTAGGGTTCGGATTTGAAATTATCGAAGAAAATGCTTGATTGTTTGCTGATTTTGATGAATTATGTTAGGGCTTTTATGTTAGATTAGGTGTAGAGTTGATTGTTCTTGAAATAGAGTTTGAAAAATGAAGTTTGGAAGGTGAAATGTGGCCACACGAATTCGGCAGTCACCACGCGAATGGCGCAGTGACCACACGAATTCATGTGGTCAGAATTCGTGTAGACGGGGAGGTGTTTTGCACTTTTCAAACTTCATGGACTATACGTAATCATGTGGTTAGGGGTGAAACTGCGCGTTTTCATCGTGTGGTGGGGCATAATAAAAATTGGAAAACTTTGTGGACTCACATAATTACGGTCAAACCCCCGAATTTGTGCGGTTGACTCACGAATTCGCGTGATTGATGCGCGAATTCGTGTGGTAGGGGCAAATTACGATTTTCCAAAGTTATCCAGCATGCGTTTCCTTTGGTTGGAATCAGGGGCAGAATACAATTATATTAAGTTTGAGGGCTTTTTTGATATTTTTCATATGGGATCAAATTAAAATTTATCCATCTTAAGGTTTTTTGACATGTAGAATTTGAATTTGATATCTGTTTTTTCCAATAAGGCCTCTATGTATAGAATTGAATAATTTATTCACTAAAATTTATATAAATTTAATATAATTGTAATTTAATTTTCATATAGGGAGCTGTACAAAAGAGAAAAAGAGACGAAAGCAGAGATGAACTACGATTTCCTCTCGAAAAACACTTCAAGGCTCAAGTTACTACACGTGGATATAGAGATATTGGAGCTGTGATCAAAAAATTATTAACAGAGAGACAATTACAAATGTTTCGGTGTACGTGTTTCGGACATTTCTTAGACTTGAAGGATAGTCAATTTAGTGGGGTCCTAATACATTCCTTCATCCTTCGAGCGATAAATAAGGTGACATCGGGAGAGGAGTTATGGTTTCGGGTTAATGACGTGGATGTCAGATTCAGTGCACATGAGTTTGCTAATATGACAGGCCTTCGATTCAGTCATTTGGTAGATATCGACCTCTATATTCCATCGAAGGCCACAGATCGGATCCTCCAAACATATTTTCATGGGTGTAAATCAGTTACATATGCTGATTTGAGTCGTGTTTTCCAGCAGAGACCGTGGGGGGAGGATGACACTGATGCAGTGAAGTTAGCACTGTTGTTTTATCTTCACATGGGGTTGTTAGGGAGTGACTTGAGGAAAACAATTCCCCAGAAGATATTACAATTAGCTCATCATCTGGATGGGTTCAATGCATACCCGTGGGGAGTACGAGTGTGGCAGATAGCATATCGCTCTATATGTGATAACATCTCCCGAATTTCTATGGATTTCGGTCTGAAAAAGAAAAAGGAAAATCAGCTTAAGCAGTATGACATCATGGGATTTCCATTAGCGTTTCAGGTAATTATGGTATTTATTAATTCAAACAAAAAATGAATGTTTAAAATAAAATTAGTTTAATATGATTGTAAATATATACAATAATCAATTTATATTGATATTGCAGTTTTGGATTTACGAGACGCTGGACTCGTTATTTCGATGGGTAGATATATCGCCGTATGTGGGAGCCGCCTGGATGTTGAGATGGCACACGAAGGACATTCCGGGATGGGATTCTATCTCAGCTATCTTCACTGAAGATTCAGTAAATACTAATTTATTAAACATTAACATATACTCTAGATATAACAATAATGAATACTGAAAATAAATATTTTGTAGGATGATGTTAATTTTCCATTAGATTTATCTCCGGTTGAGAGAGATACAAAGTGGTATGAGGATATTGTCCGATATACAAGGGTGTCGGCTAGTCAATCTTCTTCGGCGTCAGGAGATGCACCATCAAGTCCTCGTGACGTTAGTTCTCCGATCGTTGCCCCTCATCCTATTGATTCTTGTGTTTAGCCTCCTCTCACGTGCCCGATTAGTGACCCTATCAAGGAGCACATATCATCGGATCTTGTGCCTAGGCCCCCTACCACCGAGCACATATCACCAGATCTCGTGTCTATGCCCCCTACCACTGAGCAGATATCAGATGATCCTCCTACCACTGGACCAGATTTCTCCATTCATCACTTTGATGCTGTAGTGGCTCGATGGGGAAATCTTATCTTAGCTCGACTTATTGGATTATAGGCTAGGATAGAAGATAGGTTTAGTCGCATTGAGGTTAGGATAACTCTTATGGAGGATAGATTGAGTCGTATAGTGGATACGATGACTCCTACGGAGGTCAGACACTCTCATCACCACACAGATACTGTCAGACAGGTAAAAAAATTAATATTTTACAAGATATTTTATCTATTTATATACGTAATTATCTGTAACCTTATAATAATTGTAAATTATATTACAGCCTTCTCGGGACGATGGTGACAGACTATCGATAGGGGCTTTCACGTTCCCGTCTCCACCTGTTGTCAATGTGAGTGTTAACTGCTTCAAGTATTTTAAGAATGTTACTTTTGAAATAAATTTTAATATGTTAAAATTATTACAGCGTCAGTTATTTGATGAGAGACCATGATATGATATTGACTGTTGATATTGGCGATTATATATCATCACATGAGGTCTTCTCGATGGCACCTTCTACGATGGTTCAGGTAATTAGAACGTCATTTTGAAATAAATGTTATATCTAAATTATTTGATTGTACATCTATTAATCCCGTTAAATATAACTCTTCGATTAATTAATATTAATTGCTAATACTGATACAAGATGTCGGCGACGATGGATCACTTTACATGCGGTCTTCTCCATCGACACCTTCAGTGATTATTCCGGTTAGTCTAACATAGATATACAATATTATATCTCATTTACACATCTGTAGTTTGATTTTTTCTAAACTTGTTAATATTGTCTTTTGTGATAGTGGCCTGACTTTTCTGTGGCTGCACTGATTACGGATCCCATTGTGACATCTGTTTCGACATTAGAGGTACGTACATTGTATAATGAATACTTTGTTATTTTTTTGTTCAATAGTTTGATTTACTAATATTAAATGTTAATATTGTCATAGGATATTACCGATGTCGATCGATCACTATATACGGATGCTCCAGTATCGCTTTGGAAGGAGGTTGAGGTGAAGTGCCAGAAATTTCATCTATCAAATGTTACATTTATTAATTTCAACAGTTGTTTAACCTTTCTATCCTATTACAATAGGATCTTCGTTTGGTCTATCTTAACACTCCAAGCAAAGGAAAACAGGTGATCGATATTGTTTCCCAAGATGATGAGGTCACTAATGATGTTGTTGAGATCACTACACACGAGGACCAAATGCAAGTAATTGAATTTTCAAGAAATTTAATAACTTATTTTCAATGAAATAATTTATCATCCCATTTAGTCAATTCATGTATTTGAATACAGTCGGTCTCAAAAGAAAATATATTCGATATAACTTCACTTACGGATTCTCCAGCTATGACTCTAGCGATACAGAAGGTATTAAAAAGTTTAGATTTTTAATAAATTTATTAAGTTCGGTTGGAATAATTTATTATTCATTTTACCTAATGTATCATTTGTTTTGGTGTAGTATTTTCACACAATTCGTGGTAGGATTGTCAAGAAGGGACCTCTGATTCGTAGTCCATACACGAATCCTCTAAAACCACGTGGCTAACGAACGAGACCGTCTGTGCAGTTATCGAAAATCGAACGTGAAAAGGTATTCAAGAAGTGGTATGTAGAGCCGAACTTGTTCCAGAAACGTCATGTGTATGACATAGGTGAGAGGACCAAAATTGCATTTTGGGGTACACTCATGAACACCTCTGGATGGTTGTCTGACGAGGTGAGTTCACTTTAACAAATGAATTTCGTATTTTGGTTAGATAATCCTTTTATGGCCTGATGACGTTATATCTTCTGTTTTTTCAGCATGTTGATTCGTTTTTGGGGTTATTATGTCGACGCCAGCATGATGATACTACGAATGTTTGGCAGAATTGGATGACAGTTTTGAGTTATTTTGTTGGATACATCCCTCATGAGTATGCGGCGTGGATGAGAGATCCAGATAGCTACCAATTCCCTCTGCTTTTTACACGTATGGTGGATGCAAATTACCCACCTAAGTTGCATTTGCAACCTTAGGGTATGATCGATGAGGTTAGTAATCAAATGTCAAGTACATTTTGAAGAATAATCGATTAAGATCTAATTACAATTATATCAACGTGTGCAGGTTTTTATCCCAATAAACTTTGAAAATGCTCATTGGATAGCAGGGGTGTTGGATTTGAAGGAGTGGAAGATTACGGTTTACGACTCCTTACAGAGTTTCACAGCTGACCCGAAGCTATTTAGGCGAAAGATGTTGGGATATACGTCGATGATACCACATTTGCTAGCTACGACATCATTTTGGGTCGTTTCGTATCAGAGTCCATAGGACAATCTATTTGCATTGCATAGGGTGGTGGATATACTGCAGTAGGCGCCCCTATCAGGTGACTGTGGGGTGTTCATGTTATGATACATCGAGTGTTTAGCACTTCACCGCTTGTTATGCTTTGAGGGGGAGGACTCTTTACGCCTGCGCACTCGTTTAGGCACGCAGCTATATTTTCAGAATATTGATTGACGGTTATTGTATATGTTATTTGTATTTGTATATATGTTTATTTATTCATTTGTATATATATTTATCCATATATTGATTCATTTATATGCATTTGCATTTTATATAGTTACTATAAGCGACAAATATAATGGAAAAAAACAAATATAAAAAAATAATATTCGCAGTAACAATCACAAACATTAGGTTTATAGAAACAAGTACAAGTACAACATTTATATTAAAATTAACATCCACGAACATTAGAGTTACAAAAACAAGTACAAAAATAACATTTATATTAAAATTAACAAGTACAATTAACAAGTGCATTTATTTCCCATCTTTCTTCTTTCTTCCTGAACTTGATGGTACAGAACTAGGTACTGGAATAGGGCTTCTACAGTTCTATCTTGTATGTCCAGGTTGATGACATCGGCTATAGATAAGTTATTCAATAACCCTTCCTTGAGAAAGATGTCTGTTTTTATTTGCTGGACAGTCTGCACGACGACGATGAACATACGGTGGGTGGATAATAGTTGCCTCCTCCGGATGAAGCCACTCTGACTGATCTCCCAATGGATTGACTACGTCTACATAAGCTGTTCGATAAAAAGCTGTGCTGTAGTAGGAATGCACCCATTGAAGGCAGGTTGTGAGCTTCATATATCTGGCTACAACAATAACATGCATGCAGGGAATCTTTGATAATTGAAATTTTCTACAAGTACATGTATGCTCCGTCAGGTCAACCAGGGCATCATATTGGCCACTACCAAGAACCTGGTATCGCTCAGTTGTTATAGGACGCACCTCTAAGTTTGAAGACTTCCGTACATGTTTTGCTATCTTATCTTCAACCCAAGGTGTGACTGGACTGGTACAAGCATCTGTAAATCATATAAATATAAATTCATCTGGTTAGTAACCAAGTATAAGTTTAGTAACACACATTTATAACATAATATAACAATGAATATGAACTTACTGACATGATTTCTTCTTTCATAAAACCATCGCTATAATGTACCTCTAATGAACTCGATCAGCATAGTAATAGGTAAACCTCGAGCGTGTCTGACCAAGACATTAAATGACTTAGCAATATTTGTAGTCATTACATTATACCTATGGCCTGGAAAATATGCTCGTGCCCATCGATCAAAACCCACTTCACACAGGTATGCAGTTGCCTCAGGGTGCAAACGGGACAGTGACTTCATGACCTATTGCAATTCAAATTTAGTGTACGCCTTGGCTGCTTTCCAGTACATCCATGCGACTTTAGCATTCTTTTTGTACTTGGACCGCATGTTACAATGAAGATGGTGACAACAATAACCGTGATGCACACCAGGGAAAACTTCAGCCAATACAGAAAATATGCTGACATGTCGATCTGAAATGATGGCCAAATGAGGTACCTCACTAATACAATCCCTCAGCTTTGTTAAAAACCAGCACCATGTGTCATGATCTTCCCTGGGACCAATCCCAAAAGTAAGTGGATATATTTGATTATTCCAATCTAATGCGACAACAATAAATAGTTGACCCAGATATTGACCCTTTAAGAAAGCAACATCAATACAAATAACCGGTCGAATATGTTGTTGAAATGCACGGATAGTACAACCGAATGCCATGTAAAAGTATTTAAATCGATCTTCCTCATCCGTTAGTATATGTGTCACCGTCCTCGGATTACAACGCTCTTAATTGAGGTAATACTCTGACATCAACATAAACGACTCTTCTGGTGTCCCCCTCAATGATTGAAGCGCCCAATTTTTTGCCCACCATGCTTGTACGTATGATATATCAATTTTATATTAGTCAACGATATCAACAATGATCTTCTTTGGTCGATAAACACGATAAACTAAAATGAATTTGGTTTTCAAAATCTGCCCCAAAGCTTGGGCACCTGCTTGCCTATGATGAGGTAATATCTGATTTCTACAACATGTGTGACAGCTATCCATATGACGTAATTCAAAGCTATCAGTTTTTCCCACCCTAGCTGCCCATGCACGCCTTTTACATTCTTTGTTAGACATTTAAACACCCATCTACGCGTGTCTGATTTGTCCACTAAAAATTGATATCCCCTGCGAAACGCGTCTTGAGTTATCGCATCAATGACATGTTGTTTACTAGGAAATAATGTAGCAACTTTTGGAGAATCAGTATCGGTCGATGCTTTAGAGTTTCTAGATGTGGATGGTTGATCAAGAAAAGGTGGTAACCAATGAAATGCATCAGTAAGAACATTCCCACCAACAGGATTTATTTCGGGAAAATAACTCGTACCTTCAATATCGTTATTAACATAGGTCTTCTCTTCAACCTCTGGTTCTTCGATTAGAATATCATGTTCAACCTTTCCATTAAATTCACTCCTGTCTGGAAAAGTTGCTTCGTCCCCATTAAGGAATTCTTCTACGTGATACAATGCATCAACGTTAACTTTATTTATATGTGCAAAATCTTCCTCTAAGAATTTTTGTTTCGGATTGATCTCGATATTTTGAATCTCTTCTACACCAATAGTTTGATTTTTTGGATAACTGCTCGACTCACCACCTTGAAAATCTTCATTTGCTTGTTGAGTCTCATAACTATCATTAGTAACTGTAGTTATAACAAATACTGGAACACATTCTTTGAAGAGGTTAGATAGACCATTAAGAATCTCAACATCTTCATTATTGGAAATTTCTATCGGAACACCGTCGTCGAGATGCCTTGGTTTCATGCTTAACTGAATGTTAAATATTCATCGATCTATATTACACTTGTCGCTCACTATTTCGATTAATTCTTCGAATGATTTGTGTTCTGGAATTTTAATCAATTTCCTATTACCTCCAACATATTTTATAACATTATCACCCTTTTCTATCCAATTTCTCCCATATCTAATTGAAGTATATCCAGCCATTTAGATTAATCCTACAATAAAATATATAATCAATATAAATAATACGACTGAAAATAGTATTTACAGATGTCTATTACATAATTATACCTATTCCATAATTCAATTATATATTGTGATTACTTAAATATATCATGTTTTAGTATTACCCTTTAAAAAATAATATTTTAATTTAAAAAGGTAGTTTTGGTATTTAAGAGGATATTTGAGGCATTTTCGTTTAAATACTTTAATATAAGGGTATTTTTGCTTAACTCCTAAAATTTGAGGGTAAATTGTATATTGCCCAAATCAAATATATAATCAACATAAATAATACAACTGAAAATAGTATTTACAGATGTCTATTACACAATTATACCTATTCCATACTTCAATTTGACAAAATAATATTATTAAACATACCCTACTAATTTTTATTATTTTACTTATTATACACAACTATAATTTATTATATAAAATATCACATATAATTACATTATTAATAAAATAATAACAATTGAAGTAATATTATGTTATCTTATACTACTATAATATTTAAAACATAACCTATCTAATTTTTATTATTTTACATATTACATATAACTATAATTTATTATATAAAATATTACATATAATTGCATTATTAATAAAATAATAACGATTAAAGTAATGACAGAGATAAATACCTCGAAATAACGAACTTTTCTCTTCACGCCCGAAATCTTGAACACGAACTTATTTTCTCTCTTCAAAAATCTCTCTCAGATATGTTAAAAATGAAGGAAGATATGTGGTTTATATAGAAATAGAGGAAGGGTAGTTTTGGTATTATTTTGGGGCATTTTTGTTTAAATGCTTTAGATTAAGGGTATTTTTGTTTAAACCCCAATATTAGGGGTAAATTTGTTTATTACCCTTAAATAAAATAGTAATTTAAATTAGAAGGGTAGTTTTGATATTTAAGGGGATATTTGGGACATTTTCGTTTAAATACTTTAATTTAAGGGTATTTATGCTTTAACCCTAAAATTTATGGTAAATTTTTTGTTACCCCAATAAAAAGGACATTTATTTTAATTTCCCTATTGTATATGTGTTCATTCGCCCACAGCAGTCCACAACTCCTATTCAACTGTCATTGATAGTTATTACAATGTCAGTTGGGTTAACTAGTTATGGATGGACCTAATCCAACAATTTACCCAACATAATATCCTTTGAATAGATCGAAAAATCATTCTTCAAACCTAGGAAATATTATATTTGACATAATTCATCCCAATTTGGTTATACAAGATGAGTTAATTAATATAAACTAATTTCACCATGTGAATAGAAGTAGGCAGTATAACATCATTATTTTTCTAAGTATAATTTTTACATATAATTTTATACTAAAATAATATATTATTATATAATTAAATATTTAAAAATTAAAAATAAAATAATACTCAGTCATATAAAATATATTATTATTTATATATAAAATTATTTATTAAATTACACATATAATTTTATTGTATTTTTTAAAGTAAAAATCAAAGTCAGATATTTTGTTTGAGATTCTTTTTTATGATCAAATTGATAAGGTGCAGGCTATTGGAAACAGTTAATTAGTCGAGCCCAGTGAGACAACGCCGGGCAAGTGCGTCAAAAAAATGTTTAAACATACATGACTGAATAAATTAATCAAAAGGCCAGCCACGCGATAAATCAAGATAACAATGTTCTAGAATATACTGCTCATTAGATTTTTAGAAATCATTGAAATCTTTGCCCTGATATTAATCAATCAATAAAACTTGGTATACTTGTAATGGCTATTGATGCAGGATATCATCCACTATTTTATATATTAGGTGATCGGTTCCAAACCCCTCCTAATTAAACCTAACAATGTCCTTTTAACAAGACCAATAAAGAACCATGCCGCGTATAGACATCCGAAACTAGATCAACCAAGGAGCAAATGTAGGAAACCTTTTCATCATCTAGGCATCCATGGTTGGGTTTTATCAAGTTGGAGTTTCAACAAGATTGATAATTAGATGAAATTATTTCAACTCTGGGATATGATTCCACTTCTTCGTGGGCTTTATACAATTAGACTTTTTTCATCAATGAGGTCAAATTTGACCCAAAATACGAATAAACTATCATAATTATTATTGGTCTCTCCCACATCAAAAGCTAACTTAAAAGATGAGATTTTTCTTTACAATTACATACTAATATAAGATTCTAAACATTTTTGCTTACATAACTTGTATCTCTCAGTTATATTAATTAATTAGTTCTTTAAAGAATCATAAACTTTAATTGAAATTGGAATATTAGGCATTAAACAAGTTGAATCTTAAATAGATGATGAAAGCAAAGATATATATAATTGCATGGAGACGAACATTGACATTAAAATTAGTGGATGAAAGTGGGTGTTTGAGGTGTTTGTCACTTAAGGGAAAATATCACATCTCTATCATCACTTTTTGTTGCTAGAAAATATTAGGTCATCTTGCACCATTTATATTTCTATGTTTGGTGGAAGAAAATGCATGAACAAACACATCCCAACCTGTCAAATTAATCCATATTACTACTTCGTAATTGGTTATCAACTAACAGAGTTGATAAAACGAATTAAAGAAGAGACAGAGACTTAAATTCAGTATAAAAAGAGAAAGGGATTGAAAATGAGTCATTAACTAAGCCCATAATTAGCAAGCTTTTCTTGACTAATCACTTAAAAAGTCTCAGCTAAGTCTTTTCTTATAATTATCTTCACATGTATAATTGCGATGAAGAATTTTGCATTTGGCATGGTTGTCCACTTTCAGACTTCACTTTCTTGTAATAGAATTTTCTTTTAGTTTCAAAATTACTTCCATCTTAGTTTTAGAGAATCTAGTATTGATTTTAATATGCATAAATTATCTGAATTTTTACATGCTGTCATTGAGAAATTAGAAAAAAATTAATTTTGAAATACATTACATGGGTTTGGGATTGGAGCAAACTTCCCAAAAAAAAAAAAAATTATTACTCATAAAATCGAGAAAATAATTTAGAAAAATAAGTTAATGACTATATATAATAGTTTTGTTGAATGGGAAAAACGAATAATGTGAGTGGAATAAAATGTAAATTCAAACATCATAATTATGACAGAGTCTTTAAAGGGTGGCGCATGGAAATTCCATTACAAACTCATACATTTTTCATATATCTTGTCCATTTTATCAAAATTGAAGGGACTTGGCGACATGTTCTTGAACTTAGATTGGTCTTAGGCACAAACTAGAGAGTTAATGTAGTTTGTCGAGACATCATAAACTTTTTTCCGTAATTCTGAACATGTATAAGGAACTGTGATTACAAATTCTTAGGATCTAATTTGAAATAATCATAAATATTTTTTTGTGTTCAACTTGATAAAATAGGGAACTAATTCCAGCTTTTCAAATGATAAACTGGTTGGATTCTTATCCCCTCACTTAAAAAAAAAAAGTTTTAACTTAAAAAAAAAATGAGAGAATATATATTCGATCATTAGAAGTACATTTTTTTTTATAATTTTAACAATTAATTATTTATGGTCCTATTAAAATAAAATAAATTTACACTTTTAATGATGATTTTTTTAAATTTCTCTCTAAAAACTTACCAGTCTGTTGTGATTTGTCTTATGGATGTGTAAAATATTATAATAACACTGGCACTTGACTGAACTATGAATAATATTATGTAGAGTTGGATCTGAACCAAGTTGGGCTTGATCTCGAAAGGTAGCTTGACTTATTTTGGTCTAGTTTGAATTTGTTTAGTTCAAATTTAAATTAAGTTCAAACAAAAAGATCAACTTATTAAAACCAAACCGAACTCGAGTTAAAGGGTGTTTCACTTGGTTTGGCTTGAGTTTAATTTGAATTTATTGTTCAAATTCATGGCTTGAGTTAATCCATGGCTTAAATCAGTGGCTTGAATTTTTAGCTTAGATTTGTTGTTCGAGTTTGCAATTCATTTACAAAACGATATCGTTTTACCCATTATTATGTATAATGACGTCATTTTTTCAATGAATTGCAAATTAAAATGATGAATTTGAAGCAAACCAAACTCAAATTAATTTTATTCAAGTTGAACTTGAGCAACCCTTAATTGGCTTGGATAAGCCCAAAGCCCGAATGTTCAGCCCAAAAAAAATTTATTCAAATTGAACAAATTTCAAGCTTGAATCAAGCCTAGGCAAAATTTTTTTCCAAAAGTATTTTCGAGCTCAGACTAGAACATAAATGATTTAAGCTCGAAGACCAATAAGGCCCATAATATATAAGATATGACTGCACACTAAGTATAAGATTGTTTTACTCTATTTCCCAAACACATAATTTGTATATAATGCATAAACTAATTGAATCCTTACCCATATTCAATCAACATTCAATTCTTACCATAAACCAAGTGCTTAAAGTTCTTATTCATTAGGCTTTCTTATTCTTTTTCAATTTTTTTCTTTATTTGATTATGTGGATCTAGCCCATGCTTTCCAATCATGCTCCACGAACAACATCTAAGCCCAAGCCCTATCCTCATACCACCTGGCTTGCAAGCATTAATGGGTTCAAGTCACTCAATTAAGTGTAACATGGTCACTTAGATCCAAGACTAGCAAGCTAGCCCAATGGAGTGTCATTTTGTTTAGTGTTATTTAATTAAACATGTGTTAGCTTAATTGTGTGATTAGTTATGTTAAATTATATTATTAGTATGTTAACTATCATGTGAGAATGCAAAGGCAAGGTGAAATGAAGCATTAATGGAAGAGACAAGGTAGACAAGTAGATGGCTCTAATCTTCCCATTTTCAGCAAAGATAAGAATGTAAGGTAATTAAGGCTTTTTGTCCCTTACCCCTTTTGGCATATCATATAAACTAATATTTAATTTGGTTGGGATCTTCAGATGCACTATTTTAATGTATTTTGAATCCAACTATGGATTAGTTTATTGTACTTTGAAGCCTATATAAAGGCTTGAACTCTCATGTAATGATTTTTAGACTTTGATGAATGATATTTGCCTTGAGCACTCTTGCATATTGATCCTTTAGCCTTTCTCTTTGTTGACCAGAGTTAGGTGGTGGAGGAACTTGGTCGGTGGTTAGTCTTCTAAGTCGAGGGTGATTCTTGGTCTTTTAACTATGTTTTACTTCATTTGTTGATTACTTATTTAGTTCTAGTATTGGCCAAGTTTGACTAGTTTTGTGGCTTATTGATTATTAAGTTTAACTCACCTAAATATTGAACTTCACTTGAACTTGGAACACATCATTTTGTATTAGAACTTTGGTTGGAAAGGGGAGTTCTCTAGAATTGGCTATTGCCAAAAATCCTTGGTCAGCATTACATGTTGGATTAAAATTTGTATGCTTTCTTTTCTACTCCACATTTTTTCTATATAGATATTACACTTACACCTTGCGTAAACACCACCCAAAAACACCTTCAACTCAACCCTTACCATGACACATTTTGGCCTAAACACTACCCAAAGAAATCATCCAAACCATGACCATAGCCATACCCAATACACATAATAAATGTCCCATAGAAGTGAATCATCTTCTCAACCCCATCCTTGGCAATTTGGATACCAAAAACTCCAAGGTGAAATCCATGAACTTAGAGAACAACTAGCCCAGTCCTACAACTTGTGAAAAACCAAAACTAAATATAAAACCCACCTCATCAAACCCAAGCATCATCACCTTCATCTTATCAACCCTACCATCATCGTAGACCATCTAAACAATCACCTCCACCAGTATTCTATTAAAAAGAAATACTTATTTCTAGTGAGTCAAGTGATAATGAGGGGATTAGGAGAAGAAGAGGACTTATGGGTGATGACCATGACTTGAAAATTAATATCCTGGAGTTTGAAGGAAGCCTTAGCTTGGATGATTTTATTGATTGGCTATATGCCATTGACAAAGGTGTTTAAATATAAGGGATATTTCAATGAGAAGAAGTGTAAGGTGACCATATTGAAGTTTAAAGACTATGCCTCCTTATGGTGGGAAAATATTAAGAAACAAAGAAGTAGAAAATGGAAGGATAGAGTGAGATCATATGAAAAACTTGAGAAATTACTCAAGAAGAGGTTTTTGTTAGAGAATCATAGGCAAGAACTATACCTAAAACTTCATAAACATAAGAAAATAGTACATTAGAGAGTTTGAGAAGTTCATGATAAGAAGTGAGTTGCCCAAATTGAATAAGCAAACCATTGCTAAGTTCCTTGAAGGTTACAACAAGATATTGCTGATATGGTGCAACACCCACAGATAAGTTCAAGGGTATTTTAGTCCTTTTTCTAGTTTTTAAATTCGGTGATTAATGATTTTTAAGGATACACACCTATGTATAGAGGTATACACAATTGTATATGGTCAACAAAAAGTCATTAGTGAACCAGATTATGATCATGATGAAACAAGAGGTTACCTTAATTATGTAACTAGACACATGGTCGTGTTGGTCTATACATGTTAGTGTATTGCATCCTAGAGATCAAATAAAAATGCAATAACTTTAACTCTTTTTCATTACTTTCATAACCATAAAAAGCATAGTGTGAGTCTAGCTATCACCAGAATCATTGTAGCCATGTAAAGGAAACATTTTCACTAGAGTCCAAGTATGTTTCGATACATAATCTAGAAAATTTTGAAATGTTGAAATGTTGAAATGTAGCCCTTGTTTGATCATGAAAATTTTGAAATGTTTCTATTATATACATAATCTAGAGATGTTTAGATATAGTAGTGATGATTTTGTTAAAGGTGATATGCGAACATGAAAAGTTATATACATGCCTAATCTAAGGGAAGATATATGTGCTCTGTGGTATGAGACATGAATATTTTGTTTTGATTTGATCAATGCTTTGGAGTAATGTGTGTGCTCTGTGATTAAATAAATCATGTGAAAATTATGCCTAATATGTATAGAGACTTTTATATGTGCCTTAGAAAAAGTAATCTTGTTGGAATTATGATCGAAGAAGCATAAAAACTGTAGGGTACGATTTCTAAATCATGACACATGGTCATGTATGGACTTATACACAACCGTGTGTTATTATAAAAATTTTAAAAGTCTAAAAATCTCATACTCATTTTGAGGGAAGATATGTATAGTCGTATGGTATAGGACACACGCCCATGTATGGCTTTCCAAAAATGGATGATATGTGTCAGAAGACATATGGATCATCGTGCATAAAAGTGTGTCTAAGTCAACTCACCAAGCGTTTATGTTCTATGCACAATCGTATGCTAAGTGAAATATGCTTGTGTGTATGGGTTAAAAGACACACAAGTATGGGTAAAGAAGTACACAAACATGTACCCCTAGACAAAGACAAAAGATGATTATTCCCATATATATGGGTTAAAAGACATGAGGAGAATGGTCTTTTGGTTACTCAACTTTCATCAGACATATAGTTTTATTATTTGTATTATCAGTTTTATTATTGTCATTATTGCTAGTATTTCTAGACAAATGATATCATATGAGTATTGATTAATAAATTATTTTTATTACATCACCTTTTTGCACGTTTTATAATTATGATCATACATTAAAATTTTCAAATAGTTACGCCTTTTTTGGAATATTCCTATCAGAAGTATATACTTGGAGAAAAGTGTTACATTTATGGTATTAGAGTATGATCTAGAACCCAAAAAGGTGAAAAGTTTAATGTGTTTGAAAAATGCATATAAAGTCAAGTAAGAAAGTAGCCTATCTTGCAATGTTGACTACCCCAACAAGCTTACCACTGTAAGTATAATATACCTGCTTCTAGATTAAAGTAATATATGCCTAAAGGTTATTCTAATTTCAAGATAAAAAGATCTAGGAGATTAATTAAGGATGCCTTAAAGGTCCCTAGTCAAGAAAAGAGCCAAAAGATTCGATATACTAGTTATGCCCTCTATTGAAGTACTATCATTAGCCAGATTATGGAAGAGGTTTTGAGACAGAACAAAGAAGTGTCAACTAGTATGGGGTATCTAACCTGAACCTCACAGATGCTAGAGTAACATTCAAATAAAAAGGCACCCTTATAGTAAAGTAAAGGGAGTGCAACAGTACCTTGAGTAAAGATTAAAGGTAGCAGCAGAAGACAAACATATCTTATTTACAGCCTGTCTAGATGTCATCAACCCTCAAATTTTAAAGGTAACGTAGTGTTAAAAGGATTACTAGCTATGGAATGGTTAGAGGTAATGAAAGATTCATGACGATCTACTCAATGATGGATGCTAATAAGATACAATACGCACGCCAGTCTCCTGCTGAAAGATGACACTAAGGTTTGATGGCAGACATTATGTAAGACCCGTCGAGATTTAGATATGTTATAGGTAGACTTCAAATAGGTCTTTGAGTTTGAGTATGTTTCAGTTGATATCATGTATGTAAAGGCCTAAAAATTCCTCAATTTGAAGTAGAGGAATATGTAAGCTAAACTCATTAACCTAGTATGCTCCTAGTGTGACTAATTTAGAAAGAGGCAAATTGGTTGTATTCATGGAAAGACTAAGGCTAGACATAGCCAAAGATGTGATAATAGGAGATAATCCTCTGAAGACTTTTTTAGAAGCCCTTGATCAAGCCCCCTCCCCATGGGCTTGATCTGAGACATAAGGTAGTGCATTAGGGATGGCAACGGGGAGAGGCGGGGAGGGGATATCAATCCCCGTCCCCGTCCCCGTCCCCGTTACGGGGATAACAAATAATCCTTGTCCCCTTCCCATGAAGGAAAATCCCCTCCTCATCCCCTCCCCGTCCCTGCGGGGAAAATCCCTTCCCCATACCCAAGTCAATAAATTTTAATTTCTGAATATTTTATAAATATATACTTTTCAATGGTGCATTATTAATAATTCTAATAATCAATAAATAAATTTTACGAAACTACAAAAGAGTACCTTTTTTATTAGAATGAAATTAATTAAACAAAAATATATCAAAGAGATCTCACAACTTCTGTATAATGTTCCACCTTTTATAGAAAATATTTAAATCTTTCAAGCACATTTTCTTGTAATATAAAATAAAAATGTATAATTAAATGTCCAAATCATTGCTTCATACATTGACATTGCCAATTCCATCACACTATGAAGTTTGAAGAAATAAGAAAACAATTAGGCAATATCTACCGGTAGCACTTTTAATGTGTTGAAAATCATCATACTCAAAGACATCGCCATTAACAATAACTGGAATAAACAATGCTGCTACAACATCAACAATCTCACTCTACTTAGTTGGATCCCTTTGCCTATCTGTTACTTTTCTACAAACTTTTTCAAGAAAAATACATGTCACAACTGAAAAATCTAACAATATGCAATAATCAATCTCTTCATTAGTAGCTCTTCTTGTTGATATCATCATTAATTCTTCTTGTTGATACAAAGCAATATTTTAAAAACTAACCTGCAATAATCAATTTTAAATGCAAAATTAATTTAAAAGCAGCTTAATAGGAAATACTAACGAATTTGTAATTAAAAATATTAAACTAATTAAAATATACTAGAAAATTGAAATCCACTTACATGCCAAACATCAAAGTTGGACAGTGAAACTCAAATCCATGTCATCAATTTTCAACTACAACACGTAAACAAATAGGTAATAAATTCTTGCAATATTTTAAAAACCAATATTTTATAGATTAATGAAAAATACTTACTATCTTCTAAATCATTATCATCGTAGATTGTTGAACAAGACTCTTTACCTTTCAAAAAAATAAAAAAAATTAAAAACAAAATCTAATCATTATTAACTTTATATTAAAGTTAATAAAAATTCATTTTATTATCTTTTAGGTCAGCCCATAACCAATTTTGAGAACACATCAATGCCTCCAATGTACCTGAATGAAGTCTATTGCGATGTGGACTTATTACCTTTCCAACAGTGCTAAAAGCAGACTCAAAAGCAACAGTAGAGACTAGAATAACAAGAATATCTCGAGCAATCCTCTGCAAGGTTGGATATTTAGGCTCATTTAACTTCCACCAAGTTAATATATCAAAGTCTGGACTCCTAGGTAGAAGTTGCTCCTCTAAATAACATTCCAATTCTGACTTTCTCAAGATATTACTTGATTCTTGTTTAATAAACATATCAAAATCTGCTAGATACTCTTCATCACCACAAAAACTAGATTGAGAAGAAGATGAAGCAAACAAAGTTTGACTTGTACTACTTCCATGCTCCGGTTAATATTCATAAAGCAAATCATGACAATACTGTTAAATTCTAATTATTTCATCTTTGCCATCATCTCCATATATCAAAGGAAAGAAATAATCTAACAATTTCATTTTGAATCTAGGGTCTAAAACAATAGCCACCCCCATAACACCATGAATCACACTCCAATACTTGTTTAATTTTTCAATCATTTGTGCAGCCATCTTCTTTATCATGACATTCTCACCCATAAGCCATTTTGTCAAATGAATTTTGATTTGACAAATTTTAGGAAAATATTCATTTGCAGTCAGAAATTTAGTACCAGAGAATAGTAGAGTGACATTGTAAAATATTTGCAATTTCCCATAAATATCTTGTGCCAAGTCCCATTCTTCTTCCATTGGTAAACATTTATATTGTGGCTCATGAAGCTTTAACCGACAAAAAACTTCTTTGTAAATCAAAGCAGTATTAAACATAAGATAAGTTGAGTTCCAACAAGTCTTACAATCAAGAGACAACTTCTTTATACTTTGAATGCCCAATTGATTGACTACTTCATCAAATTTTTGCTCCCTTTTAGGTGATGCTCTCCAAAAGAAAACACTCTCTTGAATCTTTGTAATTTCATCACTAATGACAGACAAACCATCTTGAACAATTAAATTGAGAATGTGAGCACAACAACGCATATGAAACAATGAACCATAAAGCATAAGTGATGAACGTGGCAATTTATTCAAGATATCATCAATAATTGCATCATTAGTGGAACAATTGTCCACAGTTAATGTGGATAACTTTCTATCAATATTCCACTCATAAAAGTAATCGACCAATACCTCAAAAATCACATCTTTTGTATGTGGGACAGGAACATAAACAAACCTACAATTCAAATAGAAAATTGTTTACTAAATACATATATATATATATATATATATATATATATATATATATATATATATGTATGTATGTATATATTAACAAAATATATTAAAAGACATTAAACATAAAAAAAAAAAATTACCTTAGAAGTCTATTTTGTAACTCTCATTTGTTATCGATAAAGTAGGCTGTAATAGTCATGTACCCTTTGTTTTGGTTGCTTGTAGTCCATAAATCACAAGTGATTGCAATTCTCCCTAAATTTTTGTTTAACAATTTCATTGTCTTGCCCTTTTCAACATCATAAATGTTCATTATGTCCTTTTTAATGGTGTTTCTAGAGACCATCTTGAACAAAGGTTGAATGGTGTTACAAAATCTCCTAAACCCACAATGATCTACTATGCTTAAAGGATATTTATGCAGTATAATCATATTTGCAAGGTCTTTTCTACCTGCCTCTTGATCAAACTGATAAGTGGATAATGTCAACTTATTATTCTCTCTATGGGATCCCACAAGCAACTTCTGTGATACATCATGGTATTTTCTCTTTGGACAAATTTTATGATGATCATGTAAATGTCTAGTGCCATTTTTCCCCCATTAACCAATTGTTTGTGGCAATAGTTACACTCCGCTTTGTCTTTTCCATTAACATTTACTTTCTTGAAATGTTGCCATACAATTGATTTACACCTTCCAGTAGGATCAGTAACAAGAGAGTTGTCAAGTGCATTTTGAAGAGGGCTTGAATAAGGACTATCCAACTTCTGACTTGATTTATTAATTTCATCAACGGGCAATTGCATCTAATTACTTCCTACCGGAGTTGCAATATGAGGACCACTTTTAGAAGATGTTAGTTTTTAAAAGGATTGAGAATTTTGCATGTTCACATCTTCAATGTTTTTTCTTTTACTAACCAAAGAGTTTTCAGCAGACATTTCTATCAAATAGTCCAAAATTTAAAATACAAGTTAATATAGAACATAAATATTAAAACCCATAATGCGAATTACAATCAATAAACTTTACTTATACTAAAACTAAGTTCAAAAAATTTGGATCAAATACAAGCACTTAAACAAGATAATTATAACACACAAGTCACTTAAACAGAATGTGGATGTTTCATAAAATTCTTATAAAGGACAGTTGAAATTTGAACAAAATTATTGATTTATGATACAGTACAGAAGTATGCAACTCTTTATGCCACACTTTCCAACAATTTCTTGTGAGAATGTTTTTTCCATACTAATCTTTTTCCACCCTTGAAGTGTAACAGTCAATTTTCTCACCCATTTTCCAATTTTGTTAATAAAATCTGTCAATTTCTATGATAAACTCATCGTAAAGATGAGATTATCATTTAGTGGCTCACTTTAAATTTTTTACTTTAATGTGAAAAAGATACAGTTACTTGTATATCCTTTATTTAAAATTACCAATGTCTTTCTTAGAGCAAGGTTTAAAAAACGACTACCCTGAATGATTTTTCACTCAATTGAATAAAACCCACCTCATTGCAATTAAAACTAACAGTAATAACTATTATTGTTTGGCCTTGTATCAGGGTAACTTGTCATTAGAACTTCACTTTTCCTCTCCTATTTTTGCCTTTTTAAATTTATATGCTCCTGATATCTTACAGGTGGATTTAATGCACATCAAACAATTAGCTGCTCCACTGTTAAAAGTTGAAATGTTTACACAGGTAACATCATAATATAAAGGAATTGTAAGCATAATTAGATAAAATAAAAACAAAATCCAGCAAGCAAAAAACCAAAGCAGCTAAAAAAAATATAGATTGCACAACAATTAGAGCTTCTATTACACACCCAAGGAAATATTTCTTTTCCAAGAATAATTTCTATGTGGCACCCAGGAAACTATATAAATTATTCTTTTTTTGGGAAAAAAATGTTGAAGGAAATATATTTATATCAAAAACTAGCTACATGCATGCCAATGCAATCATGGAAGGAAGAAACTTACCTCTAACTACAAGACAAAGAAGCTTTGGCTGGTAGAGGGAGTACGCAATGCAGTTGTGGAGTGAAAAATGGAAGCTTTGGCTGGGAGAGGGAGTGTGCAGCTGTGGAGTGAAAAATGGAAGGAAAAAGAGATTTAGATTTAAGGTTAAAAGATGGGTGACAATTTTGTAATAAAAATTATTAAGGTTATAGTTTTTAGTAAATATATATGTGATTTAGGGTAATTTTGTAATAACATTAAATTTAATTAATTTGGTGCATTTGCATTTTATGATAATGAGATTCTAGGGTTTTTTTAATATATTAGATTAATAGTTCAGAAATTAGTAAAAACTGATAATTGATAATTCAAAAATTAGTAAAATTAAAGTTATGATTTTAATAAATCATATTGTAAAAGTTTATAGAATTTAATAGTTTAAAAAAAATTATTGATGGCAATAAAAATGGTTGTGATAGAGATAGAAATTGCCATCCTTACAGTGTATAGCTAGAGATAAAAAGTTATCAAAGGAGTCTATATCACTAAACCCAGTGTAGAAACAAAGTTAACTGATTATTGATGGCAATAAAAATGGTTGTGATAGAGACAATACATGTAAAAGGTCATTCCATCCTAAGAATAAAAAGAATAAGAAGGGTACAAAATAGAGAAAAAAGGAGTAATCCAAACACGATGGTTTCCTTACATGTTACAAATATGGTAGGAGACACATCGATAAGTGTTTAGCTGAACAGAGGGTGTGTTACAAATATAAGCAGCCAGGGCATTTTACTAAGTAATGTACAACCCTAACTGTAGTGTCAACCCCTACAAAGTAGATAGTTAAAGGTGAACAGGCTTGAGTATTCATAAATATTCAAACATAGGTAAATGCTAGTTCTACAGTTGTGACAGGTCAGTTATTATTTTATTCTTATCCGTTATATGCTTTAATTAACTTTGGTTCCATACATTGTTTTATTCTTAAAAGCATAGTTGAAAGACTAAAACTAGAGCCTTTAGTCATCCCTCTGATTAAAATAAAGATACCAGATGAGGACTAGGTTCATAATAGTTTAATGTTGGTAGAGAAGATAGTTTTTTTGAGAGGTTATGTCATGGACATGGTAATAATAAACATGTTAGACTTCGATTTGATACTAAGTATGGACTTTCTGAATAGACATAGAGCAAAAATAGATTGGAGGAAGAAGAAAGTTAGATTTAGTATAGATAAGGGTGAACAGTTCATATTCGAAAAGGGTCGTATCCTCAATATGATGATTAGCAATATTAAGGCTAAAAAGATGTAGAGTAAGAGGTGTATGGCGTATTTGGTACATGTGGTTCAAAAATTAGTAGAGATAATTTTGAGATAAAAGACACTCTAGACCGAGCCACTCCAAAGGATTGAATCACAAGAGCTAACGAAACAATTATAGGAATTACTAGATAGTGGATTCATCAGACCGATCCACTTACCATAAGGTGCACCAATTCTCTTTGTAAAGAAAGATGGATCGATGAGGATGTGTATTGACTATAGTGAGTTGAATAAGGCAACAATGAAAAATAAGTACCTACTACTAAGGATTGATGATTTATTTGACTAGTTCAAGGTTGTCTTAGTATTCTCTAAGATATATTTGAGTTTAAGGTATCACCAAGTTAAAGTACCAAAGTAAGATATACCCAAGATTGCCTTCAGAACTAGGTATAAACATTAGAAGTGTATGGTCATGCCCTTTAAATTGACCAATGCCTTAGTAATATTTACAGACCTTATAAACAGGGTATTCTATGATTGTCTAGGTAAGTTCTTGGTGGTATTCATGGATGACATCTTGGTATACTTTAGAACTTGAGAGAAATATGAGTAGTATTTGAGATTTGTGTTCCAAAGGTTGAGAGAGAGACAATTGTTTGTAAAGTTCTCTAAATATGAGTTATGACTAGATAGAGTGGCATTTCTAGGTCATGTGGTTTTAGTAGCTAGCATATCAATGGACCTCAGCAAAATTGAGATAGTGCTAGAATGATAGAGGCCTAAGACAACTAAAAAGGTCAGGAGTTTTCTAAGATTGGTAGGTTATTACAGATGCTTTATTGAAGGATTTGCCAATTAGCTCGACCTTTCACAGAGTTGACATGCAAAGAGATTCCTTTTAAATGGTTAGAGGCTTAAGAGTATAGTTTTTAGGAATTGAAACAGAGATTGCCTTCAACTCCCATCCTTGCCTTACCAAAGGACGACATACATAGATGCCTCACATTAGGGTTTGAGAGCAATACTGATGCAAAAAAGGAAGGTTAAAACTTATGCTTCCTATTAATTAAAAGAGTATGAGACTAAATACCCCACTTACGATCTTAAGTTAATAGTTGTGGTATTTGCACTTAAGTTATGATGACAGTACCTATATGGGGTAAAGAGTAACATTTACATGGATCATAAGAGCCTAAGATATTTTGTCACCCAAAGGAACAAAACATGAGATGAAGATGGTGGTTAGAGTTAGTACAAGACTATGATTGTGAGATTAAGTACCACCTAGACAAAACCAATGTAGTTGCAGATTTTTTTAGTAGAAAAGTATTCTTATCACATATTATTGCTCACTACGAGTTATAATAGGAGTTTGTGAAAGAACAGATTGAGGTAATTATAAGATAGTTAGCAAGTTTCTAGATTCATTTGACCATTTTAGATGAGATCCATGTAACATAGACTTTAGATGAGGGATGTCTATAGATTAGATAGAAGATGGTCGAGAATGCTTAGACTGAGTTCAATATGGTAAAAATCATCTTGAGATTTTAAGGGAGGATATGTGTTCCTTAAAAGCATAGTTTGAGAGATAAGATCCTAGCAAAGACATATAGTTCCTTTTACATGACCCACCCTAGGAGTGTAAAGATGTATTAGGATTTGAGGAAGATGTTTTTGTGGCAGGAATGAAGAAAGACATTATAGATTTCATGGCTAAGTGTCTTGTGTGTTAGCAAGTTAAGGCTAAACATCAAAGGCCATTTGGACTTTTATAGCCCTTTAGCATTTCTAAGTGGAAATAAGAACACATATTAATGGATTTTATGGTTAGATTGTCAAGAGTTAGAGGTGGCTATGATGCATTATAGGTTATAGTGGAGACACCAAGTTGGCACATTTCATAGCAGTTAAAAACACCATAAGTACTGATAAGCTGGTTTAGAGTTATAAGAGGGAGATTATTAGACTTCATAAAGTACTTAGGATAATAGTATCAGATTGAGACACCAAATTTGTCTCAGCATTATGAAAAAGTATGCAAAAATCCTTAGGTATGAGATTGACATTCAATAGAATATATCATCCCTAAATCGATGGATAAACTAAAAGAGTCAATTAGATGATCAAGGACATGTTGAGAGTTTGTTGTCTGGATAGAGGAACACGTTGGATGGATATATTGCCATTGGTGGAGTTTACTTATAATAATAGTTATCATACAACTATCAATATGGCTCTTTATGAGGCTTTATATGATAGAAAATATAGATCATCGTTGTACCTGAAAGAGATAGAAGAGAGAGATACCTTAGCTCAATCATTAGGAGCTAACCTAGAAGATGATTAATGATGTGAGAATGATCAAAGAGAGGATGAAGTAAGCTCAAGATCATTAGAAGAGTTACATAGATAAGAAGATATGTTATCTTGAGTTTCAAGTGGGTGATAAGATGTTTGTCAAAGGAGCCCATTACAAACATGTTATTAGATTTGACAAGAAAGGTAAGTTAGCACCGAGATTTATGAGACCTTTTAAGGTATAGGAACATGTAGGTAAGGTTGCCTATCGACTTGTGTTACTAGCAAACATGGATCATATTTATAACATGTTCCATATATTGTTATTATGTAAGTACATCAGTGACTCTACCTATATGCTCAGTGTTAAGGATATAGAGCTAAAGAATGATCTGATCTATAAGGAACATCCAGTTCAGATATTAGATTGATAAGTTGAAGAACTCAGACATAAGTAGATTCTTTAGAGAAATCATTGAGTTGAGGAAGCCATGTAGAAGATTAACTATTATATGCAGCAAAGGTTCCCATATCTGTTCAAGTGAATTTCAATGATGAAATTCATATTAGAAGGGGAGGATTGTGCACCCATAAATAAGCCAAATAAATTTTAATCTTTTTCCTAGTTTTTAAATTTGGTAAGTAATGATAATCAAGGATATATGTTTGTATAAGAAAGCATACACGACTGTGTATGGTTAGCAGAAAGTTAATTAATACACTAGATTATGATCATAGAGAAACAAAAGGTTGCCTTAGTTATGCAACTAGACACATGACCGTGTATCATCTATATATACCTATGTATCATGTCTTGGAGATAAAATAAAAACACAATAACAATAGAAAGCAAAGAGTATGAGAAAGAAAAAGGGTATTTTTGTTACCCATCAAGCTACCAGTGATCACCAAAATCACTGTAGCCATACAAGAGAAACGTTTTCACTAGAGTCTAAGTAAGTGAAATGGCTTCCCTTGTTTGATCATGAAAATTTTGGATTTTTTTTGTCATATACATGATCTAGGGATGTTTAAATATAATAGTAATGATTTTGTTAATGATGATATACGAACATGAAGAGTTATATCCATGCTTAATCTATTGATTGTTTGAATGTTTAGGTATTAATTTCATTAATGCTTTAGAGACATGTATGTGTTTTTTGATTAAATAACTAATGATAATATCATGCCTAAGATGTGTAGCAACTTCTATGTGTGCCTTAGAAGAAGTAATCTAGTTGGAATTACAATTGAAAAAACCTAGAAATCTTAGGGTGTGATTTCCAGATTGCAACAAATGACTATGTATGACCCTATACATGACCGTGTATGGCCTTTTACATGTCTATGTGTATAACTTTTTGTGCTCGTTCTGAGGGAAGATATGCCCTGTGTATAGCTTTCTAAAAATGGATGATATGCGTCAGGAGACATATGGCTTGTACACGTGGATCATTATGCATGGGAGTATGTCTAAGTTAACTCCTTCTATGCACTACCGTGTGTTGAGTGACACGCGCCTATGTATATGGATAAGGAGACACACAGGTATGGGTGGAAAAACACACAACTATGTGCCCTAGACAAAGACAAAAAATGATTATTCCCTTAGGTTATAAGCATAGAAAGGAAGAGTTAAGTAAGAAGAATAATAAGCTATTAAAGGATAAAAAATTCAAGAAAGACATAAATTAGGTGTTCAACTATGTGGATGATGGCACAAACTTAAATTGAGTCAAATCTGAGTCAAAAGTGGCTAGTGTCACACAATTAGATAGTCACTAGCTATATACGTAAGTGACGGTAATTGTGGAAACAATAGGGTTGGATACCCATGGATACATCATGCACTCAGCACTAAGACATGCAACCTTCTAGTTCATTTCAAGTATGTATAGTAAAGATGTGGCTTTTAGATATTTCTCATGTGATTCACAGGATGCACCACATATATACCCAAGGTAATGACCATTTCTAGATGGTTATTTAGTAGTTTTGATCAGCTTATATGGTAAGAAAATAAGCTACTATCAAAGATTTTTTTATGTGATTAAGATATTCTAGTTCGATAGTCTAATAACTCATTTAACATGTGCGCAAGGCACAATAGTAGTTTTCACTAGGGCATCAGATATGTCGATTTTAGCTTAAGTCTTCACATCTTTCATGGATGATCTATGTTAGGGCACTAAGGTGTCATAGTGTGACCATATTTAGCTGACAAATGGAATGCAAGTTTTACCATCGGTTATTCATAATAGTTTTGGGTGCCAAAAGGTTACCACTTATTGAGTTTTCCTCATGCATTTCTTTTTGTATGTTTTTAGGTAATAGTAAGTAACAGGGTAGATGGAGGATCCAACGGTCCAGTCAGCAGCTATACAAGGAAAACAACCTTTTGTTTACTCAGCTTTCATCAGACATATAGTTTTATTATTTTTATTATTGTCATTGTTGTTAGTATTTTCAGACATATGATATCATATGAGTATTGATTAATAAAGTATTTTTATTACATCATCTTTTTGTTTACTTTATAATTATGATCATGCATTAAAGTTTTCAAATAGTTTAGTTGTGCATACCTCTTTTAATATATTCCTATTAAAGTTATATACTTGGACAAGGGTGCTACACATGGTAAAGTTACAACCCTATTGCACCTTTGATGATATGTGTAAACTTGTAATTAAAATGGAAAAGCAAAGAAAAAATATGAGACTATTGACCACAAGGACTTTCACCAAAGGGACCTATTTTTCTAAAGGTTCCACTTTAAAGACAAAAGGAATGAGAAGGTAGTAGAACACTTTAAAGACAAACTTGACCTAACAAGATCAAGCCAAAGTGACAAGTAATGCTTTAAGTGCCATGACTATAGATACTTCCAAGCCAATTATCCTAATAAAAGACTGATGACACTTAAGGAGATACAAACAATTGAAGAAGTTTATCAAGGTAAGGAAGACGATGATGATGGGAATGATAATTTGGCCAAAAATGAAAAAAAGGAATAGGTTACAAATGAAATAAATAATGGCAACATATTAGTGCTTAGGAGAGCTTTGCATGTCCAAAATAGTCCTTATGATGATTAATGACTTAATATTTTCCAAACAAGGTACACTATTAATGGCAAGGTATGTTCGATCATAGTTGATAGTAAGAGTTGTACTATTATGGCATCTATAACTTTAGTGGAAAAGTTGAAATTACCTTTCTTGTCGTACCTATAACTATACAAATTGCAGTGGCTAAGCAATAGATTTTGTCTTCAAGTGACAAAAAAAGTATTATTTTCGTTCTCTATTGACAAACATTATATTAATTAAGTTTTACATGATATTATTCTAATGGATGCATGTCATATGTTGTTGGGGAAGCCTTGGCAATTTGATAGGAGTGTGAAGCATGATGGTAGGCAGAATACATAATCATTTTGGTTTAAAGACAAATTTATCATTTTAGCACCCCTTAGCCCAAATTAGCTCGAACAAACACCCACCAAAAGGGTAGAAATTGAGTGAGACAATTGGTTATTGAGTGGTGGCTGAATTGAGAAAACCATTCTTAGGAACAAACTAGTTTATGCATTGCTTGTAGTTGAAAGAAAGAAAGATAAAAAGGTTAGTGCACCTAATCCCTTAGTCCAACCTTTACTTGAGGAGTTTGGTGATGTATTCCCTAATGATCTCCCACCCAATTTGCCACCTATTAGAAGGATTGAACACCATATTAACCTTGTACCCAAGACTCTACTACTTGATAAGGCAATCTATAGGTTCAACCTAATGAAGATTAATGAGCTTCAAAGGCAAGTTGATAAGTTGATTGTAAGAGATTTTGTGAGGGAGAGTATGAGCCCATGCTCGATGTTAGCTTTGCTTATGCCTAAGAAGAATGCAACTATAGGATGTGTGTTAATGGTAGGGTCATAAATAACATCATCATAAAGTATAGGTACTTCATTCCTTAGTTGGATGCCATGTTTAATGAGTTATGTGATGCAATTGGCTTCTCTAAAATTGATCTATATAGTGGATACCATTAGATTTGGATGAGGGAATGAAATGAGTAGAAGATGACATTCAGGACAAAGGGGGATTGTATGAGTGGATAGTTATGTCATTTGACCTTTTTAATGCTCAAAGTACTTTCATGTAGTTGATGAATAAGGCACTCAAACCTTTTATTGGAAAATTTGTTGTTGTATACTTTGATGACATTCTTGTGTATAAAAGAGGCTAAGAAAAACATGTTAAACACTTAAAGGTAATATTTGAGGTATTGAACAGGTAAAAGCTTTATGAAAAATCAGAGAAGTATGAGTTTTTTGTAGGCAGCGTTGTGTTCCCTGGGTATGTCATTTTTAAAACATTCACAGGATGCAAAAAAGCTTTAATAGTTTACCTTCATTCTATAAGAGGTTTCTGTATAATTTCAACACTATTATGGCAGTAATCACCGATTGCATGAAGAAGGGTTCTTTTGAGTGCACTTCAATAATAAGTAAAGCATTTGATGAGATCAAACAAAAGTCATGTAAGACACTCATTCTTACCTTACTCGACTTTGATAAGTTTTTTGAAGTGGAGTGCGATGCAAGTGGAATGGATATCGAGGGAATCCTTAATCTAAGAAGCCCTTAGCCTACTTTAGTGAGAAGCTTAATGAGACCAAGAAAAGATACTCAATTTATAATAAGGATTTCTATGCCATTGTGAGAGTACTTGATCATTAGAGTCACTACTTTTGGCACAAGCAATTTGTATTACATTCGAATCATCAAACTTTGAAATTCTTTAATAGGCAACACAAGATCAATCCAAGACATGCCAAATGGGTAGAATTTCTCCAATCCTTTTCTTTTGTTTCATCTTATAAATAAGGTGTAACTAATATTATTGTCAATTCATTATCAAAAAGACACTTTTTGTTTTCCATTCTTGATGCTAGGATCCTCGACTTCTAAATTATGAAGGAGCATTAATGTGGTGATGATAAGATGATCAAGATCATAGATGAGTATTCTAAATGAGCTCATGGAGACTACATGGTACAAAAGGGATTTTTGTTCAAGGGTAATTGATTATATGTTTGAAAGGGGACTTATCAAGAAGTATTAATAAGAAAGATTCACGGTGGAGATTTGGTAGGTCACTTTAGTGTTCACAAGACCTTGGAGATGCTAAAAAAATGCTTCCATTGGCAAAAGATGTTAGAATATGTTCAAGCCATCATTGCAAGGTGTGGTACTTGTTAAAGGGCTAAAACACACTTCAAACTAGGGCCTATAGGCCTTTATCTATTCTAGAGTTGTCTCGGGAAGATGTAAGCATGGATTTCATTACAAAGGGGTAAAGACTTCATCATGGTGGTAGTGGATTGCTTTTCCAAAATGGCTTATTTTACTCCATGCAATAAGATGGATGATGTAAGTAAGGTGGCAAATTTATTCTTTAGGGAAGTAATAGGATTGCATAGAATTCCAAGGACTATTGTATCCAATAGGGATACCAAGTTTTTTAGTCACTTTTAGAAGACATTATGGAGCAAACTTGGCATAAAGTTCTTATTTAGCACTTCTCATCTCCCTCAAACCAATGTCCAAATAGAGGTGACAAATAGAACCTTAGGCACTCTTTTGAGAACTATGGTGAATCAGTATCTTAAGGATTAGGACTTGAAATTGGCTTATATCAAGTTTGCATACAACCGGGCTCCAAGTGCTACAACTAGCCATTCTCTTTTTGAGGTAGTTTATGGGATTAATCCAACCACTACTCTTGAACTAACCTCTTTGCCCATTGATTTCTAAGTTCATAAGGATGCACAAGAAAAGGTGACGACAATAAGGAAATTCCATGAAGGCATTAAGGGAAAAATTGAGAAAGCAAATGAAACATACTAGAAGAAGGCCAATAAACATAGGAAACCTTCCCTATGTCAGCCTTTGGACTTAGTAAGGTTGCATTTGAGGAAGGAAAGGTTTCCATCCAAGCGGAAAAGTAAATTAGCCCCTAAAGGGGATGACTTATTTGAAGTTATTGCAAGAATTAGAGACAATGTATACGAAGTGGCAATTTTAGATGAATTTGGTGGAGTCCTAACAACTTTCAATGTGAAGGATTTAGCTTCATACTTGGATGATGAGAACCTCTCGAATTTAAGACTAAATCCTTCTCAGCTTGGGGAAGATGATATGAATCTGGTCCATGCTCTCTAATCAAACACCAATACTTCAAGCTCCACCAACAACATCCAAACCTAAGTCGTATCCTTATACCACCTGACACTTCAAGCATCAATAGTTTCAAGCCACCTAATTGCATGCAACATGGTCACTTGGGTCCAAGACTAGCAAGCAAGCCCAATAGAGTGTCATTTTGTTTAGTGTTGTTTAATTAAGCATGTGTTAGCTTAATTGTGTGCTTAGTTATGTTAAATTCTATTATTAGTATCTTAACCATCATGGGAGAATGCAAAGGCAGAGCCAAATGAAGCATTAATAGAGGAGACAAATGGGCCATTCCAAGCTTCCCATTTTCAGCAAAGACAAGAATGAAAGGCAATGTAGACTCTTTGTCCCTTCCCTTTTTTGACATATCCTATAAACTAAGATTTAGCTTGGTTAGGATCTCTAGATGCACTATTTTAGTGCATTTTGAATTCAATTGTGGATTAGTTTATTGTATTTTGAAGCCTATATAAATGCTTGAACTCTCATGTAATGTTTTCTAGACTTTGATGAATGATATTTACCTTGATCATTTTTTGCATATTGATCCTTTAGCCTTTCTCTTTGTTGACCAAAATTAGGTGGCGGAAGAATCTTGGTCAGCGGTTAGTCCTTTAAGTCGAGGGTGGTTCTTGGTCTTCTAACTTTGTTTTACTTCATTTGTTGATACATATTCCTATATATGACACTTCTTGCACTCTTGTTGCCAAATGGTTTTATGGACAACCATGGGATTAAAAAGGCAATTTGGATGGCAAAGGAGAGAAGAAGGGAGCAATATAACAAACATATAAAAGTTATGTGAGTTCTCCCAACCCACTTTCTATCCTTATAAGCATTCATTTACACGAACTACTCCTTTATAAGTTGGAGGTACTTTCGGTAGTAGAATGTAATTTTTCTTTCATGTTTTTGGCATGGTGAGATCTTTTGGATGATGGCTTAATCATTTCTATTTTTTCTGTGTATCAAATTAAAATACTTAATATTAGAATAGGTTGTCATATAAGTAAACATGAAAGGCATGTTGTAGTCCCTTGGACACAAATCAATACTAGGGTTTAGATTTTAGTCCAATGAAGTTGGGATGCTAATCATGCTATGGAGATTTGATAATTATGGATTTCTTTTAGTTATAGAAACCAACTTTAATAACATGGTAAACTAGTTGCTTCATTTCTCAAAGCTCTTTCGCATGTTTGAATGTGTATATGTGTGTGTGTGTGTTATGCACATTTACACATTTTAATTGTATCCTTTTTCTTCACATTTGTAAGCACTTGAAGATATAAGTCAAACATAAAATACTTAATGTTGGTTGTCCATAATATATGGATTCTTATGTTACTTATAAATTTTTTTTAAATTTTAATTATAGAGAGAGATTAGCATAATTAAAAGTCTAGTTTTTTTCTTTGAATCATATGGATGATCTTAAGATAATTGTAATTAGGACATAATCAATATCAATGATTATATTTTGAGAATAAATTTTTTTATTATTAATATTGTTGTTACTATTATTAATATTTATTATTGATATTATATTTTAGTGACAACCAGTAAATATTATTCTACCGACAAAAATATTCATCGTTGATATTGTATTTAGTGACTGATAAATATTAATATAACGATGTGAATACTCATTATTAATATTATGTTTAGTGATCGAATATACTATTATAACGATGATAAAATATAATTATTATTTTTTTATCAATAAAAAGATATTGTTTTAGCAACGAAAATTTTTGTTATTATTAGTATTTTTAATAACAAAACTTATATCTCTTATTATCTATATTAATTATGAGAAATTTTTTCTATCATTAAAAGAGCAACGACAAAATTTTTCCTATTATTAAAACTCTTTAGATATGAAAAATAAATTTTTAACCATCATTTTTCTATTTGTTAAAACTTTGGTTTTATTTTTTTGGTCTAATTCAAATAAATCAATTAGTTTTATTTTCTTTAAAGATAAGTTACATTAATTTTTTTTCTTATTTTTTTATTTCTTAATAAGGATATGTTGACCGCTTTTGTAATAACCCAGCAATTTTATTGTCTTTTTTCTCTTTTCTTTATTCTGATCCCTTTTTTCACCAATATTTCCTTCTCATAACTAGGCCATCTAGGTTTTCAAGGTCTCAAGACAACTGTTGCAAAGCTATTTATTATCATTGTTATTATCGCTGCAGGGAGGAATAGCAGTTGTTAATAGACACAGTGGGACAGGTTGCATGTTGCATAACATCACAAGTGAATTTAAGTGCATCCTTCACCTTAATTGTTCATGTAACGCTATCATTTGAACAGAGCTCAAAGCTCCAAAGTTCCTGACTGAAATAAATTGAAACCTAAACCAATTAAGATTGAATAAAAAAAGCGTTCAAAATCATTCTCCGGTTTGGGCTTGAATATAGACTATTCAAACCCAAAGCCCAAATGAGTTTGAAAAGCCTGTTATCAAATCTCCAACCAGAAAAGCCTGTTAAAAATAATACAAGGAAATTTTTTTTGGAAAGTAAAATAATACAAGGAAATTGTTATAATAATTATTAGGTCCGAGTTCACCCATGTCAGGTCGATCTGATCCAAATGCAAAAGAAACTGCTAAAAAGCAGTTGGGAGGCAATTAGACTATTATAAATACTTCTAAAAACTGTCTCTTCTTAATAAGAACACAATATTACAAAATAAAAAAATTTTCTTCTCCTAGGAATCAAAACATGCATAAACCATGTTTCCCTTATATATAGAATACAGGCAGTGAAGGAATGCAAATGAGAGCATAGAAATTGGCTTACGTTAGACCCTCAGAGCATATGCAAATCAACAACGTGAACAAAATTGGAAATCTAGGTACACTTCCTATTTTACTGAATTACAGAGTATGCACAATTTTGGCACGTTTGTATGATATTGTTCAACATTGGTATTAGAGCATAGATTGTGTGTATGTCAATGATTCTATGTTTTATATAACTTGAATTCTATAATTTTTTTATTAGAACTTTATTAAATTTGAATTTTTAGGCATGAATTAAATTCAACCAAATTACATGAAATTGAAGGTTAGAAACATGATATTATTATGCCTAGATATGTTTTTTTTTTTTTGTGAATTGGGTTAAAAATCACATAAAAAACAGCCCCGAATTGACGGATTCAAAGACCAAATTGAAGACCAAAGCCATAATGTTCTTGTTGTTGTATTGTTGAATTTCAGTGACATTGGTGCCAACTATTGGTTTGAATAAGACGGTCATCATAAAAGCTACAAAAACCCTAAATTGTTGTTGTTGATTGTCAGCCTGAATCAATGAATTGAACATAACCCATTTTCGGGTTCTTTGGCAATTCATAGGTTGTAATCGAGTTGAGAAAAATTGATTACTCGACCCATTTTGTCAACAAGTCAACTTGTTGAGTCAATCAAGTGACTCAAACTTGTCAACATCCATCTAGTTGGTTGACTGGTCAACAATCAACGGTTGTGGTCAACATTGGTCAACAATCATTGGTTGACTGGTCAATGACGCTCAATCAATGATAATCAACGACAACAATCAATGGTAGGTTTTCTTGGCATGTGAAGGCATGTGGCAAACATCTGCCAACGTGTGGAGGCACATGTAACACATGTCTGACATGTAAACCTACGTGTATGCACTGTTTCAGCTCGTGAAGGCACGTGGGATGTCGTTTCAATGTGTGGGACCATGTTTTAGAGCATGACAACCTGTGAAGCACTGTTTTAGGTGTGTCACAACACATGATAGCTTCCCTTCAACACGTGACAACTTTTTAATGCTCGAATGACACATGGAATAAATTCTATGGGTCTTACAACACGTGAAGACATGTAATACCTCATTGCAACTTATGCATACACGTATCAATGTTTCAAAACACTTGTTTCTAAATCATGCAAGTTTGTTGACTAAGAACCATCATATTCAATGTAAAATGTGACTATTTGATAATCTAATTGTGTATGTTAAAACTATATATATACAATAAAAGATTTTGACCTACAAATAAGTCATATTCTCTTAATTGAAAAATAGATGCTATATAGTCTAATTATATTTATGCATGACTATTAGACTCTCATAATAAATGATCTTGTTTATGACAAGGATACGAAACTTTTGGGATTAAGTAGATACATTGCAGCTTGCTAAAGAGCGACTTATAGTAATGAATGTGATAAAATCCACAGTTTTTATTGTTATTGCCAAATTAACGAAATGTAAGGTGTTTGACCTATCGCAAATTACATAAAGACTTTATTATGAATAAAGTGACTCTAAGAATGATACGAGTTGATAAAATGGTCCTAGTCATAGTAGTGATACATTTGTTGTATCATATATTATATATTAAATATGAGAATTCTGAGATTGGTAGAATTTAATGAAATTCTCATATAGGATTATACAAATAACATGTCTTTACAATAGTATGACTGTGAGAAAGAGATCATACGCCTGATTGTGAGAATCGTATGTATACATTAAGTGGTTATTTTAGAAACATTCGTAATCCTGATATTACAATAAATAAGGACATGTCGAATCATGATGAAATTATCATAATGTTGAGCGATCCCATCGAAAATGATGATAGTTCCCACGTGTCGAAGTTGTTATAGATAACTTTATGCAACATATAGGTACATGTTATAGATATGTTCATCGGACTAACCCGACTAGAGGATATCTATATGGATAATTGCTCTAGTGTCTATGGAATAAATCCTCTAAACACTGTGGGTGCATGTGATCTTTTGATGTGAGGTTGCCAAACTGTCTCTATGAGGATTGGTATAGTTTGACACTATCTAACGTACCATGTAATTGGGGTAACTATAAATGTAGTAATCGACTATATTATGAGATACATGAAAGTTATGGTTGATTGAAAAATGATTTGTCATTCTTAAGCACAGGAAAAGATATCTCACATGAGAATACTGAATAACATCTATAATAGCTTGAATATATGGCCACAGTGGGATGAGGTTATAACCTAATCCATGTTAGTCATTGATGTGTATCAGTTCATGTCGAGAAACTACTAAGATAGACATTTTTCTATGTCTCAGCCATGAGAGATATTAGTTGACGAAAAGATTAAATTACATATAATTATGATGTTGTAAAAACTTAAAAGATGTCTATTGACAATATATCATCTAGGTGGCCATGATGTTTTGCTAAAAACCAATCTTGGTCTATGTTTGAATTCGATCTAAATCTAGACATAACCAGTTTGATGAGCTTATAGGTCACACACATATAAGGGTAGATTTAAACCTAGAGACGAGGATTATTTGATGATAATTCTGATTTTTTGGAGAGAGAAAAATCATTGAAAAACTAGGTTTGCCCATTCGGGTTAAAGAACCCAGTTGACCACATTTTATCCAAGGTACACTTAGTGTGCATAGTGTCAACTGACACCATGGAAAATAGAAAACATAGCATGGATAGAGAAAAATTGTCTAGTCATACAAGACTTAAAAACATACTAGGTGGCACATTTGTGTTACCACCCGTGCATCTGTATGTTAAAGGTGTCGAACGTGGTTGATATTCTTGTCATACTCAAACACCAACACATATATAAAATGTGCGTTAAAATAAACAAGATAGACATATTATAGAAAATCCTAGCCACAAGGTTTTTTGTTTTTCTCTCATTCTCTCGTGAACACATTGGTTCAACCGGAAAGCCTTAGAAGTCTCTTCATCTGAATAACCTTTCTTGTGTTCGTGCTTCACATTAATACCATAACGCTATCTCTCGAGGGTTGGATAACATTCAGTCTCAAGCCACATAAAGATTTGGAAGAGCTACTAACGCATGTATGAATCCAAAACATTCTATATGCATTTTGCATATTCATGAATATATGTTTTAAATCAGGTATCCAAGTTAGGGTTTTTAGGATTGTTTGATTTTTAAAATTTTAAATTCCACTACGCTATTGGTTATTGGTACCCTGAAATCCCTACAAATCCTATGCCTCTAGAGTTCGTTCAACTTCTTTTTGTATGTGACTTATAAGTTTTCCATTAAATCAGTAGTGACTAGATTCGTATTAGGTTTCTAACTTGATATCCATTCGGACATAGGCCAAGAGCGACCTTTAGCTAAACATCATGGCCACTCGATTAATGGAGTGTCAACATATAACTTCTTAATCTGTTAGTGATAATGTTGCTCATACAATTTGATATTTTCGTCATATGATATCTTTTCGAGGCTAAGGTATAGATAAAGTGTTTCTCTCAGTAATCCTCATGTTACATAGAATGACTTCTATCAACGACTAGAGAAATATTAGATTGAACATTAACTCAATCTCATTATGGTCGTTACTATTCGTCAAAGGCCCCTAACTAAGATATCGGCTACTCGGGAGTGATGAATCCTTTATTGATCCACCTAGCCTTTATACAAATCTTAATATAGTCACTCACAACCTTTTTGGTAATTTTCTAACCAAACTACATTGTGCTGGTGTCAAATCATACCAATCCTTACATAAGACGGTTGAGTAACCTCAAGTCTAAGGATTACATATATCTTTGTTCACTAAGAGGATATATATTTCATAAACACTGAAGTAACCATCCATATGAAATCTTTTTAATAGGTCAGTCTAGTAAACATGTTTACAAAATACACCTGTGTTACACCAAATTACTAGGAAACAATTTTGACACATAAGAATTGTCATCATTTTTTGATGAGATCGTTCAATATTATGATAACTCTATCACTATTACTCATGCCCCTGGTGATGACAATATCAGAGTTATGAACATTTTTAAAACACCAATTTAATGTGTATATAGGGTTTTCACGATCAGGTGTCAAACAATGATCCCCTCATCACGATTCAACCATTCTTAAGATATTTTTCTAAGCATCTATCAATATGTTTTATAGACAAAGAATACCATAATAAATAACAAATATGACCTTTATTAATAAACTCGTATCATCATAGGGATTGGCTCTAAGGCACTAACCTAAACAATTTTCTAGGTTTTATAGTATAAAATTGCTGGAAAACTCCTCCAAATCCAACATGTCTTCATCAGGGTAAGGTAACATTGCATAAATGTCATCCTCACACCAACACCAACCTTTGAAACACACAATAACACATATCAAAGGTGATTTCATGCAACAATGCAAAACCTAATAGGAATCAACTGAATTTAATAGCTTGTAAACTTTAACAATATCAAGCAAAACTCAAGAACAAAAACTCAATAAATTAATACCAATTTTACATAGTCATGATTTACTACAATTGTGCAACAACACAATAGCAAATCGTATTTCAGATTTTTAACAAATTAATATCAGTACATATTTTGCAACAACATATAGATACAATCAATCAAAACAAGTATAATTTTTATGAAAATACCACTAAACATTAGCTCTAAATTTTTATGAAAATACCACTAAACATTAGCTCTAATATCATTAAAAGGTTTTTGAGTCACCAAAAATTGGCTGGGTAGTGGAATAGACATATAAAATTTTAGAGATAACCCAAAAGACCTATTGATCATGTTTTAGGTTGGTAGATTCATCAAACAAGTTATAGTAAATACAGGGTATTTATAGAACACAATACTTGTGTTAGATAGCTCTTTCTTTCTTTACATAGCTATGTGTACGTTCTCTAACCCACAATGAGGTGGCACCATGATATCCACAAGAAGCACAGATTACAAGGAAACCATCCAATGGAAATCATTTTGTCGAGTCAGTCTAGTGAACACATCTATAACGTGCATCTATATGCTACACCAAGCTATCAACTAATAGTTTCGACACGTGAAAATTGTTGTCACCTTTCAGTGGAATTGCTTAACACTATGATAATCTCTTTACTATTACTTGTGCCCATGGTTAAAGTAATACCAGAATTACAGACGTTTCTAAAATGGTCATATAATGTGTTCATACGGTTCCAACAATCAATCTTTTGATCTCCATTTTGCGATTTTAAAATTCTAAGGGTATATTATTCATATAATCATAATATGTTAATATCATCATGAATGAACAATAAAATATCTTTATTAATAAATAAGTAAATTACAATGTTACAAAAGTCCAAGTTGATTAACCCTAGTGCACTAACCTAACACTTACTACATTGTAATATTCTTATACTATATTCATAGTATTAGAAACCCTATAGACATAGGCATTTTGATTATCCAATCAAATGATGTTAAAATATTGTGACTCATATATTTTCTTATATATCTCTACTTATTTTCTTGCACATCCTAGCAAACCAATTCGAATCTTTTCAAATTATAATTGTTACTATCATAATTTATTTTGTGCAAAACTTTGAATTGTGCACATCAGATGTTTACAAAAAATTGCATAAAAATCATTCAAGAATTATACATACATACATACATACATACATACATACATACATACATATATATATATAATATATATATATATATATATATATATATATATATATATATTTGTGTATAATTTGAGTTGATGATCCATGCTTATTCTTTCCTATCTCGCATATAAAACATCGACAAGTGACATTGCTAACGTCAATATCACTATGTTGGAGATTAAATTGGTGAAATAAAATTACAATATTCTTTGGTGGGATGGTGACTTGTTCCTTTTCTTTCTCTTTTCCTGATTCCTGAGGCCACATTGTTCTCATCTTATTTCCATGCTTTTGGATTTATGAGATCTCTTGTATTGGGGCCCCTTAAAGAATAATAATTGACGGGGCAAAGGCAGAGAGGCACCTTTGTTTAAATGACTTTTGATTCAGCGGACCTTCTCCCACTGACCTAAAAATACCAGGGGCCGTTTGGCATCATCCCAGAATCTCCTTTACCTGTAATGGAATATTTTAAAGCAAGAAAGGAGCTTCAAGTACAGCTTCTTGTTAAAGAGAAAGGCTAGCTCAATAACAATAACCTCTTCTTTCTTTTCTTGTTTTTTCAAATATTAGCGCCACGTATCATCTAAACTCATCAATAATTATATTTCTTTCTTTGAATAATCACATTGCCGAAGAAGCAGATGCTTCTTCTTGAAGGACCCTCTGATCTTCATGTGATATTGGACCCAGTTCTCTTTGGGACCGACATTTTGATCTTATAGTAAAAGCAACATTCTGATTTCTGATACTTACCCAAAAAAAATATTCTGATTTCTGATATATATGTAAACTTCTGCAACTCTTTTTAACTTCATAATTAATACAAATACCTTCTAGCAGTAACACCAGACATTCAGACAATCTTAAACTGAAAGCCACCGTGCCATGTACTTGTTTATTTAATTAATAAGCCTGTCTGTTTTAGACAGCACTAAGCATTTAGATTAATTTTGAGTCCTACAGGGTATTGTTTATCAATTTATGCAGAAAACCAACTCAGAATATTGCATGCCACTCAGATAGCAATGCTTTGGAAATCAATGATTGGATTTTGATTCCAGTGATGAAAAACTCTTGACCCAACCCAAGAAATCTGAAGATCGATCTGATTCCTTAGACTTTTAGGATTGTTGTTGGCCAATGTGGCTTCCCTTTTTCTTTTCTTCTTTTCTTTATTTCTCCATAGTTGAGCTGGGACATGGATTACAGACTTAAAGCTAACACTTCCTTTGGAATATATTTCTTTATAAGACTTTTATGCAGAGTAAATTATGTTGATATATTTTATATTTGAAGAAAGTTTACAACCTGTATATAAATACATTAATTGGACCTTTTTGTCATTTCGATATGAACTTGCATGTGTCACGAAAATTGGATTTTTGTAATTGTACCAGAAGGGCATTTGGAAATTAGTGTGTTGCTTTTATCACAAAATATGTCATTTTATATTACTTAAACGACCTGGTTTTAATACCTTATCAGATTTTATTATTGTTACGTAAATCTCCAAAGCTGAGATTATCACTTAATTGAATAATCTTACAGAAGTATGACTCTTTAGGTACAATTTCCACAGTGCAATGTATAAAATGAGGTGTTTACATGCTTGAGTTTTATAATATTGTTGATCTGATTCACTTTTTATAGACTAAATTCTTTATGAGAAAAAATTATAAGGGTGGCTCCTAAAATCTAAGGTTAGATTCTTTGATTCCTCCATCCCTACAAAGAACAAAAAGAATCTGCCAATCCCACCACACTCTCCCCAAAAAATAAAAAATAAAATTAGAAAAAGGAAAAGGAAAAGGTCAAGAAAATTTTAAAAAGAAAGAAGACCCATTTGGTTTTCCCTTTCATTGCCAAAAAGAAATGAGTGACTGACATTTTCCCACCTAAGTATTTCCTATAAATTTTTTCACCCTTTAAATGCATAAATCACTTTTTTTTCATGCAAAACCTAACTTCATTATTTAGAGACATGAAAAATGACTAAAATACTTTTATTATTTCGTTATTTTTCGATTTCACCCTTTTTATAATTTAAGAACAATTGGAGTAGAAGAAATGGAGAAGATTCAAGTGCCTGATACATTTTGGAAAAGCTTGAAGAATTGGAGGGAGATCTTTTGTCCAGTTATAGAAACGGAAAACACCAAGAGAGGCAAGTGATTTACAATGCTCAAACAAACGATAAAAATCAGCTTCGATATTGGACTACGGGTGTTGATGCCAACAGACTAATTTAACGCGGCTAAATCTGGGCCACTAAGGAAGTCAAATCCGAAGAGTCATGGGTTATCGACAATAGAGAGTGACAGAAGTAAAAAACTTGTCTCAAATGTTGAGCCAATAGAAGTATAGACGACGAAGACCAATTGGAAACGAAGTGGCCCCACGGAGGAGTTTTTCGCCCTCTGCCTAGGCTGCATAGGAAAGGCTCAAAACCAATCCCTCCGCAATCCATAGATGGAAATGGAATTCAGCGATTGCTATGAAGCCAAGTTAGAGTCGATAAAAGCACAAATCAACATCTTTCTCGAACATTATTAATTTTATATTTGAATTGATAGGGAACTATAGTTGGTGCTAGGGCATAAGTTTTCATAGATTTTCACACTAGTAAACAAAATAAAGGCAACTCAAAATTTGAACTTCTAAGAATATACCCAGAAGACTGTTTTTGCATTTGGCAACCTGTTTATGATAGATATCTTCGTTAATCTTCACGAATATAACATCACCTCGTAAGGTTGGTGATGGTAGTTGACTTAAATTGACATCGAGATCATCAGATTTTTGAAGCATTAACGAAGAGATTTTTGGTTTAGAAGAGGAAATCAAGGGAAGAGATGAAGAGGGAGGATTGGGTTTAATTACAATAGTGATTTCATTAAAGAATATGACCAAGAGGAGAAATTCCTAATACAATTGACAACATCAATGATAAGATTCAAGATGATGAAGGGATCCCATCTGACCAGCAATGTCTCATCAGAAATTGGATTGTGTCGTGGCTGCTTTGGTGTGCTTGTATCGTAAAGGGGGTGGGCTTTTGCACAACCGTAAGAAAGTCTCCATCAGTTGTTTAGTACATTTTTTCCCGTTGCTGATTATGTCATGCTCTGATTAATGAGCTTCTTCTTTAGTCTAGGATTATGAATAATAATCAAATCAAATCCAAAAAATGGTTGGGTAAGAACAAGAAAAGGTCATCGTCCGACTTTCGGTTACTCTACTAAGCGAAGAACCACTCGTTGCCTTTATTTTGCACGACATATATGGCTCTGATTGTGGTGATGGGTGGTGGTAAGGAAGAAAGAGAGTAAAAGAAAGAGTTGTAAAATGAAGAAAGAAACAAAAGAATTTTTCTTTTTAATTTCTTTTATTTTTTAGAAAATTTAAAAATATTATGCCCTTCTATCGTTAATTTTATGTTTAAAGAGTTGGGTTTTGGTGGAAAAAAGTGGTTTATGTATTCAAGGAATGGAAAAGTATTTTTCGGGCCAAGCCTGGGGTTGTAAAATGTTAATCACAGAGAAGAAATTACAAACAATATTATTTTTTTCTTCAAAGCTCCTCAAGCGTTAGGAAAGTTGTTTCCATTATTCATCATGGTGGGGCTATGTCTAACTCATCAGGGAATCAAGGAGAGTCTGAGAAATGAGAAAACATCAAGATGAAAACAAACCATACACTTTTCCTCTTTTCTCTCCTTTTGAGACTCAATTCAAGTGTGTTGCTTTCTCTGTTTTTGCCGCATCAGAGATTCTCTCTATCCCTTTCAAGTCAAAGAAGAAAGAAGAAAAAATTATAAAAAAGAAAAGTTGGTGTGAAATGGGAGATAAGAGAAAGGACGAGCCACTGCTCATGGCATGTATTCCCCCTAACTTAACCCCACTTAAGTTTCCAGATATGGAGTGAGAACATAGGACAGCACACCAACTGCAACCGAAATTATAAAGACAACTATAGCTGCCCCTTATTATTCAATCCATTACTAAAAGGAACAGAAACCCAAAAATATGTTTCAGTTTTTCTACTTGTCTCTCATCCTACATACATAAATCTATCTGCAAAACATGCAAAATCAAAATATGAACTTGGTTCTGTCCACTGACGCTAAGCCTAGGCTAAAATGGACTCCAGAGCTTCATCAAAGATTTGTTGAAGCAGTCAATCAGCTTGGAGGTGCAGAAAGTAAGTCTCAATTTATATTTACATTCTTAACCATCTTCTTCTTTCAACATACTACTGAGTTCCTGATTTGTGTTCATTCTTGGGCAGAGGCAACACCAAAAAGTTTGATGAGAATGATGGGAATCCCTGGACTTACTTTGTACCACCTAAAAAGCCATTTACAGGTAATATTTCTCTTTAAGAGTTACTCTCTCTATCTTCTTTCTGAAAGAAGAAGGCGAATGATCATTATGTATATTTGTGTTTCTTGTTGCAGAAATACAGGTTGGGAAAAAGCCAACAGGCTGAAACCTGCATTGAGAATAAGCAAGGTGATTTAAAATCATCAGACTAGGCATGATCATCAAAATTTCCCATCTTTCTCTTCTTCGGATTTCATAGTAGGTTATCTTTTTATGCAGATTGCACAGAGAGCCAGAGCAGTGACGGGAATCTCACTAGGAATACCAATGAAGAAACATACAATCAGCTTAAAGAGTAATAGTCAGAAATAAGTCATAATCCATTCGGTGAATTTAACAAGATATTATAATAATTCAAGTAGCTTCAACTGATTCAAGTGTTGTGTTTATAGAGGCTTGCAGATCGCTCGGGCTCTCCAAGTGCAACATGAAGTACAGAAGAAACTTCACGAGCAGATTGAGGTACGCCCAACAAATAAACCAATCCGTGATTTGTTTGTAATCCTCAATAAGGCATCATCAATACAGTTCAATCAAATGGGAATTGCGATTTCCAGGTTCAGAGACATTTGCAGCTGAGAATTGAAGCTCAAGGGAAGTACTTACAGTCTGTCTTAAAGAAAGCTCAAGAAACGCTTGCCGGGTATAATTCTTCTTCTGTGGAAGTTGAAATTGCAAAAGCTGAACTTTCCCAGTTAGTTTCAATGGTTAACAATGGCTGCCCGAGTTCTTCGGTCTCAGAACTAACAGAAGCAGGGACTTCAAGCTTAAAAGACGTCAAAAGCAAAGAGATGAGAAGCACAATTTGTTCCATGGAAAGCTCTTTGACATCATCTGAGAGTTCGGGGAGAAAGGAAGAGAAACTGACAATGAACGAGGTCGTGGACACTCATAAATCTACAACATCTTCTGTTGAACTTCCATTAATGGATCTTCATAGTGGGAAGAAGAGAAGTGGATGTACCATTTCTGATGCCTTTTGGGACGAGGAACCAGTTAATAAGATATTATCAACTGATGAAGAGAAAAATGGTGAGCAATTGAAAATTTCTGGACTAATGGGTAAATTTGACCTCAACAGAAAATACCAGAATGACAGTGAAACAGGTTCAAAAGCAATAGACTTGAATTGCAATGGATTAGCACAACTTAATGGACCCAGATAGAGTTTTGGAAACTTTAGAGTGAATGGCCTTAAATGATGTAATCTTTGCCGAAAACTTGATAATATTTTGTTTATAGATTACGTATATGGTTATATATATATATGGACAACTAAGGGCTTATGAAAGTATATGCATTTCAAAAGAAGGTATAATGCAATACTGTTTGTATAAATCAGTCTGTCACTTTGAGTGTCCCTTTTGTAATGGCATCTTGTCTTGAAAACAACTTATTTACTGATGTCTATCTACCCAAATGTTAGCTCAGCTATTGGTAGCCACGGAGGCATAGTCAATATTCAGCAAGGTCTTTCAAGAATGTTCATTTTTCTTTCCGGCCAAATCACTCTTTCCCACCTGAACTTTGATCAATGACATTTCTTACTTTTAAAGTTTGAAAAGTTTATTTTCTTAACCATACATTAAATTTGTTAATAATATATGTTAAATTTTTTATAAAATTATTAAAAAAGACACAAATATTTTCTATTTTTACCAAAACTAAAAAATGGTTTGCTTCCAAAAAAATTTATAAATTTTTCCACCTCCAGGGAAAAATGATAAGAACTAAAAGTTAAACAATGTCGGCAATAAGACTATTCCCCTCTATCGTTCTTGCCACCAAACTTTCTGTCACCGCCAACCAACCACTCAAATTCCCGTGATTGTCAACCTTTCAACTTGTGCACAACTTCATGGTCCCATTACCGTTGCTCACTGTCATTGACAAACTTCGTTTCAATTGGATCATGTCATTTTCATCAACTTTGGGATATTTTATCACCTACACGAATCCCAGACACATCCAGATAAGTTGGCTACCCTTTGAGTGTTTTCAGAAGCCAAGAAATGAGAAAAAAGATTTAAAATAAAGAAAATAAAGAAGATAAAAAACGGAAAAAAGTAAGTAAAATGAACATGTAATTTGATTATCTTATTAAAGGTGTAAGAGATGCTAACTTTATTATATATTTTTTAAACTAAAGTGATAAAATACCTTGCGAGGTTAAAATAACTTCTAACTTAAATGGATGGGTAGAAAAATGTATATCTCAAACTTTTATGAAGGAAAATCTAACATCAATGTTATGATGGAAAATAGTCATTTGGCTATTTTTCTACCGTTGATGGAGGAGTAGGCTAGAAATTGATATCAACTGGGTCAAAGTTATACCTTCAAAATTTAAGATTTAATAAACAAATAAAAACTGTAAATTGTTTAATAGATTTAAAATTGAAATCAAAGTTTTTTCGTTTTAAAATGTTAATAATTTTTCAAGCTAATGGATTTTCAATCAAATCGAATAGTTACATTACACTCACTTTTTATATTGCACGGCAAGCCAGTAAATCCAATTGTTTTGGCTATAGATTTATTAGCGTAATTCTATCGACATGACAGTCCCTACAGTTTTAATTCACAAAAAGCCAACAAAATATAATGAATTAGGCTCGATTTGTCCAAGTTTACGCTTAAATTTTTTTTTTCAGAGTTTGAGTTTTGGATAGCTCCAGTCACACTTTATTTATAATATTAAAACACTGTTCATTTAAAATTTTTAGGTTTTAGGCACATATTCATATCTAAATCATGCTCGAAACACATTATTCATTAATGCTCGAGTTTATACAATCTTTTATTATCAATTAATGTGTACAGTTTTAAACATTGCACAAGTAGGTTATGATAACATTAATTATAATTAGTCATGTAATTCTTTTATTTATTATAATGAGAATGATTGAAAATATGTATGTGTGGATTAGACATTTTAAAGCTTTTAACGTGATTTAACATGTTGTTTGAGAACCTTCGTCTACAATTATGAGATTGATAGCAAATAGTGTTTCTTATAAAGTATGAATGGTAGTCACAAAAGATATTGTCCTCATCAGGACTTGATTGAAAAATGTCTAGGAGGGATAATCTTATCTTACCATTTCCTGCCCTTTCCCTCTTCCATTTTATGAGATCATTTATATTTATAGAATGCAGATAAAAAATTTAATATTATCTATTACAAGTCAACTTTAAATTCAAAAATTAACTTTCTATTTTGTTATGTAGAGATTGTCTAACAAGTGTGTTTCAATGTGATAAAAAATTATTGTTTTCCATATTAACATGAGCTGAGGAAAGAATGCTAGCTGGTAGGCTATTCCCCCTAAGCGAGAGACATCTACTCATATATCCAGTTTATGGTCATATTCTTTTAACTAGTTGCTTCTTTGGATGTTGTTCTATGAGTTCAATCTATCAAAAGTTGTCTAGTATTACAACTTGTTTATTGACAACTTTCTTTTGTTTAACTCTAATAGTCGCCACTAAAATAGGTGGAAAGCCATAGAGGTTAGGTTTTATGATTAAGAAAAGAAGAAAAGAAAAGGGGAAAAAGAAGAGAAGAGAAGAGTGGGAAAGGAAAGGCCTAATTCTTTGCCTGCCAATGCTTCGCTTCCTCCTTCTCCCAATGGTTTCTGCTACTTCCTGGAGCTCTCTGCTGCATCTTGGAGCTTCTGCTGCTGGGTTCTCTTCCTCTTTGGCTGCATTTTCCTGTCAAGGAGCTGCTTTTGGATGATGCTTTGGATGCTTTCTGGTCTGTTGCTTCTGTCTGCTTCAGCCAAAGTGTGCTTTCGTGGCCTTTTCTTAAGCTGGTGCAGCACATTGAAGTCAGTTTTCTCAGACTCTCCTTGCCTACGCCTGTGGATTTTGGAGAAGCCATGCCCTACTCGTTTCTTTCTGCTGCAGCTTGTCTCCTGTCCATTTACCCTCTTTCTGCTGCTGCCCTCCCTGGTTCGTCGCCAAGATTTTCCGCAGATTTCTTTATGGATTTTCCAGATTTTCTTGGGCGCCATGTCTTCTTCCAGTCGCCTAGGCCCAGTTGCCTTCTGCTGGTCTCTTGGTGGCTGCTTGGGATTCTGTCCTTTTGCTGGGTTTTTGATGGTTGTTATTTCTTGTGTTTCCTTTGAGTTGTGGTTTGGCTTGCTGTCTTTTTTTTTGCTGGTTCTTTTGTTTAGTTGTTTTTTGTGGTATGTCAAATTTGTTCAAACTTATCTAATGGTGGTTTTTGTTGGTCTTTCTCAGGTTTGGTCGAGTTTAGTTTGCTTTGGTCCTCTTGGTTTTTTTTTTTTTTTTTTTGGTTAATATACATATTTACTTATATTAAAAAAAAAAAAGAAAAAGAAAAAGAAAGGCCTCATTAAGATAAAAAGCTCAAGTCAAATTTGAAGGCTCCACTTTAGATCCCAATAACTGCTTTTTACTACCCTGATGCAACTCTTTAAATGTAAGTCCAAGACATCATCTAGTATAAACCATGACATTCTCTAAAGTAAGCTTATGACATTCTTGGATGTAAACCCACAATACTCTCAAATCATACCATCCTCTAATGAAAGTTCACTATACTCTCGGAGGAAAGCCCAAGACATGCTCTAAAGTAAACTCACAACACTCTCCATCATTCACTGATGTAAACCCACAACACTCTTAATTGATAAATTCATAGTGTTCACTAATATTAATATATGCCCATATCACACTGAGCTAAACCCAAAACGTTTTATAATGCAAGGTCACGACACTCTCAAAACTAGCCATACGGTCTTCTCTAATGTAAGCTTATGACACTCTCAAAAATAATTATTTATAATATTGACCAAATAAATTATAAATGTATCATGTAGTGCAACAATCCACAATCTACAAAAATCCTATTTGAGATATAGATGTCTTGATCGGTGTCAAATGACTAAACAATCTTTATTTGATATTACACAAAAAGAAGGAAGTCTCTCTAAATCAAAATTATAACTAGGTTTATACCAAAATATGAATCTATCTGAGATTTTTTATAGAATTTTTTCATAGTGTTCATCTAAAAATAAACTAATTTTCTCTCGAAACAAGATACTACAAATGAATGAAAGATTCTCTTAATTAAATTCAAACAATGAATATAATTTATGATGACTTTAGTCCTATCATAAATGTATTTTCCCAATGTGTGTATGTGTGTGTGCACGGGGGTATATATATGCACACTCTACACCACAAAGTATCACTAAATCATCATTCTTTTGTAATATACTCATATCAGGAATAATATCGTGGACGTAGGCATATTATCATTTCATCAAACAACATTAAAAATCATGTGTCTTACTTATTCTTTTGTTTCTTTACGCTTTATCTTTTTAATATATCGTGACAAACCAAATTGAGTGTTTTCATAATCTAAGTATTGTTACTGTAACCTATTTATATAAGACTAAATTATATATATTAATTGGTGGCAAGATATCATATCAACATATCTTAATTAATATATTTTCAAATTTAATATTGTACCATAAATTTCATCAAAAACATCGTCTTAAATAAAAAAGAAACATATTATTTTCAAGTTTTTGAAAGTAAGTTTTTCAACTTTTAGATTTTTGTTTTTTGATGTTTTCTATATTTAAAAATTCCAATAATACTAGATGCATATATAATGAATACTAATTTGAAAATCAATATTATAATTGAATGATTTTGAATTTAAGATTAAATAACATTCAATCACATGACGGTACATCATTCTTATTATTCAAATTAGTACTCGTTATAGATATAATTAATATTATTCTTACAATTGTTTTGGTTGTTATAGCTTTATTATGTTTTCAGATTTTTTTTTCAGTTTTGCTCAATTATTCTTAGTTTTATTTTTAATTTCTTATAAAATATAATATTTTTAGACAATTTAATAGTTTTTTTGGTCTAATATAGGTGCTAGAGATTATTGGAAATGAAGTCAAAGTGCGGGATTGTGTTTGAATTGATGAGAATATTAGGCGAGGACATAAAGTTATCTACACTCGCTTGCTTAAAATAAAACTAATTAACAAAACAATGAAATTCTAAAACGGTATTGGCTTTTGATAAAGTTTGGTGGCTTAAAGGTTTTCTTAATAAATGACAATAATGTATCATCATTTTTGTTACACAATATTTTCCTATCGACACGATGTCTCCCCAAGCAGTGACTAGCTTCAACACCAGTGCTTAAGCACATCTCTTATCTATCATTCGCCCAAGAGTATATATGAATGAACCTTTCATCTTGTGATAGAGAGAAGACCTCTATTTAACAGTAAATCTATATAGTATCTTCAAATGGATTTTTCTATTTTCCTTCGTATCAACAAGAGAAAATTATTTCCTCATTCCCAATTGAGATAATTCTAATATTGTAAATATTTTAATAAGAGTAAATTCTCATAATTGTATTTGAATTATGAACTTCGAGATATTTCTAACTTAATGTAACTTCTTGTTTCAAGTCTAATAAATGTAAAAGACAAATAAAATTATCAAAATCTTATGATGTACGATATATATTTTATGATATGATACAATACAAATAGAATGTTATTTAGCCACTATAAAATTATTGTAAAATATGTAAATGAGAAAATTTAATACAATAAATATAGACTGACACTAGAAGGAAGGTCTTTGTTGTATTTAGCCATCATAGATTTCAATCATCCAATGCACCCAAGTCTTTCCTAATGGCTCGTGGAAGATGGCATATTAAGGTTTTGGATAACCAAACATCCAAGGAATTTAATAACTAATTTAATAAGAGTTCAATACCTAAATCATATTGGTAAATGAAATATACAACTCCTTATAAAGAAAACGTTGACTCAAAGAGTCATTATAATCTTATTTTGATGTTAATAAACCAATATATTCCTAAGCATATTGACTAATGATTTTATCTAAGTGTGAGTTTAGATTGCAAGAATTCATAAAATACATTTGAAAAAATTTCAAGATAGAAATTAAAAAGAAAACTCAAGTGAAGAATTCTTGAAGATTTGAAGAAAAACTTAAGTTTAGGTAAATATATTTGTAATTTTGAAGCATTTGTTTTGATTAGAATATTTATTTTCACTTAAAAACTTACTTTCATATCTTTCATATTTTAGGTTAAAATGTTGTTTTTCAAACTTATTGAGTTAAGCCAAATTTTTAACTAAGTTTATTAACTCATTTAAAATGATGAACTTTTGTGAACTGCATTTTTATATATCAAAGTTGGTTTTGAAAGAATTTTCAAAAATGGATTAAATTATTACCTTTCAAAGGTTCAGGGGTAAATTACAAATTTTTAAAAATTCTTTGGTTGACTGAATTTGACCAGTCGAATTCTTCGATGGTAGCTTTTGAATTATCCAGAAGCCATGTATTTTGGCTTTTAGAAATTCGATTAACCGAATTTCTTCTGGTATACCGAATTTTGCTTTGAATTTTCTAACAGCTAGTACTACGTAGACACCATAGAAGTGCCACATCACATCCGGTTGATCGAATTACAACTGGTCAACCAAATTTTGCATTTTTTGGAAAATTAAAACGGCTAGTTTTTGTACACAAAGCTAACGTTTTTCATTTTCCCTTATATAAACCGAATTAAATTCATTTGAAAAGAACTTTTGTCACTAAGAATTTTCACATATTTGAGAGCAATCAATTTTGAGCTATTCACTTATAAGTTATTTTCTTTATTCAAAACCCTTGCTTACACACTTTTTTATTTCATTTGCATTGGGTTGTAATAAGCTTAAATTTTTATATACACTCTTTGAGAAAAATTATATTTTGAATTCATACAAAAATTCACACTATGAAAAAATGAGATTTACTTTTGGAGAGATTAGAAAATTTTTAATGAAATAAATTGAGTTATAGAACTTGTAAAGGTTAGTAGCACCTTGGAAGCTATTTTTTTTGTGAAGAAAAGCTTGGTTAGGATTTTGTCAACCAAGGATTAGCGGAATACTCCAAGGGAGATAGCTTGGAGAAGTGGACATAGACTAGGTTGTGTCGAACCATTATATTTCGTGTGTTTGATTTTCTCATCCCTCAAACTTATATTTTATGTTATGTTATTTTGGTTGTATTGATTATTCAAAACATCTCTTGTCATTTTCATAAATTGCATTAAAATAGTCAACATTCTTTAAATTAAATAAATTGGTTTAATTCTTTAATTTGATAAAGATTGTTTTAAATTACGTAATTCATCCCCCTTCTTAATCCATTCAATCCTTCAATTGGTATTAGAGCAAGATTACTCATTTTCGTAAACTTAACCATTTAGAGTAATGGCTATAAACCTAAGAAAATCTCATACTGTTAGTGAAAGGCTTGCCCCCAATAGACCGCCATTGTTTGATGACACTAGATATGTCCATTGAAAAAATCATATATCAATTTTCCTTCAAAGTGATTATGAATTGTCAGATGTAGTACAAGATGAACCTTTTGAACCTATAAAAGAGGTAGATAGGATACAAGTGCCAAAAACTAGGGAAGAAATGACCCCTTAAGATAAAAAAAATATTGTCATTAATGTTAGAGCTATGAATATATTATATTGTGTATTAAATGAATATAACTTTAACAAGGTCAAACTTGTACCATAGCTAAAGAAATTTGAGAATTGTTGATAGTGTTAAATGAGGGAACTTCACAAGTCAAAGAGACTAAAATTAGCATGCTCACACACTCATATGAGTTATTTGAAATGAATGGAGATGAGACTATTAGTGACATGTTCGATAGATTTATTACTATTGTGAATTAATTGAAAAATCTTGGTAAAGTTTATGCTAACTAAGAAAATGTCAAGAAACTTCTTAGGCGTTTGCCTCCTTCTTAGGATCCCAAAGTGACGACAATCGAATAAGTAAAAGATGTCAAGAATTTACCAATTAAAGAACTTTTGGGGTCACTTCTTACTTATAAGCTCACTATGAAACAAAGACAAATTAAAGAAGTAGAGAAGAAGAAAAAAAGCATCACCTTCAAATCATCTATCAAAGAGAATAAAAAGTTCTTAGAAAAAGAAGAGGAGATGTCAAATGATAAAGATGAAGACACTGCACTTTTGACTAGAAAGGTTGGAATGATTATAAGAAATAGAAAACTAAGAAGAAATGGAAACTTTACAAAAAGAAGGCTACTACCGGTAAAAGAGGAGACAGTGAAAAAGGAGAAAGATAAAGGAAATAACAAGTTGTGTGCTATGAATGCAAGAAGTTGGGACACGTCAAATATGATTGTTCTTTTCTCAAAATTAGTAGATCAAAAAAGAAGGCAATTGAGGCTACATGCGATGATAACGATGAAAGTGAATCCGAAAAAGAGGATAATGAAGTAGCCAACATATGTTTCATGGAAATTACAAATAATGAGGTAATTAACTCTAGTTCATCTAATACTTTTGATGATTTAGATAATATAGATGATGAGATAGATAAAAATCCCTCATGTGAAGAGTTATATGATACACTTGAAGAGATGAATGAAAAACTTGCTCTTTGTATGTTTAAAAATGCAACATTTAGAAAGAAAAATTTAAATTTGGAAAAAGAAAATGAGTCTTTAAAGAAAGAAAATGAATTTCTTAACCAAAAAATCTTTACGCTTAAAGGTAAATAAAATGAAGAAAACAAGTGTTCCATTTTTTAAAAAAGAAAAATGAAAGTTTGAAAATGATCTTTATATAGCTAAAAAGCGAAAAGAAACTATAGAAAGTGAAATTGAAGCTTTAAAAAGAGGGGCAAAGAATTTAAGTGAAATAGTTTTAAAATTCAAAAATGGAAAATACATTCTTGTTAAAATATTTGATGTGCAAATGAGAGTTTTAAACAAAAGAGAACTTGGTTATAAACTTTTTATTAAATAAAAATATTTAAAAATTATTTTGTCAAACCCTCAACTTCAAGTGAATCAAATATAATTTACAATTATTGTGGAAATAAAGGTCACATCTCATCATTTTGCCCAATTCAAAAGAAACATCATATGAGTACTAAAAAAGTATGGGTTTCTAAAGGAACAAAAACTAACCACCAAGGACCCAATAAGATTTGGGTACCTAAGACAAATTCTTGAATATCTCATTGTGTTTAGGAACAAAAAAACAAAAGGAGAAAAAGCACATGGTTCCTCCATAGCACTTGCTCAAAACACATGACCAAAGAAATTTCACAATTCTCGATAATAAACAAGAAAGATGGAGGACATGTCACCTTTGGAGACAACGCGAAGGGTAAAATTATTGGTATTAGAGATATCAGTAACAACTCTCACATTATTATTGAAAATGTTCTTTTGGTGAATAGTCTTAAACATAATCTTCTTAGCATTAGTCAACTATGTGATAAAGGATTTAAAGTTATTTTTTAGCCAAATAGTTACATTATAGAAAATATGAATATAGAAAGCCAATTTGTATAGGAAATAAAGATAGAAATGTTTACACTATAGATGTAGAAAATTCATCTCATGAAAATCTATGTTTCTCTATATTGCATGAAAATAGTTGGTTGTGGCATAAAAGACTAGCTCATGCTAGCATAGACTTAATTTCAAAAATCTCCAAGAAGGAGCTTGTCAAAGGTCTTCCAAAAATAGATTTTGTTAAAGATAAAATTTGTGATGCATGTCAATTTGGCAAACAAACAAAAAGTTCTTTTAAAAGTAAAACTCATATTTCTACATCTAGACTTTTACAACTTCTTCATATTGATCTTTTTGGTTCTTCAAGAACCGCAAGCCTAAGTGAAAAACATTATGCTTTTGTTATTGTTGATGATTTTTTAAGATTCACTTAGGTAATTTTTCTTTCCCTCGATGCATTTTCAAAATTTGTGAAGAAAATACAAAAAAAAAAACGCATATTTCTTGCATTAAGAGTGATCATGGAGGAGAATTTGAAAATCATTGATTTGAAAACTTTTGTGATGAGCATGATATTGAAAATCAATTCTCTGGTCCTAGACCTCCTCAACAAAATAGTGTTGTTGAAAGAAAGAATAGGACAACTCAAGAAATGGCTAGAACCATGCTAAATGAAAAAGCCCTACCTTAATATTTATGAGTGGAAGTCATAAACACCGCTTGTTATGTTTTATACCATGTTTTAATAAGACTATCATTGGATAAAACTCCATATGAACTTTGGAAAAACAAAAAACCAAATATTGGTTATTTTAAAATTTTTGGATGCAAGTTCTTTATTTTAAACACAAAAGAAAATTTAGGAAAATTTGATTCAAAATTGGACATTGGTATCTTTCTTGGACATTTATTATCTAGCAAAGCATATAGAGTGTTTAACAAAAGGACACTAGTAGTCGAGAAATCTATGCATGTTTTTTTTTTTTTATGAATCTAATCCTTTAACTAGTGTACAAGTTGATATTTATGATGATCAAGTTAAGAATGGAGATCAAATGAAAAATTCATGATTCACCAAATGATGTTAAGTATGAGACAAAACAAGAGCCAAAACATGAAAGAAAAAAAAATCTTCCTAAGGCTTGGAGGTATGCAGATGTTCATCCTAAAGAATTGATTATCGATGAGAAAAATTAAGGTGTTAAAACTAGATCATTCTTCAATCTTTGTAATAATTTTTCATTTCTTTCACAATTTGAACCAAAAACATTTCATGATGCATTAAGTGATGAGTTTTGGATTTTAGTCATGCAAGAAGAACTAAATTAATTTGAAAGAAACAATGTTTGGGAATTAGTCTCTCGTCCAGATCACCAATCCGTTATTGGCACAAAATAGGTTTTTAGAAACAAAATGGATGAATCCTAAGTGGTTGTTAGAAATAAAGCTAAATTAGTGGGTCAAGACTACAACCAAGAAAAGAGAATAGATTTTGAAGAAAATTTTGCACCAGTAGCTAGACTAGAATCCATTAGAATGCTTTTGGTATTTGCATGTTCTAAAAATTTTATTTTATATCAAATAAAGGTCAAAAGTGTGTTCTTAAATGGATTTATCATAGAGGAAGTTTATGTTAAACAACCTCACAGGTTTGAAAGTTATAATACCGTATTTTTAAACTTTAAAAAGCTTTTTATGGTTTAAAACAAACACATCGAGCATGATATGAACGTTTGAGTAAATTCTTGCTTGAAAAACACTTTTGCATTGGAAAAGTAGATACTACATTGTTTATTAAGCGAAAAGAAAATGATATACTTTTGATTCAAATTTATGTTGATGATATCATCTTTGGCTATACTAATGTCTCTTTGTGTGAAGAATTTTCTAATCTTATAAGGAAAGAATTTGAAATGAGCATTATGGGAAAACTCAAGTATTTTCGCATACTTAACATCAAGCAAAGCAAAAAAGGCATTTTCATCAACCAATCTTTATACATCAAGGATTTATTAAAGAAGTTTGGCATGAAAGGATTAAAAGCCTCAAGTATACTAATGAGTTCAACTATCAAGCTCACCAAAGAAGAAAATAGGCCAAACATTGATGTCAAAATGTGTAGAGGTATGATTGGCTTTCTTTTATATTTAACCACTAGTAGACCCCATATTATATTTAGTGTATGTTTATGAGCTCAATTCCAATCATGTCTTAAGGAATCTCATTTAAAAGCTCTCAAAAGAATTTTCAAATATTTGCATAACACTAGATTTTTAGGCTTGTGGTATCCTAGAGAAATTTCTTTTGACCTAGTGAGCTATTCGAATGCCGACTTTATTAGGAGCCAAGTCAATAGAAAAAGAATTAGCAATACTTGTCAGTTTCTAGGTCATGCATTAGTTTCATGGTTTTCAAGAAAACAAAACTTCGTAGCTTTATTAACTGCAGAAGCAGAATATATTGCCATCGATAATTGTTATGCCCAGGCCTTGTGGATGCAACAAACCCTTTGGCATTATGGAGTTTGTCTATCTAAAAGGCCAAAGGACTTATTCCCCCCTAAAGTTTGCTAATTTCTTAAGTTTCCCTCTGTTAACTTTGAAAATCTCATTTACCCACCCATGGGCAGTTAAAATTAATTGAGTCTATTAGTTATATCATTTTCCCCTCTAAACCCTAAAAACTAACAATTTCCCCTAATCCACGTTTTCAAAAACTGTATTTTCTCCTTAGGTTTCCAATTTTTTTGGTGATGATCGATGATCTCTAGGCACCATCTTTTCCTCTTTGATGCATCTTTCTTTCGACTGTGCTCCTTCTGACATTGTGACGCATTGTTGTCGACAGAGATGATTCGTCTTCTTCTAGAGATGAAGAGTCTTTGTTGTCGATGAAGACCTCATCTTTGTCTCTAGACAAAGACGATTCATCTTTGTCGATGACAATGTCTCATGGCATCAAAAAGAGCACAATCGGAAGGAAGAAGTATCGAAGAGGAAGAGATGGTGCTTGGAGATTGCTAATTATCGTCGAAAAAATTGGATCTAAAATTTTGAAAACCCTAGGGGGAAAATGCAGTTTTTTAAAACTTAGGTTTAGGAGAAATTGTTAGTTTTTAAGGGTTTAAGGGAAAAATTTAAATCAAATCTAAGTTTATTTTTAATATTAAATATAAAATATTGATTTTGCCTTTAAAACTAACAGATTTAAACAACTATGGGTGAGTAAATGAGATTTCAATGTTAACAGGGGGAACTTGAGAAAATAGTATATTTTGGGTGGGAATAAGTCTTTTGGCCTATCTAAAACTCTAATCTTGTGTGACAACACAAGTGCTATAAACTTATCTAAAAATCCCATTCAACACTCTTGAACCAAACATAAAAATTAGATATCATTTTATTTGAGACCATATTCAAAAAGGTGATTTTTGTCTTGACTTGGGATCCACCGAAAATCAACTTGCGGAAATTTTTACAAAACTTCTTAGAGAAGAACGTTTTTGCAAAATTAAAGGTGAACTTGGGATCATGAAATCACCATATTAGCATTTGTATTTATATATCATTGTGGTTGTGGTGATTTGGTTGAATTAAAAGTGTCAATATATGATTTATGCATATTTTTATGATTGGCCAATATTTGGTAGAAAATCTTCCTTGAATTGTATGTTTATTGATTGTTTATGTATTTGATCACTTTGCCATCGCATTTTGCATCAAATTACATTGCATTTCATGTTTTTTGAACCAATGTTGCATAGTTTAATCATTTGAGCTCATTTATGTTCAGATTGAAACAACAAAATGCACAAAACAAATTACTTAGATTTTGCAAAATTTGGTTGTTGGAATGCAAAATTGGCTAACCGAATATTTAAGCAAAATTTGATCAACCAAATTCTAAAGAATTCGGTCGACCAAATCTGTAGAATCTAGTGTATAAGAGCAGCAAAAGCTTCATTTTTTTCACGAACTTTTTAGCCCCTCTTTTGTTTTTCTCTCTACCGAATGCAATTCCAAACTTCAAACTCACACTAATCTACTTCGGTTGACCAAATCTGTAGAATCTAATGTATCATTTGAACTCACACTAATCTACTTCAAACTCAAATTTTTCACACTAAATCAATTCCAAACTTCATTTCTACTTGTTTTAAGCAAAAGACCCTTTTCAAAAACACCTATTTTTGCCTAAAATCACTTCAAATCCCATTAAACCCTAAACCCTAGCTTTTTAAATTTAATCCAAAATCATCCTAATTTCGTTAATTTTTCATCAAATTGAACACAAACCCCTCATTCCCAACATCATTCTTACAAGTTCCAACTATCAATTTTTAAATTTTGACCTCTTATCAAAAACCCCCAAATGACATAACCCATTTTTGGTTTTGTTAGCAAAAATCCTCTTTATGATTGACCGTTTTGACTTTTGATTATACCACTATCGTTTTGTCATCATTTTCAACTAAGGTATGCACTTAGTTTTCAAATTCGTGTCCGTTCGTGAGAAATTATGATTCGGCCCTTGTACATACATTTGACGTTGCTTTGCATTTCGTCACATTCCATTGCATTTTGTGTGGCATTTACTCTCTTGCTCTTTGTTTTATCTTTGTAAAATTTTCAATTTGTAATTTGTTCACTTGAGTTATTAGATTCGGTTTTATATCATCATATTTAGCAATTATAGTTAATACTTGTCACAATAGTTCTAAGCGTGCCTCTAGGCCGTCTAGAAATGTTAATACTAGATCTTTAGCTCCTATTGATCAAGTTAAGCCTTCAGAAGCTCCCTTTGATCAAAGTCTCTTTTGTTTCGCCTAAGCCGCTATGACTTACGTTGACTGTTATAGTCGTCATGCTTTATGTAAAACTCGTCAAGTTTACTTTGATTTATTAGTGCAATTCAACCTTGGGACTCTTTTTGATAGATTTAGATGGACTTATTATGTCACCTTAGGTGGTTATGTTTATCCTACTCTTGTTTGTGTATTTTATGAGAACATGGAGTTTGATCGGCTTCATAATGAAACCACCTCTTTTATCCTAAGTTGTGATATTCATTTCTCTCCTGCTAGCCTTCGTGTCACCTTGGGTCTTCTTGTTATTTGTAGTCTTTTTCTTCCCCCTTATGGGTGGCATTTCATCAACCTATTATATCTTGATGCCTTTTAAGCTATGACGGGCAATCCTGACCACGATGTCGTGATTCATCTGCCATATAAGCATCTCACTTCATCTACTCGTCTCTTTCATAATATTATCGGTTATACTCTTGCACCAAAATCAGATCATTTCAATGTAGTCAACATGGTTGAATTTTATCTCCTCTCATCTCATCCAAGGTCTCCTATAGACCTTTGTCATGTCATTTTTGATCTGATGGTCTCTACTTTCTCTTATCATACCTATCTTTTACCTTATACACCTATCATCATATTGATTCTTTCAGAGATAGGTGTTTCTTTCCTTGAGGAGCCGAATGTTGAGCCTGTTATTGATCCATATATTGCTTCCAACCTCTATGTTATGGGCTTCTATCAGTAAAATGGTGTATAGAGTCATATTTCTGAGATTATCCCTAGTAGAGGAGAGGTTGTTAATGATTTGGGACTCCATGTTGATATTAATGTTGAGCCCTAAGCTTCTGATGCTCCTGCGAATGATGTTGGTACTGATATTGATAATGATGACACTAAGGCCAATGAGGACCAAGATTCATTTGAGTTACAAGCTCATGCTTCTAGCAAAAAATCTGGTATAACTACTGGAGTGAGTTCATCTGCTGAGCTGATTATCGCTTTAGTCACTGATCCTATCTTTATTTTATTTGTTGAGCTTACTGATCTTCGTACTGAGGTTTGTATTGATTTTGTTGTTATTCACACTAATATTGCAAATCTTTGAGTCAAGGTCATGGGTGGCATAAATGAGCTTCTTTGTCGTTTTCCTCCACCACTTTCTTAGTTCATCTCTGTTTTTCATTTATTTTTGTTGTGTATGGATTTTTCTCATATCTTGATGGTTTATCTTGTTAGTACTCTTATTTTGCTAATCATAATTATTCAGACATTGTATTCATGCATTGTGCCTTGATGCCTATTTTTGGCCATTTTGGTGATCATTTCTATCCATTGTTCAAGCATGTTAGTCTTTTTTTTGTCTCATTATACATTGCCTCATTCTTTTTTATAATGACAAATGGGAGGAAAAGTTTGATTGACGTTATGGATACTTTGATATGTTTATGGAAGATTATGTATATATTTGACTGTGATTATAGATGCGATATTTGATTGATGTTGTGGATATTTTGATAAGGATATATTTGATTATGATTATAGATGTGATATTTGATTGATGTTGTGGACATTTTGATGAGGTTAATGTTAGTATATGATATTGATATGAATTGCATATATTCAAAGGAAGGAAACTTGATTTTTTTAAGGCGAACTCTTGCAAAATTTTCTTAAAAATCAAGTGTTTCCTAACTTCAAGGAAATATATTCATTGATATATTTTATAAAATTTCTTGAAGTGCATATGTGTTTGTCATCATAAAAAAAAAAGGGATTGTTGACTCAATGAGTCATTATACTTTTATTTTGACTATAACAAACTAATGTGTTCCTAAACATATTAACTAATGACTTTACTTAAGTGTGAGTTTAGATTGCAAGAATTCATAAAATGCATTTGTAGGAATTTCAAAATGAAAATGAAAAACAAGACTCAAGTGAAGAATTTTTGAAGATTTGAAGAAAAACTCAAGTTTAGATAGATACGTTTATAATTTTAAAGCATTTATTGTGATTAGAATATTTATTTGCATGTTAAAGCTCACTTAAAATCTTATTTTCATATTCTTCATGTTTTGGGTTAAAATGTTGTTTTTCAAACTTATTGGGTTAAGCCAATTTTTTATCAAAGTTTATTAACTCATTTAAAATGATGAAGTTTTGTGAACTACATTTTCATATCTCAAAGTTGGTTTTGAAAGAATTTTCAAAAATGGGTTAAATTATCACTTTTCAAAGGTTCAAGGGGTAATTATAATTTTTTTAAATTTAAGGAGTAAAATGTAATACAATTTGATTGATAGAATTTGACCAACCAAATTTTTCGATGACAGCTTCTGAATTATCTAAAAGTCATGCAATTTGGCTTTCAAAAATTTGATTTATTGAATTTCTTCTGGTCAACCGAATTTTGTTTTGAATCTTCTAACAACTAGTGTCACGTAGACACCACAGAAGTATCACATCATATCTAGTTGATCAAATTACATCTGATCGACTAAATTTTATGTTTTTTGAAAATTAAAATGGCTAGTTTTTGTGCACAACGGTGACTTTCTTCATTTTTCTCTATATAAACCCAATCAAATTCATTTAGAAAGAACTTTTGCCATTAAGAACTTTCATATATTTGAGAGCAAATCAATTTTGAGCTACTCACTTGCAAATTCTTTTCTCTATTCAAAACTCTTGCTTACACACTTTTTGATTTCATTTGCATTGGTTTGTAATAAGCTTAAATTTTTATATACACTCTTTAAGAGAGATTATATTTCGAATTCATACTATAAAAGAGTGAGGTTCACTTTCGGAGAAATTAGAAAATTTTTAGTGAGAGAAATTTAGTTATAGTACTTGTAAAGATTAATAGCATTTTGGAAGCTATTTTTGTTGTGAAAAAGACTTGGTTGGGATTTTATCAACCAAAGATTAGTGGAATACTCCAAGGAAGATAGCTTGGAGGAGTGGATGTAGGTCGCATTGTGCCGAACCACTATATATTACGTATTTGATTTTTTCATATTTCAAACTTATATTTTATGTTATGTTATTTTGATTGTGTTGATTATTCAAAATATCTCTTGTCATTTTAATAAACTGTATCAAAACAGTCAACATTCTTTAAATTAAATAAATTGGTTTAATTCTTTAATTTGATAAAGATTATTTTAGATTGCCTAATTCACCCTCTCTTAGGCTACTTGATCCTTCCGAAAAGTTGTGACTCTTTATTATGAATAATTTGTTAGTCACCAAAGTGGTCAAATCTGAATGTCAATAAATTTTAAATTATAATTTATTATTATTATAATATACCCATAAACTTTCATCTTTAAAGATGACATTAAAATTATGCAATGGTATTTGTTCATATGTAAAATGAAGTTTGCATTATGAGACATTTTGGGATTAGTCCAAAGGTTGATTAATTGTTCTTATAATCGGCAAACATGATTGTGGCAATTAGTATATTCTATTAGTTTTACTTTGTATATCCAAAGATAGCAAAATAGATCTAATTAGTGTATATGTGGTTACCAATAATTGTTTATAGTTGTGTATCTTAGTATCATTGAAAGGAGAACTTTGACGTAGTTTATGTTTTATTTTGAGTATGAATTTATGTGATATATTTTTATGACTCAAAGCATTAATGTATGATTGTTTTAATTTTATTTGGAGTATTTGTACCCGTTTCACTTCATTCGCATGCTTTTTTTTTTCCTTCATCACCCAAATGTACTTTACGTTTTTATTTTGAATATGAATTCATGTGATAGATTTTATAATTCAAAGCATTAATATATGAGCATTTTAATTTTATTTGTAGTATTTGTGCCTATTTCACTTCATTCGCATGTTTTTTCTATTCCTTTATTTAATAGATTAAATTTCTTTGAGTTAAGTGAACAAGTCCAATTTTACTTAGGTGTTCTGAATCTTGATTTGACATTCCAAATTGACAAACCTACTCTTATTACTGATGAAAATAGCAATAATGAAAAAGCTTGGGAAAGATAGAATAGATTAGGTTTAATGTTTATTCGAATTAACGATAGTTGCAAATAACTTAAAGTCAACACTCTTTAAAACTGATGATGCTAAAGAATTTAAGAAATTTGTGGAAGAATGTTCACAAACTATTGATAAATCACTTGTTGGTATATTAATGAGTACTTTGACCACCATGAAATATGATGGTTCACGTACTATGCATGAGCTTGTTCTTGAGATGACAAATTTAGCAGCAAAATTAAGGACTTTAGGGATAAATGTGGATGAGTACTTTTTAGTACAATTCATACTTAATTTCTTGCCTCTTAAGCAATATAGGTCATTTCAAATGAACTACACCACTCTAAAGGACAATTGGAATGTTAATGAATTGACTAATATATTTGTTCAAGAAGAGACATGGTTAAAGAATCAAATACCTCATTTTGTTCATCTTCTAAGTCATCAAGAAGCTAGAAAGAATTCTAAAAGGAAAGGAGGAAAAAGTAAGAAGAAAGGTTTTCATAACCTAAATGACTATTCAAAGGTTGCTCACAAGAAAGAACATAGGACTATTAAGTGTCACTTTTGCAATAAAATTGGACATTTAAAGAAAGATTGTCTGAAACTTAAAGTTTGGTTTGAAAAGAAAGGTAAACATTATGCTTTAGTATGTTTTGAATCAAACTTTACTGAAGTTCTTTATAATACTTGGTGGATTGATTTTGGTTTCACTACTCATATTTCAAATACGATGTACAGATTCCTTACGATCCAAACCATCAAGCCAAATGAAAGTTTTGTGTTCATGGGGAATAAAACCAAAGCTCCAATTGAAGGCATTGACACGTGTCATTTTATTTTAGGCATAAGGCATTATTTGGATTTGTTTAATACTTTTTATGTACTTACATTTTCCCGCAACTTAGTTTCTTTACAAAAACTTGATGTAGTGGGATTTTCATTTAAGTTTGGTTCTAGATCTTTTAGTTTATTTAAGAATAATAATATTATTGATGGTAGAATATTATGTGATGGTCTTTACAAGTTTAAACGTGATAATGTATTTGTTAAGACTTTAATGACCTTGCATCATAATATTGACACTTAACATAGTTTAGTTGATGAAAATTTAGTTTACTTGTGGCATAAACGTTATTTTCAATTACTTGGTAGAGAAAAATATTCTATCACTTTTATTGATGATTTTTCACGTTATAGATATGTCTATCTATTACATGATAAATCTCAATTGATTAATGCACTTAAGGTGTATAGTACAAAAGTTGAAAGACAATTAAATAAATAAGTGAAAATTGTAAGATTCGATAGAGGTGGTGAATATTATGGAAAGTTTGATGAATTGGGACAATGTACAAGTCAATTTCCCAAATTCCTTGAAAGACATGGTATTCATGCTTAATACACAATATCAGGTACACCACAACAAAATGATGTTGTGGAAAGGTGTAATCATACTTTAATGGAAATGGTTAGAAATATGATGAGTCATTCATCTTTACCCTTATCTTTATTTATGTATGCATTAAAAACCATCATGTATTAGCTAAATAGGATTCCCAGTAAAACAATTTCAAAGACACCTTTTGAATTATGGACTGTAAGGAAACCTAGTGTAAGACACTTATATGTTTGAGTTGCCTAGCGAAAGTAAGAATTTATAATTCACATGAAAAGAAATTGGATTTTAGAACAATTAGTAGATATTTCATTGGCTATCCAAAAAAGTCCAAGGGGTATAGATTTTATTGTCCTAATCATAATACAAAAATTGTTTGAATCTAGAATGTTAGGTTCATTGAAAATGGTGAGATTAGTGGGAGTAAAAGAATGCATGATGTTAGTGAAGGAAGAGGTGAAGAAGAATGATGCAAAAATCAATATCCATGTACATAAAACCAAGAATCAAGGCATGAAGAAGCAAATACATGAGATGGTTAGGGAATTACCTACTCTTTTTGCTTTAGGATGCTGGATATAGCCTTCCAGTTGCAAGACCTCCAAAGAAGTCCACCACCAAGCCAAAATGCTTCCTTGATCAAGAGCTTTTAGAGTGAAAGGGAGAGGATTTCTTTTGTTTATGAAAGAAATGAAAGTTTCAAATAAAGTTAATTCTTTTAAAATGAACTAAAGCCTTCCATTTATAATGGTGGCTAATTAGTAATTACAAAATCATCATTTGGTCCTTTAAAATCTTGATTTAAACTAGGACCATGCAAGTATATCTAACATATACTTTAGATACCTTAATGTCATCTCACTAATATCCTAATTTTTAAAATGTTACTTTTGCACCCATATAACATTTTATATGATTTTATTTTCCTTTGAAAAGTGTTACCCAACTCCGAATAATTAATCATCATTTTTAAAAGTTTGGTTTATTGTTGTGACCCTTTAGATTCATTGTGGCATAGCTGTAAGTCCCCTTTCAAACAATCTGAAAGTGCATATGAAAGTTTAATGATTATGGTAAACGTCTAACAATATGTTATAGCCCTAAAACCATAATGAAGAAATGTTCCATTGAACCTAATATCCCCAATCATATATTGTGTAGGCAGTATCCATCCGTTGTCCAATCCATATCGATTTCGGGCTCATAAAACATCAAAACCCTAATTTCGATTCTATATGAATCGTTGATTGATACATTTGAAACACGTCATCACAAACATGCTTCATGTGACTTTCATTAAGATTTCAATTTTCAAAATTTATCGATATTCATTTCAAAACTCGAATCTAGGTTAAATCAGTGGATATCTAAGACCCAATACTTTTCGACTTAGTGGATTTCATCTTAGTCATTATTCTTCTCTGCATACAAATAACACATGCCCAATGTGGGTTCTTGTACGAAATATGGTTAGCCTCATATTTATTTACCATATGAATCACACTCATCCGTATCATATTCTAGCATGACGACTCATAAGGCCATTAATTGTTACTATTTTGATTTAGAATTCCCTTGTGTTGTGTGAAAATTTGATTTAATCTAATAGAATTACTTATCTTTTTGCTTTTAGGAAGCTTTGAGCAATTTTGGAATAAATAGGGCCAAAAAGATGAAAAACTGGAGCAGATCTATTAATCTGGAATTTCCGTAATGCAGACTAGGCGTGGGCACGTGAAAGATGAGAGCAGAATCCGGAAAACAGATCTGAACGCCCAGATCAGCTACAAGAGTCCAGAAAATATTAAGATTTGCTTCCTAGGAAAAGGATAATCACCAGCTGGAAAAGAGGATTAATTGAGCTAAATAAGGAATGATATTTTTGGAAGAAGGATTTATATTAAAAATACATATCTTTTCCTTTCTTTTTGGGAAGATATGTATCACTTTGTTTGATTGGATTAGGAGATTAGGATTTACTTTCAATTTCCAGATTTTTAGTAGGAAGATAATATATATACTCTTATTTTTATTTGAGAATTATCAACCATTGTACTTAGAGAATTAGAGAGAAAAACATGGTCTACAGTGGCTGAATAATTTATCTTGGTTGAAGGGATCTGAAACCATGGAACTACAATGATTGTGAGATTTATTCTGTTCTTTAATGCATCTTTTTATTTATTCGAGTATTGATTATCTTTCTGAATTATTTGTTTATGATTGTGTTGGTTGATTTCTAAGGCGCGCGATTAGTTTATCAATTAATATAATCTACGACTAGTTTAGGTGCTGAATCCGTAACTGTTCAATCCATCTAATCGAAGTGGCAACTAGGTTTATCGTTTGCTGCGTCAGAAGCTATAATCCTAGGAAAATAATCAACTAGATTAAATGCAACGTCGTACGTTTGTGTTGTCTTGCTTCGTTGGTCTTTCTAATTCGTAATGCTGTTGTTTAATTAAATTCGAGATTGTATCTGAATTATTAATCAATAAGGGTTAATTGAAATACATGTTTTTGGTTAACTAATCGTAAGGAAGGACAAGTTAATTTAATACCACAACGAATATTTGAATAATTAATTTGATATTTTGTTTCGATGATCGATCGTAGTTCCAATGGTGGATGTGACCGAAGACCAAGGTTTGTTAAATCGATTTATTCCTTTTAGATTATTTTACTGAATTTTTAATTAGTGTTTTTCATTATAATTTGCATTCACTTCAAAACCCCCCTTTTTATTTATTTGTTTCGATTTATTTGTGACGACATACTAATCAAAGCTCTTCGAGGGAACGATCCCTACTTTCCTTTACTACATTTTTGTTGCAGGAATTTAGGATTTAATTTGGGTGTCAATGACAGCACGTACCAACGACTCAGATCAAAAGGTTACTTCGTACACTAGTGCAATCATACGATAAGTCATTGAGTATGATTTAATGATCATGTGACCTATTGTTATTGGTTACATTCGAAAAACGGTTTTTTAACTGTTTATCCATACTAATGCCCTAATGACATGACCATGACCATCACCCGTACTAATATCATCTCATGATATTCAACAAAGATATTCAGTATGTCTACTATGTGATTTTATTACCCAACTAATGTCATGTCTACAAGGAAAAAAATTGATGATTCAGTTTATTCATCAAGTAAATCCTCAGGAGGATTCACATACAAACTTTAAATTAATACAAATAAATGAAACAATTTAGCATATGAACAAAAAAAACTATTTCTTCAATTAATAAATTATTACAAATATATATATAAGATAAAATGCTCTGAAACCGATAACATGAATGATTCCTAGGGCATATATTAACAAAATTCTCACTTGTACTATAGTCATTCGTTGTTGTATTGCATACCCATCTTTGTAAAATGATGGTCCATTTGTTTCAGTGTTATCATTTTAGTTAATGGGTCAACAACATTGTTTGTTGATAGTGTTTTTCGTATCATTATCTCTCTAACTCCAACGAATTTTCTCAAAATGTGATATTTTCATTGAATATATTTGAACTTTTGGTGCACTCTTGGTTCTTTTGTCTATGCAATAGAATCACACCAAATTTGGATGCAAACTTGTGCATCCATACAACCTCTTTTACTACTTTTGAAGCAGCAATACATTCGGCCTCTTTAATAAAGTCAGTTGTAGTTGATTGTTTGTAACTCTTCCAACTATCTGCGCCTCCATTACATATGAAAATAAACCTTAATGTAGAGTTTCTATCGTCAACGTCTGACAAAAAATCAAAATCTAAGTATCCTTGAATGTTTAACTCTAAACATTCATAACTTAGAATAAGATCTTTAATTCTTTTTAAGTATTTGAACATTGATTTCCTTGTTAACCAATATTTTTCTCCTAGATTAGTCTAATATCTGCTTGCAACACTTATGACAAATATTATATTAGCTCTTGTACATAGCATTATGTACATGAGTTTGCCCCCAATTGAAGCATAAGAGACATTACATCTTTGGATCTATATGTTTAGAAAGATGAAGAGCGTGAATGAAGGGCAAAAGTCCTCCTTTTAAGTTTTTCATATTGAACTTTTTCAAAAACTTAAGGATAATCCAATCATCATTTTCATTTTATCTCTATATATATGAATTTTAAGGACATGGGGCGTATCTCCTAAATCTTTGATCAAGAAGGTTCTGGATAATTAGATTTTAATCGCATTCATCATGTCAATGTCATTACCCATCAAAAATGTTATTTACATACAATATGAGAAATCTAATGACATAATCCTTAACCTATTTATAGATATAAGATTCATTCAAATTCTTTTTGAAACTAAATAATTTGATTATTTCATTGAATCAAATGTTTTAACTTTTTAAAACTTACTTTAATCAATAAATAAATCGATGTAATTTGCATATCTTATTTCTTTCAAAAAAAGTTACACAACCTGTGAATTATTCTATAGGTTGTAACAATGACCAACACTATTCGGATAAATTTAATCATAGTCGTAGATGAAATTTTTTTTTTTTTATAATTCAACCCTTATTTCTAAAGATAACCTTTTGTTACCGTCTATAGACACAATTCTTTCTAATGAATCAACAAATACCCATACCTAATTAGCATAAATGAATCCCATTTCTGAATTTATCAGTTCTAGTTCTCTCCCTAAATCAATATCCAATATAATTTCATTACAATTTCTACGAGCATCACCATAATTTATTTTTACAATTAAGTAAAATTTAAAATTCTACTCATAAAAAAAAAATTCATACCTTTCGCAGGTCCAAATTCCCTAGATTCGGTAACAAATTTCAAAATTTTCCCCGTCAGATTTGAACTTCATTTAAAATGGAACCTACAATGGCCAAAATGACTATCGAATGAAAGAGTCGGTCCAATCTTTGTTTACACACGTGTCTTCAGTTGCACCACTATTTCTACAATACTCATCACCTTATCGTGTCACTTTCTGTTATAATTTTCTATATTTTTGCCAAAAGAATTGCGATAAATGGACCCAATATTACTAACATACGCAAAATTATAACTGTACTGTACATATGATAAGGAGGGGAAAACACAAGGTAAAAATAAAAATATCTTATAAAAAATTGGTTTAATTTTCTGATCCCTGATCAGGCGAAGAACTTGGCGAAGCAGAGACGTCAAAAGAATCAGAATTGGCTGCAGGTGAAGAAGTTTGATTCTGATTTTGATTATCATCAGAATCCGAATCCTCACTTCTCCTACCACCGTTAAAAGAAAAACTTACCCAAATTTCTCTCCTTTGCTCATCTCTTTTGTAACCAATTTCATCTTCATCGACAGGCATCTTGTACCTACATATAGGACAGGACCCATGAATTCCAAGCCAACTCTCTATGCACTTGGCATGAAACTTGTGTTTACATGGCATCTCTTTCGCAATCTCACCAGCCTCATATTCTTCTAAACATACAACACATTCACCCACTTCCTTTTCTTTTCCTTCTTCACTTTCACCAATCTTGAAACTCCGCATGGCCTCCACAGACGCCTTAGAAGCTGGCGGTTGACCATCTTTCGCTGCTAAATTCCGCAAAAATGAATCCAAGTTCGAGGTTCCTTCAATCACGACCATACCCTGGGTTAAGGGATTAATCAGAATAATTCTCTCACTCGAATCTTGATCCGGCTGCTCTGGATTAGTCTCTCTCGTTGTCATGCTCCCAGTGAAACCTAAAATGAAGGGAAGAAACAGAGACATGTCTCTGTGCCTCAACAGTCGCTCAAAAAGAGAAGAAATCTGGGTATCAGCTTCAGAGGCCATAGCAGCAATAGAAAGACGAGAAAAGTTAAAAAAGGCTTTGGAAAAACTGAATTTACAAGATCAATAATGGAGTTAGAAAAAGAATTAGAGGGAATATAAGGCAGCCCACAGGATGAGAAGAAGGTTGTGGAAAAATCTGGAACAATAATTGAAGATTCACTGTTAATGTTTATTTTTACAAATAAAATAATAATTGCCGTATTTTTTATATGGGAGAAGATATTTTTGGGAAAATATGCAAGTGGGTATTGGACACCTGTCATATGAGGTGTGACAGGAAGATTCTAGAATTTTAAAAAGGGTCAAACTGAGACAACAATCTTAAATTCTCAACTATAGCAACGGTCCAGTTAAAAAATAATTATTGTTGAAGAGACAAATGACTATTTCTTCCTCGGCAGGATCCAAAACAAAAAATTGGATTAGTTCCATTCAAATTTGTTTCATCAATCTCGGATCAAGCTTACGTGCAGAGGACTGATTTATTTTTTTCAACAAAATTGAATTTAAAATGGAGAAAATTTAATTTAAACTAGCTTATGAGTTGGATGAATTGTTTAATTTATTTTGAATTTATCTTTTAATTTAATTTAATTAATATCATATAATTATTACAACGAAATAATAATATTTTTTTACCAATAAATAATAAGTTTAAACTATAAATTTAAATTATGAATTTAAATTTTATATTTAAATAAAATTTTAAATTAAGCCAAATTTAAATCGAAGTTTTTAGATTTTGTTCACCTCTGTTGTTATCAATCTACAATTTGTGATGCTTATTTAATCTAAATAACATATTTCTACCCTTAAAATTAAAATAGGATAAAAGTATTACCTTTCACTTAATTTTTCTTTTGTGAATTTTAACTATAAAATATATTTAATTAATTTTTTCATTTAAATTTATATCTTAATTATATTATAATTATTATATTATATTTTTTTATCACTTTATTTTTCCTTTCATATTTTCTCGGAGCCCTTCCCTATTCTTCACTATTACCAGCTGTCAATGGTCACCGTTCTTTACCTATCCATTTCTTTTGTCTTTCTTGTAGTTTTCAAATGCTAATGCATGCTTATTTGAAATCTCGTAAGAACTTAAACAAGTTTTTTTATGGATTTTTGTGCCTTTGTTCTCGTTGATTTGAATTGCATAACTATATATATCGGTTTATGTTTGTTGTTGAAAATTCAGCTGTGTAGCCATAGATTTCATGTCGATTCGCAAAATTAATTTCATTGTTGATTGTTGTGCTTGATGAAAGTTATTACGGAAATTGAAATTTGTATTCTAATTTGGGTTCATTTATACATTTATATCATATTTTTTACACTTTAAATATTTTTACTATTTTATATATTAGAATACATAAATTGTATTTATCTTTAATCTTGGGAAACCAAACAAAGGCAGTAGTATTATTTATTTCTTTTTATACACTACAAAGAGAGAACATGTGTAGATATTTAGCATCAATATTTGAAACAAAATTTATATATATATGTTAGATAAAATCAAGTGAATTTAAAATTTTTGAGTTCAAATTTTTTAGATTAAATTTATAAAAATTTTAAATTCACTCGATCCTATCTCCCTAAATTTTGGTTAGCGTTAATCTCATATTAAAATAACACATAGAAAGATAATCCAATAACCTACCCATGAAAAGCATGTATTGAAGGTCTTGATATTGAATATGCGAAGAATACTTGTCTTTTTTATATATCATCTAATATATATATATATATATATATATATATATATATATATATATATATCCTAATAAGCAAAACAAATATGACAGATAATATTTGTACAAGCAATATTGGAGAGAAGCATAGAATATTTAAAGGGAATACTTTCAAATGCTTGTTTTCTTTATTCACGTGAATGTACAACAAACTTTGACAATTATTTTTTGCAATAATCTTCCTATGAAAATTAAATTATATATAGCATATAAAAGTTAACATATATAGCATATAAGAGAGTTAACATATTTAGCATAGATTTGCACGAAAAAATTTTAGTGAACAATTGATCGATGATAAAACTTGTTAGATTTACAGTGGTAAAGTAATGACAATACGACAACTGAGGTTTCCTTATAAAACAAAAGTATAATTATATTGTACCAAATTTAATTCAATCTGAATTCAATTAAGTAATTCAATGTCAATTACAAATGTCAATTAAATTTAATTTGATTTGAATTCAATTAAGTAATTCAATATAAATTACTAATCAAGTAAATGTAAATCTTAATTTAAGTTCAAAATATTGTTCATTAGTTAATTGTTGCAATTTTAAAATGAATTTTTTTATGAGAAAAAAATGAAACACCTTAGGAAAAGGTTGGCAGTGCTAAGGGTTGGTGGAAACGCCAACCATTGGTGGCACTGCCAATGGTTGGTGTTTCTGCCAACAATTGGAGTTGCCAACCTTTTCCGAGGTTGTTCGATTTTTTTAAATGTTATTTAGGAATTTATTTTAATAATGATCATCCAGTTTTTTTTATTCGAATGTTACAATAGTTGATGTCAGTCATATTAATTTAATAATAAGTTTCAAGTTTCTCTGACCAACCCTTTTTTTGTTAGGTTTGATTTCAATTTTGCCTGTCACTAATCCATTTTTTTAAATGTTACTCATGAAAAAATTTATTTTAATAATGTTAATTCAATTTTTTTTCTAATTTCGATGTTACATTAGTTTATATCAACCACGCTAATTTAATAATGATAATTTAGTTTGTTTAATTAATCTTTGATTAAAAATTATTATCTTTCATTAATTTTTCATTGATGTAATTAACGAATTAATATAGTTTTTAAGCATTTACAATCAACTACCAACAAGAGGCATACAGATTTCATAAGGCATATAGATTTTGAGTACACATGCTACTTCGAAAAAAATGCACATCGTGAATATGATTAAGAATAAACTAACATTTACTCAAAGAGCTATTTTTTAGATAAGTTGTTTTGAAAACTTATTAGATTTGGCGGAACCACAATTTAGTGTCGTTTTTATATAATCGATGTTACTTTGGATGATCAATCGCAAAAACCTAGATAGAGAAATGTGGTTTAAAACAAATAGTGTTGAGTTCTGATTCAACCCTGTGGAGTTTGCGCTAGTTACTGGTCTAACTTTTGCGGAAGACATGGACGTGTCCAACTACATTCATAGGTTGTTATCCCATGAGAAGATCAAGCAAGCCGTTGATGATCAAATTTGGGGAGACAATGATGATAATGTAGTGAAGTTCGCAGTATTGTATTATGCATTTATGAGATTATTAGGAGTGGACAACAGAACAAAAATACCTGATCATTTTTTATATTTAACGGACAATCTAAATGCATTTATTCGGTATCCATGAAGGACGATAACATATAATAAAACAACTGAATCGATGCGGAAGGGTGCTCATAACAAATATCAGTATTGTGTTGAACATTATCCGCCCTACACAAGTTCACTCCCACTTTTTAGTTACAATATTTTAAGATACTTGATTGCTTTCTAGGTAAGTATCACATAATGAATAAAGTTAACATTCATCGTGACGATTATAAATACTAACTATAAATGTTGTACATTGTGAAGATTCACAATCTATTTTCTTTTGTCTATTTGAAAATAAATTATCAAATTCCCTATATCCTGAAGTGGAAGACAGTTGCACTACTAACTTAGGATGACATATTAATACTTTGAGACACTCCTCCGATAAGTTTCCAAAATTTTAGTCATACGTACCAGTCATGCTTCACCTATTGAAAAAACAATGTTGCATTGTACTTCTAAGAAACTCACCTAATATGATGATAAGCAAAGTGCGAGCAGTTCGTGTCAAAACATTAAAGAATTTAGCAATATTGGTAGTCATAATGTTGTACCACCATCCTCCTAAGTGGGCATGCGCCCATCTTTCATAGTTAATATCGGTCAAATAGGGTGTTGCAGTGAGATTTATTTGGACAATTCTACTCATAGCAGCTTGAAAGTCTTTGAGACGATTTGCGTTAACAACTTTCCAAAATAATCCTTTAATATGTTTGGTTTTTTTGAATTGCGAACGGATGTTACCTTTTATATGGTAATTACAAAACCCATGACAGGTATAAGGCATTACGTTTGTGATCGACATAATTATTGAATGATGGTGATCATAAACAATGGTCAAATTTGACAAATCACCAATGCACATGCAAAGGTACGACAAAAAGTTGTTCATGTATCTATTCTCTTCTTGTGCCCAATACCAAATATGAGTGAATAAATTTAATTATTATCATCATTCACAATAGCAATTAAAAAAGCCCTAAGATACTTTCTCTTTAAGTGTGACGCATCAATGCATATCATCGAGTGACAGAATTGTTGGAAACCTCTTATTGAACAACCTATACACATGAAGAAATACTTGAACCTATTTTTTCGATTGATATCAATACGTGTCATGGTTTTCGAGTTCTTAAGCTTTAAATTATGACATTACTCATGCAATAGAATGAAAGACTTTTTCAGAGATCCTTATAATACATTTATTACATATGTTTTGGCACGTTATACTTGTATGTAGGATATATCAATTCTGTATCTGTTTGTTATGTCTAAAAAAATTTCCTTCAGTCGATAAATGTGATCAACTATAAACATTGACTTAAGTATGTTCCTCAATGACTTTGCACCAACTTGTCTACGGTAAGACAATATTTGATCCTACGGACAAGTATGTGTCTTTTTTATATGTCGTAAGACCCAACAGTCTTCATCTTTGTAATACCCTCAAATACGTTTCAAGGGTTTTTTTGTCTTTTGGTCTTACTTTGAGACATTTTCAGTTTTAAATTTATATGTTAAAATGTATGTGTGTGTGTTATATACAAAGCAATTACAAAGAAAAACAAAGATATATATATTAATATATTAAAAATTATGTAAATATATATATAGAGAGAGAAAAGTCAAAAAAGGCAACTTTTACCCTTTTTCCATCATTCTCTTGTCTCTTCTAGAAGAAGGCAGTGTTCTTTGTTTTTGCTGTGTTTTTGAAGAAAAGTGGGTGATTTGGAAGGGTTTGAAAGAAAAGTAAGGAAAGAAAATGAGAGAAAACACTTTAGAAGCTTTGGTAACCAAAATATCTCTTTCTTTTCCCTTTGCCTATGTTTATATATATTGGATGTATGTTATATGAATATGTTAGTATATTTTGGTGTTGATTTAACGTGATTTTGGTGATAAAGGAAACAAAACAAGGAGGAGGGAGCCAACTTGCAAAGATTGGCTTGAAACAAGGTAAGGGGTATTATCTTTGATATGTTGCATGTTTCAGTCTTTTGGTTCCTTGAATCTATGTTATAAATGATGATTTTGAAGTTGAGAAATGTTGTTTTACCATTTGGGGTATCTATGTGTGTGATTTTGTTCATAGCAAAGAGTTAGATAATATTTACAGTTTTGCCACTGCTTTCGTCCCACGTTTTGACTACCTTATTTAATGAATCATGAGTGTTATTATAGCTTGTTGGAAAGATCGTTGAATCCTCTTTTCAATAATATATAGCTTGCATGAATTAGAGGCCGTTTGGACTGTTAAATTGCATGAAGAAAAACATAGCTTTACCAAATAAACAGTGAAGACAATTTTTGCCATTGGCTTCATCCTATGTTTTGGCTGCCTTATCTGATGAATCATAAGTGCTATTATATCTTGTTGGAAAGCTCTTTGAATCCTCTTTCCAATTATATATAACTTGTATGAATTAGAGATTGTTTGAACTATTAAAATATTGTATGAACTAAAAGGACTGTTTTACCAAATAAGCAGTGAAGACAATTTTTTGCCACTGAATTCATCTCACGTTTTGACTGCCTTATCTAATGAATTATGAGTGCTATTATAGATTTTTGGAAATCTATTTGAATCCTCTTTTCAACGATATATAGCTTGTAGGAATTAGAGACTGTTAGGACTATTAAATTGTATGAAAAAGAAGGTTGCCTTACCACATGAACAGTTCCATGAACAGTATTTCACAGTTTTTGGAAAGGAAAGAAAGGAGAGAAAAAGAAAAGAAAGAAAAGCAAAAAAAAGAATTTGGGGCTCAAGATTCAAAGGTCATCCTAAGAGTATGGTCTGGTGAGTTGTGAATTGATTTAGATGGAAGCAAGATTAGTAAGATATAAGACACGCATACATGCTATGAACTATGAGGGGGCACTTTACATTACACTACCCGTAGTAGGGCACATCCATAGTAGGACATAGATCCCTAGTAGGGTCTACTCGCAGTAGAGCATGCTTGTAGCAAAGCTCAATTCAGATTCAAAAATGGTGTAGTGAGAGATAGGAAGAAAGCTCGAGCTTAGAAATATGTCAAATCCCTATAGTTAGCTTTCAGAAAGTATAAAATAGACATTATATGGGACAAAGTATGACCCAAATAGTAAAGAATGAACTAGATTATCCCTTCGATTTTTTATAGAGGTTATGATATGAGGTCGAGTCCCGAGAGAGAGTTAGAACAGGAAAGGAGATAGTTTATTTAATTCTTGCCCTTTACTGAGTGTTCTTATCTCTCACTTCCTTTTCTTTCATGATTACAGGTACAGGTGATTGAGGTAGCTACGAGGCAGGGTCAGGTCAATGGAGATAGAGCCAGCTAGTGCAGGTTATCTCTAGTTTATATTACATGCATACAGTCGTATATTCTTATTGACTTATGACCTTTTTGAGATTATTGTACAATTGTATATGATTACTCCATGTTTTTAGATGAGTATATACATCTTTTGTTCGTTTTCATATTTTCAGTTTTCTTAAAATAATTTCTAAACACTTTTAGTGATGCATTCATTTTAAAGTATTTTAAAAGAAAAAAAATAAATGCTTCGAATATTAATTCGTAACATTTCTCCTTCGATGGGTAGTACTTTTAGGGAGAGATGTTATAAGTTGGTAGTAAAGTATGATTTTGGGAACCCAAAAGATGTTTTCTAAAACAAAATAGAGTAATCCAAAGTAACACAGAGATGAAATACCCTCTAGCCATGCTGACCACCCTCGCAGCCGATCACTGTAAGTTAAGTTTTCATTTATTCCTGCCAAGTTTTATGAGACTGATGTGTTCATTCTCAGGACCTATGAGTTGAACACCAGTAGATCCCTCTTAGAGGAGCCAGAGTGAAGGAGTAGCCCCCCAAGTACCCTAGGGGGCAGTCAGTGCACATAATGTGCGAGAGATTTTCAGAAAGATAATGAAAGAGCATAGAGGTGCTCTTAGCAAAGAAGTGAGATAACGCATACACCGCCGACCTAGGGACATGATATGATAGAGGTTACTTTAGCATCTACAATAGCCCTAGTGAGGACTCAGCTGCATCCTATTTTTAACCTTCCCAGTATGCATCAGCCTAAAAAATTTGATGGTGCAAAAGACCCAATAGTAGCTGAAGAGTGGTTGGAATCACTAGAGAATGCAATAGCCCTATTTGATGTGACCGACCAAGAGAGAGTGAGATATGCCACCTATATTTTTAAGTCAAAGGCAAGAATATATGGAACTTAGTGAGGGAGACGATCAATGTCTCAGAGATGACATGGTCCGAGTTCAGGCGTCGATTTGAGGTAGAGTATAAAGGTGCCGATATTACTTGCATTAGGGCCTAGGAGTTTATTAGTCTAATGCAGGGGACAGATTCAACAAAGGAATATTTCACGAAGTTTAATCAGTTATCCCAGTATGCCCTCGAGATAACTAGTATAGAGATAGGGCATATGTAAAAGTTCATGTATGGGCTAGATCTAAAGATAGCTCGAGATGTTATGACGGGGGTGCAACCACCCAGAACTTATACAGAGGCCCTCGATAGAGCTTTGAGGGTAGAGGTTTTTGTGAGAAAGATGTTTGGTCAGACCATAGGGCAAAATGTTACACCTCCTGTTGCGATGCCAATTCCACCTATAAGTACTAGTTCAGTTTTAGCACATAGAGGCCCTCATCCAAATTAAGACAAGAAGGGTAAATAACCTCTCCAATTCAGAGGCATGAAAAAAACTGGAAGAGTGGGAAGAAACAGAGAGGACTTGAGATACCAGCTTGCCAGAAATGTAGGAAGCAACATAGAAGAGAGCATTTGACAAGCCAGGTAGTTTGTTTCAGATGTCGTCAGCCTGGACATATTGCTCGTTTTTATACAACTATCCCAATGAGAGTAGAGCAATAATAACCTATAGGAAGGGCCACAACCAGAGTTTATACGATTACCCAGGCCCAGCAGAGGCTAACCCATTAGGAGTCACGGGTCAGATTCTCTATCTTGATACTCCTATTTATGTTTTAGTTGATTGTGGGGCTACTTATTATTTTGTAGCCAAGAGTTTGCTTGAGAGGCTAACGGTACAACTCGTTAGAATAGCCTAGAGGATTATGATCGAGTTACTTGATAGGGGGTTAGTTATTAGTGAGATGATGTTACTAGGACAGAGTAATGTCATTCAGGGTCGACAGTTATTGGTGGACCTGATTGTGTTCAAAATGCCAGATTTTGATATGATTTTAAGGATGGACTTTTTGGGGAGATACAAAGCTGAGATTGATTGTAAAAAGAAGAAAGTGAGATTTAACCTAGACTCTGGAGATCAATTCAAGTTCGGTGAGAGTCATATCCAAAGTTTGATGATCAGTATGTTGAAAGCTAGTAAAATGTTAAAAATGGGGTGTACAGGATATTACTCATACAGTAAGCAAGGTTGAGTCAAACCCAACTAATGATGAAATGCCAGTGGTATGTAAGTTTTCAGATGTGTTTCCAAGTGAGCTACTAGGATTAGCTCCCGAGCGAGAGGTTGAGTTTAGTATAGAGTTGGCACTGGGCATAACATCTATTTCAAGAGCACCTTATCGAATTGCCTCTATCGAGTTACAAGAATTGAAGAAGCAACTTCAAGAGTTATTAGATCATGGTTTTATCAAATCGAGCCATTCTCCTTAGGGACCTCCTATCTTATTTATGAAAAAGAAAGACAGGTCCATGAGGATGTGCATTAATTACAAAGAGCTAAATAAAGTCACAGTTAAGAACAAGTACTTGTTACCTAAGATTGATGATTTATTTGATCAGTTGGAGGGATATGTGGTCTTCTCCAAGATAGATTTGAGATCTAGTTATCATCAGGTGAGAGTGGCAGAGAAAGATATACCCAAAACAACTTTTTGAATGAGGTATGACCACTTTGAATTTGTAGTGATGTCGTTTGAATTAACAAATGCCCCTACGGTATTTATGGATTTGATGAGCAGGGTATTCTATGACTACCTGGATAAATTTATTGTGGTATTCGTTGATGACATCTTGGTGTATTTTTGCAGTCGATAGGACCATGAGCTGCACTTAAGGTTTACCCTCCAGAGATTGAGAGAGATATAATTGTATGCCAAATTCTCGAAATGTGAATTTTGGCTAGATAGAGTTACCTTTTTTAGGCATGTGATTTCAGTAGAGGGTATATCCGTAGATCCCAATAAGATTGAGGCTATAGTTGAATGGCAGATACCAAAGACAGTCAAGGAGATTCGTAGTTTCCTAGGTTTGGTAGGGTATTACCAGAGGTTTGTGGAGGGATTTGCCAGATTAGCCAGACCTCTTACAACCCTTATAAAGAAAGCAACGCCATTTCAATCGTTAGATGTTTGTGAGGTAAGCTTCCAAAAATTGAAAAGAAGATTAACTACTGCTCTTGTGTTAGCACTTCTAAAGGAGGGAGTTGAGTACGATTTATACACGGATGCCTCACACAGTTGTTTAGGAGTAGTGTTGATGCAGCGAGGCAAAGTGATAACATATGCCTCAAGATAGTTGAAAGAATTCAAAACTCGATACCCTACTTATGATTTGGAGTTAGCAGCGATAATTTTTTTTTTTAAAATCTAAAGACACTATTTGTATGGGGTAGAATGTAATATTTATACTGACCATAAGAGCCTCAAAGATTTCTTCACTCAGAAAGAGTTAAATATGAGATAGAGGCGATGGATCAAGTTAGTAAAAAACTATGACTGTGATATTAAATACCATCCAGACAAGGCTAATGTAGTTGTAGATGCCCTTAGTAGAAATGTGATGATATCACAATTGACGGTCCAAAGAGAAATTCAAAGAGATATGGACTGAGAGCAAATTGAGCTTGTAATTGGAGCCTTGGCCAGATTAGAGATTTAGCCCACTCTCATAGATGAGATTCGAAAGGCTCAGACAAGAGATGAGTGGTGTTAACAGAAAATTCAGAAAGTGCAAGAGGGTCTCGAGATCGAGTTTCATGTATCAAATAAAGTTCTAAAATTTAGAGATCAAGTGTATGTTCCTCAGATAACTGAATTTAGAGATCAAATTCATAGTTCTCTTTACATTGCCCACCCTGGAGGTGTAAAGATGTATCAAGATTTAAAAAGACATTTTTGTGGTCAAACATGAAAAGGGATATAGGTGAGTTTGTTACCAGATGTCTCACTTGTCAACAAATTAGGGTGAACATCAGAGACCTTTAGGGTTGCTTCAACCTCTACCTATTCTAGAATTGAAATGGGAGCATATCTCCATGGACTTCATCAGTGGACTCCCTAGAATTCAGAATAGATGTAATGCTATCTGGGTGATTATTGATAGATTAACCAAGTCAATCAATTTCATGCCCATCAAAGATACTACTACCACAGATCATTTAGGAAGATTATATGTTAGGGAGATTATTAGATTACATGGTGTACCCAGGACCATAGTATCTGATTGTGATACAAGATTTGTATCAGCTTTCTAGAAGAGTCTCTAAAGATCCTTGGGTACTAATTTGGCATTTAGTACAACCTAACATCCTTAGATATATGATCAGACGAAAAGGGTTAATCAGATTTTAGAGGATATGCTGAGAGATATGCTGAGAGCTTAGTACCTGGATCATAAAGCTACGTGGGTAGAAATGTTGCCCTTGGTGGAGTTTGCTTACAATAATAGCTACCAGACGACTATTTAGATGACACCTTATGAAGCATTATATGGTAGGAGGTGTCGTTCTCCTCTTCACTGGGATGAGATAGGAGAGATAGATGTGTTATCTCGATCCCTTAGGCCCAAGTTGACCTAAAAAATGATTGATGATGTCCAACTGATCAGGTAGAGAATAAAACAGGCCCAGGATTGACAGAAAAGCTATGCAGATCATCAACGCTGAGACTTAGAATTCAATGTAGGTGAATTTGTATTTGTAAAGGTTGCACCATTCAAGCATTTGATGAGATTCGAAAAGAAGGGAAAACTAGCTCCCAGATTTATTGGTCCATATGAGATAATTGAGAGAGTTGGTAAAGTGGCTTATAGATTGGTCTTACCAGTGAGTATGGATCGGATTCATGTTGTATTTGATGTCTCATCTTTGAGGAAATGTCTTGGTGATCATTCCCAGGTCGTGAATACAGATGATATTCAGTTATCAGAAGACCTTAGTTTTGAAGAAAGACCGATTCAGATGATATTCAATTATCAAATACGTTCTAGAGGCATTTGTGTCTTTTGGTCTTACTTTGAGACATTTCCAGTTTTAAATTTATATGTTGAAATGTATGTGTGTGTGTTATATACAAAGCAATTACAAAGAAAAACAAAGATATATATATATATATATATATATATATATATATATATATATATATATATATATATATATATATATATATATAATATATTAAAAAGTATGTAAATATATATATATATAGAGAAAAGTCAAAAAAGATAACTTTTACCTTTTTTCCATCATTCTCCCGTCTTTTCCAGAAGAAGGCAATGTTCTTCTTTGTTTTTGCTGTGTTTTTGAAGAAAAGTGAGTGATTTAGAAGGGTTTGAAAGAAAAGTAAAGAAAGAAAAAGAGAGGAAACACTTTAGAAGCTTTGGTAACCAAAAGATCTCTTTCTTTTCCCTTTACCTATGTTTATATATATTGGATTCATGTTATATGAATATGTTAGTATGTTTTGGTATTGATTTAAGGTGATTTTGGCTATAAAGGAAGCAAAACAAGGAGGACGGAGCCAACTTGCAAAGATTGACTTGAAACAAGGTAAGGGGTATTATCTTTGATATGTTGCATGTTTTAGGCTTTTAGTTTCTTGCATCTATGTTATAAATGATGATTTTGAAGTTGAGAAATATTGTTTTGCCATTTGGGGTATCTATGTGTGTGATTTTGTTCATAGCAAAGAGTTAGATAATATTTACAGTTTTACCACTACTTTCGTCCCACGTTTTGACTGCCTTATCTAATGAATCATGAGTGTTATTATAGCTTGTTGGAAAGCTCGTTGAATCCTTATTTCAATGATATATAGATTGTATGAATTAGAGGCCGTTTGGACTATTAAATTGCATGAAGAAAAAAACTGTTTTACTAAATAAACAGTTAAGATAGTTTTTGCCACTGACTTCATCCCACGTTTTGGCTGCCTTATCTGATGAATCATGAGTGTTATTATAGCTTTTCGGAAATCTCTTTGAACCCTATTTCTAATGATATATAACTTGTATGAATTAGAGATCGTTTGGACTGTTAAAATATTGTATGAACCAAAAGGACTGCTTTACCAAATAAGCAGTGAAGACAGTTTTTTGCCACTGATTTTATCCCACGTTTTGACTGCCTTATATAATGAATTATGAGTGCTCTTATAGCTTGTTGGAAATCTCTTTGAATCCTCTTTACAACGATATATAGCTTGTGTGAATTAGAAATTATTAGGACTGTTACATTGTATGAAAAAAATCTACCCTACTATATAAACAGTCCCATGAACAATATTTCACAGTCTTTTGAAAGGAAAGAAAGGAGAAAAAGGAAAGGAAGAAAGAAAGAAATGAAAGGAAAGAAAGAAGAGAAAAAAAAAAGAAGAAGAAAAGAAAGAAATGCAAGAAAAAAAATTTGGGGCTCAAGATTCAGGGGTCATCCCAAGAGAGTCTGGTGAGTTGTGAATAGATTTAGATGGAAGCAAGATTAGTAAGATATAAGACACGTATGCATGCTATGAACTATGAGGGGCACTTTACACTACACTGCCTTTAGTAGGGCATGTCTATAGTAGGACATGTCCGTAATAGGACATAGATCCCTAGTAGGGTTTTCTCGTAGTAAAGCATGGTCGTAGTAGAGCTTAATTCAGATTCAAAAATGATGTAGTGAGAGACAGGAAGAGAGCTCTAGCTTACAAAAGTGCCAAATCCCTATAGTCAACTTTCAAAAAGTATCAAATAGACACCAGATGGGACAAAATATGACCCAAATAGTAAAGAATGAACTAGATTATCCTTTCGATTTCTTATGGAGATTATGATATTGGGTTGAGTCCCGAGAGGGAGTTAGAACTGAAAAGGAGATAGTTTACTTAATTCTTGCCCCTTACTGAGTGTTCTTATCTTTCACTTCCTTTTTTTTCATGATTACAGGTACAGGTGATCGAGGTAGCTGTGAGGCAGGGTCAGATCAACGAAGATAGATCTGACCGATACAGGTTATCTCTGGTTTATATTACATGCATAAAGTCGTATGTTCTTGTTGACTTATGACCTTTTTGAGATGATTGTACAGTTGTATATAATTTCTCCATGTTTTCAGATGTTTTCAGATGAGTTTGCATATGAGTATATACATCTTTTGTTCACTTCCAAATTTTCAGTTTTCTTAGAATAATTTCTAAACACTTTTAGTGATGCGTTCATTTTAAAGTATTTTAAAAGCAAAAAAATAGATGCTCCGAATATTAATTCGTAACATTTCTCCTTCGGTGAGTAGTACTTCTAAGGAAGGATATTACAATCTTGCTATCTTGTTGCCATGCCCTCTATTTACATTATGGATGTACGCACTTAAGCTCATACTGTATATTATCAAAGTGCTCAATCTTTCATTGAATTCCTGTCTTTAAGACATATGTTCAAAATAATACTTTCAATTCTATCTTCGAATTATAAAAACTCATCACTTGTAAATAGTTGTCTTTTCGTGTTACCTGATTACTAATACTTGCATTCTTAACATCAACAGTAGGCTTAGAAACCCATTAAAATGGATTTGGATTACGGATATGACTTGGATATGCTCTAACATTTATAGACCTATGACGTCTCATGCTACATTCAGTCTCCTTATTACATGCATAACTTTGACTTCTGCAAATGTCTTGGCTCGGAACACTATACATATTCTCATCAAACCCCGAGAATTCATCATCCTCATTACCCTCTACTTCATAATCTTTATCTACGTCGTCATCCTTATTATCATCAACACTATAATTCCCACCAAACTCTTGGAAACTTTGTAGATGTACCCACTCATATGCGCACATTTGACTGACTTTGATTAAGTTTTAGATGATAGCTTATTCTCACAATGAATCTTTCAAAATCAACGCTTGTGTTAATACACATCCCTTTCTTATTCCGACCAACATATCTTGTCACATTATCATCATTTTCAATCTATTGACCTCCATAATGAATTTTAAATGTAGCTTTTTCCATCTTGACTAAAAATAAACTTAAAAACATTAAAACACATGTGTTTAGACAAAGTTTATGTAGTGTAAGCAGCAACTATCTGTGAACAGTATCTTTCAGTAAAAAACATTAACTCTGAAATGAAGAGAATCACAGTTAGCTCACATAAACAACTAATACTCTAATGCCAAATTGATGTGTACACCCATGCATGAGCAATAAATCCAAAATGAGTGAGCTAGAAAATACTATTCACTCCAAATTGTATTATTTTATAATTATTGTAAATTAAGCCCCAAATGCAATACCAATACAATCAAGCTTTATACACCTGTATTTATAACATATTAAACTATCATATCATAAAGTGATGTACAAATATTGACTAAGACAAGACAATGAAAAATGGAAGAAAATGATAGTGGCAATTATATAATTTTTATGCAACTCTCTGCCGAGACAAGAAAAATAATACACACACTAAAATAGCACCAAATTAGAATAAACAAGGCATAAATGATAAATTCACCAAATTAGAGAATGAGATAAAGGAATTAAGTGGAATAGAAAAAAATAGAAAAAAAAATTCAGGGAGGCCTGGAGGGGGGGTTGTGGCAACCCCTAGCGTTAACCCCAAACTGTTCTTTGTTTGAAATTTTGTAGATCTGAATTTTCGTATTTTATTACCATCAATACAATATTAAACAACATTATAACCACTTTAAACAACAGAAATAACATGAAATAATAACATTAAATAATCTAACAACATAAAATCATAGCAAAATTAAATTTTACATGAAGTCATGAACATGAATCTACTATACATTATTTCATTTTCAATTGTTCATAAAGAAAACACATAACATACGGGCTTGAATCAAGACTGACCTGAATGTGGATGATTTTCCTATAACATCTTTGCAACAAATGTTAATTCTTTAAATAAATTTAGCAATTTTCATCTCTCCCTCCCTTGTGTTCAAGTTGAATCCTCTATAATGGTTTTTTCACGGGTTTTATTGTTCAATCACATATCTTTTCTATTGGAGAATTTTTTTTATACTGCAGAGATTTTTTCCTCACTTGAAGGCTAAAAAAAAAGAGAAAGATGATATTCTCTCTTTCTGCATAAGTTACATCAATAAGGGTATTTTGGGAGAATGAAATGCTATTTTGGTATTTTTGTTTGGACTTTAAGTTTAGTGGCATATATGTATACACGGTTTTAAGAAAAGGGGTAAAAATTTCAATTTCCAAAGTTATTATTTAGATGAGATAGACTTTAATATCATGCCATCATATTTTAACGATGACTAGCCAGATAAATATAAGGTTTTCAAATGTTTTGCCTGTTAGAAAAATTATAGAAAACACGTTACAAAATGTTATACATCATACATACACACCTATTCACAAGTGTATTTTCACAATGCATGACTCATTCTAACATGGATTCCAGAATTTTGTTAAATTTCAACATTATCGTGACAAACGACCATGCATAATATTACATGCCTATGTGCAAGGTCAAAATTGTTGTTTTAACCATACTAACCAATATAGGGATCAAACTACAAATTTTAATACCTTTCGTGTTTAATTGTAATTTTGTAAAAATTAAAAGTGAAAAAGTAATTAAACAATTTAGTAAATAATTAAAAATAATTTTAATTTTATTTGATGTATGTCATGGATGGTTGGATATGCATGATATCAATGAACTAAGGTGGCTTTAGCTCAGCCTAGTGGGCTTATAGGTCAGGCTGGGTTGGGCCCTAGGCGCATATAATAATAGGGTTTCAACTCAGGTTGACCTATGGATTTTTGAAGGTCTAAGATTTGACACTTAATCAAGTTAGCCCATAGGCCCACCCACAGGCCAACCCATTTAAATAATTTTTTTAAATTTTAATTAAAATTTTTAAACACAAATTATTTTTCAATTATTAAAACCGAAGACAATACTCTGAATATTTTATTTATTGTCTCTCACTTGTAGCGGAGGAATGTCGTGATTACATAATAAAAATATTACAAATTTATAACATAATACAGATAAATTAATTTACATACTATATAAATTATAAATATAAATAAAATATATTTATTATATAATTTTTCTGCTCATCTTCAACATCCAAATCTCTGAATTATTCAAACATATCTTCTATTACATGATTATGTATTTTGAAATTAGCTTTGACCTAATTTTTCATACACATTATATCTTCAACCATGTTTGGGTACAAATTGAATTGTCTATCATCTAACACGTATTCACCTATACTAAAAGTGAATTCTGATGCTACAGTCGACATCAAAGGTGTTAGTAGATCATGGACGATGACCTCAAGCATAAAAAAAGTTTATGCCTTATCTTTCCACCCTGTCAAAAAATTTAGTTTTTTAGCATTATATCTTTGAATAATTTCTGGATAATGGTTAATATTGATTTAGTTATAAAATTAACCATAATTTGTACTTTGACTGACAAATTGCTTACCTTTACACAAAAGAGACTATATGCGTAACTTTTTTTTGCTTGAACTACTGGAACTTACCTTTGGTACAAAATTTTTTTCAATCTGTCCATATTTTTGTTCATAAATACTATACATATCAAGTAAAAAATCTTGAAGATATTCCATAGAATTAACGTTACTATTAATGACAAATTTTTATTAATAACATCAAATAAATTTTGTAGTCCATTAGTTTTTCCCTAAGATCTAAAACAATAGCTGTAGAATAAAGTAAAAGAATTTTACTTCAATATTTTTTAAATTTTTGTTCCATTTCCTAGATATATTTTAGAAAGTATGATAAGACTTATGAGACCTATGTTCTTTAAAAATATTACTTATTTCTATCATGCTATATATTATTGAATAAGTTGTTGGATAATGCACACCTGAATAATAGTATGCAATGACATGTCTAATTACTTGTATATGTTTTTTTAGCCAAGCTCAAACTTTCTTAAGCTATTAAATTAATAACATGATATGCATATCTAATATGAAATAATTTTTCATTAAATGGAGAAGATAAATGATTATACATATATTCAATAACTTTATCATTATTTTTGGTATTATAAAAAATAATTGAAAAAATAGAATTATTAATTTTATATTCCTAAAAAATATTTACTAATGCGGGATAAATTATTAAACCATTATCTAAATTTCTAAATACAATAATTTTTTGCATAACTACCAATCATAATTAATAAAATGGGTAGTTGCACAAAAATACCCTATGTCTCAATTTGTAGCAATCCATAAAGTAGAAGTTATTGAAATAATGCAATTAAAATTACTTAATTCTTCTATAACTTTTAATTTTATTAATTCATAATTTTTCAGGATGTTTGACCTAAGAGTTGACTTAAGAATTATTCTAAATGCCTGTTGAACACTATTTTGCATAATCCATTATAAAATTTCATCTTCTGTATAACTAAAAGGTTTTAATTAGAAACAACTACATATCTGACCAAGTAGTTTTGTATTTTCATTTGATCATATGTGAAAGTTGACATTTCTCCCATATGTCTAAAATTGTTTGAACATCCTGCTGAACTGACATTGAGACCAATGGAGCGCGATCAGCTGAATGCAATTTGTTTTTGTCCTTTAAGCTCATGTCAATTTTTTTTATAGAAATTAATAACGTGTCTACAAAGATATCCCGTGCTACTCATACTTGCATATGTCAAACAAGAACTACAATGTTTACATACAACTTAGCTTATTAATTTTTCTTCTATTGTTTTCTCTATTCAATCGAAGTACTCTCACACTATTGACGTTTGTTTTCTTTTTTCTTTTGTCAAATAAACCGACTGATATGGCAAATGCCACGTCAATGTAATTTTTTTATAAATTTCATTTGATGATAAAATTAATTGAGTAATACTATACCAACTTACTTTGAGTATATAAATAGATACATATTTATATATATCATTATATAATTTAATATTATTTTATCTGCTTTTCCCTTTTATCTACTTTCATTCTAGAAGAAAATTTTAGTAGTTGGTTTTCTTCCACCACTACTGCCACAATTGTTTCAAGGTCAATTGAAGCCCTAAAACCCCGTCTCTCACCCACTAATCTTGCCATCTTCCACCACCGTCAGTAGCTATCATTTTCAACCACCACTGAATCTCTTAACTGCGGTTTGTCCACTCTTACTAAAAAACCTAACATAGTATTTCTATGATAATTTCTTATTATCCTTTTGATTTAGTGTAGACTTTGAAGAAGAATCATTATTCGTTGTGTATGTATTAATGTTAAGGTATTGAATAATCAAACTAATACGAACCTTAGGAGAACCACACCTCAAAAGCTAGCTATTGAGATAGGAGAGCCCAAAGCCATATAAACCCTACACTAGTTTCCTATACTTTTCAATGTGAAATCCAAGTCTCATACCTTGCACTTGGGATCCTAACATACCATCATGCTCTGCAACCCCAGCGCCCATGTGGGCTGGCTGTGTGCTAACTCCTTACTAACCCCGGGTGAACACTACAATGCCGACATCACCACTCACGTCGCACGATTGCAACTAGGAGACATGGTGATGACTCTGATACCAAATGATACGAACTTTAGGAGAACCACATCTCAAAAACTAGCTATTAAGATAAGAGAGCCCAAAGTCATATAAACCCCACACTAGTTGCCCATACTTTCCAATGTGGGATTTAAGTCCTATACCTTACACTTGGGATCCTAACACAAACAATCCGATTTGATTTTTCAAAGTACTGTGAAGTGATTTTTTATATCAATTTGGTAGATTATGAATTATATTTTAATGTAAATGGGTTTCACAATTTTTTGTATTGCAAGGTGTTTGATGAAATGCCTCTTAGAAATTAGATGTTTGTTATAACATTTTGCTAGTGTGGTGTTGTTTTTGTGAGGGGTGTGCGATGCCTGTGGTGTTACCCCAAAAGATAGCAATGGCCAAGTTGAATCACATGGCTAATTATGACCACTTATGTTCTATAATTATTTTCATTTTCTGAATTTTTTTCATTCAGCAATCATCAGTGCTGCCCACTCATGGCAAATAAGAAAACTTATTTCATTGTCTAATTACAATATTTTCTTGTGAATGGTTATAAAACTTTGCTCCTATTGTACTTTTCTTTACAAAAAGCAAAAAAAAATTTAAGTTTTTTGAACTTGCAGAGATTGCACAAGGCAAGAAAAATGGGGAGCCCAACAAAGAAGGAGAATATGAGGAAAATGTTGGTGGAGAATCTAAAAGTGTTGGGAAGAAGAAAAAGAAGGATAAATCTTTGAAGGAGAGTAAGTCTAATCATTCAATTATTGCTAATGGGCCAAATAAAACTGCTCGAGTAGACCAAATAAAGGAGGATTTATCTGTTGTTGATTTGAAAGAGCGTTAAGAGAAGATGACATCTTTAAAAAAAAAAGAAATCTAGCAGAGAGATGGATGGTTTCAATAATTCAATCAACAACAGTTAATTTTCATCCAAAATTAATTCTCAATCTTTATTCATTTATATCATGTATATATATCATGAAATGAACATAATATAATTAAAAGAAATTTAAGAATAACTTGTAATTGTTTCTTGAAACAAGTAAAGAAATCCTTGAGAGAAGAACAAATAAGAAAACTTTTCTTAAATTTTATACTCTTGCATAATTTACATCCTCCTTCCTTTTATAAAAGAGAGTTATGGTTCAAACTTTAACATGATTAAAGTACAACTGGCTTATCCAAAGGAATCAACCGACCCTATATAACCACTATTTTACAACTAACACTATGGTCTATGTCTCCTACGTGTTTTAATAAACTTAATAATTATTAATCCAAATGAAAAGGTGTCGGCAACATCTTGAGTGTTTAATCTCGAAGTGTTGACAACATCTTAGCCTTCCACTTGTCTTCTACATCTTGGGTATATTTCATGGATCTACGTGTTGATTGTTTTATTTGAGTGGATCAAATCTCCCACCATTTTAGGCCTAAATAGAAGATTTATCTAATAGGTCCATGAAGCCTTCAAATGTTTCTTCATCCGTAACATGGGCTTCTATTTGGGGTTCAACCTCTTTAGTTAAAATCAATCGAAGAATGTCTTTTGTATTTTCTATCAAGGTCTATTTGGAAATGTTATTGAGTTTGAATCCATCAACCATTTCTTATAACTGGGCCTTGTTTCCCTTGAACAAAGTGTTTTGAACTCTCGCATATTTGTTTGATAAAGTGACTATTATCCCCTTATCAATATGAATCATACTATCCTGATGTATACGCGGCTCCATTATCATTTTTGGGTTCCAAGCCATCCTCAAGTCTCCATGCAACCTTTGAAGCTAAGAAGAATGAAGTTCTAGCAAATCCCAAGCCAGAGGAAGCATTGCATCTTCAATTTTGGCCCAAAACCACTTTTGGGTATAGTCTTATTACATCCACCCAAGGTCCAAATGAATAGCTTGCTCTAATTGATCCAAAAGTGTGACTTTGAAAGTCCATCAATAGTCCAAACGTCCAAGCATCATTTTGAGAAGCCCAAAGGGCCCAAAATTGGGTTTTAGGTATATTGAAACTAAGTTAAAATTTGGTTATTTTAGTTAGGAAATATAATTCCTAAAGTTAAGGAAAAAACAAATCACTTTTGTCTTTATTTAATTACTATATATGGGCTTGATTTAGAATGCATGGCTTAGCTTAATTCAAGGGATTTTTGTATAAAAAAATTAATAGATTTTGTATTAGAAAGTCCATTTCGCCACTTCTTCTCTATATAAAAGGTGGTCATACTTTGTAAAAGGGTTGGTTAGCATTTTGAATGAAAATTTGAAGAAAAACTTTGTTGACTTTTATCTCATTTCCTTTATCCAATCATTCTTGGTGGAAGATTGGTGGTAGAAGACCTCAAGGTTGGTGGAACTTTCCTTTATGCCTTTGTTATATTTTATGTTTCCCTTGAAATCCAAAGTGTGAAGACTTGAATGTGTGTTATATGCCTTGGATTACTGTTCACAGTGTGTGTTTTTACAATTTCCAGTTTTTGCCAGCAAAATTTGAAGCTAATTTTGAATGTCTTTTTGATTGAGTTGTGGTTAACGTTATATACCGTTAGAAAGCTCTTTGAATGTTTTTTTTCAATGATATATAATTTGTAAGATTTTGAGGTCATTTGATTGGTTAAAATTGAGAGACAAATTGCTACTGTGCCAAATGAATAGTCATTTTCAGAATTGAGTTTTTGTTGCATTGTCTTGATGGAAATGCACCATTCCTTTCTCAGGAGTTCATTTAATTTAGTTTTAACCTGCAATAGCTTATCTATGTGCACCCTGATCCAATACCAGTCCTCTTTATCAATGCTTCCGCAAAAAGGTGCTTATAAATGCTTGAGAGGCTGCTGTCTCACAAAGGAATCAATTGGTTTTTTGGTTTTTGGGTGATTTATTCATTCCAAATTCTTACCTCGACAGTGGTAGTTAATAATTGTACTAGTATTTCTTCCTGAGCAGTTGTGATGGTGATCAAATGAGAAATTTTGCAATTTCTATGTTTGTCTGGAATTCGTGTTTTTGGCTTTTAGTTCAATGGATGAGTAAAAGTTTGGTCTTTGAGGTTAGTTGTAGTAGTAAATGTTGTCAAACATTTAGAAAACAAAATATAAACATTTGCTGAGATATATTTCTTTCGTTTCTTGGATATTTTATAAATGTATTTACATTTTTAGAGAACACATTTGGAAAGCAAAATACGAAAACGTATTTATTATCAGAGATATAGAAGGATACAAAACAAATAAATATCATGACTTTCTCCCTTTTTTTTTAAAATAGAAATTCTTGAGCAACTACTGGTAATTTCATTTTAAATCAAGCTTCTGTAGGAGAAGTGCTGAAGAGCTTCTTGTATATCCCTTCAGCAAAGACGACAAGGAGATTGTGTCTGGTTGTCCTCATCAATGGACGTATATGGTAGAACTTGTAAGAGAAGATTTGCAACCTTGTAGGACTAGACAGCAGAATCCTTCGAACTTCTAAGAGAAGATTTGCAAGTTTATAAGGAGCTGCATGACATATTGTGATTTTTAGTTAGGCTCGACTTTCATCGTATCCTTAGAAAAAACAAAAGAATAAGATTATTTCTAAGACTTTTGACAGCAGTGGCCTGCTTTTATAAGCCACAGTAAGCAGACTGATACTTTGTGGAACAAGCAAATATAAAATCCCATTTTTTGTAGGTTGATAATGAAATGCAATAGTCATACATACAATAATGCTCAGAATATTTATGGCATGCCTATACATTTACAAGTTAAGGAGTATAGACCAATTGTGTGTTATGCATTCATCAAACTTCAACTTGGTTCGACTGATGAAGAAGGCGAGTCTAGAACTTTAAAAGTTAAGCAATTATCGATCAAAGAACATAAAGAAAAGAAGAGGAGGACCTTGTTGCGCTGCTTGCTGAGGGTTGAAGCATTTATAGAATAATGATAACCTGAAATCAAATACTTTGCGGTGTTAAATAAGAAGCACCAAAGTGTAAAAGAGGCAGAATAAATTTAAAAAAAAAAAAAAAACAACGCACTACGCTGAATACATAATGTATGTAATTATGCACAAAGTTGAAATATTTTGACTGATGAGCCAAGAATTTCATCAGAAGCCAGATGCTAATTTTCATCTGTATCTAACAACCTCATAAACTGAATGAAATTTGCATATAAAAGGCATGAATGAAATTTGGCAACAGTAACATGAACTGAAGGCAAGGGATAACATAACTGAAATTTTTATGGTCATACCATCTCGTTCAATAGTTGAAACAACATAATGTCTATAATGATTTGCTTCATAAATCTACCATTGCATTCAATAGAATAGCAACTGGAATCATATAGTTTTCATCAAGTTGAAGGCTAAAATATCATGTAGAGAGAATAATCGACCAGAAAACGACACCACGCTATTAAAATATTATAACAAACAACTAATTTATAAGAGGCATTTCATAGTTTTCATCAAGTTGAAGGCTAAAATATCATGTAGAGAGAATAATCGACCAGAAAACGACACCATGCTATTAAAATATTATAACAAACAACTAATTTATAAGAGGCATTTCATCGAACACCTTGCAATACAAACAATTGTGAAACCCATTTACACAAAAATATGGTCCTGAGTCTACCAAACTGTTAAACAAAACCCATTTCACAGTACTTTGAAAAACCAAATCGGATTGTTTGATTATTCAATATCGAAGGATAATAAGAAATTATCATAGAAATATTATATTAATTTTATTATTAAATAAAATTTAAAAAAATTATAAAGACTTAAGTGCATTTGTCACATCAGTTGTCATATCAATTGATATAATATGTCAGTATAGACCACTTACGCATACAACATTATTATTTAATAAATTATATATAATTTATTAAAATTGTTACATAATTAAATATTATGTAGAAGGTTTTTAATAGTATTAGTGATGTTTGAAATATATTCGTTTTATAGGACTTTTAAAATTATTTTTAGGTGGGTATTTTTTTATTTAAACCATTTATATTTTTAGTTTAACTTTGCAAAATTTCGTAATTTTATATGTTATATAGAATTTTTTAAAATTACTCTTAAAATTGAAAATTGTTGGTAGTGTTCATGAGTTGCAACAGAAATTGATTTTTGAGAAGTTTATATTCCTTTTAAGTTGAATATTTTTTTGGTGAACTATTTATGTACCAAATTTTGTAATATTTCAATTGGTATAGAAATTTATAAAATTTATGAAACAAAGGTTATACAGTGTATGTAAACATGAATTAGCTATGTCTAGGGCTACTCATTTAAGTACCTTTAGAATTTGTGAAATTAGTTTTGAATTGAGGTTTTTCAATGGAATTTAAGAATATTTATAAGAGTTTTTTCATACAAAATAAATTTATTAACTATAGCTAGGAGCCGAATAGGGTTTTGCATGGTAACTTGAAACGTGTAAGAGTTTGTATAAATTTTCGTTTTTAATCGAGGTAAATAGATACTATTCATTTTGTATGTATATAAATGTTTAATTTTGACCCTTTATGTATGAAAATGATAGTTAAATCTGAAAAATTTGGTTTTTGTTTTATTAATGTTTTATATTAAACCTAAAATTAATGTAAAATAAATTTATTAACTGTTGGCTAGAAGCCAAATAGAGTTTTGCATGACAATTTGAAACGTGTAAAATTTGTATGGATCTTTGTTTTTAATCGAAGTTAGTAGAAACTATTTATTTTGTATGTATATAAATGTTTAATTTTGACCCTTTAAGTATGGAAATGATAGTTAAATCTGAAAAATTTGGTTTTTGTAAGTTATATAATAATTTTTATAAACATTTTATATTAAACCCAAAAATTTATATAAATGTTTCCGAAATGATATAAATATTTTGTTTTGTTTATATATAAATGTTTTTGTAAATTATAAAATATTTATGTGAACTTTTTTGCTTTATCTAAATTTTACTTATTTAGACATTAATTTATAAATTTATTTTTGTAGTAACCAAAATGAAATTGCTTAAGGTACATTTTCAAAAAGAAAATTTTTTTTTTTCATTTACGATCTGAAATTTTTTATATATGTTATTTTTTACTCATTATCTGTAGTCTCTGAATATTTGCTCTAAACTCTAAAATTATAAATTTAGTTCAATTGGATTTTCTATTTTGTTTTGCACACTTCTGAATTTTGGTCGGGTCACCGAGATTACAGGTTACATATAATTCTAAAATTCTGATCGGGTTATCAGGAGTACAAGTGAAATTATGTGGCATGAGTCTTAAAAGACATTTCGGCTTAAGATCAGTATATGAAAGTTCAGAAATAATTTGGTATTTATACATTGTTTCATATGCTTACATATCTTGTTCTGTTTGATTTTCTTTGTCAATATTTGAAACTAAATGCTTTTGCATACATATATCACGTTTAGTTTTTGCTTATCGAGTTGAAGGTTCACCCCCTTGTTATTAATTTTTCTGCAAACTAGACTTGACATAGAGTGTGAGTGACTATTTATCAATTGGAGAATAAGAATAAATAAGGCTAACAGAGGAGATTGAACGCAAGAAAAAAAATTTAGTAATTATTTGATTTTGTGTTTTCTGTTAAAAACAATTTGTATTTAGGACTTTGTTTAGTTAAGAGATTTCTTAATCCTATTGTATGTATGTTTTGTGATGGTTTTTGGGATGTCACAATTGTGGTATTAGAGCCTGCAATATGAATCTGTAAAATTTAAGGAAAAATGTATTATGTTTGAATGTGTTTAAGACATGAATCTGGTTGTTTGCTGAAAAATAGTGTGAATATGGATTTTATAGTTAGATCTAATAAGTTTTATTTAGGATTTTGGCTATAAGACTTGTTCCCACCCAAGGTATAGTGAAATCCCAAAGTCCTACTCTTCAACTTTGAAAAACCCAAATACTCATTCATGAGATAATTTCTATTAAAAATCTCAGTTAAGGTTAGAGGTAAAATTATCATTTAATAAAAAAATTAAAATTTTATCATATTTTCCTCCCTCAGGTTTAAAAATCTCGCAATTTCCCTCCACCCAAAGTGTGAAAAGTGACAATTTTTCTTTCGGATTTTTTCTTTTATCTCTGATGATGATATGTCATCTTGGACTGTTGGCCGTCTTCCCTCCTATCTTATCTCACATTCTTGATCTCACTCTCTTTCCTCTTTGGTCACGAAATGACCCAAATTGTTTGGAAATCAAGACGATTTTTTTCTGGATATAGACAAAAAGATCTCTTTGTTTGGAAGACGAAGTGTCCAAACATTTTGTCTAGACATTGTCATCCAAATGAAAATCATTTGGATTTCCAGGCGATTTTCATCAAGTTGTAGTGGGAGAGGAAAAAGAGAGATCAAGAAGGAGAGATAAGCCAGGAGGGAGGATGACTAATGACCGAAGACGATAGATTGTCACCAGAGAAAAGAGAAAAAAACACCCTAAGGGAAATTGTCATTTTTCAAACTTTGAAGGAAAATTTAGAAAAGGGGTATTGTGAGATTTTCAAATTGAGAAGGGAAATGTGATAAAAGTTTTCTTTTTAAATTTTGTTGGTTAAATGATTATTTTACCCCTAACTCTATTTGAGATTTTTAATAGAAATTGTCTCATAGGTGAGTATTCAGGTTTTTTGAAAGTTAGATGGTAAGACTTTGAGATTTCACTATACCTTGGGTGGGAACAAGTATTTTGGCCTAGGATTTTTGATAACATGTGAGAATTTACAAAATATTTTGATTTAAGGTGTTTAGAATGCATAACATTGCCGATATACTAATATATGGTTTATAAAACTTGCATGGTTAATTTTAAAGGTAAGGAATTCGATGTAGATCTGCTATTATTAGACATGAACAACTTTTGAGGTTATGGTGATATGCGGATGGATAGGTTAGCAATGTATCATGCTAGTATGAATTCCTTTTAAAGAAGTTGTGCTTCAATCGTCTAAGGAAGTAGAATTTCAATTTTAGATAAAGTGAAATTTTCATACTACCTTAATCTTTACCATTAAAGCAAGTAAATATTTATGAAGGCTTGTAAAGGATTATTAGCTAGTGTAATCACAAATGTGGATGTTGGGACATGTCTTGAAGATATCTCTATATTTAAGAAGCTTTTTTATATTTTTCGAAAAGACTGGCTTGGTTGACCCTTCGAAAAAGAAGTTGAGTTTGCAATTGGCTTAGTATTAAAGATTGCTCTTATTTCAAAGGCTCCATATAGAGTAATGCCTTAATAGTTGAGAGAATTATATTCAATTATTAAATTTGTTGGATGAGAGTTTTATTCCCCTAATGTATCACCATTAAGTGTTTTAGTGTTATTTGTGAAACAAAAAATGATGGTACCATACTAAGGCATTAGAATGGATTAACAGTCACTGAATTATTTTTCAAACATGACCAATTATAACAAGTCACATAGTTATTGCAATGTAGTTAATGACTTATCACATGATTATGCTAGTGTACGAAGTAATCCTCTTACTTGAGATATCATGGTTAAATCAAATACGAATGCGTATGTTTCATATGGTGCATAAATACATGGCTAGTTATGTTCTATACAATAAAGCCAAGTTGGTCATATGTTGTTTCTATATGGAGACGAATGATGATAAAAAAGGGATTCATTGACTCAGAGTTATTGGATTCAACTCGAGAATAATCTGGTTTCAAGCTCTTGAATAAATGTTGATAAATATTGGAAACAAAATCTTTGACCAGAGTATAATATAAGTCATACGAAGGATGTTTGTGATGACACATTCTGAATATATTGATCGACGATTTGCAGAATATCAAGATTAGGGTTTTGACAATCCATAAATCTAAACTCAATTAAGATTTGAAAATGGAAGGATCTTACCTACATAAAACATATTAGAAAAATAGGTTCGATGGAATATTTCTTCATTGTGGTATAGGGATTATGACACATTACTAAATGTTTATCATAATTGTTAAGTTTTCAGACATATTTTTTGGATCATCTGAAAAGAGCTTACAACTACACCATGGTGAACCTAAAGGGTTACACCAATAAATCAATCATTTTTTAGAGTAAGAGTTGATTATCTAAGGTTAGCTAACACCTTCTGAAGGGTAATAAAGATAACATCATATGAAGTGTTATATGGGTGTAAAAGTAATATTTTTAAGAGTTAATATGTTTATGAGATAAAATTAAGATGACTAATGTATATGTATGATAAACATGCATGGCTATTAATTAAACTGAAAATTTGCAAGGGCCCATGCAACAATGAACAAATTGTTAATTACACCTACCAATAAATATGGTTGAAGTTAGTTCATTTAGACTAACTTGAACTCATTTTCACTAAAGAATTTCTCACTGGAAATCTCTCTCTAAACTATCGCCAAGGTATATTTTGCTTGGTTTGGTGCACTTCTTTGGAGATTTAACACTTAGGAAGCTTCTCTTCATCATCTTCATCAAATAAGCAAGCTAGGAGAAGATATAATCACTAACCTTTCTTCACACTTTATTTTACTGCATTGATTCTTGATTAAATGTTGTATGCATGTGATTTTCCTTCTCAATCTTCACAAAAAACTTTCAATTAGAGATTGTTGAAGAGCTAATGAAAGGTAATAAATTGAAATTCCGTTTGTCTAATAATGATATTTCAAGGTTTGAAAACTGGATATGTGTTCCTAAAAATGATAATTCAAGAATAGAAATTTTGAGTAAAGGATATGAGTTTGCTTATAATATTCATCCAAAAAGTACTAAAACGTATCATCATTAAAGTATAATTTTTTGTGGAAAAATATGAAGAATTATATCAATGGGTATGTCTTTAAATGTTTGGAGTCTCAACAAGTGAAGATTTAATATTAGAGACTTGGATGGTCATCTAAACCCTTAAGGATATGTTACGAGCTTGTATGTTTTTGGAAGGCTATTAACAATCGATAGAGTTTGTTTATAATAACAGTTTCACTCTAGTATTGTAAGTTGGACTTGAGTTATAGGACCAAGGCTTGTTCAAATTAATTTTGATAAAATCAATTATGTCTCGCATACAAGTTGATTGAACTATCGGGCTACTAACTATGATGATACCTTGATCACACGGGGAACTAGTCATAGTCCCTCCTTTACCACATATGCACAGCTAAGGGACCACTAACTGAAAACCACCCTCATGTGGCTTTTATCATGGGCACTTGTATGATGCATTCCGTTAACTACTTAAGGAATTAATTGTGAAACCACTCCCTTACCATGCACCCATAAACTAAATTATGTGGCTAATACGCCTCAATGCTAAGTGTATGATACATCTCATTGGTATATATCTCTTATATAGTCTAATTGCTTTCACATTACTAGCCACTTATATACATAGCGAGTGGCTAACTAAGTATACACCTCTTTTCTAGGTTGTTACTATTTTTTACTCGATTCTTACTTGGACAAGGTTTGTTATCATTGTCTATACAGTCGAGAACCTTTAATTGGGTAATTATCCTTTTTCTTTCTTTCTTAGGCTTTCCTAAGTTTTTCTAGTTTAAATCCCATCATGCACTTAACTTAAGGGTAAAAGGGTAATTTTGTCTATTTTGGACTACACTAAGAGCCTTTCTCCTCGTTTGCTAATTGTTACCATGAATAGACACTCATCCAATACTGAACATTTGTTCACCCTAAAAATTTAGAACAATTATCTCATATTTGAAGTGTCTAAAATCATATCACAGGGTACCATTCAAGAGCTTATTAGTGGCCCTAGGAAACAAAATTTTATAACCTAAACTTGCCGTACTCTCCTTAAAATTTTCTAGCCCAAAAACCAAACACCTAATGTGTCCAAAAACTCTCGGCTACACCATGCAAAGTCTCCTAAAATACCACAAGACATGCACACACACAAGTTTCTCCATGCAAGCGTTTTAATCTTTACCACATGCATGCAAACCTTGATGATTCGACACAAGATCTCTAAGACTAAAAACAAGGAAATACAACCTACATTGCTCTATCACAACAAACCATAATTGTTGCCAAACTTAACCTAAGCCATCCTTAATGCATTAATTATATTTGAGGTTCAAGAATGCAACCTCTTGCATCACTTGGAAAATTTCCAAGATTCTAGCCATGAAAATTATCAAAATAGTCCATAATTCATTCAAAAACTCATCCAAGATTCAAGGATAACAAACTAACAATAAAATTATATCAAGCATCCAAGAAAACTAACCAAGATGCAATATCTTGAAAGAACAAGCCTACACTACTTACCTAAAATTTTCCAACAAAGAAGACCAACGTTGTTGCTTCTTTTCTCCCTTTTTTTACTATTCTTGGTCTTCTCCTCCTAGGCTGTCGGTGGTTGGTTTCCCCTCTAGCTTTATTCTCTTTCTTTCTCAACGTATAGACACAAAAAAGGTAAGGTGACACCTTGGTTTTCTTTTCTTTGGCTATCGGTTCTTGTTTCTTTAAAGTTCCATTTCTTCCCCTTTCTTTTTTTCAACTCTCTCTTTTCTTTTCTCACTTAAGGTGGCTGAACCAAAGAACCCTAAAATTTGCGTGAAAAATAGCTTATATAGTCTATCAACCCTAAGGTACTTAAGACTTCTAACTAACGAAGTCTCTAATGTCTTTTAACTAATTAGAAATCCATCACTTGTGATTAATTTATATGGATCAAACATTAGGCCCAAACAAAACTTCCATATCTAATTTTAGCTCAGTAAAAATAATATCTTCAATTCTGACTCGGTTTAAAATTGAAATTAAAAAAAAAGACATTAATACGCTTAGAATTTACTTGTGGGTGTTACATGGACTAACAAGGTTAAAGGCCATGTTATTTGTCATGCATGAGTCTAGAGTTTTAGCCATCTTGATCAATTTAATTATATTAAACATTTGAGTTCCATTCTTTGTTTTGTCATCCATTTTCTAATTAAGGAAAATGAAAGAGAAGGTTTAGGATACTAGCAATGGTTACAAAGGATGATGGTAATGACCATTTTACCTATAAGAGGGATGATTATAAGAAAAACAAATAGTAAGACCCTAATGAAGACAATATGTGATGGAAACCATTATGAGTGTGTCCTATTATGTGGATGATGACACAAACCCTGACTAGAATAATTTCGAGTCAAAAATTAAAAATGATGTATTATATATTAAGCCACCAAGTTGTGTATAGTCTGGTCGTGAAAATGTTAGGGCTAGTTTGTGTGACTTGATACATTTTGATAAATTATACACTGATGTTGGGTGTCTTAGCATCTGAGATGCTTGTGCATACGCTGAGGTCAGACGTCTTAACATCTAGGATGTTTGTGCAATTTTGGAAAAGGTTCGGGGTCTTGTTCACTTGTGATATGGTATCCATAACCCAAAGTTCAGCCAATATGGGTACACCTTATGATAAACATTCAGGATGTCTCATACTTTGACCAAGCATTTAGGACACCAACATATATCATTTGGCACTAGTCATCCGGGATGACACTGCCATTGAAGATAAAGTGTTGAGGGTTGAGATACTTAGATGGGCATCTAAGATGCTTGGAAAACATCTAAGAAATCACAACATGATTGGATATGGAACACTGTGCTTACCTACTCACTGAGTATGTTTCATTCACCATGTTCTTTTATGATTTTGCACGTATGATAGTTGAGCAGCGAGGCATCAATGAAGTTAACGGGTTAGCTTGTGGTGGCACCTGAGTGCAAGGGCATTTTTGTAAAATCTATACGTTGGACATTTTGATGTACTTTATTTTTACCCTTTTATATGCTATTATTATTACGGTTTGATTTAAGATGTGTGTATTTTGTTTTACTGAATAACAAATGCACTTTTGAGATTGTAGGGATTTATTAAATATCATACATGCTTATCGTTGTTTAATTTATGTAAGAAATTTTAAGTCGACACATCTCTTCAGGTGCGTATTCCGTATAGAGATATGTATCTAGAAAGCAGTGTTACACTACCACCTACATTCACTGTTGTTATGAATTTTAGGGTTTTTTTTTTTTTCTACCTTCAATCAAGACTAAACCCTAAAATTGAATACAACTTTAAACCCTTATTTTAATTGTTGAAAATTCAGATTCTATATCTATGTTGTTGTTCTCTGATAACACATGTAAAATTTAAATCTGATTTAACTTAATCACGCATAACATATAGAATGTCGAATTACATGTTTAATCTAAATATATAATAAAGAATAGGAATGTAGAAAAATCTATTCGAGTCATGCTTTTGAATTTGAAGAACCTTAGAAATCACCTAAAAACTGAAAACACGTTATGACAGGTTTTCTGCTCTATGTCATTGTGCCTTTATAACGGTTTTCAATGGGTAAAGTTGTATAAAAAATTAGATTTTAGAGTAGGGATCTTGCCGATTTATATAAAAGATTACACCCTTTCATCAAAGATCCAATAACCTAAAAACCCACATTAAACCATCCACCTAGACTAATAACTTTTAAATGTATTTAATTTATCTTTATCAATCGTTATAGCCCCAACAAAAATTTCTAACATCTACCGCTCATATATGACTGCATAACACATTGCTTCACTGAATACAACTGAATTATCCTCCAGCCTTTTTCTTCTTGAGCATAATAATAAATGCTGATCGAGTGTGGCTTTCGTGAAACCCTCTGCACTAGTGCTCAATAATTGCGATTTCTTTGGAGCCCAATCAAAAGTATTCAAATTCATGCCAAGTCAAAGTAGAAGTAAGTGAACAATATCCCTTTTTGTATAATTCAGTTAAATCTTTAAAGATTGTAGAAAATGCATGCAAATCGTAGTTTATTTATATAATTTGTGGTGAGCATGTAAGTATGGTTCTTTGGTCTGCATATATTTTTAGCAATCTTTGATTGACTTCGAATCTCTTAATGTTATGAAGGTTTATCATTAAGCCATTAGTGGTGGAAGCAAGGGCAAATGCTCGAATGCAAAGTGCAAAAACCCGAAACAGGAGCATACAAAAGAAGGTAAATTATGGCTACCCTCTTTTTGGATATTTTTTGGAATCTCATCAGTGGAGCTCCTTAATGCTGCCTTCACAGGAATCTGCTGAACGTGTTGATGAAGAGCTTATCCAAAATTGTATTGATCTTAACATTAATGAAATATCACTCTAAGATTTGTGCTCACAGGACAAAAATGCAAGCCTTTGAGATTACAATATCTCATCACAGGTTTCTGCTGCACTAGATCAGCGTCTAATTCTTTTTTAACCTTGAGATTACAATATTTCTTGTGATGTAGAAAACGAGGCCACATAATGGCAGAATTTGTTGATTGTACTGCATATTTTTCTAGGAAGCATATGTTTTTTTTTTTTTTTGCTAATGAGAAATTTCATCTTAGCTTAATCATCACTTTCAGGACCGAATCAACTATATTGAATAAGACAAATCCAGTGACAGACTCTATAACCACTTAACAAGTAAATTAAAAGTTTAATTTTGATATATTTCAAGAAGAAACTTAAATTCATACATTTTTATATATGTGGCCGCATATAATAAGCATACATTCCCAACAGTTATTTTAGCTTTTTTCTTTTATATCCTTTGGAATGTGTTGAGCATGAGCGTGGTCCTTGCATATTTATTATTTGGGGAAAAAAGACTATTTCCCACCCAAATTTTAGTCAAATCTCAAAGTCACACCTATAGGAGATGAAAAACTCAAACTCCTATCCATGGCTAAACTGCCATCCAAATTTTCAGTTAAAGATAAGGGTAAGATCATCATTTTACTTATAAAATTTAAAACTTCAAAATTTTTATCATTTCCCCCTCCAAGTTTTAAAAAGTAACACTTCAACCCATCCTCAAAATTTGAAAAGTTTAGATTTCACCCTTGGGGTTTGCTTCCTTCTTTGGTCACCACCAACGGCCGATTGTTTCCACCGATCTCCCTTCTCTGGCTACAAAGGATGATGACGAACGAATCTTCATTGCCTAGATCTAGATGACGAAGCGTCATCCTGATCTGGAAGAATAGACGAAAGATGACGCTTCGTCGTCCTTCATCATCTAGGTTGTGCGACAAAGAGATTTTTGTCTCTTCGTCACACCGTGTGACGAAGAGATCTTCGTCTCTTCATTGCACGACCATCGTAGCACCAGGAGAAGGAAGAGGTCAGAGATGACACTGGAGATGATGCCGGAAGATAAAGTTGAAGAGTGGGGGTGAAATAACTATTTTTGAAAGTATGGGGGGTGGATGAGCTTTGAAAAATATGAAAACCCTAGGTTTGGGGGTGAAAATGTTACTTTTCAAAGTTAAAAAAACTTTAGGTAAAGGTGAAATATTAGTTTCTAAAACCTGAGGGGTGGAAAATAATAAACTTTATAACTTTTAATATAAACAGTAAAATAACTATTTTACCTCTCTCTTTAACAGAAAAAATTAACAGAAGTTTGACTATGAATATGAGTTTAGGTTTTTCATCTCTCAAAAGTGTGGGTTTGAAATTAGGCTAAAATTTGGGCGGAAAATAGTCCTTTTTCCTTATTATTTGTGTTGGTCAGTATAGGTTTTATTCTGTATGTTGGAATGCTTTTATATGCTTGAATGAACTTTTACTTTGGCTGGAGTGAAGTGAATCACTCTCTCACCAAAGGTTTCATCTTAGAAGTTAAAACATTTTTCTTCCCTCTAATTGATGTAAATAATATTTTTTTTAATAAAAATCAAACATAAATAATAATTTTTTACTCAAAATTAAATTGATAAAAAAAACAATATTAGAAAATAAAATTATCATTTTCTCTCTACTACTTTATTTTCAAAATTATCATATAATTCTAAATTACTAAAAATTAAAAATAATTTTTTAAATATTCAAATTATGTAAAAATCTTTTTAATTTTTTTTCCTTTCACCCTCCCCCTTTCTTTCTCACTTCCTATGGTTAGGGGTGTCTTTTTTATGCATCAATGAATAAACTATAATTTTTTTAAAATACTGGGGCCAATTTTGAAAAAATTTAGTGGTTATTAGAAATTGGAAAAAGTTTAAAGTCTTTTAAAAATTTTTAAATTATTAGTTCGCCCCAATAACTTTAAAAATTATAGTTACACTCCTAGATAATTGTGCATAATACAATAAGTTATAGGTATAAATGTTATATTACAACTATTGAGGTCATACAATAATTTCAAAATATATAAAAATTTAAAAAGATTTTAGAAATTGATTTGTGAATTTTAAATTTTTTTAAGGATTAAATTATCATGTCTAAAACGTTTGAATTTGATAGAAAGCTTCCGTTTTTTTAATCTTTTTCAAAGTTAATGAATGGTAAAATTACTTGTTTATGCTCACATTATTAATTCTTTTAAACAAAGTTTGATTTTAAATGAGAAACTATTATTTATGCCAACTAGAATTGGACATGTGTTTTTAGGCCAAAGTTTGGGTTTGGAAATTGTTAGTTACTCCTTAGGGAATAATACCTCTCGAATGTCAACTTTACTTTGTGGCAAAGACACCCTTGATTTCAAATAAAACCGTATTCATCATCCTTTCCAAGCAAAAGTCTAGTTTGCAGAAAGTCTTCCCAACTTTACTCCATTTTAAATATAAAATCTTACAACCATATTTGTGTTCGACATACTCCATCTTTATCTCTTTATCTTCACTCCATTTAGGCAAACCATAAACGAGAGGTGGCAAGCAGTCGGGTGTAAGACATTCTATGTTGAAAGAGACTTAGAATGGCTAGTAAACCATGTATGAAGTCTTCATTTTCTAGTTTAACCCAATTGGACAAATTCTTCGTGCATGATTCGGCTAACTTTTTTGGAGTTTAATAGTCATATTAAGGGTGAGGAAGAAACTTGGTCAATAATGGGTTTCAATAGAATCACAAGACTCGACTAGGATTTAATTAATATCTATTATAAGAATTCTAGTCAAATGGGCTTTTAGGCCAAAATCATTCAACATTTGTTTTGTCCAATTGGTTGAATTTGGCTCTCAAGAAGGGTTTGCTAATTTCTCCTCTATACCTAGGGGTGGATTCTAGTCGAACCGAGCCTGAACACCCCTTAACTCAAATTCAATTCAGATAAAAAATGATTTGACTTGAATTCAATTCAAGTTCGTTGAGCAAAAATTAAGTCTGGCTCGAGTTCAGCTTAGATTAAAAATGGCTTAGCTCAATTCAGTTCGAATTTGACTCGATTTTATAGTTTAAATCAATGGTTTAAATGCATAACTCGGTTCAGTTCGGTTTGGTTCGAATTAATGGTTCAAATTGATGGTTCGAATATATGGCTCGGATTCATGATTCATTGACAAAACGAAATCGTTTTATCCAAATAATATTTAAAATTTCTTATTCGAGCCACGAATTCAAGCTGAACCAAGCCACAAATTCAAACTATTGATTTGAGTCAAATTCGAATCGAGCCAAACTGAACACCCATTGGCTTGAGTTCAATTTGAAATAGAAAACGAGTCAAATCTTCTGACTTGAGTTCAATTTGAATTATAATCAAACAAATTTGAGTCAAGCTGGCTTGGATCATATCTAGGTCTATCTATACCCCTTCATTTTAGAAACTTTACTTAAGAAAAGTTAATTCGAACTCTCTCATGCCTCTCGACAAGACAAAAACAGGCTAAGCCTAGAGATGTCATTGTTAAAATGCTTTGCCAATCATTTCCAATCTTTAGGTAAATATGGTAAAAGGTGTTGAGAAATAAAATCCAATAGCCTAATAACCAAACAAAATAAAACAATGGTCTAGAATTAAAAATACTTTCCAATCTTTTATGCAAACGTATTAGGAAAATTAAATAAATTAATGAACACCATAATGGAAAGCCTTGTGATAAATAGAAATAGAAAAACGACTCTTCTTCTTCCTTTTTTCTCTCTAATTTAATAGGGTTTTCAACTGTATTAATTCTCATCTGAATAGGTATTTATAAGTTTTCATTAAACTTAGTGAAATGACTAAAATAATCATCGTCCACATTTAACCAAAAGATCAAAAATGGGTAAAATAGTAAATAAGTCATCCTCTCACATAAGAGGGAAACTCTAACAAAAGGGATATTCAAATAAATCCACTAAGGACTAATGCCGAGAGATTTGATTCCTCTTGTTCTCTTTCTTTTTCTTAACTTCATTAATGAGTCCTTTTCTTGATAACACACCAATATTACCCTAACTTTTTCTAAGGAAACTTCTTGTTCTTGTCAGTTCATGTCTATTGAATTTCATACTCCTGAGTAGACATGACACAGCCATTACCTTTCTCTCAATACTAATATCGATAATTGAAGCATCTAAGGATGTTTTAATTGGGGATACCCAACAGAAGGAATTGTTTAATTTATAAACTCCACCTTCAACAAGTGTAGATTTGTTTTTTTTGGTAATAAGTGTAATTTTTTTCCACAATTTTTTTTTCGTTCTTTTCTATCTTGAATTAAAAATAATCAAATCACACCATCACTGTAATAGATAAATGCCTCTTTTTCTCTTGATGTTGTTGGAATTATTCCTAATAAGATATTAGCTTCAATTGAAAAAAGATTTTATCAATCGAATTTCCATTTATCCGCGATCAAGGCATAGGTAAAAATCTATTTTTGAGTTTAGGGTGTTGACAAAATTAAGACTCATTTTATGAGTTTATGGTATATTTTACTTGGTTTATTTCCTGTCTTGTATCTTATAAGGAATGTCTAGTATGATATATAATTTGAAGACAATAGACGATTGTATACAATAAATCCTACATATATACCCTCACTATGCTTGTTTCTACTTTGAGGGCAACGAAGGATTCTTTCCATTTTTGTTCTCTACTCTTCATAAATAATTTTGTAGTACTTAATTGTTATATTAAGAGAGATTCTTCGTAAATAATAATTCGATATCTTGTTATTCAATTTTTATATCACAGGTAGGATATATTATTTGATTTATGGTTGACGATGCTAAATGAATTTGTCTAGTATATTCATAACTTCTTATTAAACACAAAACAACAATTATTTATCGAAAAATTAATTACCAATTATATTATAATTAATATATAAATATATATCTATATATATTACAAAATTTGTCAACATAATCATGTTCCATCAAATTCCTAATACAACAACTTGACGCTACAAGACACATTTGTTTAGGTAACCTTGATCTTGCATTCGTCAGTTACTGTTTGTTGGATCATAAATACAAGTGTATTTTTATTCTATAAGAACATCTATATTTAATGACGAATAGAAATGCGAGTCGCTCTTCTTGTGTTAGAGTTAGATATGGAACCTTAAGAAAGATTACTATTACTAACACTAAGAGATGATAGTGCAGCTAAGAAAGCTCTTGTATGAAAAAAATTAATAAACAAAGCCTGTGGAATTGTGGAATTAAAAGAGTGTCCACTACACGGCAGTATGGCCTCCTAACCTTGTATCCACCAGTTGTTGAACAAATCTACACATTACACCTAGTTCAGTCACCATGCACATTGTGTCCACCATTCCCAAATAATTTCATTTGATTCTCCATCAAGTTTCCCCATGTAGTTTCTAACATATTTATATGACAAAGGTTTGTTGCGACCGTTGGATAATACGAATCCTTCGTCGTCTTCAAATCATATATCACTCTAATCATTCTCTATACAACACAAGAAGATATAAACCAGGAGAAATAAATCATAAACTCAAATAATAAATTTTAAATTTTGGCCAATGATTTAAACTCAAGAGTTGGTTGAATGGAGGCATTGACCTAATTCAGTCAACTAGACTAAATATATATTGGTTGATTCTAGCCTGAAATCCCATTCACCCAAAATTCCTACAATTGTATAATATCAAAATTCTAGGAATTTTGGTCTATTATAGGAAGGTCTACAATCTAGCCTGAAAACATTCCTACAATCTACCCTGAAATCCGGTACAAAGATGAAGAACCTATTGTAGAAATTATCTTTGCATTTTCTAATCAAAATCTTGTGTTTTTGGCCAAATCCATGGGTTTCAACAACAAAACACAACCTTACATAGAACTTAGTTGTCTGGTTGAAATACATAGATTCTATCAAAAAACGTAACGACTAAACGTTGAACAGTCTTCAAACCATAGATTCAAGGGTGTCAGCTAATCTACATGACTCAATTAACATAAAGAGATTAGATGAAGGTGGACAGATCAACGAAGATGAATAGGAGTGAAGAGAGAGAGAGGTGAAAATGGAATGAATATGGAGATAAGTGACGATGAAAATGGTTTATGTTATTAAATGCAACGGTATTTCTAACAAAAGTAATATTATACGTATTCACTTTGGGTATATAAAATTAAAATACAGATAATAAGTTATCATGTGATTAAATACTGTTTTATCTTTAATTCAAAGTCACATAATCACATGACTGTATACCCATTTTATGTAATTAAAATGTGTAAATATACTTTTATTGTTCTAACAATAACAATTCATGAAACTGGAGAAGCTTCATTCCTTTGAGAGATAAAGTTAAAAGTTTTGTTTCCAATTAAAAGGTTTCAGTAATGCCATTTGTTGGAAAGTTTCACCGTAATCCTTGATCTGGTTGTTGATTTAGTTAGATTAATTTCCAATCTCTGGTTCCTTTTGTATGATAAATCATAGATTTCTTGGGATTTATTTAATTTGATTTATTATTGTACCAACATTAGTGGGAATAATATCTTTAGGGATTGTTATTTTGTCTTTTTAATTTAGGGATTTTTTTTTTTTAAATAGGTTTTAGTTATTGTTTGATCCATTACCTAATTTAGTCATATTGTATCATGTACTTACGCCCTAATGAATTGAATAAAGAAAATAAGTCTTTCCTAATACTGCTCAGTTCCATGGTATCAAAGTGGAGTGTTCCAAACAACATAATTTTTTCTGTTATAGAGTTGTCGACACCATTAAAGTGGGCATAACCAGAAGCCTTGACTCTCCAGTTTCTTTCAATTGAAAAATCAGAATTGAGTGTTCCTGTCGCATAATTTCTTTTCACCCATTCCAACATAGGGTCGACAGCACCATCAAAGCAGGCATAACCAGAAGCCATGACTCTACGTTTTCTTTCAGTTAGACTCTATGTTTGTTAGAGCTTGGTCACCCGAACTGTGCCATCGTTTTCTTTCTTTCAAAAAACCGAAAAAAAAAAAAAAAACTTCTTACAATCTTGCATGTTAGAGCAAGTTTAATTAAGAAAAGAGAGTGTATCTTATAAATTCAAGGTTGAAGTGATCTATACCAACTCTTAAAAGACTATAATTCAAACTCAACTTAACATAGTCATATCCTCAATAACATCAATAAGCTCGACCAATAAAGTCATATTAGGAATGAAAAATCAAGAAGAGCCTTTACACTATCAATGGAACGAATTCTTATAGGTCATGGGACCAACTTGCGTCAATATGTGTAACATTTGGGTTACAAAGCTCTATGTTGTAACTTTACTCGAATAATAACATGAAATACTCCTCTATAGAACCTCTCTACAGTATCAGTTATAATTTCCTTGGCCTATACACTTGATCCACCATGACAAGACATTATTTTCAATGTTTGTCCTAGTGCACAAACATCGACCTACCTATGATTAGGCAAGATTTGATCTCTCAAACATGAGCGGTGACTATCCATTTGACAAAGTTAGAAATACTCACAACATTTCAACTTTTTTGCCCTTGTAAGCCATAAACATTGTTCATGATGACATCTAATCTCTCATTTATTCCTTGTTGACCTAGTGGCCTCTAAATGCATCTTGCAACATGTCTTTGTCTTTAAAGATATTCATCACTCTAAAACCTCACACTCGTTAAACCATCAATAATAAGTTATGTTGGCTGCTCAAGGAGAGAAGATACTTGATGCATTGAATTAGGGACTGTTTGATTTTCCATCATTGATAAGTTGATGAGTCAGGGTCTTCGATGTCACATGAATAGTATTTGGGCTTGCTTTGTGAGAAATACCCTACCTTAAAGCATGTAGTTAATGTTTTATGCATGTCAAACTTTGGTTTTTCAAAATGAAAGCACCACGACTTAGGATTCTTACTTTACATCTATAAACCTAATCCTCAACAGTTGAGAATAACCTTTAATCAGAAACATCAATAAGATCGTCATCATCAACATCAACATTGGTGTTACCCTTTTCATGTGAATTCTTAACTTCAATATTGGCTCTCACGGGAGAATGATATAGTTCTTGACTATCAAATCTATATGCTTCTTTAGCAATATTTAGAGATGTCCTTCTCGATTTTAGAGATAACGTCACAATTAGAGGAAAGAGTTGTATCATCTTTTGAGCAAGGATTATGATGCAACCAATATCATTACCATTCTTGATGTTAATAGACATCCCATTGATGACATTTTCAAGTTTTGTGGTATTATGGATAATATTCTGCCTAAAGCCAATACGTAGACACTTAATAAATATATATAACAACTATTTCTAGACACATACCTGAAGAAATATGTCAAATTAAAACTTTCATGTAGCAATATTAAAGTCAAGCGCATAGTAATAAATAACATCTCACAACTCCAAAAGTATATTTATTATTTGATAAATAAAATAACAAAGTCTGAATACCAATTATAAAATCCAATGTGCAAGGTAAATAAGTACGACTGAAAACAAGTAAAAAGTCCAACCATAGAAAATGTGCAAGACAAATATAGTTGACTCAAAATCTATAATGGTTGTGGGTCCTATACCACATGGGCATTTGTTCATTCTCAATTCCACACTCCCCTGGCATTACCCTAACACAAGGAGAAATTCTCCTAAATCTACAAAGGCTTGTGTCGACAAATTTTCCAAAACTCTGATTTTCGTTTTCTTGCATTTTCTATACTACCAAACACCACTACCATACCTCGAAAAAGGCATTTTCATAGTCAACATCTTACCATACTTTCCTATGTCACAATGTATCTACAAATAATTGATTTTAGCATCACTAACATGGCATAACATATCTTCAAAAAATCACTCCTTATTACATTCTATATTTTATAATATAACCATTTAAGCCTAAACTTACTCGATTTTTTCCAGCCCTTAATCAAAGAACAACAGACTACCATAATTATTTTAAGCATACCATTACCTATATACAAGGAAACCAAGATCTAAACAAGATCAATAAATCTTTAGCATAATCAGACAATAATTAAACATCAATTCAAGCAATCTCTGCCTCAACGATAATTAAATTATGATCAATTACTCATCATATGCATATGTAATAAAAAAACTTCATGATCAAGTCCATCTAGACCAAGATGAATAAATAGTCACACTACTTACATTTCTTCTGGGGATTCGCTTGTCTTCATATGGCTTAGATTACTCTCCTAAGGCTTCCTCTCACATCCAAGGCTTCAAAGCTCTCAAACTCCTTGTTTTTCTATGGAAAATAATAGCATAAAACTCAGCCAAACGTGAATGTGTTCTTTTTATTTTTACTCCAGACAGTGATATACAGGCGTGCATATTGTTGCACAATTAAAGCTATGTTTCAAAATCTCTACAAAACACATCCTTATCGCAAGATTCAAATATGTTGAGAATGCATGGGTGTGCATATCTCTCATACTTAACCAAATATAAAACAACAAACAAAAAAAAGATAATTTTGCCCTTTTTCATAACACACATGAGTATGTAGTTGTCCCTCACAATTGTGTGTCATGAATATTATACATTTGCAATTGTTTAAGCAATAATACATATACACACAAAACCAAAAGACAAAAATAACCTTGAGCATAACTACAGGTATTACATTTCTCCCCTTTAAAAGAATTTCATCCCTAAATTCACTCGAATAGTTGTAGGAACCTTTGTCTCATATCCTACTCTACCTTTCAAATGGCTTCCTCAATTCGATGGTTTCTACAAAGAACTTTAACCAAAGAAATTTGCTTATTTTTGAGCTATTTCACCCATCTATCCAAAATCTGAACTTGGCATTCCTCTTAGACTAGATTATCTTGAAGTTCCACCTCATTAACTCTTGGCACATATGTCGGGTCAATGAAATACTTACGCGACAACAACACATGGAAAACATTATGAGTCCTATCCATGTTCATTGGCAATGCAAGTCAATAAATAACCTTACCTACATACTCTAGAATCTCGAAAGGTCTCACAAATTTCAAAGCCAATTCACCTCACCATTCAAACCTTATCATATGATAGTCAGTGACAACTCTGACAAAAAATGTATCATCCACATCAAATTCCAAGTCTTGTCAATTCTGATCAGGATAACTTTTCTAACAATTATAAGTTTGTTTCATCCTCTCCTTGATTAGCCTCACATCTTTGATCATTTTTTTTGTTATCTCTAGCCCCAAAGCCTGTGTCAAAGGCATTTCTTTTGCCTAACTCATCTCAATGAAACAGTGATCTTCATTTTCTCCCATAAAATGTCTTGTACGAACCCATCCAGATGGACGCCTAATAGCTATTATTATAAATAAACTCCATCAGTGGCAATATATCAATCCAACTCGATTTCTGATCTAGGCAATATGCTCTCAACATATCCTTGATCACTTAATTCACCATTTTAGTTTGCCCATTAGTCTAAGGATAATAAGCAGTGTTGAATGCCAATTTGGTACCCATAGACCTATACAAACTCTGTCAAAATACTGAAACAAACCTCGTGTCCTTATTTGACATGATTATCTTAGGTATCCCATGAAGCCTCACAATCTCTTTGACATAAACCTAACCCAACTAATTGGTAGTTTCATTGTCTTTGACAGGGATGAAATGTGTCAGTTTGGTCAATCTATCCACAATTACCTATAAGACATTATATTCACCTTAGACCTTTAGGAAACCAACCACAAAATCCATCGAAATATGTTTTTATTTTCACTTGGGAATGCACAAAGGCTATAATAATCCTAAAGCTCTTTGATGTTCAACTTTAACCTGTTGACATACCAAACACTTGGTAATAAATTATGCCATGTTTCTTTTCATACCAGTCCACCATAATGATTTCTTTAAGTCTTGGTACATTTTTACACTTCTAAGATAGACAGTGTAAAAGGAACTATAAGCCTTAACAAGAATCTTATCTCTTAATCCTACTATACTTAGAACACATACTCGACCTCTGAATCTTATCATGTCTTCAACAACACTAAGGTCTGACTTAATACCCTTGATAACCCTTCGCCTCATCTAAATGCACCAATCATCTAACAATTGAGCCATACGAATTTCATCCAACAAGTTCAATTGAATCCTCAATCGAACTAACACAAAAATCAACTCTATTTTATCTCTCTCTAACTACCATGCAATTCTTGGTAAGCTATAATTTGAGATAACATCACCTTTCTACTCAAGGCGTCAGCTACCATATTAGCCTTTCTTGGGTGGTATGTAATGTCACAATCATAATCCTTCACTAGCTCTAACCACCTAATTTGTCTCATATTTAATTCTTTTTGGGTGAAGAAGTATTTTAGACTATTGTAATCTATGTAAATATTACACTTAACCCTATACAAATAATACCGCTAGATTTTTTTATACAAAGATAACTACGGCTAACTCCAAATCATGGGTGTGTATTGATTTTCGTAATCCTTGAGCTATTGGGAAACATATGCTATCACTTTCCCTTTTTGCATCAATATAGCTCTCAAACCTTGGTGAGAAGCATTCATATATAAATCATAATTTTTGCCTTTAGTCAATAATGCCAAAACTAATGTCGAAGTCAATCTCCTCTTTATTTCCTAAAAACTTAACTTATAGGCATCCACCCATCTGAACGAAACACTATTCCAAGTTAACTCAGTCAATGATTAGGCTAACTTAGCAAAGCCCTTCACAAACCATTTATAGTAGCCTATAAATCCCAAAAAACTCTATATCTCTTTTGTTATCTTAGGTCTTTACCACTCTAACATAACCTCAATCTTACACAGGTCTACCGAGATACCATTAGCATATACCACATGTCCTAGAAAAGCCACATAATCCAATCAAAACTCACATTTTGAGAATTTGACATACAACTACCTTTCTCTCAGCCTTTACAACACAAATCTCAAATGTTGCTCATACTTCTCCCGAGTCTTGAAATGTGCTAGTATGTCACCAATGAACACAACTAATAATTTATCAAGGCAATCTTGGAATACTTTGTTCATCAGATCTATAAAGAATGTTAGAGTATTCGTCAATCTAAAGGACATTACCATAAACTTATGGTGCCCATACCTCATCTTAAAATCAATCTTCAAAATATCTCTCTCGATAACCCAGACTTGATGATACCTAGATCGTAAGTCAATTTTAGAAAACATTAAGGCATGCTTAAGCTAATCAAACAAATCATTAATCTTCGGTAATGGGTACTTGTTCTTGATAATCACCTTGTTAAGCTTTTTATAATCAATACATATACATGTTAACCTATCTTTCTTTTTAACAAAAAAGATTGGTATACCCCAAAGTGACTAACTAGGCTTGATAAAAACACTATCCAAAAGCTTTTGCAATTTCTTTTTTAATTCCTAGAGTTCAACTGGGGCTATATGGTAGGGGGTTTTAGAAATAGGCATTGTCCTAAGAGCCAAATCAACGCTAAACTCAAACTTTCTCTCTAGTGCCAACCCTATCAGATTATCCAGAAATAAATCTTGAAATTCAGATATGATGAAAGTATCCTACAAGCTCAGGACTGATTCATAAACTTTATTCACCATATGCACCAGATATCCTATACATCCCTTACTCAGTATCTTTCTAGGTTTTACACTATTGATCATCAAACTTAACACATGACCCTCTCCAAAAAGTGAACTTCTCATCATCATCTAGCTAAAACTAAACTTTCTTTTTCCTACAGTCAATCTCAACTCTATAACAACTTAGAAAATCCATTCTTAGAATGATATCAAAATATGACATGTCAAACACAATCAAATCTATAACCATCTCGTGGCCTCTTAAAAAGACTGAATTACCCACTAACATTTAATTACTTAATATTTTATCTCCATCTGGTATTTTGATGTTAATGGTAATCATATAAGTAGGCTCTAATGCTAGCCTCTTTATAATCCTCCTGCAATGAAATTGTGAGTAGCTTCAAAATCAATTAATACATATAATAAACAAGAATGGAAAGATAACTAACCTGTAACAACAAAAAGACTAGTCTCAACCTAAATCTAGATCATCATATAAACTCTAGCTTGTCCTTCCTCTATTATCTATTTAATGGGTGCTAGTGTTATCTCGTGTACTCAGTAGCAAAATAATCTAGCTACTTGCATAAAAAGCAAACCCTCTAAGCTATTACACACTCACCAGGATGCCTATGACAATATCTATAATAAGCAAGGATTTCTTTTCATCTTTATTCCTCATCTCTTCAAGGTTGTTCATCATATCTCAGTTTCTTGCCTTCCTAGCGTTTTTTGAAGCCTCAAGATTAGAAGCTCCTTTTACTCCTATTATCTTGGCTGCCTCATGAAATGGACAAACCATATCACATAACTAATATGGTAGATCTATGTTATTTTCCCCTTTCTCAAGCTATCTTTTCTCTCATGACTTTAGATTTAAGGGCCTTATCTAATACCTCTATGTATGATCTGGGTAGGTTTTCTTCAATCAAAACATCTTTGGTTATGTCAAATCTCAGCTTGTTGATAAAGATCTCCATCTTGCCCTTGTCCATGTTGGCTAACCAGAGGCATACCTGGCTAATGCATTAAGCCAGGTAGAAAACTCTTTTACTATCATGTGCTCCTACCTCAAGTTGAGGTACTATTGGGCCCAAACATAGAAAATGTCTATTGTCATGAACTTTCTCTCAAAGGCCTCTTTAAACTCAACTTAAGTCATCATGTCAGTTCGTTGAGCATCCCTTAAAGCTCGTCATAAGTTCTTAGATCAACTCTTAGCAAGTAGGTAACATATCAAATCTTTTCACAATCTATCTTCTCAAATGGCTTTATAGCCTCTTTTACTACCTCTAGCCAATCCTCAGTTAACACTAAAGTACCTTGTACCAAGGAGCTCCAAGGGCTGATGTCTACTTGCTAAGTTATAAATGGGGTAGCTCTATCTTTTATTTTCACTTATCATCACTAGTCTATGTAAAGTCTCGTATACTCTCTCATATTAGGGCGAAAGTCAACAATCGATGGCTATTGGTTAACAATATGGGGAACCTAAATTGGCTGGCCCATACTCTCTAAAGCCTCATAATTAACTCAAAAGATCTCATGCATAATCCTTATGATGGTAAAGTCATCAACTTAAGATGTTGCAACTGTACCCAAAGTCTATTCTTGAGCCATCCCCTAGCTACCCTCTTGGGTCGATACTCATTATCAACATGCTTATAAACAATACCCAATAATCTTTTGGATCTCTTCATCCTAAAACATTAGTGAACATTTCCTAAACCCCATATAGTTTAATATCTTGCACTTCCCCCTTCCCATATCAAAGTTTGTCTTTTTAGTTTGATATTTAGCATATGGAAAAAGAAAAAAAAAACTCAAGAAAATTCTGCAATCTTGCTTTTTTTTTTTTAACAATACAATAATACATCAATTTAACATAAAAGAAAAACAAGTAAATATTGATCTTATTACCTGGGATTCATGATTTTCTTTGTTTGAATTTGTACTATTTGTATGAGATTTTAGATATGAGTTAGAAAAAAAAAATGATAGTTAAGGTAGACTGACTTTAGAATTTTTGTTGAAAAGTCAAGGATGAAGTCAAAATTATATTTAATTAAGTTGTTTGACTATAATGGATTAGTGCTTTGGTGCTTGGTTATTTTTGTACACCCCTTTCACCCTCAAAACATGGTTATTTTAATTAAAAAACCTTTTCTTTCTTTTTTTTTTTTTTGTAATTATAAACTTAAATTTCTGATAAGTCAATGAACTTACTCTTGGTTCTTTATTTCTTTTTTAACTTTCTACATCAAACTTTTATATTCTAAACCCTAATTTGTGCATCCTTATTCAAATCATACATGATGGAATTGAAATAATTTTTGGAGAAAGAAGTTTCCAATAGAATTATCAAATTACAAGCAAAATAAAATTATCTGTTTTTAGTTGTTTTATAATTTTTTTTTATAGATGTAAGTTAATCTTTGATGAAGAACCGATCAAAAAAAAAAGAGTAAAGGTCTTATTTTAATTATGTTATTTTATTTTGAAATAGAATTATTTGATATACTTCTAGTAATGTTAATAGTTTCTTTTTTAAGTTTTCTAATTGCAAGACAATTTTTTTTTTATTTGTAGTGAAATGTAAATTATATTTTCCCTTCAAATTATTTGCAGTGATTCTAATCTTAATAATTATTTACAATAAAATGACATGTATTGATAATAAATATAAATTTAGATATTCATGATGATATATTATCATATGTTTAAGTTATTTTAAATTAAAAATAGAGTAATATTCAATTATACGGGAACACATCATATTTTATACTCAAGTTTGGACTCATTATAAGTACACATTAAATTGCTCTATTATTTATGTTGTTGGTGGTATTTTATTTTTGGGTTATAGTTTTTCCTAAATCCTTTTTAGTGTATAAAATTGCGTTTAAGAACAATTATTTTAAGAGCGAATAATGAAAGGATAACAATAATTAATTTTTTTCTAATAAAACAATAATGAAATATATATATATATATATATATATATATATATATATGGGGTATGCAAAACTTTTAAAAGTTACATTTAGAAAATTGGGATTTATTTAAATAAAAATTGGATGCAAATAGAATCACTAATTGGGTTGATAAAAAACCTAACTCTAATCCAGTTTTTGAAACTAAGCCCTAAACCCATAAATTCAGGCTTAAACTACTTTATTATAAAAATTACTAAGAAAACCAAGTGGAACAAAACTTAGTGAAGGGAAAAAGAGTACAATACACATTTTGTTCAATATGTGATAAACTTCAAAGATTTGCTCCCCCTGATGAATACTCTCTTTTTTTGTAATAGGATTAATTTGGTTGTTTGTTAAGCCGTTGCACACCGATGTTATATACTAACTTTTCAAACATTGATGTCGGTAATGTCTTGTTGAACATTAAAGCGTAGATTATGTATCTATCATATTTTCTGTGAATTGTATTGCGTATTCAGTAGGAAATTGATGATTTTATAATTGAATTATGTTTAAATTTAGATTTTGGGCAGGAATTCAATTTGACCAAAATTGTATGAAATTGGTGACGCGAAACATGTTAGATGATTGATTAGAATTGTATTACATGCATTGAAATGAAAATCTGATCGAATTAACACTTGAATCAATAAAAATAAAGCAAAAATCGAGACCAAAAAGCATGTTATTCAAGTCACTATATCGCCAAAATCCGATGACTTTTGTGGTTGCCATTGATGCAAGAAGAATAGTCGACTTGTTGCCATTGATGCAAGAATAATGGTCGACTTATTGCTTATAAAAGCCTTATGGTCTCGTCACCAGAAAATTGTCAAAAGCTAATTGATTTGACAAATAGAATTCTAGGGTTCATCGTGCAATCAAGGTCAAAATCGAGTTGGAAAAACTCGATTGCTCGACTTGTCAGTTAATGGGTTGGTCAAAATCCATCAATACCGATACAATCAACTAGGTTAGCTCGACCCGATCAATGTCCACCCTGGTCAGTTGATCGGTTAATGGTCAAAGGTTGATCGTCACCATTGACCTACATGTGTGAGTGTGTGGAGGTGCGTGAGACCTTGCTTTTTGCACTTGTAGGTGCATGACAGTCTTTCCTGATGCGTGGCAGCATATTTGGCTCATTCCTCGATGAGTGGGGGCACATAAAGGCATCGACTCGGTGCATGACAACACGTGATAACTTCTTTCTAGGTGTTTTGGCACATGAAACCATTCTTTAGATCTCGGCAACTGTGTGATGCTCGGATCTGTACTTGTGATGTGTTTCATGGGTCCTACGGCGCCTAAGGACATGTAATACCTCATTCTGACTCTCGAAAACACATATTGGTGTTTTGAAATACATTTTTCTAATTCATGCAAGTTTATTGACTAGGGATCATCACATTTCATGTTGAGACTATTTATAATCTGTTGAACTCTCTTAATTGGAAAATAGATAGTACACGGTCTAATAATATCCATGCACAAATATTAGCCCCGTAACTCATGATCTTGTTTAGGACAAGAATTTGAAAATTTTTAGGATTGAATTGATACATTACAACTTGCTAAAGAGCAATGCTAAGTAATGTATAAGAGAATATCTATCGCTATGGCATTATTCCCAAATTAACGAAATGTGAGATATTTGACCTACCGTAAATTTCATAGAGACCTTATCATGGATAAAATGACTTTGAGGTCAATATGAGTTAATGAAATGGTCCTAGTCAAAATAAATGATGCATTTGTTGTATTATATACTTGTTAAATGTTAAAATTCTAAGATTGGTAGAATTTAGTGAAATTTTCATCCAGAATTAATATTAACGCAATTAGATTGAATTTTAAAATGTCAAACATTTGTGTCATGGAAGATGATTAGGAATATAGTGAACTTTTGATTTTGTGTCTTATGTGAGATATTTTAAATTTTAATGTTTAATTGCGACAACTGATGTGTATTTAATTACGTTGATTGAGTTATATCTGATATATATCTCTGTGATCTAGTTAACTATAATATCTTAGGAAATGATGACTGATTTGAATGAGAATGATACTAAATAAAGAGAATTCCAACGTATGACATTTAAAATGCATAATATCCTAGATGAGCAAAAGGCTTTGGAGGCCATAGATCAGGTTAAGATAGAGTCGTGGCTAACTAAAGGATAGAAACCCAAATGATGCCTTACATAAACATGATACGAATGCACATCATGCATGTAAGAAGCAAGACTCACTTCATGTGATATCTTAATCAATTTCATGAATAATATTCTGGTATACGAGTACCAGTAATGCTCAATTGTTTTTGCCATAAGTTTGGTTTTGATTAAAAAGTTTGGAGAAACTGCAGTCCTCAAATGAAATAGTTGATTGTTATAGAACTGAATTCAGTTAGATGCAACCTAAAAAATCATCAATAGGTTCATTTAGTAAAGTGATCTCTTCCCAAAAGTGAAAGAGTATAAAGATGTATATGACCTACAATGAAGATGGAAAGACTTTTGTTAGTTGTTCTAGTAAGATAAAATTAGAGGATAAGCGTTTTTTAGGTAGCTAGACTTGGTAATTGTGCATACATTACAAAATCAAGTTTCAAAAGTGAGTGGCCTAAGTTTGAGTAGTGGAAGAAGATCATATAATACTTAAAGAAAAAGATCAGGGAATTGAAACAGAAGAGTGGCAAAAGTACTAAAAGAAGAGACGAAAATAAGATGAATAGTTGCAATAAAAGTAATGAGAATTATACCTCCCGTGAATAAATGGAGCTGAAAATGATAGTCTTATTGTACCTAAAATGATGAAACTTTAATTTTAATATTATAATATTTACTGAGTATTATCCTATGTGGATTATGGACTCTGAAGCCATTGACCAAGTAGTTTATGATAGAAGATCTTTAGTAGATCTCCATCGAATTCCAAAAAAGGTGAATTAGATATATGTAGGCAACAACACGAGTTGTAGTAAGAGGATTGGACACGAGCAAATGAGTTTTGTGAGGTGGTCGAATCCTATACCTACATGAAATCCAATATGCTCCAAAAATTAGATGAATCTTGGTTAAAGTACTTGTTCTTCTTAAACTAGGATATAATTTGAATTTTTCTAGGTGTTTTATCAAAATGTTATAAAATTGATTTCTATAGATTTGGTTTGTTGGTTGAATGGTGATATGGTGTTTGTCACCTTGCATTTTAATAATGTTAAGTTTTTCATTATTTGTTTCTCTTATATGTATGGATGTGAATGCAAATATATAGCATACTAGATTAGGGCATGTTGGCCAAGATATGTTGAATAAATTGGCCTATGAAAGTTTATTAGGAATTTTCACATAAATAGAACTGTCCACGTGTGAGCATTACCCAGCTAGAAAAACTTCTTGAAAACCATGTGACAAAACTGTAAGAGTTTGACTTCCTTTACAAATTATATACTTAGGTATATGTTTTCCTATGAATGCAAATTTTGAGAAAATATCTCATATTTCATTGCTTGTGTTAATAACAATGTTTGATTCGGTCTTGTCTACTCGATCTCTCATAAGTTAGAAGCAGTAAACTGTTTTAGACAATGTATATATAATTGAGGTTGAGATCAATTAGACAAAATGGCTAAGAGTTTTAAGAACCCACCAAACTCTTGAGTATTTGTTTGAAAAGTTCAAGGAACTAAGTATTGAAAAAGGTATGACATTTAATGATTTCAAAACTTTGCAACAAACTGGTGTAGCAAAGTAAAGTGATTAAACTCTATTGGAAATGGTTAGATCAATGATAGCACATGCAAAAACATCAACGTCCCTTAGTAATGATATGATGTTAATTGCTACTTGTGTATTTAACTAAGGGCTTACTAAATTAGTTGTTTCCACTTCCTATTAGCTATGGTCAGATAGAAAACCTGAGTGGTTAGCAATGTTTATCCATAGCTTTTCCCATGAGTTTGAAAAATTAAGACCAAGAAGAAATGAATATATCTTTATCAAATATGTTAAGCATTTCAAAGGGTATGTGTTCATTAGGGAGGATTCTGCTAGAAGATTAACTGAAATTGTATTAAGAGATATTATATTCATAAAGGATATTTTTTTCATACTAGGGATTGCATTGATAAAATGTTTCATCTGAATGAGATGAGAGAATAATAAAGATAGGTACAAGAACATTAATCCTCAGTTGCATAGTAGTAGACATTCAAAAGTACTTCAATGACATTTTAGAATGAAAAAGAGGTTTTCATAACCACTCCCCTAGATGATAAAGAATTTAAAATCGTAAAAGAAGTTGTCTTATCCCTAGATAAGTAAAAATGGTAAGATGCATTGGAAGAAAAAATGAAATACATAGAAAACAAACCAATTCTAGGTTTTGGTTAACTTATTGTCAGGTTGAAAACCCATTGGGAACAAGTGGATTCCCTAAATAAATCATAAAGCAAATGACTTAATAAATAAATATAATTTCTCTTTACAGCAAAAAGGTATACCCAATGGGAAGGTATAAATTGTGTAGAAGGATATTTTTGTCATTTATAAGATTTACTTCAACAAGTTTAATTATAGTTATAGTAACACATTTGAATTTAGAATTACACTAGATGAATGTTAAGAAAACTTTCCTTCATGGAGAACATTGACAAAGAAATCTACATGAAATGAGATATAAATCTCATTGTTATAGGTCTCAAGCGCAGAGTATGCAAGCTTCAAGAATGTTGAATGACCTAAAACTGTCATTCATATGCTAGTACTTGAAATTTCATAAGTGTTAATACCTTATGACTTTAAAATGATTTATCAAGACCACCATGTCTATGTGACAAAGTCTGATGACAAATTTGTAATCCTATGAATGTGTGTGATGATATGTAGATAGCTAGAAATGATTTGAAGTAAGTGATGATCATCAAATGATGGTTGTCTATACTTTTGACCTACAGGTTGTGGAAAGCATATTACATATTAGGAATTCATCCAAAATGGTAAGTCGTAAACCCATTGATAATCTTGTGTCAAATGACGAATTATTGAGCTGATAAATATGTCTCAAAACTTAAGATAGAAGCAGAAAAATGTCAATAGTTATCTATTCAGATGTTATCAGATGTATTATGTATGCTATGGTGCATGCATGTCTAGACATTTATTTTTGTTGTAGGCTGGTTAGTCAATATGAGTTAATATTAAGAAGAACATTGAAAGGCTCTTTGTAGAATATTGATATTTTAAAAGGCTCTGTGGATTATTGTTTAAGTGATTAAGGATCGAATTTACATTTGATTGGCTATTAAAATGCCAATTGCGAAGTGTTTAGAACAACACAAATTAAATTAAGGTTATGTTTTTTTATTCCAAAATATATCTTAGAGCAATAAAAAACAGAGATGTATAGCCTTATCCACAATGAAGGCTAAATATATAGTCTATTCAGTGATTATGCAAGAAACTATTTAGTTAAGAAGATATTTTGTGAATCTAAGTAAACAAGATGATATTATCAGAGCAATAATTGTCTGTTGAAATAAAAGATATTGAATTTTATAGGATAACCAAACGTATCGACACTAGACACAACGTTTTAAGAGATTTTATTTCCAAGAAGAAAATGAGCATACAATATAATTTTATGCATTGTATGATCATTGATCCTTTGACCAAGATTGATCCAATAAAAGTATATCTTGCACATGTTAAATCTTTTAGATTACGTAGACTATGATTGATAAGTGTTAAGCTTATATATTATACTAGTGACACAACATCGAAAACTATGAATTCAAGTTTAGTTTATATTTGAACTTGTGTCCCAAAATTCATAGGTTTTCAATGCATACGCATTGTTTTTAGCTCAACAAGATTGTAATGTCACACAAGTTAGAGATTGACTAACTCACACGAGTAATCGCTTTTGGTGCTAAGAAAGTGAGCAAAAATGAGACATTATTTTTTAAAAATGTAATGCTAAGAGAACATACCAGTGGGAGACAAATTTCTCGAGAAAAGATTTATTAAAGATAAAATGTCGCTTTAATAATCGATTAAGATGAGGTCATGGAAAGACATATTTAAAAATGGCCGATTTGGATTTTTCATCTCCAAATAACTTGTGAAAATCAAATATGAGTTCTTAATATCGATAAAATACGTGCAAGTGTGAAGATGATTAAGAACTCAAGTTAGATGTTAGGTGTAGCGATTGAACTAAGATCTGTACAGTGTTGTAAATGATATTTGAGAAAATACACACTGTAACACATGATTCATACCGTGTGTGCATAAGTAAGATGACCAATTAAAGTAGTGAAATGATGAATCCTTGCTCCCTCACTGTATGAGACTTTATGAGGATTATCTCATGTTAGTACCCTTTAACTCTTTGTTGTTGTTTGATGTTTACTCTCAATGTTACTATCTTAGGTTGGAATCTATGGTCATGCACAATTCAGTTTATAAAACATGACTAGAAAAGCAACTAAATTTAAATTGAGAATTTCGAGTAGAAGAGGAAGACTTATATATTACGTGTGTCTATTGGTCAGCCGATCATGTCACTCATATGGGAGAATGGGCTTGATCATGGATACATAGGAAAATAACATAATGCTAATGAAGGATTAAAGGGAGCTAGTGTTATTGAGTAAGTTTAGGGTACTATGAGCCTAACGCTTAATTTTGTTTTATTCAAGTTGAAGAGATTATGTTATTCCTAATAGATGCATAGTATTTAGCTCCCAAGTACAGGTTGCTCGCGAGGTCACATGACATATTTGCAAATATGAAATGTACTGTTGTATGCGATTTTATGGCTAAGTATTTGGTTTTGGTCTTCTGTCATATGTGAGTGAAAGATATTGAGTTTGGCTCCACCTATGATGGGCGACCCGATCTAGTTTATTTTAACCAACTGCCATTGAGAGTTGATGTGAGAGTTATCGGCAGTTCGACTTTTATTTAAAGTCTGAACTACCTTCCCAAAACAGAACTTACGTTATTTTTATAAAAAGAAGAAAAGTCTTCCTCTCCATAGAAATGCAATACGTGAACCAAATTGGGTCGTGGAAACGATTAACATCAACACTTTGTGCCATATTCGAATAGACTTCATTGGAACATGAATCCAAGTATGCAAATTTACTATTTATATAATTTCACCAAATTTATTTTTGACATGATTGTTCCCAACATAATCTTTTAGGGATGTGATGCTAGTAAAATACTAGCCTTGGATTTGTTGCTCCATGACATTTTATTTAATTAATTTTTCAATGCTCATACATTCGAGGTAGAAAACTTTGTCAAAGCCTATTTAATATTATCTATCCAATTTTAGGAGCTTCATGTTCAAATATTATTCATATTCACAAAACTTTTGGTTTTTTTAAGTATATATTGGGATTAACCTTTGAAACTTCAGGTTTAGATATTATCTCATATTTATAAAATAACTAATTTTATAGAGCAAATATTGCAATTAATTTTTGAAATTTTAGGTTCAAATATGATCTTATATTTACAAAAGTTCTAAATTTGTAATTAATATTCAGAATATTATAGTATTTAAAACTTTAATTCTAATAATATTTTGGATTTTAAGTCCATATTTTTCATAATTTACACAAACTTCAAGTTGCAAATGAGATATAATTATTAGAAAATAAATATTTTGATAAAACTTGGGACTTTGGGCCCATATATATATTTTCATGATTTTATAAACTTCAGATTATAATCGAATAATATAAATAAATATTCAAATGATATTGAAGACTTCAAGTCCAAATTCATGATTTTGTAAACTTTAAGTTACAAATGAGATACAATTACAATTTGCATTTACAAATATGAAACAGTTATAAAAATTAACATAATTACAGTTTGCTTTTAGCAAATGAAAAATAAATTTAATGGAAAAATTAAACAGAATAACAATAAGGGAAAAAGACAAGTTTCCACCCAAGCTTTGTTGAAATGACAAATATATACACATAGCAGATAAAAAATTCAAACACTCACCCAAAGATTACTCTGTTAGGACACACTCACATATTTTCTGTTAGAGTTAAGGGGCAAATTCATCATTTGAATAGTAATATTAAAATAATTAAAATTTTATTTCATTTTCCCCTTTTAATTTGGAAAACCAACATTTTTCCTCATGAATTAAGTTTTAAAAAATTTATTTTCTCTTTTGAAACTTAGCCACTTTCTCCAACAATGGCCAACCAACAACAGAGGAGTCTTCGTCCACAGGTAGTCCTCTGGACGACGATCGTCGTCAAAGGATAATGATTGTCATCCAAAATGTGGACGACGAGTGTCATTCAGATCTAGACTATGTTTCATCGTCCAGAAAATGGATGACACTCGTTGTTTAACCTCTAGCCACGTCAATCGTCGATGGCCGAAGGGAGGAGGTTTAGGGTGAAGAAAAAAAAAGGATTGGGGGGGGGGGGGGGGGGGGGGAGAGTCGCTTTTCAAAGTTCAGGTATAGGTGTTAATATTATTGTTATTGTTAAATCACACTTTTATCCTTGTATTTAATAGAAAATTTAACGGCAATTTAGGAATAGATGAATATTTTGATATTAAGCTAAAACTTGGGTGAAAAATAGTCCTTTATCCTAACAATAATAACTGAAACAACCATGGTTTTTATTTTTCAAACAAAACAATATCATAATTAAGATATTTATTTTGTATCATATAAATAAAATAATAACACAATTGAAAATAACTAGTAGTAAAATATACCTAAACAAATCATGCTAATAAAGTGCTATAAATGTACTTTATTAGGAAGAGAGATGAAAGCAAGATGAAAATCTATTCAAATGCGATTGAGAAACGGAACACAAAGTGGAGAGAAATATGCTTTTCACTTTTTCATACACACACACACATTCTTCATCCAAAATGTTTTTGCTTGATGTGAAAATATTCATTGGAATTTAAAAATATTAACAACCCCCCACCCAAAAATAAATAAATAAATAAATAAAACTGACTGCAGTAAAATATATCAGGCTACAAGCAATACAAAATTTCAAAACTCCTTACTGTATCACAAACAAATTTATTGTTAACTATATGGTAAATTTACTATTAATTCCACTCTGCCAATTACGTGCGTTAGTGAATGTTTTTGTAGCAATTCCTTCCTCTTTTCCATGGTCAAGTTGTTAGTTACAGTTGGAATCACGGCTCACAAACATACTTTTACGTTGAAACCAAAAGCAAATTTTGCTCAAAGTTCTCTAACAAAATCTCGTAGTAAAACTATTAGCACTCAATTTTAAATATTCAATTAAATATCTTGATGATATATTATCATGTGATTGAATGACGTTAAACTAAGGGCAAAATAGCATTCAATCACTTGATGACAAATTTTCTAAATACTTAATTGAATACTTAAAACTTGGTACATATACCATTCCTCAAAATCTAATTAGTAAGTGATCTCTATGCAATAAGGCACATCTCCTATATGCACTGCCAAAAAAATATTCCTATACTATTTATACATAAATAATCATCAGCCCTCTAGAAGAAATACTTCAATTTTTTTCTACCCCTCATTTCTATCGATTAAGCTGTCAATTATATTTTATATTCCCCATCCAACGTTCATCTCCTTGATGTTCTTAGCTATAATAAACCAAAACGGCATATAGCAGTATGCTTATCATTCACCACAACAGCGAGGGACATTTCCTTCCTGAAGTTTCTGCCACAAGCACAGCATTTCGCTAGGACCTTGGTAATGAGCAACAATATAACCATCCTTGCACCCAGCATTGTACACCTTCTCTTCCTTCTCATAGCGGATTTCTAACCCTTCTTTCTTCATTTCGGCAATCCATATGCCCATTGCTACATCTTCTAACTTAAACATCTGACATACAAAACAAATAATTTGTTTATTATGATTGCAAATGTCACATGAAGCTATGTATATGCGAAAATAATAGAAAAGTGCAATAAATGCTGTTGATTTTCCGAAGCTATGCATCTAATGGCAATAAAAGAATAATTCAACACCATACCTTTAAACGGCCTTTTTTGTATCTCTTGTATACTGCATTTGCTATGTCACTTGACACAACATACCCAGGACCATGTGCCCAGGGGGGATAAGTCCCTTCAGACCATTCCTATAATGCAAAGGGAACAATGTAAGAAGTAGAAAATAAAGTCAAATTTCAGAAAATCCACCAAAAATTTCGAGGGCTTATCAGTAGCCTAAGCGATTGAGATTGGCCAAAGGCACCTTATCGTACAATCATGAATCAAGCTGGCGTGGTTGATATAGCTGAATTCAATGTGCTATCTCAAATGGACATATTCCAGAGCAAAGAATTACCTCAGTGCTGACATACCACTTGCTATCAGGATTCCTATGAGGTTGGGAATCTGTATTGATGAGTCCATAAAGCAACCCAGAATTCACATTGATTCTGGTTACAGAAGCCAGTACTTCATCCACACGGACAAATGCATCATCATCTGTCTTCATGACAAACTTTGCTGAAACAACCTGTGTCTGTTGAGGAAATGAGGTCAAAAAGGAAAAGGAAAAATCTTCCTGGTATGAGGAAGAGACAAGATTTTACCCCAAAGATGCAGATGGCTAAAGTTTTCCACGTGATGAGATTATAATAGTCAACAAAAGGCATAAGCTGTATGTCTCCATATGTCTGCGCCTCTTTCCAGAGTTCCCCATTCACTATCTGGTTTTTGTGCTGCAATAAGCTTCAATCTTGATAAGTAATTCAGCAATGGTATTGCTTATTATTCAGCAGATATAGGAAGATATAATAGTGAAGATAGAATAACAACCAAACTTTTATTTCAGATACTGAAGAATGACAAACTTATCACCACATATAAATCATAATAGATGTTGAATTTAGCACTAAGATCTGTTAAATCACCTTATTAGTACTATAAACACCATAAGAAACTTCTTTTATACAAATGGTAGGAAAAAATTTGTTTGACCCATTAAAGGATTATCTTTATAAATTGTGTAATTGTATTTCACAAAATTGGGGTCTGTATTTATGCTTTCAATCTACACTCCTAGATATAACCAAAAAAAATTCACACAAAGATGAAAAAAGAAAAGAGACACATGAGAAGCTCACCAAACCAACAAAAAAGCGCACTGCAACTGCTCCAGAACGAACTGCAGGGTACTGCATCCATGTTCTTCTGACAGCCATTCTTCGTTTAAAATTGTTTGCCGTTGAGAAAACACCAATGAAAAGATCAACTGGTTGATGATTAGAAAGACGAGAAGATTTTAGTGCTTCTAAATCAATTGTATGCTCTGAATCCTCTGATGTGGGTAAACCACTAGCCAAGACAGAAATTAGTTTCAGGTCTCCAGAAATCCTCACTTCATTAACTAGCCATGGCTCTAAAGTCTGAATATATGATCAGCAAAGTGAACAAATAAGTTCATTGAAAGTTTTTAACTAAAAAATTCTGATATTTGCAACAGCAAGAGTGAGAATTTACTTCACGATAAGCAAAGGATGTTATGTGCTTTCCATCAACTGTCATTTGTATTCCCTCTGATCCTACTCTAATTGTGGCAACAAAAGGATACCCTTGCTTAAAAGGAAAATAAATCCTGTTTTTAGATCCTTCCTGAGCCACTGAAGACCTCCTTGAACTGTTCCCATGATTGCTAGTAGTAGAAAACCGCTTATCTTCTTTGCCCACTAACTTATTGCACTGATCCAACTCATCAACTGCAACATGAAGGAATAGAGTTACATCATAATATATAAGAAAAAAAATTAAAAATTTATTACTAGCCTTGTGGAAGTAAACAAAAAATGAAAAATGAAGCCTTTAGGAAATGATTTCATCTTCAAACATTCTGCTAGACTTCGTCACTCAATGGAGCTTCACATCTACTTAAAACCATATCTTTCCTCACTACTGAAACTGCGGGCCTTGACATTGAGAAGAGAGTCTAATTGGGTAGTTTAAGCTCAACAAAGTTCCAATTTCTAATCACTTTATATGGGATGAATGTAACATGCATAAGCAGCATAGAGCAGCTAAATCTTGATTAAACACAAATCAAGCTGAATAAACATTTATACTGCCTTTTTTTCACGCTCATTAATTTAAAATGAAAGAGATACTTTCACCTTTTATAATCTTTTCAGGAGAAGGAGATGGGCAGCGCTCCTCTGGTCCCCAATCATGAGCTAAAGTCCAGGTGTTTTGAACAATTACAGGATTCTCAGTTATCTTATCACCATGTAGCCTCACATTGTAATGCAGAATAATGGGCGGATCTGGCTCCCCTGGAAGTGGTTCTCCCGTTAAGTCAATCCGGAAATTACCAAGAAGACCATTTGGAGTACCAATAATTGTTATAGAAGAACCCTGAGTCAGTCCACAAGGAACCTGCAACTTGAAACCACTGTTGACTAGATCTGAGGCATCCATTTTGTTTAAGAAATGTGGACATTGTTCCTCTTTTGCTCTTGTGGTTGAACTTTCATTGGTATAACCAATTTTTTCCTTTTCAACAGACACCATAAGGTTATTCCAGGCATTTCCAGCTTCCTTTATAGCTTCTACTCCATTTGGTAAAACTGTAGAATAACTAAATAAGTATTTCAAGAGATTCCATGTCTGCAAAGATTGCCGCTCTTCCTTGGAGATATTCCTCTGAGCATAGAGACTAGAGGCTAATGTATCAATTGGAATCACTTGAGAGGCATTGTCAGGATTTTGAACTGCAGATGGAACTGCAGCATGAATCCATTTCAGAGGATCACTTGCATTAGAGGTGACAGCATTTGTTACATATCTTTCCCCAATAGGATTTTTCAAGAAACCATACCTCAGCATTAACAACATAAACATGGATGCAATTAGAACACCACCGTACCATTTCTTCATTCTGCTCCTTAAATGATAGCATCAATAGTTTTGAGCCTATTTTCCATAGAGATTGAGTTTAAAATACCAAAAAAGCTCAGAGGTGACTAAAACATGAATGAATTTCATCCATAAAACTAAGTTCTAAGTGGAAATTCTCAAAGAAGAGCTGCTAATGAAAAACCAAACAAATCTCCACAAGATATAATCCAGTTATCATTTCAGTTCTTGCAAGAAAGCTTCAGATCTACTTCTGATTTGACCATGGAAGCTTTAGCTAAATAAAAGAAAATTTCACAACATAAACTCTCCTCAAAGCATCTGGAAGAAGACCGTCATGCTGGAGCAAATAGAAAAAGTGGTTAACCACAACTGAGAATCAATATTTTTTATATAAAATTCCATGATTCAAATGCATTCGAGTATGAGCGAGTACTATCCATGCAGCCAAGAAAATAATTATCAAGAAAAGAAATGAACCAAACCAAGTAGCATAAAACTCACAAAAAATTTAAAAAAAAAAAATCAAAAATAAAAACCTGGTGGATCTACACATGTTAACTTTCAAAAATCAGAACCCAACTTGAGCGGCAGCTTCACCACAGTTCTTTAGAACAAGCTTAGAGGAACTCTGCTCATTCATGAATACTGAGATAAAGTTTCATCGAAATTAAATACATCAGGTAATAACCCCCAACCGGTCAACTTACAGAAAGTAGTTCACTGTACACTTCCAATTGCCGTATTAAAATTCATCGTTGACTAAATGAACATTAGACTAAACCTATATAAAATCCTTGTTGCACAAAACATTTATCAGTATTTTATATGAATACAACACCAGATCAAATAGAGTAAGGTCCACTTAACCCTCGACGGCCGGAAATAAAATATTTAAAATAAACAGAAGCAGATTCAAACTAAATTAAAACATGATGCAAGAAATTGAGATCTCAACAGGAGAACAGTCAAATAAATTGTGCCTCTAGAAGCATTTTCGCAGAATGCATATATTTAGCATTTTTTTTCTACTTAAAAAATGCAGTGACGAAATTGAATTGTAACTTAAAATCTTACTAATTATCAATTAAAAAAAAATATATTGACTCATTCAACCCTAATATAACAACCAAGCTTAGCTCAAGAGAAGATAGTCACGTCTGAAAAAGCTAAAAACACAAAATACAGTAACAACCAAAATATTTAATAAATTGACATTCTCTTGATTTTCCAGAAACAAACAGATCCAAACACATTGCGCTGAATCCAACTTACATGGACAAATAGCCATAATAACTGATTTAAAAACTGTAAAAGCAGCTTCAAAAATTGGAAAGTCCATAAAGCAACAACACAAGCAAGTAGAACTAACCGTTTCGAGAGCCAAGTAAAAACTACTTCACTAATCTGTCCATAGGAATTCCCAACAAAGTGCGAGAAAATTCGAGTAGAAATTAAGAAAAACAAGGAAAGTTCAGAGTTCCATCTTGTGGACTTTAGGTGCACGCAGGAATAGTCTTCTCTTCAAGTGGAATAAAATAATTGAGAAACGACTTTTTGGTCTGTTAAAGAAAAGTAACATGCGTTTTCCTTTGTTGACTCGCAATTTGTAAATAATGTCGATCTCAATTAAAGATTGTGTGTGCCAAACTCTCCCGCAGCCTGGTATTCGAAAATTGACCGTGTCGATTTGGTAATCTATTTACCGTTAAAAATGAAATGTTATCACAAACATGGTCTCAAAGATTACTTGTACGTGCTTGGATTTGGTAATCTTGTTATTGTTAAAAAATGATATGTTATCTAAAAAATTATTATGTATAATTGACAATAATAAAAAATATTAATATATTCTTTACTTAAATATATTTAAAAGATTAATAAATAAGTATTATATTTAATTAAATTAACACTTTTTATATTAAAGTATTTGTTTTGTGTACATCTAAACAAAATATTAATAAAATATTTTTAAAATTAATAATATACTAAAATTTTTTTATGTTATGAGATTATGAAATTAATTAATTAATTAAATTATTTTTAAGTTATTATCTTATATTTTTATAAATAATTTTCATATTATTTGATATTTTAATTAAAATTTAAATATATTTATTCTAAAAATTTTATAAATAATATATAATTGTAATAAAATTAATACTCGTAGACTCTTAATAAAATGAAATGTAAGCCCCATTAGGTTGCCAAAATCTATGAGTAGTACCAGTAAATTAATAGGGGATTACCCGTATTAAAGGCACCCTAATATATATTATAGTTAAATATTAAGTGGATAACATTTCCACTCTGGGTTTGGTCTTAAAACATTTTTCTACTCATAGTTGGTATAAATAATTTTTTTTTCATATAAAGTCAAATTTTGTTAATGAAAAAATCAATGTTTTGATAACTAAATTGATAATTAAACTGGTATCTCACTAGTTTATGAGATAACCTAGTCAATTAGATAGTTTAACTGATTTCTAAATTATAATATATTTCTTAAATATTATCAAATATTTTTCATATTTTTTAAACATAAATAATATGTATTTAAATATAATGATTCAATATCACTTATCTAGCATTCTCTTATTAAAAACACTTATATAAATAATTAACTTATTTCAACCCACTAAAATCAATTCAATTAAATTCTTCTCTCTAATTAATGTTTATTTATTTTTAATAACTTTTTTCTCTCTAATTAATATTTATTTATTTTCAATGACAACTATTTAACTTTTAACTAATTAATCACTGATACTCTTTTAATATTATTCACTTTCATTTTGATATTTCTATATATATATATATATATATATATATATAAAGACAAAAGCTAGTCTTTTTCTCAATGAATCAGACCAGACCATCACTAGAAAAAATAATATTTGAAAATAAAATTACCACTTCACCCCTACTATTTCATTTTCAAAATTATAATATAATCCCCAATGAACTTAAATTAAAAATTAACCTTTTAAATAATCAAATTATATAAAAAAATCACTTATTTTCTTTTCTTTTTACATTTACTCTTATTTCCTCTTTCTCAGGAATAGAGGTATCAATAATGTGTACTCATATATTTAAGAGCAATATAATTTTACGAAAATATTAAGGATGTTAATGAATTTTTTAGGGGGTTCGAAGTTTTTAAAAACTCTAGGGGTATTTTTAAAAATTTTAAAATTTTAATATATCTTTCAATAATTTCAAAAATAACAGTTATACAATCAAAAAATTGAACAATACAAAAAACTAGGGGTGTAAATGTCATATTATGTACTATTGAGTCTACAAGAGTAGTTTCAAAAAATAAAGGGTTTGAAAAATATTTTAGGAATCTATTTATGGGTTTTTAAACATTTTTTAATATTAAATTGTTATTTTTAAAAAGCTTGGGTATTATCTATATAAGTCAATTGTTTTTAATTTTTTTAAATCAATATAAAATAAAATAATTATTTTAACTTTATATTATTAGTTTTTTTAATTAAGTTTGATTTTAGATTAAAAATATATATTATTTGTATAAATTAACGGAAAAAAAAGTATTTTAGGTCAAAATTTAGATTGGAAAATATTATATATTGTTAAATATTTTAAAAAGTTCTACAGTTATATATATAAAAAAAACTCCACTGGTAACTTTAATCCTTAGTTTATATAGAGGTAGTCTACCTTCACAGCCGTGTACGTACAGTTTGGTCACAGTCAAGTCAAAAGGGTGGATTATCTTTACTAAGGGTCAACAAGAAGCTAACCTTCGACTAAAATAAACGGTGACTGATTTAGATCTATATTTACTATACTGTTACGATAGCATGTCTTCTGTCTTTAATTAGCTTGAATAAAATGACAAAGTCAAATATTTCATGCTCACTGGAAGTTAATTAAATTCGTCTTGTCTTATTCATGTTGTACAATTTTAACCCATTTTTGCCATTTTACCATTGTAGCCAATAAAAAACAATTTATTGAAATTGCCCTTATATAAAAAAGGGGGAGCACCTGATTTTCATTACTTCACCTACCAATCCCTCCCACCTGTCACATTCTACTCTGGATTTTGGATGGCTTCGGCTCCAAATCGTCAATTTTTTTTTTTCTCAATCATATTCATCTCCAAAATGGTTTCATATGTTAGTAGCATATTCATTTTATATTCATTTTCGGGTTTGCTTATATTCGAATAGTGTTAAAATATATTTCTAATATATATTTTCTTATATTAGAATATATCATAAATATATGATTTTCTAGGTTAACAAATATTTTAAATATATTTTTTTCCTCTTTACATTATTATATATTGATTATATTAATTCATATTTTCTTATATAGGATATATAATAAGTACAAATTCATTACTATTCACATAGAATTTACTAGAAATACAATGTATTCATATTTTCACATAGTATCAAAGTCAAACCCACTCACGCCTTCACCTTCACGTATGTGAAAAGTAAATAGATGTGTTTATTAGTTTAGCATGCTCACACCTTCACTTGTTTGGAAAAGTAGATAAAGAGTTTATCAGTTTGACTTATTCACAGCTTCACTTATCTGAAGAGTAAAAAGATGAATTTATCAATTTGGATTGCTCACGTCTTCACATATGTGGAAAGTGGAGTGATAAGTTTTTAGTTTAACACCATCATTTCTTGACTTGCATTACAAACTCAATTCAGTAAAATCTTTGCTTACTTGAGTTTGAGCTGGGGTGTTAGGGTATGTTAAAACATATTTTAAATATATTATTTTCTTTGTTAGAATATATCCTAAATATATGATTTTCTACGTTAGCAGATATTCTAAATATATATTTTCCTTTTTTACATTATTGTATATTAATTATATTGATTTGTATTTCTTTATATAAGATCTATGATAGGTATACATTCATAGTCATGTAGATAGTTGAATATACCAAAAATTACAAGTTATTCATATTTTAACATATAAATTTATGTATCATTCAAATAGTTGAATATACTAGAAATTACAAGTTATGCACATTTTATTATGGTATCAGAGTCGAGCATCTTGTTGGCATGTTAGTTACACTAGTTCACGCCTTTGCCTTCACGTATGTAGAAAATGGAAAAATGTGTTTATTAGTTTAACCCACTCACACCATCACCTGTGTAGAAAGTGGAAAGATGAGTTTATCAAACCCATTCATGCCTTCACCTATTTGGAAGGTAAAAAGATGAGTTTGCAAACTCAATTAAGCAAATTTTTTGCTTACTTGAGTTTGAAGGGGTTTAGAAGATATTAGAATATATTTCAAATATACGTTTTCTTATGTTAAAATATATCATAAATTTATGATTTCCTAGGTGAGCAAACATTCTAAATATATGTTTTCCTTTTTTACATTATTTTATATTGATTATATTGATTTGTATTTCCTTATATAGGATATATGATAGATACAAATTCATGTACTATTCAAAATAATATACCAAAAATAAAATTTATTCATATTTTAAAAATTAGATTTTGCAAATTTTGGATTGAAATTTTTTTTAAAAGTTTGGAAATGGTTATTAGTTAATGGGAAATCCTTATTTGTTAGCTTAGGAGGTGATTTAAGTGTTGAAACTGATATTGTTACTAGAAAATACAATGTTCCCATCAACTCAGGGTTTAAAATTTCAATTTTGACTAGTAAATTGATGGTTCTTTTAGTTTAAATTGGTTGTTAGATTTTAAAATATTGTTTTTTGTTAATGTCTTGATTGATTTGTGCATTGAATCGATGAAACTTGTTAGAAAATGGATGAACACGCCTACCACTATTCAGGGGGAAATTTGGTAGATTGGATACCTAAAAAGGGCAAATTGATATTTTTCAAACACCACCTAGTACTATTCGGGGGGAATTGGTAGGTGTAAACCCTATAGGTACATCTCAAAGGTGGTTGGCTCATGCCTTCGCCTTCACGTTTGTGGAAAGTAGAAAGATAAGTTTATTAGTTTAGTTCACTCACACCTTCACCTATTTGGAAAGTGGAAAGATGAGTTTGCAAACTTAATTAAGCAAATTCTTTGTTTACTTGAGTTTGAAGAGGGTTGTTAGAAGATATTACAATATATTTCAAATATATATTTTCTTATGTTAGAATACATCATAAATATATGATGATTCAAATTTTTTGATGTTAGAATACATCATAAATATATGATGATATGAATGAGCACTCTTCAAGTTAGTGCCAAACTCCAATTGCAAACTTTATTTCGATAAATTACTTAGTTCCCCACTATGAATTACATCTTTTTCTTATAATCTTTATTACAAAATATTCTAAAAAGTGCTAAAGTTGTGATAATTTAAAATACAAAATATGGATAAATCTTTTTATCTAGCTTTTCTCTTAGGTTGTTAGAGCAACATTTATCCTATCCAATCTTTCTACATCTACATAACAAAATCATTAAACCTTGTTGGCTTCCTTTTTATTCTGGAAGGTGGGATTATGGTGCCATTGTCCTTTTTGTATTCCATTGCACCTTTGTATCCACTTAATAATTTAATGCCTTCCTAAACTTCTAAATCCTGTCTGTTTCTATTGGTTTATCTAGTAATCCCTTTATCTTCTAACTCAATATCAAACCAATTATCACTTCCCTACCCATAAAAAAAGACCTTGTCCTCAAGGTTAAGAAGGTGATACAACTTGCAAAATGCTCAAAATCTTCCCAAGTAGCATCTTCTAAAGGGTTATGAGACCATTGGACTAATACTTGGTGAGCTTCTTTTCCATGCACCTTTTAGATTCAAACAGATATGGTAGCATTTGGAGAAAGGATAGGCTGATTATTGTGACTGACTTCAGGTAGAGGATAACATGATATAGTTGGGTTTCCCTTAAGTGCCTTCAATAATGAAACATGAAAGGTAGAATGTATTTTACTATTAGGTGGAAGTTAGAGTGTGCAAGCAATGGGTCTTGTTACAGCTTGCCCAGGAAATGGTCCAAAAAAAATGACTACTCAGCTTTGGGTTCAAGTATTAAGCTATTATGGATTGCCTATAAGGTTATTGTTTGACTATTACCAAGTCTCCTAGCTAAAAGATCACCTCTTTTTTGTGTCGATTTGCCAATTGTTTCATTTGATTACAAGCTTGTAACAAGTGATGTTTAAGTTTTCTTAATAGTTCATTCTGGTTGCTTAATATTTTGTCAAGTGCTTGGATAGATGAGGAGCCTCTCATGTATACAGGAATGGTAGAGGGAAGTCACCCATAAACTGCTTGGAACGAATTCATCCTAATTACAGATTGGTAACTCGTGCTATATTGCAATTCAGCCCATCCTAAGTAAATGTACCTTTGTTTGGGTTGGCTAGCTGTGAATAAACATAAATATTGTTTAATATATCGATTTAGTACTTCAGTTTAGGCATCCTTCTGTAAATGGTAGGTTAAGCTCATTCACAAGCGAGTCCCTATTTGTTTACATATTTTTCTCCAAAACTGACTTGTAAAAATATGGTCTCTGTTGGACATTATTGAATAAGGCATTCTATGTAACTTCATCACCATGTTACGAAAAAGATCAACGACCTTTATGGTTGTATAATGCTATGGAATTGCTCAAAATGTGCATATTTTGAAAGACAATCAATAACTACCAATATGGTTGTATAACCCCTCGAGTTAGGAAGCCCAACTATAAAATCAAGGGGTAAGTCCTCTTACACCTATTTTGGAACCTTCAACGGTTATAACAACCTAGACGGAGCCTCTGTAGAATACTTGATAGCTTGAAAAACAACACACTTGCTAACAAATTCCTGAACTACCATCTTCATCCCATGCAAATAAATATTAGTTGTAAGTCAAATATAGTTGCGCTCCACACTAGCATGGCCACCTATAGGAGTTTCGTGGAACTCCTTCAACATCAAATCCTTTAACTTGGAATCTTTGCTTAAATAAAACCACCCTTTAAACAACAAGACCCCATCTTGTATGTTATATTCCTCTTTAGATAATTTATTATTTGCTAAAGCCTTGTGTAATTCTTGCAATTCTAGCATTTTTGCATTCTCTTTTCTTAACTCCTTTAAAAACTCAAAGCATATAGTAGTAATGGCCATATTGCACCTGGTTTTGCTCTCCTCATGCTCTTCATCAAACCTCCTTGAAAAGGAATTTGCTATTGTATTTTCACTACCAACCTTGTATTCAATTGTGAAATGAAATCCCAATAATTTCCTGAGAAAAAACCGTTGCTCTAGGGATTGCACCACTTGGGTGAGTAACTTGTTGAGATTGCTACTCTAGGAAATGGCTATTAGTTTATGGGAAATCTATATTTGTTAGTTTAGAAGGAGATTTAAGTGTTGAAACTGATATTTTTGCTAGAAAATACCATTTTCCCACCAAATCAGGGTTTAAAATTTCAATTTTGATTAGTAAATTGATGGTTCTTTTAGTTTAAATTGGTTGTTATGTTTTAAAATATTATTTCTTATTAATGTTTTGATTGATTTGTGGATTGAACTGATAAAATTTGTTAGAAAATGAACGAACATGCTTATCACTGTTCAAGGGGAAAATTCGTAGGTTGGATGCCTAAAGGAGCAAATTGATACTTTTCAAACCCCATATAGTATTGTTTAAGGGGAATTGGTAGGTGTGGCCTTACATGTACATCTCATGGGTAAAATAGTAATTTCTCATGTAATTTCATGTGTGAGTGTACTTGTGCTTGAGTTAAGATGAAAATAAGTTGATTTAATGATTTTGAGATGATAAACGGAAGTGCATGGGGTAAAGATGTATGTGGATCATTTGTCATGTAAATCAGAGTGGATAATTGTTATGTCGAAGAAATTTAAATGATGTATGACGATACATGTGAAACATGAACATGCATTCATGGCATTACATAGAAGTAGTTTAAATAAAGCATGTTAGCTATGTTTTAGGGAGCTTTATCGCTATCAAATGTTTGCAAAACTGCCGATGATTATTGTAAAGGCTCTGGTGAGGCTATTATTAGAGAAAATGAGGGTTGTTGATCATCTCAGAAGTTCAGGCTTGGAAGACAAGTAAGTAAGACCTCTTCTTCCCTTTCTCTGAGTTTTTGTTCATGCAGTGGACTATGGCTTTTGCCTTTGACAAACTTAATACATGTGTGTATGGTTTATGTAAGTGTGACAGGAATTGTGTATTAACATGTTAAATATGAATTTATATGGACAATGCAATTATTTTTTATTTCTATATATGTATGTATGTATGTATGTATGTATGTATGTTAGTGATGATTTTAAGTAGTAGATGTGAATTTAGATTAATGTTTTGTTGATTTATTTATGGATTATAGGTTTCAATGATGGATTATAATGGTTAGCATTAATTAAAGTTATGGTTGAATTCACAAGTTTAGCGTTGGAGTTCAGTGTATGAGACATCATATTAGGGTTGTAGTTCATATACTTTGATTGTTGAATTATGTAAAAATAAGGTTTACTTGATTAGATGTTACATAAAGGCAATTAAGAATTTAGGATGTGAAAATGTGTCATGAACAACCATTTATAGCGAAGGAATGATCGTTCATGCTTGTAACATATAAATTATAAGTCATGAATGGATGTACAATATGGAACACATGCCCATTCACACAAAACACAATTTGTAGTAAGGATTCTATGGTGACCTAATCACTGCTAGATGCCATTGACCAATAAACAGTCAACTAGGGCATAAAGTTTGTCCGTCCATGTTTTAAGAACAACCATACATAGAGTAAAATGACAGATATACCTATAGGAAGTACATAAGTAAAAAATGGTTCAATGATGAGGAACAAAGTTTAGACCTGTATAAAAACCCATTCATTCGATACGTGAACTTTCATTCATGTCCTAAGAGATGCATGATAAGGAACAAACGAGAAAGATTATCATTCCTAATTATCAAGTAAGTGAACGCCCGTTCACATGAACTAGGGATACGTGTTCATGATGAAAAAATATGAATTTTCTTGAAGAACTAGTCATTCACAAAGAGGAAATACAAGAATGTTGATGCACTTGATACGAGATACCCGTTCACAATAAAGAAAGTAAAGAAAATGTAATAACCCTAGGCATGCCTAAGGTTATTTTTGTCTTTTGGCTTTGTATGTGTGTTATTATGCTCAAATATTTAAATAAATATGAAATTGGTGATACATAATTATGTGGAAAGGCCATTTGCTTGTATGTAGTAAATAAGGGCAAAATCATCCTTTCTTATTTGCTAATTAATATTTGGCTAAGTTTGGAGGGTATGCATGCCCATGCATTGTCAATGTGTTTGAATTTTGGGTAAAAAGCAGTTTCGAAAGGATTTCAAATACTACCATAGTACATAATGACACACATAACCATGTATGAATAGTACACGCCCATATGTGACGTTATTTATGGAAAAAATAAAAGATGGCAAACACATTTGGTTATAGGTATTCTTCATATTTTCTCATAGAAAAGCAAAGAGAAAAAAAAGGTTTTGAGAGATTTTGAAGCCTTGGACACAAGGAGAAGGTTTTAAGATCAAGCAAGCCATGAGAAAACTATTATTTTGCCAGAAGAAAGGTAAGTAATATGGTCCCCCTTCTTTAGAATCTTGTTTTGATAAAGTATAAGGCCATGTGAGATGATCTGAATTTGTTACATACGTGTTCAATCTAGTTTGGATTGGATTATTACATTGATTATGGTATTTTCGTATATGTTATGTTAAGTGATTGATTAGTGAACACTAGGTTATAATTATGTTGTGTTATGATTTGAGATTAAAGAGTTTGCATTAATGGGAGACGTTGAAGACAGATTGTGTATTGGTGTTTTGAATCAATCTTATATATTTTTGCATTGTAACACAGATTAAAATTGAACATGCCATTGTATTGAGTGCTCCAACAACTTGAATATGGTATTTGATGTCATAATCTAGATGATTGATAATGTATTTGATTGATATGGTGAATTAGAAACATGCTAGAATAAGTTTGCCTTGGTTTAGAGACATCTTATGTACATTAAACTAGGTTTGTGTTACTAAAAATCACATTGCATATGAACACAAAATTCTGGAAATTCACACTACACACTTGTGTGTCATATGACACACAACTATGTATAATTAAGGGAATTTCTACCTGTTTTAAGATAAGCTACAGGAGTATAGATTTAGGAATAGACATATGCTCGTGTGATATGGGACACACTACCATGTACCCTACCCCAAATATGCACACTTATATGCTTAGGGTTTTTGTTGTATGGATTAAATAACACAGCTTTTGTGTGTGATGGATATGTATCCATATACTTTTGGGGAAATTTGAAAATAAAGACATCGGGAGTTAGTAAAAAGTATATGAAGTTTAGATAAGAGTATAAGAGTTTGGTAATGATTATTTTACCCTTAGGAGGGATGACTATGAGGAAAACTAACGATGAGGCCCTAACGAAGGCTGTTTGTGATGGAAACTATGATGGGGGTGTCTAATTGTATGGAAGATGACATATACCCCGATCAGAGTGGTTTCAAGTCAAAAACTAAAAACAATGTATTACATTAAATTAAACCACCGAGTTGTGTATAGTGTGGTAATGAAAACAATAGGGCTATTTTGTATGACCTTAATACCTTGGATGATTATGCATCAGTGTAGGGTGCCTTAGCATCTGGAATGTTTATGCAAGCATTGACGATGGGCATCGTAGCATTTGGGATGTATGTATGATAGCAAGAAAGGCCTAAGCCTCATTGCTATTTTGATATGGTATTTTTAGCCTAAGCTCGACCCATATATGTATAAGATACACCTTACGATTAACATTTAGGATGTCACATGCTTTCACCAAGCATTGGGGACATCGATATACATTATTTGACACTAGTCATCTAGGATGACACAATTATTGAGGATAATGTGCTAAGCGTCAATGTAATATGGATGGGCATTTGCAATGTTGGAAATATTCATAATACCACAAAGAAATTAGTAAAGGACACACCTACTTACTGAGTGTGTTTTACTTACTATATGTTCTTTTATGTGGTTTTGCAGATAGAGTTATGGAATAGCAAGGTGACAATTGGGGTTGCTAGTGGGTTAGCTCATGGTGTCACATAAGGGCATGGGCATTACTGTCATTTCTTAATATTGGAATTGTGTAAGCACTTTGAATTGTATTTGTTGATCTTGCACATTAGATTTTATGATTTGTTTTCTAGACTATGTTGTTTTGACTTATTAAATAATAAATACACTTTTGGGATTATCAAGTTTTCTTTAATAAAGAATATTTGATATAAATTCTTTGTATACAAAGTTTTAATTAGACATGTATTTTTGGATGTATATTCTGTGTAGGAGTATGTATCTAGAAAAGGGTGTTACAAAAAGTTAAAAATAACCAGACTAGATATTTATGGGGTTGTCCAAAGAGATAGTAAAGATATTTTAGGTATGTTGCAATACCCAATATGCCTAAGAGATGATATAATTTTAGGGCATAAGTTATGGATAGGGTCAAAGGTAAGATGAGCCTGAGGTGACTTGTGGCACGGGATGTATGCATGTTAGACACATCTAGGATTACGAAGGGGCACCATAGGTATATACTTTATACATTGCCTATAGTAGGGTGCATCCATAGTAGGATATTATACCTATAATAGAGTCTTTGCTCGTAGTGGAGCATAGTTACAATTATAGTTCAATAGTCTAATAGTGGTATAGGCGAGTGGACTATATTGGTCCAGTCTAATTAGCCTAGTATACAACTAAGTTACAAATAAGATAGAACTTTCACTAAAAGATAATATGGTCACACCAATTTGGGATCCAAAATGATTCATTAGTGACTAAGTAAGACATAATAGACCTTGAGAAATATGTTATGTAACGTAGAGGTTATTGAGTTTACAATTATAAGATATAAGACCTGTTATCATTTTAATGAGAGTTTAGTGATAGACTCTGGATGACGGAGTTATGTTGGGTCAAGATAGTGACATTTTAGGGATTATATAAAAGATAGTAGTAAAGTCTACTACTTATTGAGTGACTTTTCTTTCACTCCCATAATTTTCAAGTATATAGGTATAAGTGATTGTGATGATTGTAGGGCGAATGGTGGTTAGCGAGCATAAATCTGGCATGAGGGCATATATGTCATTGTAATAGTTTAATGTATTTTGCTTATGTAATGGAGACCTATGACATTACTTTTATGTTTAGCTACACATATATTTTATATGTCTATGTTTGGTGATGATTTTTATTTTATTGACATCCTTTAATTTGTTTTTGCAATGTTAATTAATAAGGTATTTTGGTAATTTTGTAAATATTGATGATGTTTATGGTGTTTGAATTTTAATTATCAAGTGATTTCATAATCATTAGGGCAAGGTTAGTGACATGTTCATCTGGAGAGCTATACTTTTAAAGAGGGTGTAATAATAGGTCAAATGTCTATGAGGTGTCAATTGATATTTTCCATAACCCATTAGTACTTTTATGATACTGTTCACATTTAATTTTGATAGAAAAGTTAACAAAGCTATTGTTCATGTTATTGTTGCAATTACATATGATGGAAAATTTAATGGAAGTTATTGTTCACAATACCACTTATTTTATTTTTTTTTATTTGACTTAATTTCTCACTTTATTTGTTTTGTGCGTGTTGCATTATTTTTTTAGGTGTTGGTTTCATTGACAAACCTAAATGTTATTTTAAATTTTTTTTCAGAGATTTCCAATGAATCACCATGAAAGTGAATTTAAATTCAATGATGCTTACTAGTTTAAGGTCTAATTAATAGTATGGGAGTGCAAGGAAACAATTGTAAACATCCAAACAAAGCTAACTGTGACGCAATAGCAACTATGTTGGGAAACATGTTTTGGGCATTTTCTTGATTTGGAACACCAATTTAACGTCGTGCTAATACATTCCGTCCTTTTTTTGATAGATTAATCAGGGTGACCTTACACAAGAGTTCTGGTTTTAGTTAAATGGAATGGATATTTGTTTCAGCCCAATAGAGTTTGCATTGATTATGAAGTTACTATTTAGTAAGGACACTTTAATACAATATGTGAAGGTGTCAAGGGTACCTCGATTGAGGTGACACTACTTCCCCAATTTTGTATCAGTTTCATAAAAGGACTCACACTTGGCTTTTGAGTTATATCCATAGGGTGATAATGATGAGTTGTCAAGTTTGTCTTCCTCTATTTTCTATATCACTAGATGATGAGGCATATAATAAGAAGGTGTTTCCAAACTGTCTCCTAATTTTAGTAAATGATTTGGACGTATTAAGTCATTACCCATGGAATTGCATGGTATAAAACTTCATTGTTGAATTTATAAGGAGAATTGTATATAAAAGGTATGAAGGTATTGATCATCAATATCTATCATTTCTAGATGCCTCTCTTACTTTATAGTAAATTATGCATTTATCAGTTACTCATTAGCCTTTCTCATAAGGAAATTGTATATTTTTCTAGGAATTTAATAAAGTATTCATTTCCATTATATATATTCTAATCGAAATCTACTTTCATCATGTATCTATGGATAAATGAGACCTTGGGAAATCTAGGGTATTTTGTTAACTACTTGGAAGTTGGTAGGGTTTCCTAGATGTTGAAATAGAGGACCGCCAATCTCCCAACTTAGGAAGATGTTATGACAATTTAAGGGCTCTAGCAATATGTAGTTAATAGTTGCTTTCTTTTCTAATTATTCTTTTTCACTTCTACTATTGTATTGATATATTTATATAGTGACCAATTTTTTAAATAAATTTATCTAGATATTGTTACTCTGATTTTGCTTCTTTCAAGATGGAGAAGGAAATTAAGTTAAACAATTAAGTCATAAAGTACATAGGATTTGAGGATGTCCCAGAGACGTGCCTCCTGCTATTGCATGCCCTTATGTTGTAAAGTCCTTTGAAAAAATTCTACAAGTATAGTGATTAACAAACTACGAGCATTTTGCAATAACGCATTAAAGTACTCAACAATGTTATTCATCATGATATTGTAACAAAGGCCATTGAAATATGCACACATGACACCCAATATTTGTTAAATAGCCAACTACACTTGGATCATCAAAATTAGAGAGATGTTATGCCATCATAGCTTTTAAAAATAATCATTCAATGGTCTTTGTTTTTTTGTACTCAACATATGTTTTGCCTTTGATATGTTGGTTATAACAATTGTGGTGAACATTAGGAAATATGTTGGCAATTGCAACAATGATTGCATTTTGCCAATATGCAATAATAGACAAGTTAGGAAGGTTACCAATGGACTTATGCAACCTCCTCATAGACAAAGTCCATATCTTTGTTTCTTCTTTCTACAAATTTCAAATACCATTGGATAAATTTGATTATTACCATATTTTTTTTATAGTTATAAAAAGTGTCTTGTGGTATCTGCCTTTAAAAAATTCACTGTGAATACAAATTATCAGATGATAGTGTTAGATTTTTTAGGCATCAAAAATCAGTAAAAAGAGTAAAAGATAAAACAAAAATTTTTTAGAAACTCGAAAAACTTTGGATGGATCCTATTTTAGGAAGAAAGATTCATGAAAAATGCAAAGAACATTCAAAGAAAGTTTAAGAACCATATACATGTGTTGGACAACTCTTTTGGTCTTTACCTAACAAGAATATCGTTTTCCAACTCATTAGAAGGAGAAACCTTAGTATCTACCTGAAGCACAAATAAAATGAGGCTTTGTGTACAAAAAACACTAGGAATTCAAAATATATAGGATGGGTATTTGCGTGCATAAAATTAGGCATCAATAAAACTAAAAATACAATGATCTTTATACAAAAAAGACCTTGGGAGCTAGAGTTTTAGTCAAACCCATATATGAAATCAAAATTATCCAGTTAGGATAAATCATAATCCAATAGATATATGATTTTAACATTATCAAATTAGGAAAAAAATCCTAATGTAATGGATATTGCAATTGATAACGTCATTAATTGTTATTATTTTAATTTCTAATTCCCTTATGTTGTGTGGAAATTTAATTCAATCTAATAGAATTATTTATCTTTTGCACTTAGAGAGCTAAATATGGTTTACAGTGGCAGAATATTTTCTCTTGGTTGAAGGGATCTGAAACCATAGAACTATAATGATTGTGAGATTAAGTTTTGTTCTTTAATGCATCTTTTAATTATTCAAGTATTGATTATCTTTCTGAATTATTTTTCATGATTGTGTTGGTTGATTGCTAAAGTGCACGATTAGTTTATCAAATAATATAATCTACTACTAGTTTAGGTACTGAATTCGTAATTGTTCAATCCATCTAATTGAAGTGGTAATTGAGATTTATCGTTTGCTACTTTAGAAACTGTAAATCCAAGGAAAATAATCAACTGGATTAAATGAAACGTCGTACGTTTGTGTTGTCTTACTTCATTGGTCTTTCTAATTCGTAATGTTATTATTTAATTAAATTCGAGATCGTATCCGAATTATTAATCAATAAGGTTTAATTGGAATACATGTTTTTGGTTAACTAATTATAAGGAAGAATAGGTAATTAATACTGCAAGAAATATTTGAATAATTAATTTGATGTTTTTCGTATCGATGATCAATCAAAGTTCAATGGTGGATGTGATCGTAGACCAAAGTTTGTTTAATTGATTATTTGTTTTAGATTATTTCGCTGAATTTTTATTTATTGTTTTTAATTATAATTTGCATTCAATTCAAAACCCCCATTTATTTTCTTGTTTTGATTTATTTGTGACGACGTAATAATTAAAACTCTTCGAGAGAACGATCCCTATTTTTCTTTACTATTTTTTTGTTGTAGGAATTTAGGATTTTAATTTGGGTGTCAACGATAGCACGTACCAAATTTTGGCGCCATTGCTGGGGAGTTTTTCCTTTGTATGTTCGTTACACGATCTTCAAAACAAGCTGATTTACAATTTGATCCAGAGATTGAAAAGACTGCGAAAGGGCTGAGAAAAGAAGCAAAAAGAAGTTTGCAAGCATACAGATCTACTTACAAAATAGAAGAACACATAGTTGAAAATCAGACTTTAAGAGAGCTTGCTGCTCTAGATTTGAATCAACAACCACACTGCATTACTTTCCTTAATTTGGATATTAATACTACATTTGAATTAAAATCTAGACTGATCCATCTTTTACCTATTTTTTGTGGCTTTGCAGATGAAGATCCTTATAAACATTTAAAGGAATTTCATGTGGTGTATACCGGTATGAAACCGAATGGAGTAACTGAAGAACAAATCAAGATAAAAGCTTTTTCGTTTTCTTTAAAAGATGATGCGTAAGATTGGCTTTATCATCTCCTTGCTGGAAGTATCACCACTTGGCATAAGATGAAAAGGCTATTCTGGAGAAAGTTTTTCCAGTATCAAAAGCTACCAGCATAGGGAAAGAAATCTATAGGATTAGGCAGCATAGTGGAGAGTCTTTATATGAATACTGAGAGTGCTTTAAAAAACTTTGTGCACGCTGTCCACATCACCAAATTAGTGACTAGCTCCTTATTCAATATTTCTACAAAGAACTCCTATCAAATGATAAGAATATGATTGATGCAACGAGTGGTAGAGCATTGGCTAACAAAACACCTGAAGCAGCCCAAAATTTAATTACAAACATGGCGTCAAATTCACAACAATTTGGGAATAGATAAGACCATTCGTCTCGGTGTGTCAATGAGGTAAATGTTTTTTCTTTTGAAAGATGACTTAATGATCTAACTACTCTTGTACATCAAATAACTGTAGGAAAAATGGAGGCAGCAAAAGTTTACAGAATCTGTTCAGTGGGAAGACATCCAACTAATATGTGCCTAACACCTTAGGAGGACTACTCTGAACAAGCTACTACAATAGGTGGATTTCTAGGACAACAACAGCGAAATCAGAATTATAATCCTTATTCGAATACTTACAACTCAGGTTGGAGAAATCATCCTAATCTTCGTTATGGGAATGCACATGCAAATTAGCCTTTGAATAACTTTCAGCCATACTAGTAGCCTTACATTTCTAGACAGCAGCAACCAACTCAAAATTCTAGTTCAGGTACACCTCTTGAAGATATTGTTAAAACTATGACTGCTAACACTGTGAAATTTTAACAGGAAACTAGAACCAGCATTCAAAATCTGAAAAATCAAATGAGCCAAATGGCTATTGCAATCAGTAGGCTGGAAGCACAAAATTCAAGCAAACTGTCGTCACAAACTGTGGTAAACCCAAAGAAGAAAACAGAAAACAGAGAGGAACTGGCAGCAGAAAATAATTCTGTTAAGAAGTGGAAAAGTGCTAGAGATGACGATTAAAGCACCACCTGCACCAACACAACAAACAGAAAACAAAGAGGAACTGGCAGCAGAAAATAATTCTTCCGAAAATGCGTGACAGGTAAATATCCTTCTTTCAGCGAATAAACTGGTGTAGTTATTCAGTTGGCCGATAGATTGAATGCATATCTTAAGGGGTTAATTGAAGATGTTCTTGTTCAGGCTAATGATAAGTTAATTTTTCAAGCTGATTTTTATGTTCTTGACATGGAAAATGATGACCAATCAACACATATTTTATTAGGAAGACCCTTTTTGAAAACAACTAAAATAAAGATTGATGTTCATAAAGGCACATTGACTATGAAGTTGTCCAGTTTAATATTTATGATGTTATGAAATATCTTAATGTGGATTTTCCTATTTATTCAATTGATTTAATTGATTCTCTAGTGCGGGATATTTTTGAACTTGATAGTGAAGATGAGTTGGAAGTGGCTAACCATGAAAATATTTTGAAAGAAAATAATGAATTTAAATTAAATTTAGATGTGCAGAATACAGTGGCAGAAATGAATGAGTTTGTGGAACTCAAAAATACAAGTAATGTATCTTATATTGAGCTGCCAGTTGTACCAAAGAATACCGGCATCACAGTGGTAAAAAATCAAAATAATGAATCGGTTCCCACTCAAGTTCAAAATGGGTGGCAGGTTTGTATAGATTATAGGAAATTAAATGTTGTAACCTGCAAAGATCATTTTTCGTTGCTGTTTATTGATCAAATATTGGAAAGGTTAGATAGTCGAGCTTAATACTGTTTTTTAGATGGCTTTTCAGGTTATTTTTAGATTGCAATTACTCCAAAAGATCAGAAGAAGATGACTTTCACATGCCTATTTAGAACCTTTGCATATCGACGAATGTCATTCGGAGCTTGTAATGCACTGGCCATTTTTCAAAGGTGTATGGTCAGTATATTTTCAAATTATATTGAGCACATTATAGAAATTTTTATGGATGATTGTACTACTTATGGGGATTCATTTGATAATTGTTTGCATAATCTCGCCCATGTTTTACAAAGATGCATTGAAACTAACCTTGTTTTAAAATTTGAAAAATGTCATTTTATGGTTGAGCAAGGTATAGTTTTGGGGCATATAGTTTCAGCTAGGGTTGGATTCGAGCTGAGCTGAGCTCGGCTCGCAGCTAGCTCAGGCTCGGCTAGGTCTATTTATGGCCGGCTCGAGTTCGGCTCGTTTACGGCTCGGCTCGACTCGTTTTTCATATCAAAACGACATCATTTTGTATATATATATGGATCAAAACGATGTCGTTTTGTATAAAAAATTTTTAAAAAAAATCTACCAAGCCAACCAGAGCTAGCTAGAGCTCGATCGAGCCGAGCAGAGTCCGGCTAGTTTCGGGCTCGAACCAAGCCGAGTCGAGCTTGAGCTCGAGCTGGCTCGGCTCAAGTCCAGCCCTAGTTTCAGCTAGGGTTATAGAGGTAGATAAGGCTAAAATTGATATTATTCAATCTTTACCTTACCCTACTAGTATGCGGGAAGTTCGTTCTTTCCTTGGCCATGTAGGTTTTTACCGACGCTTTATTAAAGATTTTTCGCATATTGCATTGCCATTGTGCAAGTTGCTGCAAAAGGATATGGCTTTCGAGTTTGATGAAGGGTGTAAAAATGCATTTGACAAATTAAAGCAGTTATTGACTTTTGCACCAATAATTCAGCCACCTGATTGGAGTCTCCCATCTGAAATAATGTGTAACGCGAGTGATTATGCCGTAGGAGCTATTTTGGGCCAGTGAGTTGGAAGGGTGCCACATGCTATATATTATGCTTCGATAACCTTAAATGATGCACAAAAAAATTATTCAACCACTAGAAAAGAACTTTTGGCTGTTGTTTTTGCATTAGAAAAATTTCGTTCTTATTTATTGGGTACTAAAATTGTTATTTATTCTGATCATGCAGTCCTTAGGTATTTGATAACAAAGAAGGAGGTTAAACCAAGGCTTATAAGGTGGATTCTTCTACTGAGTGAATTTGACTTAGAGATCAAGGATAAAACTGTTAGAATATGCCCTAAAAACCAATCGCTTTAATTGGTTTTAAGGGTTGTATATCTTGCATATATATTATTAATAAAAGAAGAGTTTTGTCATACTTCACATGTTTTCTATGTCACTTTTATATCTATGTTGTAGTTGTATATTACATCCATATTAGCTACATGCATATTACATGTGAAAAGTCCCGATGAGTTTTAATAAATGTCATCAAATCGTTCCCTACATAGGCAATCTGTTTGGGCAATAGTATTGCATAGTGGGTGTGAGCTATATCACCATAGTATATCAATGGATGATATTAGACATGGTGGATATACACATGGGTAAACAATGGAACCATTTGATAGTTAGAGAACTAATCAAAAGTTATTATATTATATTGTTTATCGAACGTGACCGCTGAACGATGATCACATGGGCATTAATATGTAGTCAATGATACATCGTAAATCATACTAGTGTATAAATCCTTTGACTTGAGATATCATAGTTGTGCTTATTTCCAAAACATATGGTTCATATGGTATATACCACGAGGCTAATCATGTCTCGTTCAGAAGCCACTTTGATCATATGTTGCTTGAGTGAGAGGACAAGTGATGATCACACAGGGATCTGTCAGCTCGACTGCTCCTGAGTTCCTATACGAATATCAAGAAATATGAAAATCTAAGACACTGGCCAGTGTAAATAAAAGGCCACATGAAGAGAGTTTCAATGTGGCACGTTATGATGTATCACTTGATATTCAAAAAGATTAAATATTGGATTTTGACATTCCATGAATCCAAGTTCAATCGGGATGTAATGACGGAAGGATTGGACTACATGGTAAGAAAGGTTCAATTGACATTATGTGAAACTTGTACTTCATTATGATGTAAGGGTCATGGGACATTGTTAGATGACACTACATGATCAGTGGGAGCTTCGTTTTGTAGCAGAAAACAAAATATATTGGTTAACGACAGTTTTGAGTTATTTAATGATATAATAAAACGTACCGTCTGATATGGGGCCCACAGTTATGTCACTATGAACCTTGAAGGTCACACCCATATTTCAAGGAAAAAATGGTGCTATAAAGCTGAAAATATTTATCCATGGTTGGCTAGCACTTTCCGAGGATAAAAAATTGTGCTTTTCGAATAAGATTCGAAAATGGGGCAAAATTGTCATTTTACACTTTTAAATTGTTTAGAAAGTTAGAATGAATAATTTTGGGCACAAATTATTCAACATGTGTCAATTTCTAATTTCTCTTAATTATTAACCAATAAAAATTGAACACATGTTTTAATTTGATAAATATCAAGTTTTAGTTTAATAAAAGAGAGAAAAATGTAGAAAAATATTACATTTTCTCTTTTTCTTCTTCTTTTGCAGGGAAAAGCACCATTTTTCTTCTTTAAAGGGTGCAAGTCAAGAGATCACTTATTTTAGTGATTCAAGCTTCCAAACTTCAAATCAACTTACAAGGTACAAGGTAGTTTACATGTTTCTATGTTTTATTTCTTGAAACAACATGTAAATTTTATATTACCATTGTTACATATTTTGTGAACATGTATAAACTTGCAAAGGACTAGAAAGAGGGAGAATTTTTTGTATTGATGCACCTTTCAATGTTTTACACGGGTTCCCTTTATAGGAGAAAATACAAGAACAAAATCTGGAAACTAAAAACGTTAGCTGGCCTAACTAATTAAAAAGTTGACTAATCAGTCTATTTACAGAAAAAATCATAGCTAATCAATTTATTTATAAGAAAAATCATAGCTAATAAAACTCCTATTATTCGATGTTATCACTACTGAAACTTTCCTTTTTCAACAACATGATCTAAAAATTCTAATTTTCTTGCCAAAATCCTTCAAAAACTAGACAAGAGAATCGCGTTGCTGACCATATAAGTTGTCTGATTCATGTGAAAACAGAGTAGAATCTGTAGGAGTAATTTCCTGATGAGTAGTTATTTTCAATAAACTGTAGGCTGCCCTGATACACAAACAATGTGAATTATTTGGTTACTAACATACTGCCAGTTGATTTATCTAAGACTCAAAAAGACAAACTGAAAAATGATGCAAAGTATTACGTATGAGATGATTGGTATTTGTGGAAACATTACGCTAATCAGGTTATAAGAAGATGCGTACCTAAAACTGAAATTTCTTCTATTATTACCTTTTGCCATTCATATGTTTGTGGAGGCCATTTTGGAGCCAAAAGGACAGCAAGAAAAATTTTAGATTGTGGATTTTTTTAGCTAACTTTATTTCGAGACACATACTCTTTTTGCAAATCTTGTGAACCCTATCATAAAACAGTTAATATTTCATAGAAAAATGGAATGCCTCAAACTCCTATTTTAGTTTGTGAAATTTTTTATGTTTAGGGTATTGATTTCACGGGGCCTTTTCCATCTTTGTTTGGTTACGTTTATATTTTATTAGCAGTTGATTATATCTTGAAGTGCATAGAAGCGAAAGCTACCAAAACTAATGACTCTAAAATTGTTTCAGGTTTCCTTAAATCTAACATATTTAGTAGGTTCGGTATTCTGAAGGCTCTAATTAGCGATCAAGGGAAACATTTTTGTAACTGAACAGTAGAGGCGTTGTTAAAAAAAGATGGTGTAACACACAAGATTACTACGACGTACTATCCACAAACCAGCGGACAAGCTGAGGTTTCGAACCGAGAAATTAAATCTATCATTGAGAAAACTGTTGGTCCAACAAGAAAGGATTGGAGTTTGCGCTATGGGCATATAGAACAACATACAAAACACCAATTGGTATGTCACCATACAAGTTTGTATTCGGTAAGGCCTGCCATTTTCTAGTTGAATTAAAGCATAAAACATATTGGGCTGTCAAGTAATGCAACATGAAGTTGGATAAGAGTGGTGAACATAGGAAATTACAGTTACAAGAATTAGAAAAAATTTGCAGTGACGCTTACGAGAGTTCTAGAATTTATAAGGAGAAAACAAAAACATTTCATGACAAAATGATTTTCAGAAAAGAATTCTCACTTGACCAAAAAGTTCTCCTTTATCATTCAAAACTTCGATTGTTTCCAGGTAAATTATGTTCTCGTTGGATTGGACCTTTTGTTGTTATTAAGGTTCTTCCTCATGGTGCAGTAGAGATTCAGAGCTTAGCGACCTCAAAAGTGTTTAAAGTTAATGGCCACAGACTCAAACCTTTTTACGAAAGAGTGCAAATTGCAAATGTTAAAGAAGTGGAGCTGAAAGCTTCCGTATACATTGATAAATAGACGAAAGCATTACGTCGAGTCGACGACTGTAAAAAAAAGCGCTACTTGGGAGGCAACCCAAGCTTTCAATCTTATTTTAATTAATACTTCAATTTTAATTTTACTAGATAATTGTTTTTAATTTCGGTTTATGTATTTCGATTTTAGTTTTAAATTTCAATTTTAGGATTTTTAGATGTTTAATTAGTAATTATTTTATGATTTTCGATTAGGTTCATTTTAATTTATTTGTATGTTACTGTTCAATCATCTTCTTCCTTCTGCCAGGTTCCAGTTAGCCTTCTATAAATGTTCATAGGGGAAAAATCTGCATTTTGATGTTCTGGAACTAGGTAATGCATTTCTGTCAAAGTCTAGCTCTTGTTTTGTTATTTTCTTAAATACAAAGGGCCCATATGATTTAGTGTAATTATAAGGTTGGGGTTATATGTTTCCAAAAATCATATTTCCCAAACCCACGCACCACACTTTCTTTCCCATTAAAAACCTAGTAGCCTATGTGTCGCCATGGTTAGAACCCACTCACAGCATCAAAGACCAGCAAAATCTACCTATTGGAGACCCCTTACACCAAAGCTGTCATTAGAACCTGATGAATCACCTGTCAATAGAACTCAATAGTCTTTACCCTCTCTTGCACATTCAACACCTTAATCATCATCTTCCTCACCATCACCTCAGCCATGACAAACCGCTACTGCTTTAGTCCATTCTGGTCCATGTTCGAGCACTCGAAAAGGGAAGAAAGTAGAACTCTCTAGTAGCCTAAAGCTCAAACTAGGCGACTTCAATACCTTCATTGATGAACAAGACCAATAACGATATGGGTCTATGTTTGAGCATAAAATCTACCCCTACAAGTTTGTTCACACTTAAACTTCTGATCAATTGGGCATTCGTAATGAAATTGATAAGTTAGTGAATAGGCTGGATTAGAAAAATTATGTATATGTGGATTGCCCTGCCTTTATTTAGCTAACCCATGAATTTTATACAACATGTCAATTTAATACTGATGAGGAGTTTGATTTGTTTACCAAGGGAATAATTGAGTTTAGGATAATGGGGAGAGAATGTTCATTTTTAATTTCTGAATTTAACATTGTTTTGGGGTTTCTGAAAAAAAAGGATGCAAAAAGTAAGCGATGCATGCGTTCCCAATGTGATTACAACCTTGATTTTAATCCTACTGATTTGTGCCATGAATGGTCGATTGATTTTGCTCCGTACAACCCTAGTGCTTCCAAGAACTCTTATTTAAAAAGTCTTGTGTTTAAATATCTATAGCAATTCTTAGCTTTTAATTTTTCTGGAAGGAGAGATAGTACAGGTACAATTTCTAAGGTTGAGTTTTATTTTTTATGGTGTATGGAGCATAATATTCAAGTTAATTTAGGTTTTTGGTTACTCATTCAATTCCAATCAGTAGTCTAGAAGAAAAATAAACCTTTAATCTTTGGTTCTTATATCACTCAATTAGCCATTAATTTGGGTTTATTAGATATTTCTAATCATAACGTGCACGTTACTTGTGAGGTGGAACCATTGGATATGACTTGTTTAGATAGGATGGGAATTATGACAAAATAAACAGATGACAGTTTCAGTTTCGTTCAACTTGGACCAGTAGTAATGCCTCATTCTATGCCAAATAGGCAGCAAAGAACAACAACGGAAGTAGATCCCAGCAGCACCCAACCACGAGTAGACATTCCATCATCTTCCTATCCTCATTCATTTGATAACATAAGGGCACAACTGCATAGATGTGAACAAAAATTAGACCGTATAGAGCGTAATCTGATGGCATTCTTCAATTCTCAAGGATTCACGCCACCCTATCCTTCATCTCCATAATTTAAACTATTGCTCCCTTTCCACAAACCCAGAGAAGTTTCCTTTTTCTTTTCTTTTAAATTTCAGTTTTCATCATTGTGTGTTTTGTTTAAACATTGTAGACAATGTTTGGTTTAAGTGTGGGGGAGGGTTTAGTTATGTTTTATTTTCTGTTTTTCTTTACTTGTCTTCTATGTTTCTGATCTATTCTTATGATTTGTCCTTCTGTCCTATTTTTATTATGTTCTGTTTTACTATGCTCTGTTCTTCTTTACTCTGTTTTTTCTCTCTTTATTCTGTTTTGTGTTTTTCTTCTTGTGGTTATGCCTTATATTTTGTCTTGTTATATCTATGTTGTTGTTCTTTGCTGGCGAAAGTTTGGTTTTTGGTTATGTTTTTCATTGATGTGGCAGCTATTGTATTCTCCCCTATTGTTTTTAGTCAACCACACAACTCCATTAATTTCATTTTGAATGAATTAATTTGTATGCATGCCTTAGGATTTAGCTGATTAAGTAGGAGAACAATGTACACTGATTTGTTAAATTAACTAAGGGTATGCACTTAAACAAATTTTGATAATTAAATGATAGAGCTTTGTTTGAAGTTAAGGTGAATTGATTTAACCTGAGTTTTGAGCTGAAAAAGATTGAAACATACATATCAATTTATGTCTTCTTTGATGAGTGATGTTCTCCCATGTGAACATTTCTCTAGAACTTGCTTTGAACCGTTTTGAGACAACATTGATACATGCATGCATGAAAATGATAAAGGCATTCTTGTTTAAAACCTTTAGCTTAAAAGGCCAACCTATTTTAATTTTCCTAGTTAGCCCCTTGAGCCTTACAAAGCCCTTGATTCTTTGTGCTAAAACCATATTACAAACTCAAGCCTTCAAGTAAAAATCCTCACCCAACCATGAATGTTAGTAGGGCATTTAAACTAAATTTTGTTGCTTGGTGAATTTCCTATTTTGAAAAATTTAAGTGTGGGGGAAAAAAAGACTTAAATGCATTAGGATGAGATGATGAAAAGAAGTTGGCATGAAGATTGTTATTGTTACTGTCTTATGTTGTTATCCTTATTATCCAATTCTCTTAGTTATTCTAAAAAAAATAAAAAAAAAAAGATAGTAGAAAGAAATTACAAAAGAGAAATGTGGTGAATATGATAGTTTTAGCTTTACATTTTTGTTCCCTTTATGTGTTTAAATGCTTTGTTAATGCTCATGGTTTTAACCTTTTGTATCCATTAATCCTTATCTTTACCTAAAGCCCCATTACAACCTAAAATAAAGTCTTTTTGATTTATGCATGTATATAATCTAAGTGGTGGAGATTTGGTGCATAAGCAAGCTTATGGTAGAATGTTTGCATTGGAAGAATTTGAGCAAAGCACCGAACCATTAAACATATAAGTGGTATGAGTGATAACCGTGAGGAGATTTACCAAAACTTCATACATGCTTTATAATGCAATTGTCTTGATTTGTCTTTGTGCATATTTCCTTGTGAAGTTTGATGATGATGTGTGTTGATGCTTGAGTCTTGGTTGGCTTGAATCCTAAGGTATGCACACTTTTTGATATCATAAGAAAAGAGATTGATGGAACCTTTTTGTTTTTGCTTTGTTTTTGTTTTTGTTTTACTCAAGGAAGAGCAAAAGATAAGTGTGGGGGAATTTGATAACGTTGTTAATTGTTATAGTTTTGATTTCTAATTCTCTTATATTGTGTGGAAATTTAATTCAATCTAATGGAATTATTTATCTTTTCCACTGAGGAAGCTTTGAATATTTTTTAGAGTAAGTTGGGCCAAGAAGTCTAAAACTAAAGCAGATTTACTTCCTAGATCAGCTGAAAAAGTCCATAAAATGTCAAGATTTGCTTCCTAGAAAAAAGATAATTACTAGCTGGAAAAAAGAATTAATTGAGATAGATAAGAAAGAATATTTTTGGAGGAAGGATATACATTAAAATATATATCTTTTTCTTTCTGTTTAAGAAGATATGTATCACCTTTGCTTAGTTGGATTAGGAGATTATGATTGACCTTTATTTCCAAATCTGACTAGGGAGAAAATATATATACTTTTATTTTTATTTTGCTAGGATCATTCATCATTGTAATTGGAGGATTAGAGAGCTAAATATGGTTTACAGTGGCTGAATATTTTCTCTTGGTTAAAAGGATCTAAAACCATGGAACTACAATGATTGTGAGATTAAGTTTTGTTCTTTAATGCATCTTTTAATTATTCAAGTATTGATTATCTTTCTAAACTATTTTTCATGATTGTGTTGGTTGATTGCTAAGGTGCGCGGTTAGTTTATCAATTAATATAATCTACTGCTAGTTTAGGTGTTGAATCCATAATTGTTCAATCCATCTAATCAAAGTGGCAACTAGGATTTATCATTTGCTATGTCAGGAACTGTAAATCCTACGAAAATAATCAACTGGATTAAATGCAATGTTGTACGCTTGTGTTGTCTTGCTTCGTTGGTCTTTCTAATTCGTAAATGCTATTGTTTAATTAAATTCAAGATCGTATCCAAATTATTAATCAATAAGAGTTAATTGAAATACATATTTTTGGTTAACTAATCATAAGGAAGGACAAGTAATTAATATCGCAACGAATATTTGAATAATTAATTTGATATTTTTAGTATTGATGATCAATCGTAGTTTAATGATGGATGTGACCGTAGATCAAGGTTTGTTTAATTGATTATTTGTTTCAGATTATTTCGCTGAATTTTTGTTTATTATTTTTAATTATAATTTGCGTTCAATTCATAACCCCCATTTATTTCCTTATTTTGATTGATTTGTGATGACGTAATAGTTAAACTCTTCGAGGGAACGATCCCTACTTTCCTTTACTACATTTTTGTTACAGGAATTTAGGATTTTAATTTGGGTATCGATGACAGCATGTACCAAATTTTGGCGCCGTTGTCAGGGAGTTTTTACTTTCTATGTTCATTACACGATATTTGAAACAAGCTGATTTACAATTTGATCCAAAGATTGAAAAGACTGTGAAAGGGCTGAGAAAAAAAGCAAAAAGGAGACTGCAAGCACACAGATCTGCTCACAAAATAAAAGAACACATGGTTGAAAATCAGACTTTAAGAGAGTTTGCTGCTTCAGATTTGAATCAACAACCACACTGCATTACTTTCCCTAATTTAGATGTTAATACTACATTTGAATTAAAATCTAGACTGATCCATCTTTTACCTATTTTTCGTGGCTCCGTAAGTGAAAATCTGGAATTTCATTTGGTATGCACCGGTATGAAACCAAATGGAGTAACCGAAGAACAAATCAAGATAAGAGCTTTTCCATTTTCTTTGAAAAATGATGCACAAGATTGGCTTTATTATCTCCCTGTTGAAAGTATCACCACTTGGCATGAGATAAAAAGGCTATTTCTGGAGAAATTTTTTCCAGCATCAAATGCAGCTAGCATAAGGAAAGAAATCTATGGCATTAGGCAGCATAGTGGAGAGTCTTGATACGAATACTGGGAGCTCTTTAAAAAACTCTGTGCAAGCTGTCCAGATCACCGAATTAGTGACCAAATCCTTACTCAATATTTCTATGAAGGACTCCTATCAAATGTTAGGAATATGATTGATACAGCGAGTAGTGGAGCATTGGCTGACAAAACACCTGAAGCACCCGAAATTTAATTGCAAGCATGGCGTCAAATTCACAACAATTTGGGAATAGATCAGACCATTTGTCTCAGCGTGTCAATGAGGTAAATGTCTCTTCTCTTGAAAGACGACTTGATGATCTAACTACCTTATTAATGATTGAAGAAAAAAATTGCCTTAACCAATCCTTCTTAATGAAAAATTCCTGTAATTATAGAAACATTTTCGGTAAAAACAACATTTTAGAGTGATAAAACAACTCTACATATCTAATTCCTATCCACAAGATGAAATTTGTGATTCTAACATAAACATTGCAATTTAAAAAAAGTAAAATAATAAGTGAATTACAATAAAAAAATCATAACTATATGGTATAAAAATTACATTAATGTTGAAAAACAACAAAAATTACAATACAAAACTATTTTAGATATTCAACTGGTTGTTATCCTTGACTAACAGATGATGAACTGCAATCATTACATGATAAGTTACACTGATTTTCTCAGCAGGATACACATTAAGAGGATGTATTGGGCACAGGGACTTGAATCACACAATTGACTCTAGTATGTCTAGGTCATTGGCATAGATTACAAAAGTGTTCTTGAATTTCCTGATGATTGCCAGAGCATCAACATTCCATTATGGGTGGATATATGACAGAAAAGTTGTCTAGACAAATCCAATCTAATAGATGTTCTAGTGGATTAGCATTTTATATGTAAATAGTATTACATTAAACATATACACTCGCACATTAGGTCAAAAGGTGTAAAAATTCTAAAATTATTAGTAATTTAATTTAGGATTTCTATTTATAATTATTGTAATTACTAGATTTTTTTTCTATATGTAGGAAAATATGAAGAAAACAGGAAGCTCTCAAAGAGATCTCTTAATCATATTAGGATTACGCTAACAAGGACGAAAGGAGGAAAAAATCTAGACCTATCAATATCAAGAGATCAGGAAAGTACAAATTTGGTACTAAAATAGAATCATGAAATGATATTCAAGATAGTCTGAGTGTATAAGCAGAAAGAAGGATATAAAAGGTGTCTAAAACTTATTGAAAAAAAAGACTTTCATGGAGAGGCTTTAACGATATCTTTAGCATTTATAGTTTGCATTTCGAAAGCCACTAGAAGAACTAACAACAACACATAATAACAACGAGAGCGTCAACCAGCCCTCGAAAGCATGCATTCATACTTAATACTAGTTTTTCAATTTTAAATACAATGTTCCATATATGTTATTGTGCACATGTATTTAGCATAAGTGGCAAGGTTTTCTTTATTCTATAAATTGAAGGGGGACATGTTAACCTCATAAGTCTATAGTAAATTATTTCTTTACTATAAATTGTTATATTTTGCTTTACTGAATAGTTGCTTCATGCTTGTAATAAAGATCTATCTTTGCACATGTTTTTAAGCTCATGTAGACAATCGAAAGATAGGTATTAAGTTAGTGCATATATTTTTTGAACTTAGATCACTGATATTAGAGATAGGTAAGCTCTTCATAGAGTAATTGGAATCACAACTCGTAATGGGTAACAACTGTCTAAGTTATCACGAAAGTATAAACTTTTTTAAAAACTACATGTTTAGTCAACCTCACAAGGGAAACTAGGTTCAAACAGGATATCCAACCAATGATAATATCGTGATTACTTTAGCAGTTTTATTATGTTATAAACATATAAGCTTGTTATCAACAAACTTGAGGTCCTAGAAACTTGACATATACGAATTCTTTAATATTGTCTTATTTATTTTGCTTTTCTTTAGTTACAATTTAGTTTGAGTACTTTGTTTTATTTACATCTGAGCATATATTTGATTTCAAATATAATCTCCTTAGCTAAACTGAGCCTTGGTTTAGTTTGTGGTTGATTCCCTAAGTCATGTGGGATTTATATATATTATATTGCTTGAAGACTCATGTACTTGCTAATGGGATGCAACAACTTGGCACCTTTCTTATTCAATAAGTGCTTGAGTGTCATGTGATTTGTGTATACGATCACCTTTAAACTTACTTGATATGATTGAAACTTATCAAATGCAAAGGTCATTGCTAATAGTTTTTTTCTGTTATGACATAGTTGATTTATGTTTCATCTAGTGTATAGCTCATGTAGTAGATTGCATATGGTTTGTTGTCTTTCCTCTATCCTAGTACTGCTCTAACAATATAGTCACTTGTATCACACATTATTTCAAATAACAGGTCCTAGTCTAGTGATTGCATAATTGGTGTTGATATCAATGCTTCCTTTAACCTATAAAATGTGTTAAGATATTCTTCATTAAAATCAAAGTTTGCATCCTTAATAAGTAGATTTGAGAGTGGTTTTGCTATTTTTGAGAAATCATTGATGAATCTCTAATAAAATCCTATATGACTCAGGAAGCTTATGAGTCCCTTCATATTTGTGGGTGGTGGTAGCATCTCTATTATCTCTATTTTTGCATGATCTACCTCTATCCCTTATTTAGATACTAGGTATCCTAGTACAATTCCTTCTTTCACCATGAAGTGGCATTTTTCCTAATTAAAAATGAAGTTTACTTTTTCATATCTTTGAAGTACCTTAGAGAGGTTTTCAAGACAATTATCAAAACTGTTTTCATAGACTGAGAAATCATCCATGAAAAATTCTATTATGTGCGTAACAAAGTCAAAAAATATGGCTATCATGTAATGTTGAAATATGATAAGTGTATTAGAAAGTATCAAGATTTGAAGAAAAAATTGAGTATTTGTCTAGGAAACAAGAATACGAGTAGTTTGCGAGCCTATCTAGTACTTAATTGATGAAAGATAATAGAAAGTAATCCTTTGCAGTGGCATTGTTTAATTTCCTATAGTCGATGCACATTCACCATCGTGTGACTATCCTTATTGGAATCAGTTCATTGTTTTCATTCTTTACCATTGTCAATCCTTCTTTCTTTAGAACTATATGTATTAGGCTCACCCAGTTATTGTCAGATATTTGATATATTACCTTAGCATCAGTAGTTTTATAACTTCTTTTCTAGCCACTTCTTTCATGTTGGGATTCAACTTTATCTGATTCTCAATTGAAGGTTTCTGATTGTCTAGCATATGAATCTGATGAACAAATTTAGAAAGACCGATGCCTTTTAGGTTGTGGAAATTATATATGATTATTTTCCTATGTTCCTTGAGTAACCACACTAGCTTGTCTTCTGATTTGACATTCAGATATGTGTTAATGATAACATGATGAGTAGAGTCTAATTTGAGATATATGTACCATAGCATGGCCGATAATGGCTTAAAATATACTTGCGGTGCATCTTTTTCAGATAAATGTAATGAGTTTGTACCTGATTGTATTACTGTCACATTTATATTTCAAACTTGAGGCATGCTATTACTCTTGTTGTTTTTGTAGCTTCTAGGTATTGTGCGTAGATGGCAATCTTAGTATTCTCATAGGTTGTCAAGCTATTATGGATTAAACAGGAATTTAGTGCATCATTAAATGATACTTGCTTAAGCATCTTATATACACATTCTTCAGTGATATCAATTCTGTTACACAAATTAACATTAGAAGGTTGTGTAGTATATTTAAACACGTTAAATTCTACCTTCTCTTGCCTAATTTTGAATATTAGTTTTTCATTCTTTACATCTATAATAGCTCTTGCAGTTGCTAAAAATAAGATATGGGTGTCATTTTCCGTCTCTAATATTATGAAGTCTATTGGGATATAAAACTTGCTTACACACATAAGAACGTTTTCTAGCACCTCACTCGGATATTTAATTGATTTGCCAACTAATTGTAGGTTATTGTTATAGGTTTAAGTTCTTTGATATCCAAACTTTTACATATGGATGATGGCATGAGGTTGATACTAGCGCCCAAGTTGCACAATGCCTTATTAAACAATTTGTTTCCCATTGTACATGTTATAGAGAAACTTCTTAAGTCTTTTAGTTTTAATGGCAATTTGTTTTGGAGGATTGCACTGCACTCTTTTGAACGGTTACTTTTTTGAATTCTTCTAGCTTTCTTTTATTCGATAATATGTCCCTAAAATATTTGGTGTATGCGGGTATCTATGTTATTGCTTCTAGAAATGACACATTGAGGTGTATGTGCTTGAATATTTTTAAAAATTTGTCAAACTACTAATCTAGTTTTGCCTTTTGATATCTTTAAGGGAATAGGATAATAGATTGTACTTGGTTTGACCTGAGTCTTTTTTTTCTTGTTCTCTAGCATCTTTTATAATATTCGTTGTATTTTCTTCTTTGTTTACATCTATTTTTTCGTTTAAAGAATTCTCTGGTACAACTATCTTATTAGGATACTTTAATTTTAGGGTTTCATTTGTGTTTCTACTTTTAGTAACTATAGCCTGACATTGTTCCTTTAGGTTTATCAATTTACTTGGTAGCTTCCCTTGATGTCATAAGTTTGATGAAAAGGCTTACTAGCTTAGTTGTACCTCAAACATTCTATTATGAATGGCTAGTTGCTCTATTCTTTTAGTAAAGTGTTTGATGACTTCTTCTTGAGCTTGTGTCTTTTGGTTTTAAGCTTGTATAAAGTTTTTCATCATTAGTTTTAGACTTGACTCCTGTTTCTTTAGTGTAGGATGCAAAAACTGCTATTATGGTGCTCTGTTTTGGAATCTAAATTATGACAACTTGAAATTATGGCTCATTTTAGTGGGAACTGGTTGGTTGTTCCTTGAGAAGTTTGGGTAATTCCTTTATCACAGATTATAACTATGGTTGCCTTGACTCCCTTGGTTAAAATTTATTGCCTTTGCTTGTTCCAAACTTTGTTCACCAGGGTATGCATTTATGGTGTTGCAATTTTTGCTAGCATGTCATTTTCCACATATTTCAAATTGCACAATCTCATTTACTACTTTCATATCCATCATTTCCAATTTCTTTGTCAAAGCATTAAGTTTTGTATTCACCATAGTCATTTTGTCTACTGCATATACTTTAAATGGTTTCTTTGGCATAGTATCAATTATCCAACATGAATTACTTGTGGCCATTTGTTTGATCAGTTGAAATGCATTCTCAATTGTTAGCCTCATTAACAATCCACTGACAGCTATATCAAGTGCGATTTTAATATGCCCAGGTACTTGGCTATAAAATGTTTGTATTAGTAACCAATCTAAAAGACCATTATATGGGTAATGCTAATGTAGATCTTTGTACCTTTCCTAAGCCTCATATAATGTCTCATTATCCCTTGTGATGAAGGTAGTGATTTCATTCCTCGTTTTCACTGTTTTTATGAGGAACAATTTTGTTAGGAAAATTTGGGACAAAACTTCCGAAGTCGTGAAGGATCTTAAAGCCTTGGATTTAAGTCAAATAGTGGCTCTGTCTCTAAGTGAAAAGGGAAACAATCTTAACTTCACTACCTCATCAAGTATTTCATTTAGCCAAAGGGTGTCACATATTTATGTGAATTTTCCTAGATGTGCATGTAAGTTTTTAAATACTACTCGAAATTGGTTTTACTGAATCATGTGTATAATGGATGGTTTGATCTCAAAATTGTTAATGTTGATTATTGGTCGGATAACACTTGTGATGGTGTCCTTGGTAGATGGTATAGTATAATCTTGGAGTGCGTATAATTGTGGTGGCAATTTGGATTTACCTCTCAGTTTTCCATCTTAACTTTTAGTTTTTGCTTGCTTTTTCTCAAATTTCATATAGTTATTTCAATCTTGGGGTCAAATTCCAATTTTCTTGTTTTCTTCTTATTTTCCTTAACAATTCTTCTTAGTTTCTAAATTATTTACCTACAAACAAAAAAAAGATAGTTAAAAAAATATCTAGTAATTATAATAATTATAAATAAAAATCCTAAACTAAGTTACTAATAATTGCATAATTTTTATGCCCATAGATCCAATATGCTAGTGCATATTTTTATTGTGACACAAACCATAATTAATTTGATGGATTTTACTCCTACAAGAATTCAACTTAGAAATATGAGATAAAAAAAGAAGTATAGAATGTAGTTGCCATTCATCTATCATGCATAGAAAATGACAAGTGGGTAGAGGAAGGGGGAGACAAAGAATTACCAATAGATGATTTGTTCCCAAATGAGCAACTATTGGAAGTTTCCAAATGGAACACCCTATGGTATGCAGAAATAATGAACTATGTAGTATATGGAATCTAACTACCAAACCATTCATTTTAGGCTACGTCTTCTCCTAAGGAAACTTAAATCCTGTTGGTCAAGACCATTCAAGGTTATCTAGGTATAATCGCATCAAATCTTACCTACTAAACGAATTGATTGCAGTGGGAGCATTATGCCTACTGTCTAACCCATCCCTAACATAAGCTACACAAAAAGAGGGTCAGACTAAAGACCATAAACAAGAGCTAGTAGGAGGTAACAGATATTTTACATTTATTTTTAGTTATTTTAGTTTGTGCATGTTTGCTATTTTTTAATATTTATCTTTATCTTTTTTTTTTATTTAAGTTAATACGGGGAATGCTTAAAATCAAGAATTTAATTTGAGAAGTATTAAAGGAGTAATAGACGAAAGGTGCTCCAACTAAAGGAAGTGAATTGGTGAAAGTCTCGTTAGCACAAAAGGTTATTGAAGAGACTTCAATAGAGACCCCAAATCTAGTTTGGACCTACTTGCATCTGATCTATAACCTAATGAGCATGGATCAACCTAAAAAAATTGTAGGTACCAAAGATCTTATGACAACTAAAGAGTGGTTAGAATTAGTAGAGAGTATCGTGTCCTTGTTTGAGATGACATACAAGGAGAAAATGAGGTATGCTACTTATATGCTAAAATCTAATGTTAGGTTTAGTATAATAGTGAAGGTAAAGAATGTCACTTAGGTTAATTTCAAGAAACTATTTGATGCAAAGTATAATATTATTGATATGAACTACTTAAGGGCATAAGAATCCATAAATTTGACCCAAGAAACTAGCATAGTGAAAAAGGTACTTCGCTAGATTCAATGCCTTGGCTTGATATTCCCTAGGAATGGTAAGAAAATATTTAGGCAAAATAGAGATGTTTATCTAAAGGTTGAATCTAGCAATATCTCATGATATCATTATGAAAGCTATACCACTATAGACCTATAGCGAGGCTTTAGGTCGGGCTCTAAGATTAGATGTGTTTATTCGGAAGATGAGTTAGAAGCCATTATTGGTAGTTCTTCTGAGTAATAATACCAGCTTTAGGGACCAAGCCCAATAAGAGATATCTAACAAAGGGAAGAGGTCATTCTAACCTAAGGGAAAAAAGAACTTGAGAGTTAATAAGAAATAGAGAAAGAAAGATGCCCTAACATTTCAAAAGTATGGCAAACAACACAAAGGTGAATGTCTAAGTGGCCAAAGGGTATGTTTCAGGTGTAGACAACCAAAACACCTAACTAGAAATTGTATAGCCTAGTTGAAAGTATAGCAGACTATAGGTGGAACCATAGCTAGGTCCATACCATCATCCATTGTAACTGGTCAATTATTTTTTCTTGAAAGCCTTTTATACGTGCTACTCGATTATGGTCCTATGCATTATTTTGTAGCTAAAGTATAGTAAAAAGATTAGAAGTTACATTAGTTACTATGACATAAAAAATGAAAATTAAACTACTCAGTGAGGATGTAGTTATCAGTGATCAAATGTTGACGAGGTTGACGATATAATCAAAGGCGGACACATAATGGTGGATTTAATTGTGTTCGAGATAGTAGATTTTTATATGATCTTAGAGTTGGAATTTTTGGGGAGGTACAAGGCTAAAACAGATTGGCAAAGGAAGAAGGTTTGGTTTAGCTTAGATAATAAAGATCAATTTAAGTTTAATGAAGGGTGAATCATAATCTTGATGATTAGTACCATGAAGGCTTAAAAAAGGCTGAACAAATAGTGAATAAGGTTTATAGGTTATGTAAAGAGTAAGAAGGAAAAGAAAGGTCCAAGGGTAGATAACACACTAATGGTTCAAGAATTTCAAGATGCGTTTCTAAATGATCTATCAAGATTAGCATAAGAAAGAAAGGTATAATTTAGTAAAAGAAAATTGGCTCTAGGCATAACACCCATATCCAAGGCATGTTATAGAAAAACCCTAACAAAAATCCAAGGGTTAAAGAAACAATTACAGGAGTTATTGGAAAATAATCCTAGAATTCTTTTTATGAAGAAAAATGATAGGTCATTAAGAATGTGGATTGATTATTAGGAGCTTAATAAGGTGAAAATTAAGAACAAATATTCGTTACCTAAGATTGATGACTTATTTGATCAATTATAAAGAGCCTCAATCTTTTTGAGGATTGATTTAAGTTTGGGTTACCATCAAGGTAGGGTTATTTAGAAAGACATCTTGAAGACTACCTTCAATATAGGAATGGGCATCATAAGTTTGTAATAATGCCATTTGGAATGACAAATGCCCTAGCCATATTCATAGACCTAATGAACCAAGAATTCTAGGATTGTCTTGACAAGTTTATTGTGTTGTTTATAAATGACATTTTGGTATGCTCAAAAAGCAAAAAGCATAAGGATCACTTGAGATTTGCTCTACAAAGGTCAAAGGTGAAGAAATTGTATGCTAAGTTCTCCAAGTGTAAATTTTGGCTCAATTAGGTGACTTTTCTATGGCTTGTTATATCAGTGAAGTGATGTAAATGGACCTAAGTAAAATAGCAGTTATGATAGACTTGAAGCAGCTGAAGACTATTAAAGAGGTTGAAAGTGTCTTAAGGTTAGTTAGTTATGACAAAAGGTTCTTAGAAGGATTTGCCAAGTTGGCCAAACCCTTCAAGACTTTTACCAAGAAAGAGATGTCATTTTAGTGGATAGACTCCTATGGAAAGAGTTTTTAGGAGTTAGAGAAGAGATTAACAACAATTTAGGTGTTAACCTTGCTTGAGGATAAAGCTGAATTTGATGATTCTCACAGTGGAATTAGCGTTGTGTTTATGCAACAAGACTGAATGTTAGCCTATGCCTCAAGGTAATTGAAGGATTTTGAGATGAGATATCTTACTCATGATCTGAAGTTAGTAGTAATAGTTTTTGCACTAAAGATATGAAGATATTATCTATATGGGGTTTGGCGCAATATTTATACAGACCATAAAATCTTGAGCTATTTCTTTACATAGAAAAAGTTGAACTTAAGGCAACGAAGATGGTTAGAGTTGGTAAAGGATTACCACTTCGATATCAATCTCGATAAAGTAAATGTGGTAGTAAATGCCCTAAATAGAAAGTTGTACTTATCTTAAATTTCAACTTAGACAGAAACACAAGTATAGTTTTATCTAGAACAAATAGAGTAGGTCACTGAGGCATTAGCTAGGTTAGAGATTAAATCAACTTTGTTAGAGAAGGTCCAAGTAAAGCAAGCTTCTGACGAGTGGTATAGTCAGGTAGTTCAAAGGGTCAAGGATAAAGTTATACTTGATTATCATATTATAGATATGGTTGGAGTTATCGTTGTCATCTACATTAGGATGAGATTAGTGAAAGAGATATATTGGTTTGGTTGATTGGGTTAGAGATGACCCAGAGAATGCTCAAAGATGTCAAGAGGTTCAAAGAGAGGACGAAACAAGCCTAAGATCGACGTAAAAGCTACGTCAATCAAAGACAATGAGTTTAATATGGCTAATAGAGTTTTCTTTTGAATAGCCCATTTCAAGCATGTCATGAGGTTCAAGAGAAAGGGTAAGTTAGCTCTCAGATTTATCAACCCATAAAAGGTAGTTGAACAAGTTAGTAAAGTGGCTATAGACTTTCATTACCAATAAGCATAAATCGAATCCATAATATATTCCATGTTTTTCTATCACATAAGTGCATTAAGGATCCTTCACATGTGATGAGAGTTAAGGACAATAAGCTTTCAAATGACTTGAGTTATAAGGACAGACTAGTACATATATTAGATAAATAGGTTAAAAAGTTTCGAAACAAAAAGATTTCGCTAGTAAAGGTCTTTTAGAAGAACTAAAAGATTGAAGAGACTATCCAGTATCCTGAGCTATTTCTTATGAATTTCGAGGACAAAATTCTAATAAAGGGAAAGGAATTGTAACACTTATATGTACATTGAAGGGCAAAATAACTTTTCTTGGTATACTTTGACTTTTTTGACTAAGGGTTTCAAAATAGATTGAAATTAAATAAGAATTTTCAATTTTAGTCTATGCACGACCATTCATGAGTCTATGAATACCCGTGCATCATCATTCACATTAGCAGTTTGGATAAGGTTCATGTTGATAATTTAAAAAATAATGAACGATCATACACACATAGGATACATGTCCATTTGTATGGTTTAGGAAGTTATGTTTAAAAGTAGCATGTTATGATATATTTTACGGGAGTTAATCCCAAAATAATGGAGTAAATGTTTGACTAAACTTTTTTAATGATAAACATCAATTTTTCGATGAAGTAAGGCTAGAGAAAAGTTTTGAGGGAAAGAGTCTATTTGGTAACAAGTCTTCTAGCATTTTCCAGTGGCCAAGTAAGTAGGAATCATTTTTAGGCTTTTTGGTGTCATGTCTAAGTGTGATTTGATAATGATATGTATAGATTGGAGTGCTTGTAACACCCCAGGTCCAATAACCCGGCCCACTATTAAGATATTGTCCATTTTGGACACTCAGTCCATCATGGGTTTGCTTATCTTAACAGTGGGTCGGGTTATTGGAGCTGGGGTGTTACAAATGGTATCAGAGCAACTCTGCGTGCCCTCTTGATCGATGGTGGGGCAAACCTCAGCGAGGACGCTGAGTCCAGTAAGGGGGGGTGTATGTGATACCCCTAGACGAATCTCACATCGACAAAGCACGAGAGAGATGCTGGGTCTGTGTGTGCTCTGTCTTTGGATCCCACATTGGTTAGTGGTGGGAGAATTGAATTGGTTAAATAGCCTGTGAGCTCCTTAATTGTTAAGACGCGTTTTAGGTTGCAAAGCCTAGAAGCAAACCCATGATGGACTGAGTGTCCAAAGTGGACAATATCTTAACAGTGGGCCAAGTTATTAGACCTGGGGTGTTACAATGCTCCTTATTGTATTATGTATATGTGTTGCAAGCATGATTAAAGAGTACAAGTACATTTATGATTTAATTTCACAATTAATATAATGAGTGATTGTGTTGTTTTGATTGAATGTCATGTTGTATGCTTGCAAAATGCCTTTGAAGAAAGTAGACACATGATTTAAGATATATTTAGTGAATAAATCATGATCCATAATGTAATCATGATGTTAATGCTTGGTTGTGCTTATTATGGTGCTAATAGTATGTTGAATTGATTAATAGATTAAGGAATATATGTAGAATAGATTACAGGTTCGAAAATAGTATAATTTAGGTATTTCAGAGGTCATGGATGACCATGCATCAATTATTCATAACTATTGCATGCCTAGAATAGCATTTCCATACACCAAAAACACTCATGCATGTGGTAATGCACATTCCTTCATGGCATATAAATTTTTTCACATGATATAGGATGAACGTGCATGCATGCTTCTCATCATTCATCATCATTGGAAAAGACATAACCAAAGTCTATTCATCCTGATGAATGACTATAAATAATATAGAATGAAGAAAGTACCTTTAAGGTTTAGAGACAACCATGATAGAGAAAAATGGTTGTGCATCAAACGGTGATGCATGCATGTGCATCAAATTAAGCACGCTCTGCATCATGCTTCAAAAAGGGATGACTATGCACCTTATAGTGAATGATCATGCTTGAGGAAAAAATAAGAAATGAGAAAATTAAGGCATGAATCCTAAAAACTCTAGTGGTACAATATAACCTTTTCGTTATAAGACACTGCCTTGAAAGTGTAAGTTAAGAGACTACAATATAGATCAAGTAAGGTGAAAGCGGTTACGAGCTCATAAACAGGTTGCCCGAGTTAGCATACACATGTCGAAAGACCATACCATAGTTAATGGTATAAGTCTTTAAGGATGTTATGAAGAGATACTTTTTATATCAACCGTAGTAAGGCACTATCTACAGTAGGACATTTTGGTTCATAGTAGAACCCGATCACCTGTAGTAAGGTGTGATGAGCTATAGTAAGCTCAAGTTAGTAATGTAGTTTGATAATGATGTAATGAGTGGATTGCATAGTAGCATACTTACATGGAAAAGGTGTCAAATCCTTATATCAACTTAGTTCGATTGACAAGTCAATTACAATTAAAGTTAAGTAAGCTTTCACCCATAACATGTCAAATTAGTTAGGATCTTGAGGGATCGATAAATGTTCGACATGATGAATAAAGGTTATGAGGCAGATTTAAGGGACCTAGTAAATCTCGAGTTACAGATAGTTATGTAAGGGTCCATACCATCCAGTTAGAGTAAATAGTGTACTCTTGATGACTTGGACAGTGTCAAAGGGCAAAATCGAAATTTTTACAAGTTTAAGTTATGTTCTAACTTGTTAAGTTTTTATCACTCACATTTTCCTAGTTTATATGTTTTGTAGGAGATGGTACGAAGTGATGGTTACAATGCGAGGTTTCAATAGACATGTGCAGTGGAGGGGTGTTTATGTCATTTTTTTATCTTCACGTATTTTGTGTTTTTAAAATAAACTATAGTACTCTAATGTTGTTCATGTGAATTTATTTTTAATACTATGTAATTGAAGAATCCTTTGCACATTTTTCGTCGTTAATTTAACACAGGGTATTTGGGTTTTTTTATTAAATATCATTATAGGTTTTATTCTTAGTTTAAGTTTTATATGAATGCATGCTCTTGAAATTAATATTGGTAATGCTTTTCTCTAGAAGGCAGTATTTCTAGAGGGAGTGTTACACTACCTAGAAACAATACTCAAATATGAAGCATGTAAAGAAATACATAATACATGTTCATAAAAAATTACCTTATGGAATACTATAGTGTTGTTCGTTCGGAAAAATTGAGAAAACCAATGACAGTTTTGATAGTTCGAAAGTCTTGAAGGCTTGGCTAGGTGAAGTTTTAAGGGTTTTACGAGATTTGAAGCTTAGCAAAATTTTTAGGGTTTCAAAAAGCTAAATAATGATGAAAGTTCAAAAGCTTAATAAGATTTTAAGGTAAAAAAACTTGAAAGTGGCTTTTTAATAAATTTCTATAAACAATTTCAGATTAGTGGTAGACAATCTTGGTCATTTAAGTTAAGTCGGTGAAATGTGACAAAAATTTAGTAAGGTACACAAACCTTCACCTAAAAGGAAACACAATGATTTGAATAGTCTTGATGGTGAATGACATGCATGTGCAACACATCATAATGATTTCATCTTTGTTTTAACCGAAAAGGGAAGGGAGAGAGATAGGGAGGGAGAAATACGACGGGAGGGAGGATGGTCAACGACTAGTGACAACGAATCATAGCTAAAGAGAAAAGTAAGAAACCCTGGGGGGAAATTGTCACTTTCAAACTTTGGATGGGGGAAAATGTGAGATTTCTAAATTTGAAGAATAAAATATGATAAAACTTTAATTTTTAATTTTTTTTAATAAATAACGGTTTCACTCTTAACCTTAATTGAAATTTTTAATGAAAATTGATTTGAAAATTTGAGAGTGAAGCTTTGCGATTTCACTATATCTTAAGTGGAAACAAGTCTTTTAGCCTAGATACAAATGGTGAAAAGGCCACCATATATTATAGCAAAGTTACCTGTTGAAATATTATTTTTGTGATATTATAGAATATATAAATATTGTAAAATTAATGAAACATACATCTTTAAGTATTATTTAGAGTCTTATCTTCAATTAAAAAAGTTAAAATCTTAACTCTAAGTTCAATCAATCTCAAGCTTATAATTACATTTATTATAATTAAAATTAAGATTAGAATCATATTAGAATTGTATTAAAATAATACAATTACTTTGAAATCATACCATATTGGTACAATTCTATCTAGATCTATTTTAGTGCAATTGAATTATTTAGGTATGATGTCAATCATCCCCGATGGTTATTTTAAGTTTTAAAATTTAATTTTGATAAAATACAGGTGAAAATATATTTAATATAGTGTGAAGAGTAAAATATGATTTATCTTTAATAAATATTAAAATTGGTGAAAAGTGTTTTCTTTGATAACGAAGAAGTGTTTTGTGCATGTAATTTTGATAAAATTAGGTGACGTCAAAGCCATGGAAATGAATAAGAAGATTCCCCTCAGATTCTACTTAGTGCAGCCATTTCTCTTAGGTAATTTTGATAATCAACTAGTTTAAAAGGGTTTTAATCATCTGGATTGCACCAACGAAATTAAGCTACAACATAAATGATGTCATGTCCAGTAATCCAGGACTTACAGTCGTGTTCAAGAATTATTTCCTTAGACTTTCAGCTGCAATAATGTATGCATGAAGTAGGTGATATATGTGTTGCTTTGCGTGAATTGAATTTTGATGTGATATTGCAACATTATCATTAATTGAATATAATTCTATATGCTTGTTGGTCAACAAAAATGACCAATTTGTCAACTTCTCTGTTTCAGTGCGTTGTCTTTCGTAATGGCGTAAACTAGTGGCAAACTACTTTAACACGCCGCGCTTGTATTTTTGGTCGAGGGGAAATTTGCAAGAATAAGAATAATAATTCCACTATGGCGTAATCCAGTGACAAACTACTTTAACACACTGCACTTGTATTTTTGGTTGGGGGGAAATTTGCAAGAATAATAATTCCACCATCGAAATCATTAAGCCAGGAATTTACAGAAGTAAAACCATGTAAATATATTTTTAATACACAAATAAATGTATATTTATTATATCAATATGTGATCAAGTGATTTTAAATTAAAAATAAAGTAACACTTAATTACATGATGATACATATAAATATATACCTATTTACTTACTTAAAATAGTTACGTATATTATTATTTTTTACAAAATCCTTTTTATTACCCTAGATCCTAGAAGGTTAATAAAAAAGATTTTGCGAAAAAGCAATGAATATAAACTTGTGCAAAAATAATAACATACCATGATATGATTGCGTATTATTTTATCTATGATTTAAAATTATCTAATTATATGATCACATATAATTGTTTATAGACACGTTTGAGCTTATGATTTGTGCACAGTTTTATTGTTTATAAGCTATTAGTATGACACTTCTAATTAGGAGATGCTTAAGTAAGAAAAAAAAGGGCTAAACCTAGAGAAGACAATAGGACAAGGTGAGACTGAATATTTCATTTCCTATCAATGTCTCTCCAAGAGAGACGATGAGGGATTCTCGTTCTCACCCTTATCCCTAACTCATACTTAACCACATAGGTTTGAAAACTTCAAGCTAGAATCCACCATAAACTTAGAGCATCGAAAAACTACAATTTAGCCAAAGATAATAATACAAGCACAAAATTATAAAACCCCCTAAAACACAAAAAATTTAGCCACAAACCCACCCAAAAATCACCATAAAGTTAGTTAAAAGCCCACTACAATCTTGCCTACAAGCCCCCCACAAACTCACCCATGAACCATCGCAAATCTACCCATAAACCTACCACAAATTCAACCACAAACCCACCTAAAAATCATCGCAAACTCTTCTTCTTTTCTTATTATTGTGTTTCTCCGCCTTGTGTTTTTCCTTCCCTTTCTTCATATACCATGTTGGAAAATACCATAAACGCCATTTTTTAAATCCTGAATTTTGTAAAACAATAAACTTGTGTACCTGGATTCATATCAACATGAAGATTCTATGTAAGTCATTTCCATGACCCTATTTGCATATGTACAACCATTTCAGATTGCATATATGTGGGAGACAAGGTATTTGTGCTTTTTGGTTTATAGAGAAAAAGAAAATTTTCTTCTTTTATAAAATATTTACGTTAAGATCTTATGGGAGAAGGGGTGCAGTTTTTTTTGGACATATTTATAAGTATCCAAATGCCCTCCCAATTGCTTCCTAATTGCCTTTTGGCAATTTATGTATCTAGGTTGGGTTAACTCTTCATAGGTTGACCTAAGCCCAAATATCTCTCATTTACACATGATGGAAGACCCAAAATAGATACTTAGGCATAGAAATACATTTCATACTTGCAAATGTGTCAAGTAACCTCACGAGAAACCTACACTTAAGAGCTAACTACTATACATCTATTAGAAATTACATAATCGCTTCAACCCGAATAAAAACATAACTAAGCGTTGACCTTGTTATACCTTAGACTTACTCGATAACACTAGCTCCCTTTAATCATTCAATTTTCATTATGTTATTTTTTTTATGTATCTATGATCAAGTTCATTCTCCTATATGAGTTACAAGATCGGTTAGCCAATAGACACACGAAATATATAAGTCTTCCTCTTATATTCGAAATTCTCAATTTAAATTTAGTTGTTTTTCTAATCATGTTCTATAGACCGAATAGTGTGTGGTCATAGGTGTCAAGCTAAGATAACAACAATAAGAGTAAACATCAAATAATAGTAAAGAGTCTAAAGGTATCAATATAAGATAAATCTCATAAAGTCTCACACGGTGAAGGAGCATAGATTCATCTTGTCGCTAGTTCAATTGGTCGACTTACTTATGCACACATGATATGAATCATGTGCTATAGTGTGTATTCTTCATAAATGTCTTTACTTTAACATTGTACAGATCTTAATTCAATCATTGCACCCAATGTCTGACTTGAGTTCTTAATCATCTTCACACTTGCAAGTATTTATACTTGTTAAGAACTGACATCTGACATTCACAAATTTTTTGGACATAGGAAATCCAAATCGGTCATTATCAAATGTATCTATTCATGACCTCATATTGATTGATCATCAAGGTAACATTTTGATTCTAACAATTTTTTTCTCAAGAAATGTATTTCCCATTGGCATACCCTTTCAACGTCACTTTTCTCTAGAATTATGTCTCATCTTTGCTTACTCTCTCAACACCAAAGGTGATTGCTCATGTGAGTGAGCCAATCTTTAACTTTTGTTATATTATAATCTTGTTAAGCTAAAAATGATGTGTATATGGTAAAAACCTAAGAATTTCAAGATGCATGTTCAAAACAAAAAAAATAAACTTAAATTCATGGTTTTCAACGTTATGTTACCAATACAATATATAAACTCAACTACTTATCAATCACAGTCTATGCAATCCAAGAGATTTAACATGTGTAAGATATATATTTCTTGGAACAAGTTTGATCAAATGATCAATGACCATTCAATGCATAGAAATATATTATATGCTTACTTCTCTGTTGGAAATGATATCTCTTAAAAAATCTGTCTAGTGTCAATATATTTGATTCTACCATAAAACTCGGGATCTTTTATGAAAGCTATCTCAACTTGATCATAACAATGATAACTATTGCTCTAACAATAACATCCTATTTATCTAGATTCATGAAGAATCTTTTTAACCAAATAGTTTCTTGCATAATCACTAAACAACTTGTATACTTGGCCTCCATTGTGGATAAGGTTCTTACTATTATAAGATATGACACCCTTTTTAGAGTAAGAAAGCACAGACAAAAGTTAATTTGCGTTGGTCTAAATTACCTCCCCAACTAACATCTCAATAGTTAATCAAATGCAAATTCGATCCTTAACAATATAAACAATAATCCATAGTGCCTTTTAGATATATTAATATCCACTTGACAGTCTTTTAGCGTTTTTTTCCAAGATTTGATTAATATCGACTAACCGACCTAACAACAAAAATAAATATCTAGGTATATACACACCATAACATGCATAAGACATTCAATGACATTTGAATAAGGTACTTTTGACATTTCTCTTCTTTCATTTTGAGTTTTTCAGACACGTCTCTTGGCTTAATAATTGGCCATTTGACATTGGCTTTTCAATAGGCTGTAATTTACTATATTGAATCTTTCTAAAATACTTTGAATATAATACTCTTGCAATATAGTCAAAAGTTTATTTGAACAATCCTTCTAGATTTTAATTTCTAATATGTAATCTGCTTACCCATATCCTTCAAGTCAAAAATCATGGATAACTATCTTTTAATAGTCATTACTTACTTCAAATCATTTCCAGTTGTCAACATATCATCACATATAGAGGTAAGATTGTAAATTTGTCATTAGACTTCGTCACATAAACACAGTGGTCTTGACATTTATCTGATGCAATTTTAAATCCAAATGTATTACTATAGCTAGAATAAAAAAGATTGAAGTAAATTTTATAACTGGTAAAAATTGTTTCTTCAAAACATATACATTTTTATTGAGTATAGCTTTTTGCCATAAGGCAAAATTGTATCTGTCTATTGAGCCATCTGTCTTACGTTTGATTTAAGGAATCCATTTGTTCCTAATGGGTTTCCAACCCAACGGTAAGTCAACCAAACTCTATACTTGATATATTTTCATGGATTTCATCTATTCTTCCAATGCATCTCACCATTTTTCTTTATCAGGGGGATGAGACAACTTCTTTTATGATTTGAGGTTCTTCATCATCTTAAGGAGTGGTAATTAAAACCTCATTTTCAATTTCAAAACATTACTAGGGTATTTTCAGATGTCCATTCCTATGCAATTGAGGATTATTGCTCTTATTATCTGAAATAAATTTAAGTTTAATCTCACTTCTCACCTTAGGTTGAGATGGATGAGGCAAACAATTGAGGATCATTGCTCCCACTATCCAAAATAGGCTAGAGCTCAATTTCATTTCCTTCTACTACTTAAAACAAGTATAAGTGTTATCTTTTAGGACTCAACTAATGGTCGTTGAGATGTACCTATTCTCACTCTTATTCCATGTCATACAGATGAAACCTTTATCAATATCATCCCTATTAGGAAAAATATCCTCTATAAATGCAATATTCAGAGTATCTTATAAAGATACATTTCTTTTTTTTGGTCCCTATTTTTCCAAACTTATAGAATGAGTCATGGATATATGTTACTGATCCCCAGAGTTGCAACAAATTTAATTCAAATTTTTTACCTGTCCATAACTCTTAGCGAGTGGAAGCAACTAATTTAGTAAACACTTGATTAAGTACATAGGCAGCAACTAATGTTACATCATTACAAATTGATGTCAAGGATTTGTTTGCACCATTATCAACTTAAACATTTTCAATAAAGTTCAGTTTTTCTTCTCTACTACACCATTTTATTACAGAGTTCTTGAAACTATTAGTTGTCTTACTATTCCTTTTTCATTACTCAGTTTCTTAAACTTTTTAAACAAATACTCAAAACTTCGATCAGATCATAAAGCTTGTATCTTTTGGTCTAACTAATTTTTAGCCTCATTTATATATTGGCTAAAGCAATCTACTACTTCTAACTTATGAGAGATCAAACAGACAATATCAAATTGAATATAGTTATCTATAAAAGTAATGAAATATGAGATACTTTATCTAACTTTACATTCATATGAGCACATATACTTGAGTATATATAATACAAGGAAACTTAAAGCTTTTACAACTTTGTCAAATGGTTTTCCAGTAGTTTTTTCAACTAGGCAATGCTCTCATTTAGGCAGTTCAAGTTATGTAAAAGTTTCTAATAAACTTTCATGGGCCAATTTATTCATTTCATCTTGGCCAACTTGTCTTAATCTGACATATCATATATTTGCATTCATATCCATTCTTTCAAGAATAACAAATAATGAAAAACTAACATTATCATTTTTATAATGAAAGGTGACTAATACCATATAACCATTCAACAACAAACCAAATCAATAAAAATCACTGTTTTGATAAAGTTTCCTGAGAAATTCGAAGTATAAAGACCAAAATTTGTTGAATATCTAGAGCATATTGGACTTTATGTAGGTATAGGATTCGACCACCTCGTAAAGCTTATTTTCTCATGTTTATCTTTCTTACTTTAACTCTAATGTTATTGCCTCTATAAAACCAACTTACCTTTTTTGAAATTCAACAAAAAACTACTAATGCTTCTCTACCATGAATTATTTGGTTTATGGCTCATGAGTCTATAATCCACATAAGATAAAACCTAGTTAATATCACAATACTAAAAACTAAAGTTTCACCACTTAAAATAGAATGAGACAATATCATTTCAACTTTGTGCATTCATGGGTGAAATAACACCTTGCTACAATTGCAACAAATCATTTTAGTTTTTGTCTCATCTTCCAATATGATTGCCACTCTTTCATTTTAATTTCTTGTTCTTATTCTTTTGGCCTTGTACAACCTCTTTCCCCCACTCAGATTTATGCCACTTACATTTAAAGCTACGAATAACTTTGGAACTCAACTCTACAACGTATGCATGACTACCTAGTCTAGCTACCTCAAAGGCATTTGTCCTCTAGCTTAATATGGTGAGAATTATCAACAAAAGTCCTTATATTCTCATTATGGGCATATACACCTTCATATGCTCCTACTTTTGGAAAGAGATCATTCTACTACATGAACTTGTTGTTCATTTGTTACATTGTGTTTAGGTTACTTTAGTTCTATAATCATATTTGACATGCCCTTCAGATGCTATTTCAGTAACTTATTAGGGACCTTTTATATATATCAAATTTGACAATCGATAGTCTTCATTTAGGGACTATAGTTCCTCTAAACTTTTCTATCAAAACAACACTTATGACATATATAGTTGAGCATTATCGATACTCATATACCAAATTGACATTCATGGAACTGGTCAAGATATCACATGAGGTGATTCTTGCTTCTTACATGTAAGATATGTGTCCACATCACATTTGTGTAAGATACTATTCAAGTTTCTATCCCTTAGTTAGTTGTGACTTTATTATAACCTGATTTACAGCCTCCAAAATCTTTTGCTCATCTAGGATATAGTGCATCTTTATATGCCTTACTTTGTAATTATACCTATGCAATTTCTCATCCTAATTCAAATCAACCATGATTAATCTAAGTTGTCATGGTTAATTAGATCACAAAGTTATATCACACACAACTTAATTAATGCAATTAAATATACATTAAAATATTTCACAGAATGTACAAAATCAAAAGTTCACTATATTTCCAATCATCTTCCATGACTCAAATGTTTATATTTTAAAATTCAATCCAATTGTGTCAATTCTAATTCTGGATGATAATTTCATTAAATCCTAACAATCTCAAAATTCTCATATTTAACATATAATATATGATATAGCAAATATATAACTTATTATGACTAAGACCATTTCATCAACCTGTATAATTCTTAGAGTCATTTTATCCATGATAAAGTCTCCATGTAATTTACAATAGGGCAAATACCTCGCAATTGTTTAATTTAGGAATAACAATAAAATAGTGGATTTTTTCACATTCATTATTATTTGTCACTCTTTAGCAAGTTATAATGCATCCACATAGTCCCAAAAATTTTTCGTATCCTTGTCCTAAACAAGATCATTTATTACAAGAGTCTAATGATTATGCATGAATATAATTAGACTATATATAATTTATTTTTCCAATTATAAGAGTATAACTTATTTTTAACTCTAAATCTTTTTATTGTATATAGACAGTCCTACCATACTCTATTAGATCATCAGATGGTCACATCTTATACTAAATGCGATAGTCCTTAGCCAACAAGCTTGAATGAATTAGAAACATGTGTTTTGAAACACTGATTCGTGTTTTCTTAAGTTGAAATAAGACATTACATGCTTTTACATGTCGTATGACCATCTAAGCATCAAATAGCTCTTACACGTCGAAATAGAGCTTTCACACATTATCCCTCGTTGTAAATAGTGGTTCACACATTGCCACTAGTTGAAATATGGTCCCAAATGCTTTCAAGCCCTAAAATAAGGCTACACATGTTGTTATGTGCTAAAACTCATCTGCACACACCTACATGCGCTTCTACGGGCCAACATGTACAAGTGCCCCATTATTGACTATCATCATTGACTGATGTTGATTAATTGGCATTGATTGGTCAACAAATAATTGGTTAACCATTGACCAATGACCAATCAACTAAATCAAGGGTGTTGATCGGTTCGATTTGACCCAATTGACTAACAAGTTTGGGTAATCTGGTTTTCCAAACTTGATTGCAACCTGCTAATTGTCAAATAACCCTCAAATGGGTTACGTTCAATTCCTCAATTTTGACCATTAATCAGGCTAGAATCCATAAGGCTATTAAAGGTCTCTTGTCAATGATTCTTCTTGTATGATTATTTGGTGTCAACGTCACCAAAATGTGGTGAAATGGTGACTTGATGGTCATGGTTTTGGATCTTCAATTTTGCTTTTGATTTCATCGATTCAAGGTAGTTTTTAATGCAATTTTTAATCCAAGATATGTAAAGAACATCCAACAATCATATTGTCATGTTTCTAACCCTCAATTTCATGCAATTTGGTGAAATTTGATTTTGTACCAAAAATTCAAATTCAACAAAAAATTAACATAAAATCTAAAAATTCAAAATAATAATATACAAAATCATAGGCATGCATCAACCTGACTCTCTGATACCAATGTTGGAAGGACATTTTTTTTGGACATATTTATAAGTGTCCAACTACCTTTCCAACTACTCTCTAATTACCTTTTAAAAGTTTATGTATCTGGGTCAAGTCGACCTAGACCCAAATATACCATTATTTATTTCTCCCTATATTACCTAATTGCACACCATTACTAGTACACACCTCACAACAATAAACATGTTCACTTAACCACCAAACAACACCTTTCTATAGTTGTTTAACCCATCTACTTCACCCTTCATAGTCATGCAAACATGATCAAGTGACAAATGGAAAAGAAATGAGGGATAGTCAAAGAACGAATAAAAAACAATCCACTCATATGCTATCAATCAAACATGGAAATGACAAAGCCTCCAAATAATTATATGAAATTAGAACAAATAATTAGCACTGATAAGAATAAAGAATACGATTATTAAGTTTTTCTAAAGAATACGGGTTAAGATTGGGTTTTATATATTAATGACATTTTAATAAATATTTAAAAATATAATGGATATTTTAGTAAATTAGGCAAGAGTAACACATAGTAGTAGGGCAAAATAGGTGCAAAATAGCGAAATATTTATCCTACTCGTTGCTTGTAGGTTTCTTAGATATGTCTTTAAATATAATATTTCATTTAAATAAAGATTTGATTTAAATATATCTTTTAAATAAAAAATTTTTTTTCAATATCTTGATAGTTTTTAATTCTAAAAATATTATTGAAATTATTATACTATCGTCATCATTGGTGCAACCTATAAAGCCTACCATCATGTAGATAAACATCCATAGGTACGTCTCAAGGGTAAGATAGTCTTTTTGTCTAAGTTAGCATGATTTGAAAGTCAAAATATGAGTTCAGGGTGACACATGGTCATGTATAGTAAGGTCATGCCTGTGTATTATTGTCACATCAACTAGATAAGATGAATCCATGTAAAATTCAAATTTTAATGCGCATGCTCGTGTGTATAGAACATGTTTTCAGTTTATGTAAGACACGTCATTGCATTTCTGGGGGATTATTAGAGAATCTCTAAACACATAAAAACCTTAAAAGTTGAATGTGTGAGAGTGCTTGATCATCCGACTTTCATTTGGTAGCTCTAACAAAGGTTCTCGATAACCCAATCAGTGGCAATTTTAAAGAGAAGAAGACTTGTTCATGCATTATTTTCTATGGAGTTAAAGTAAGTAGATCACATGTTTCCCTTTGATGGATGTTTGATTCATAAGATTATTAGAGGTTTTCTCTTTTAAAAGTGTGTATCACATGAATGACATCGATTATGCATGACTTTGTAATGAATATTGATGAAGAACTCTTAATTAAGTGGACAGATTTCTTGTATATGTTGTTAGGGTTCCTAGCAAATATAAATATATGAATATAAGTATATGCATTATTGTAGATGAAGAGATGTTGATTGTGTTAAGAAAATATATGATGACTTGTATACATATATGCCATGAGAATTAAATTGAAACATTAAAGTCTGAACTGTAAGTTTATATATATATATATATATATATATATATATATATATATATATATATATGTATGTATGTATGTATTGAGTGTTGTTATTCATGCTATGATGGGAATTATGGTATTAGAGACATAATTTAGCTATAATTACGAAGTAGTTTTATTACACATGATGCTTTAGAGGTAGAGAAAAACTTTAGTGCAAGATTAATCAAAAAAGTATGCAGTAATCAATAGGATTGTGATGGGGGATCAAATTTTTAGATTTGCCACACGATTGAATGGTATGGGACATACACCTAAATGTATGACACGTAGAAGTTTGTTCAAGTTTCTCGATGCTCTAATAGTCATCAAACACCGTCGATTGATTAGTGGTCAACTATGACATGCAAACTTTTTTTGTATAAGATGAAATAACCATAATACCCCTGAAGGGCATATGCTCGTGTAAGTTAGGATACACGCCTATGTAGTTATGAATAATGGCACACAATAAGAAGCCACAAGGAAGTGGTTGTGTGTGAGTAAAGTGAAGGGATACACCCCAGTGTGTTAAGAGCCACACGACCATATATTTAGGGCAAAAGAAAGAAAAGTGTAAGGGAACTAGACTAGAGATATAAGGGTCATCCCGAACTATGGTACAGAGTAGTACCCCACGTGTGTAAGAGTTAAGTTATAGAATGGTACGATTGAGTTGCATACATGCTAGACATCACGGGATTGTTACGATGAGGCATCAGGAGTACACATTCTCTATACTACTCATAGTAGGGTAGGTCTGCAGTAAGACACTAGATCTGTAATAGGGTATTTACTCATAGTAAAGTCTGGATGAGATATAGATGGTACAGTGGAATAGAGAGATCGCTTACATGGCCAATGTGTTAAATCCCTGTATTCAATCCAAATCGACCAACTTAGTATACAATATTAAGCAAAGATTTCAAATTCAAATTTTTCCACTAAGTGTAGTATGGTTACACCAGATAGGAATCTAAGGGGAATGGTACGTAGTGACTGAGTAGACATAATTCGACCTAAAAGTTATGAGATACAACCTAGACAATCCCTAAAGTTTAGTATGAGATCAGAGACAGTATATAAGACCTGTCATAATCCATAGAGGAGTTTAATACTAACTTGAGACCAAGGGCATTTTGGAGATTTCAATAATGGTTATTAATAGAGTCTCCTACTTACTAAGTGTACTTACCCATTCCCTTACTTTCTTATGCATAAGTACATATGATCATGATAGTTGTGAGAAGAGTGGTAATCAGAAGGCATAGAGCTTTGAGGGCATTTTTGTCTTTTTAAATTTATTTTCAAACTTCTCATTTTTCAGTTTCATTCAGTTTTATGACTGTATTAGACTACACACATTATGATTTCAATTCATACTTGTGTATTTGACATCTTTTGATACACTTCCAAGATAGTTTTAATAAAAGGTATTTTAGTCATTTTATAAAGTTTAATAAAAGAAGTTTTATTCAAATGTTTTGACTTTAAATTTAATGCATTCTTAAAGTAGGCAATTAAGTGACACTTTTCTTTGGAGGGTAGTACTTCTGGAGAGGGGTGTTAGAATAGATGCATAGATAAAAACCGTATATTAAAGGAATGGTCCATTGATAGATGAATTGGCCATGTATCCCTTTGAATTCTTTATCGTAACGATAAAGACTAAACACTAATCTGATTAAGAGATTATTTACCACTAATTTTCTAGTGAAAAAATAGTACATAATATTTAATTGAGCAATAATTTTTTTTCAATATTTAATAGGTGTTCATATGAATTTTCAACACTCCTACATATCATTGTCAATCCTAGATGACCAAGACGATCATGTCAAAACATAAAAAATTTTGGATGTCTGAACTTTTGATTCAAGACTATAAATTTTAATTATTTTTATGATTGTATAATATAATCCAGATGATAAAATAGATAACTTTTCTAGTGCAAGTTTTTTTACCAAAAACATTACAAGTAATACAAACAAATTTTTTATTGTTTCCAATCATAATTTCAATATGGTAATCATTATCTCTTATATTTTAAAATAAGTAAATTTCTTATATATCTACTTAATAAGATGTATTATGAATATGCAATTTCATACCATGCTTCAATATTATGGTAGCATTTTGGTGCCTTCAATTACATTTTCAGAAATGATGGTATTGACTATTGCCTTAGCTGAGGTAATATTTGAAAATTATTTCTTGTCTTTAAGGAATCTATGTGTAGTCCACTATTTGCCAAACATGTCATCATCATTTTTGTAAATAGATAATTCCACTAACACATATTAGCCTTCAGACAATACTTTACTTAACTACAATTTTTAAATCGTTATCTAAAATAACATAAGCAATGGTTTTAATAGTGTTGTATTAGGAAATTAACAATAAGTCATGGTTGCAAAAAACCATCACATTATAGGATATAAAGTAATGGTTTTAATAGTATTTGTAATAACCTCCTTTAGAAGTACTACCTTTCGAAGGAAAACATCACCAAATTATCTATTTTAAGCATAATTTCAATTCAAACCAGTAAAAAATTTACTAAACTGTTGGATAAAATCTTATTTATTTAAAATAGACAAAATTATTTAAATACCCTTGCCAAAACTAAATCAAAAGTGTTCAAAAGATGTCAAAATAAGAAAACATAAATTGAAAATATAGTCTGTGTAGTCTGGTACAACTATGAAATCTGAATAAAATAAAAGATACAAAGACAGAAATGTCCTCACAGTTTTACACCCGTCCCATAGTCATCAAGAGTACTTGTACCTACACATATGAAAGTAGGGAAGTGGGTAATAAAACACTCAGTAAATAGGAGACTATATTGATAACTTTTTATTGAAATCTCTAAAATACCCATAGTCTTGACCTATTCTAACTTTGCCATCTAGAGTCGATATTAAACTCCCTTGTGGGTGACGACGGGTCTTATATATTGTCTTTGTACTTATATTGTACCCTAGAAACTGTCTAAGTTGTACATTATAACTCTCAGATCGAATTATATCCCTCTCGATCACTAAGAAACCATTCCCCCGAATTTCTATCTAGCGTAACCCTATTAAACTGGGTGAAAGCATTTGAATCTGAAAGTTGTAACTGAAGCTGTATACTAGGTCGATCGATCTAGATTGAATACAAAGATTTGACGTCTTAACAATGTGAGTTATCTCTCTTTTCCACTACACCAAAATTATATCTCAACTAGGCTTTATTGTGAGTAAATACCTTATTGTGTCCATGTGTAGGGAATATAAACTCACGGTGCCCCCTCATAATGGTCCTATGATATGTAGCATGCATGTGTTGCTAGTTTTTACTTAACTTAGCTCTCTCTCGCTTCCACTTAATAATATATCTCGTATCATATTATGACTTAACTCTTAGGCACATTGGGTACTACATACCTAGGATCTTTATACTATTACTCAGGATGACCCTTAAATCTTTAGTCTAGTTCCCATACTTTTTTTTTTCTGCCCTAAATACACAGGCATGCATACCTTGACACACAAAGGTGTGTCTTCTTACTTTACTCGCAGACGACCACCTCTTCGTGGCTTCTTTTCATATGTTAGTATTCATTGATACACATATGTGTATCAACACTAACACAGGTGTGTGCCCCTTCAAATTTTTAATTACTTTCCTTTTATGTTCTTATCCTGATTGCTCTACTTCTTAAGGGTATTTTGATCATTTCACCCCACATATGGTCGTGCTAAAGCTACACACAAGAAATCCATGTGTCATAGTCAACCATTAATCGGTCAATGATTTCTAATGATCGTTGAAGCATCGAAAAAAACCAACTAAGTTCTACGCTTCACACACACGGGCATGTGTCCCATACCGCACGACTATACAATAAGTCTAGAAAGTAGAAAATGTACAGTTGTGCACCCTAATCTGGTCTCAATGAAAACCTTTCTTTCTTCTAGCAATTTCAACACATTTCATACACAATTTTATACACAGTAGAGCCTTACTAAGGTGTGTACATCTATTTATAATAAACATGTACATAGAATAAAGAAGATCACAAATAATTGTCACATAAAATCAATATTTTTACTACAATTATAAAGCATCTTATTCTTATCATCATGTTTTCTATTCATTGCCATCAAAGACCTCTTTTATGCTAATTGAAATTGCTTACAATGATAGGCCATAACTATACATGATTATGCACAAACGTCTCACCAACACAATAAAAACCATAACCAATCAAATCTATCAACCATACCATTGGGATAAACATGCTATTATGCTTGATTTCAATAGCAATCAAAATCATATAAAAACATCAAACGACTTCAACAGGAATTAGAAGAAAATAGTAAGCCCTACTTACTTTAACTCTGCAAAAAACAATGTACATACAAGCCCTTTTCTCTCTAGAATTGCCATTGATCTGGTTATCGGTAAGCATTGTTATAGCTACCAAATGAAAGTCAAATGATCAAGCTCCTCACACACTCAATTTCTATGGTTTTTGTGCATTTAGGGATTCTCAAATAATCCTCCCAAAAATACAAGGATGTGCTTGATATAAAACTGATTTCATGTTCAATACACATGGGCGTGTGTCACTTAAATTTGAATTTTATGTGGATTCAACTCATTTAACTGACATGTCATACTATACACGATCGTGTGTCACCCAAAACCCATATTTTTTACTTTCAAATCATGTCAACCCATGCAAAAAGATTATCTTACCTTTGATATGTACTTGTGGGTATTTCAGTATTATATTAGGAAATTAACAATAAGTTGCAATTGCAAAAAAGTTATTACATTATAGGATATAAAACAACAATTTTAATAGTGTTATATTAAAAAATTAACAATAAACCAAGATTGCAAAAGAACAGTAGCGTCATGGATATAAAGCAAAAAATTTAATAACCATTGTAATATATCAAAATTTTAATTACAGTTTAATTAGATATAAATTGTTATGGTGCATCAAATTGAACTATGATGTTTTATAAATCGTGAAACACTATTTTTCTGTTTCTAATCAATTTGTTGCACTAATTTCGTAAAACATTCAGTTTCTTTTTTTTTTTTCTCCTCAAAAGTTCGTTCTCCTTTATCGTTGTAGGTTTTATGATTTAGTAAAAACGTTAATCAGAATAATCAACATTTTGAACTGATTAATTGATGGTCAAGTTAAGTTATAATTTAAATATGATATTATAAATAATATTAAAAAAAATATTGCATATAAAACCTAAATTCATTTATGAAATCTATGTTCTTTAAGAAGAAAAATATTACATCAAAAATAGTTATAAATGGTGTTATATAACAATCAAAAGCATAAACTCAAAGGATACTTAGAATGGATAACCAAAATTGGTCATAAACACCTCTAGAAATGTAGAATAAATAATACTACTAAGTGAGTTCCAAGAAAGATTGGAGAGATCAGGAAAGATCCCACTTAAAATCCAATCTTCTTAAACATAACCTCTCATATTGAATATATTTTTACTACTAGTCATTAATTTTTTGTGCACTTTCAAAGAAAATTAATATTAAGTATATTTATTTTAAATATACAAATAAAAAAATATTAATATATGTTATTATATGATTAGGTATTACTTTATCTTTAATTCAAAATTATTTAATCATATGTATTAAATATATATCAATTTATATACTCAAAATAGGTATATATAATTTTATTATTTAAAAAAAAACTAGAGACATCGAGAGTAAAGTGATATTCTGGATCTAGATTATCAATAGTGTTTGTTTTGATCATCTTTTGTTTTCCTTTTATAATTGCTTGATATAAGTCTATCAAGTATTTTAATACACAAAAGTGCAAGGCCGCAGTTGTAATGTAACCCATGGGTTAGACCTAGCCATGGGCCGGTTTGGCCTATGAACCGAATCGAAACTGGCCCGAATAAACCCAGAACCAGAACTGACAAACTCGAAACTGAAACCAAATTTTAGTGGTTCGGTTCCGGTTTACCTAATTTTGAACCGTGAAACCGTCGGTTCACACCTGGTTTATGAACCGACATGTAAACGGGTGGTTTACTGTACTGAACCGAAAAATTTTGAATTTTTTTTAAATTTTTTGAATTTTTTTTAAATTTATTAAATAGCCAACGGTTCCATGCAAACTCGAAATCGTTGGCTTGCAGAAGGAAAGAGAAATTGCAGGGGACCAACGATCCCCTGCAATTTTAAAATTCGCAGTTCACCCCCTTATTTTTTAATTTTTTTCAAAAAAAAAATTTCCTATATATACCCATTCAAATTTCATTCTCTCAAATTTCAATCTCTCCGCTCTCTCACTCAATCCTTCAAACTCTCATTCTCATTCTTTCAACTCTTAATACTCTCTCAATCTTTCAATTCAATCAAATTCTCTTAAATTTAATTAAATTCTTTCTTAATTTTTTATTAATTCAAATTTCTATTTTTATTATACAATTCATAATTAATTATAGAATTAATTTTTATAATTAATTTTATTTATTATTTTTTATTATATTTCATAATTAATCATATAGTTTATTTATATAATTAATTTTATTTATTTTTTTATTATCTTTTATAATTAATCATATAATTTATTTATATAATTAATTTTATTAATTATCAAAAAATGGCAAGTAGTGGAAAATTTTCCGGTAATAGGAGATTTGGTCAATATTCACATATATCAAATATGAATGAAAATCAATTTATAGATGATTTTTCAACACAAGAAAGTGAAAGCCAATATGAAGAGGTGGAGCAACAACAACAACATCAACAACAGATGGAGATGGAACAACACTCTCAAAAAATTTCTACATCCGATATTTTCAAAATTCATTTCAAGAAAATACAAAAGAAATATGGTAATTTCGATGTTCCTTGCAATTATTGTAGGCAAATTTATAAATTCAAACAATGAGATGGATACGAGACATTCAAAAGGCACTTGGAGTCAAAGCATCCGAAAAAAATGGGGCAAAGCCGAGGCCAAACACAAATAATCGGGTATGGTTCTACACACAAATCTTTATTTATGTGTAGTGATAATAAAAGTAAAGAAGAATCTACAAAAATGGTAGCAATAGATCATTTAGCAGTTAGTTTTGGTGATAATTTAGGTTTTAATAATTATTGTAAAACTGCATTAAATCTTGCACATAAAACTATTCCAAGAAACACATTAAAAAGAACATTATTTAGTTTATATAAAAAACAAAAAAGAGAATTAATTCAATTTTTTACAAATTTTAATGGACGTGTATCAATATGTAGTGATATTTGTAGTGACCATTGGCAAGTTCACCCTTATATGGGTATAACTTGTCATTGAATAGATGACAATTTTCTATTACAAAAAAGAATTTCAGCATTTAGGGTGTTTGATGAACGACATACGGTCGATAATATTTATAGAATAATTAAAGGAATATTATAATAATATAAATTACTTTATAAAATTTTTTCAATTTCATTTGATAATGCACGTTCAAATACTGTCTCAATAAATGATTTAATTAATATTTGCAAATCTAATTTAGGTGGTAGAGTTTTTCATATTAGATGTGCATATCATGTATTAAATTTATGTGTAAAGATGGTTTACATTGTCTTAATAATTTTATTTGTCTAATAAAAACAGCAATTTCATTTTTATGGATACATCCCCAAATTATGAAAGAATTGGGTGAATTTTGTAAAATAATAGAAGACCAAAAAGATTTCTTAAAGACGTGCCGACTCATTGGAATTCAACATATGAATTACTCAACCAGTCTTTTGATTATAATGATTTATTATGCTAATTTATTTCACAACATGTGTCACAAGTTACATTATATCCCCAATATTGGGATATTTGAAAAACAATTTTAAATGTATTAAGAAATTTTAATAATGCAACATATACTTTAAGTGGGGTTTATTATCTCACTTCTTATTTGTTTTTAAATGAAGTTGTTAATATTATTGGGGCTTTACAAGAAGCCGAGCAAGATATTATTCTACAAGAAGCTATTTTTTTAATGAAAACAAAATGGTTAAGTTACTATAAAATAATTCTAGAACTTTTTCTTGTTGCATGTTTTTTTTATCCTAGATTTAAATTAGATGGTATCACAGATTATTTGACATTATATTATGAATGTTTGCAATTAGATTACGTTAATATTCCATTAACTATAACTAACATTATGAATTTAATTAAAGAAATTTATGTTGAATATTCATTAATTTATGGTGGTTCTTCTTTCTCTCTACCACCTATTGCCCCATCATCAACCCAAAATATGAGTTATGGTGATCGTATTATGATACAAAGGGGCAAAAGACCAAGAGAAACATTAGGCTCCACCTCGGAGCTTGATATTTATTTAACTACTATTTTTAAGTTTGGTGACAGCAATATAGGTAAAGACTTTCCAGTTTTAGAATGGTGGAGTCGACATGCATCAACTTTTCCAACATTAGCAGCTATTGCTAAATAAGTTCTAGCAGCACCAGTATCAACTGTCGCAGTAGAATAAGCTTTTAGTCAATAGGGTAATATATTGGATGAAAGGCGATCAAGTTTGGCTCCTGAATCTATTGAAGCCCAAGTATGCGTGGACGATTGGACAAGAGCCAAATTACGCCAACAAAAAATAAAAGTGGACTTCAATGAAGAATCGTTTGATTTAACTACGGATAATTCGATGATGGGAAATAATACTCAAGATAGTGGAGGTGAATGATAAGGTAAGAGGGTACTGTCAGCTATTAGATATGCAAAGATAAGAGAACTACGTAGGCTTTGATTCTTCTAAACCCCAAGAAGATACGTAGGAAGCTTAATTGAAAAATTAAGTCCAAGCCTTTCTTTTAATTTTCAATTATTGTAATTAATAATTTAAAAATTAAATCAAGATTATGTATTAGAATTGACGGTTCAATGTCGGTTCCGAACCGGGCTCATGAACCGGAACCGTCGGTTCCAAACTGTGGACGAACCATCCTATTATGGTTTCGATTCAAGCTTCTTATTTTTTCGATTCAGGCAATTTCAAATCGAAACCGTCGGTTCATGAACTGTGGCCAAGCCTACCGTGGGTCACTTAACCCCACTAGAATTTTAAAATATATAAATTTTTTAGTAATTTTTGTTTTAGTGGGTAATTACACCGACTAAACATGTATTTGTGATACCAATAATTAACTTATAATATTAAAAATTACTAAATAAAAAAACCGATATGAGTCATGTGACCCTTAAGAAAGAAACAAATAAAAATATATATAAATAAAAAGTAATATTAGGTTACAAATGTCATACAACGTTACCAGAAAAGGCTTAAGTTTTTACTAGAAAGATTTATAATAGTAAAGTATTATTTAGTCTCATATATCTCAAATCTCTCACTTTAACCCATATCTGTTTACATTTATTAACTTAACCTTGTACAGTATTTATTATTATTATTCTTATGCATCACATTTTCAGCTTCCGGCCAACTTAGTGTAGGAAAATTCTTATACTATTTTTTTCATTGTTTGTGTTGGAAATTAAAGCATGCCATTTTGAAACTGAATTCTGAAAAAATCGATTTTGTGTACCCGAATTTTGATTTATTTGGTGATGATCCATATCTACATGAGGAATCGACGTGAGTTATTTCCTGTGACTCATTTCCACGGCACCGTTTGCCTGAGTACTATACTTTGATTTCATCATTTTGGGAAACTCGGCTTTCTATATCCTGTGTTGAAAGGGGAAGAATAAGAAGCTGAAAAAATGATTCTGTTTTTTTTTTTTTTCATTTGCATTAACTCTTTGGAATGACAGTTTTTGGATATATAAATAAGTGTCCAACTGTTAGTAACTCCCTTTCCAATAATCCTTTGACAATTTAATGAAAATTAGATCAAATCGGCCTATTATAGATAAACCTATATCACATAATTTGTTAAATTTATGATATCCCAATTATTGTAATTACCTCTATGAGTATGGTCTGTGATTTCCACTGTTAAAGTGCATACTCCGTATCCGAAATAAGGTTACTTTTTTATTTGATCTCTCAGTTTAAAAATGTTATATCCACCTATGAAAACGAAGAAAAGTGAGACAAAACTTGGACTTGATGGAAATATATATGACATTAAAAGCAAAACCTGAAATTTTGAATTTCTAATTTAGGCCCAAAGTTCTAGTTCTATTTTAATGGGAATATCAATGGCCAAAAGACTATTTGCCACCCAAGGTTTAGTGAAAAGACAATTCTCATTTGTTGATTTTCAACAACTTAAATATCCATCAATCTGTTAAAATTCACCATTAAGGTCAAATGTAGAATTATCATTTAATTAAAAATATTTTTAAAAACTAAAAAATTATCATATTTTTCCCATAGATTTAAAAATCTAACAATTTCTCCCTACCCAATATTTTTTCAGTTTTGCTAAATTATTTTTCACCCCCAGATTAGGGTTTCCCCCATATTATTCTCTTTTACAATCACCCCTAGTTTTTTGAAACTTTTAGTTTCACCCCCTTTTAAGTTTCATTCTGTAGATAACAATCCAATGATCGTCCTTCCTTTGTCTCTGGTGACAACTGCTACTTTAGACAAAGCCATTGTCACTTTTGTTTTTCCTTCTAGGCATTCTCTCTTCTCAATGACATCATTAACAGATTAACGAAGACAAAATCATCGAGAGGAGATGCATCGTGATTTAACCACGACGTTTGAGTTCTCTCCAGCTCTCCTCGTCGATGGTAGCGTCTCCCTTTATTAGCATTGTGCTTGAAGTCGACGACCAACTGAATGAAATTCCTATGGTGATGAGATGTGTGACGAACCTGAAAGAAGAGAAATAGCACCGCGTTGTCACTGGAAGATTGCTTGAGCATTGGAAAGAAGGCAAGGTTAATGACAACTTAGTCTCAAGCAAAGGATGACACTAGAGATAGAGGGAGAAGTCATTAGAATTTTAAAACCCTAGCTAGAAAATCTGAGGTTGAAGGAGAGTGGGCCAAATGAAGTTTTCAAAAGTTTGGGAGGCGACTGAATGGAAAAAAGATGACTCATGAAACCCTAGATGAGGAAAAAATTAATATTTTAAAACTAAATTAAAGAGAAAATTGTCACATTTTTAAACCTAAGAAAGAAATATAATAAATTTTTAATTTTTTAAATATTTTTTGTTAAATAACAATTTTATCTTAACTCTAACAGTGAATGTAAACAAATGGTAGGTAAAGTTTTTGAAAACTAACAGGTGGAAATTTATCTTTTCACTAAACCTCGGGTGGGAAATAGTCCTTTGGCCGAATATCAATTTGTCTCTTTTAGAGCTTGATTGCAATAAATAATTACATAGGATGAGCCCTTGATTCCACCCTACCATCTTGAATCAATGAATTTTGGAGAAGTCATCAAGAGAGTAACAAAAGCATTTTTGCTTGATCATGCAATAGTCATTATTATTAGGGAAATTATAAAAAATAGACAAAAGTAAGTGGGTTTAAGCGAAATTACCCAAAAAATTTAGATTAAAGCAAAAATACCCAATTTTTGTGAAATGTCGAAACTACCCCTATATATAAACAAGGCAAATTTTTATATTTTTCACTGTGAAACTTCCACTGTTACTGTGCAAATCCAAAGAAAATTCGCCCACTTTCCCACTGTCCGCTGTCATCCCACTGTCATCCCACTGTCAAGTCGATGTTCGACGATTTTCTTGCTTTCCGATGACCAAAAATGGTCAAGAAGGTTAGTATATCTTCTGTAATCTTGTTTGAATCAAATTATTGTTCATATTATTGAGATTTGAGTGAGATTTTGTGGTTTGAAACTTTAGGGTTTCGATTTTGAACAATGCTTAATATGTTTTGATTCTTGGCTGTTTTTGTTAAATTTGTTGAGGGGTTTTATGTTATACTCTATGTAGATTCGATTTATGTTGAAATTGGAGGCCGAAATGATCGATATTTGGCCGAAAAATGCATCCAAAGCATTTGGCATTCTGACAGTTTCCCACTGTCACGACGAACACTCCTACTGTGATAGTGGGTTAGGGGGGTTAAGCGGCTTTTTTAAAACATTAGGGATCCGGTCGTTATAGTTTAGTCCACTGTAGGCATTTCTGAAATTTGCCATGTAACAGTGTGCTGCAGGTGAATAGCATGAGTTGGGGTGAAAATTAACTATTTTGAAACTGTAGGGGTGGTAAAAGATTCAAAAATTATCGAGGGGCAAGGGATAAATATTGGACCTGTTTGTAATAGAAATTTTATCAGGGGGTAAATTGATGTTGTTCACATTTAAGGTTTCTCAACGTATAGTTTTCGAATTTTATATCCGTTTTTTCTGTTTTAAGATTTTTCAATATATAGTTTTCGAATTTGAGATTAAGTTTTTCGATTTTTGTGCCTTCTGGACACATTTTACGATGTAATGCCTCGTATTTTTCAGATTTTCAAAAAAATTTTCGATTGTTGTCATTCTAGGGTATTTCAACTTTTAGAATTCGAATTTCAGTTCCATTTTTTTGAATTTGATCGATTTACGATATATCGATTCGTATTTTTTAGATTTTTGAAGAATTTTTTGATTGTTGTCATTCTAGGGTATTTCAACTTTTAGAATTCGAATTTCAGTTCCATTTTTTTGAATTTCACCGTTTTACGATATATCGATTCGTACTTTTCAGATTTCTAAAGAATTTTTTTATTATTGTCATTCTAAGGTATTTCAACTTTTAGAATTCAAATTTCAGTTCCTTTTTTTTTTTAAATTCACCATTTTACGATATATCGACTCGTATTTTTCAGATTTTCGAAGAATTTTTTTATTATTGCCATTCTAGGGTATTTCAACTTTTAGAATTCGAATTTCAGTTCCATTTTTTCGAATTTCACCGTTTTACGATATATCAACTCGTATTTTTCAGATTTTCAAAGAATTTTTCGATTGTTACCATTCTAGGGTATTTCAACTTTTAGAATTCGAATTTCAGTTTTGTTTTTTTGAATTTCATCGTTTTACGATATATCGACTCGTATTTTTCAGATTTCTGAAGAATTTTTCGATTGTTACTATTTAAGGGTATTTCAACTTTTAGAATTCGAATTTCAGTTTTATTTTTTCGAATTTCACCGTTGTACGATATATCGACTCGTATTTTTCAGATTTTCAACTGATTTTTCAGTTTTTTAACATTCAATGGTATTTTAACGTATAAAATTTGAATTTCAGTTTCGTTTTTTCCTTTTAACTGTTTTACAATCCTAAAATCTTATTTTTAAAATTTTGCTATCACCTTTTTTATTGTTTTGTATTTTTTATCTTTTTATGATTTTTCCATGAAGATATTTGTTTACATATTTGCTATTTATGAATGACTAACGAATTTTGTAAATTTTCGCAGGATATTTCTCGCAAAAGAAGACGTGTTGAAAGCGAGTTGCGAATCCCCGATGAGTCCAGAAACTTCTAGACAGATCTGATATGTTGTGCACAGCACACAACATTATCTAGGATTACATCTACACTAACCCCGGAGCAGTTACGACTATTTGAGAGGACATGTTTCAGGCATCTTCTTCGTTTACCCGAGACCAAATTCTCTTGTATATTAGGTCATTCATTTCTACTACGACAGCTACATCGATTCTCTGCTAGAGACGAGTTTTGGTTTTAGATTAGAGGGGTTGATGTACGTTTTAGCCCGTTTGAGTTTGCTTTGGTGACAGATTTTTCGTTTAGCCGACGCATTGATATCTCTTCATATATTCCTCGCTCCTCCAGACATAGGATCAGAGATACGTACTTTCGAGGTTGTCCAAAGGTGTAGTATCATGACCTAGAGCGTGTTTTCTTATCGAGGCCATGGGGGGATGCCGATATTGACGCTGTCAAGATGGCCTTATTGTATGTTCTTCACATGGTTTTGTTGGGGAATGATCGACGAAAGAAGGTGTCTTCAAAGTATTTACGTTGGTTGATTATCTGGATGGGTTTAATTTCTACCCCTAAGGTGTCCCCGTGTGGCAGATGACATACTAGTCTATGTCACAGGCGAGTGACAGAGTGTGCTCTGGACGGATGCCTAAGATGCGTAGATACGGCCTCTACGGATTTCCTTTCGCATTTCAGGTTAGTTTTAATTTATTGATTATATATATTAATTGGAAAAAATATGAATTGATTTATTTAAATCGTAAATGATTATATTACAGTATTGGATATATGAGACTCTGGACACGTTATACGATTAGATTGCCCTTGTTGATCCCTATGCGTCCCCACAGATGTTTAGGTGGCGTACGCAAGACGTCCCTAATTGGACTCATATAGGTCGTATTTTCACTAGTGATCCAGTATGTACTCGTTAATTAATAAGTCGATTAATTCATTATATGTTGCAATTATTTTGACTTATATATCTTCATCATTAGGAGGATGTCACATTCTCTCTTCGTCCATCATCGATCGAGGAGGGTTTACCATGGTACGTTGAGATTCGTGAGTACACCGGTTTACCCGATGCTGATTCCTCTTCATCTTCTTCGATTCCTCTCGCGATCGGAGACGGGGCTTCTCCAGACTCAGGACCTTTAGATAAACCTGTCCAGACTTCTGAGACACATGAGGAGCCTATTCAGCCTCCTGTTATATAGCAGCCTCTATGTTTCCCTATAGTTCAGAGCCCACGGATGACAGACCATCCTGAAGTGGAGGACCGTACTACCCATCATGACACCGAGCAGTGTCCCCTATTCGTATCACCCAATATTTCTACATTAGATGTTATATTAACGCACTGGGCTGCTATGATTTTACGTGAGATATCAAGTTTTTGCGACGATATCTCTTCTTAGATGACTCGATTACAGGATCGTATGGCTCGTTTGGAGGACATCGTCACACGTACATATCCAGCCCCCGTCGCTCAAGTTGTAAAACCACTTCTAATTTATTATTTATAAAAAATGTCTATAGTGTTATTATTTTGACAACTATTATTACATTCGTACAGGAGAGGGACGATGATATCCGACCGACATCCCTCATTGATACCGCAATACCATCCCATCAGCCACACGAGGTCCGTATGACATTTCAAATTGTTATTTAATGTTAAATGTCGTTATTATATTATAGTATTGTTATATATGAAATGTCACTGATTAAGTTATTATTACTATTATCTTAGGGTAGTCGCCAGGAGGAGGCACCGGTTAGCCCTTCTATTGCATCACCTATCCGAGCTAAGGTATGTCACTTATCAATAGAACTTTATTTTTATGATTGTTCGGTTATCGATTAATATAGGGTATATATATTCGTATAGGGTCTTCCTTATGAAGGTCATCTGGTCGGATCTCTAGTTGCTTCAGATCCTCCACTTGAGGTATGATAATTATTATAGATATTATATTTTATATGAAATATCATTTATCATTTTGTCCTTTTCATGCATATAGGAAACCGGCATTGATATATTATCGATCGAGGGTTCTCCCCGAATACCTTCTTTGGAAGTTGAGGTTAACTTTTTTTAAAAAATGTCATTGATCGATTTGTCTTTTCAATTATATTGTTTATTTAATGATGTTTTGACTCTTTTTCAGGACGAGCGATTATGGTTACTTGTTGATATCCCGAGCTCAACCAAAAAGATAATGGATATTGATTCACAAGAGGAGGACATTTATGAGGCCATCCATATTGAGGTATATCAATTATACTTAGTATATAAATATTTGTATATATTAGTCACTGAGATGTTCAAAATTACAATTTTCCAGTCCGCCGAGGGAGCACGCGTGGTGGACTTGACCGTGATTCAGGATTCTCCAGCTAAACCTCCTCCTGCATACATGAAGAAGGTAAAATAAATCGATTAATGCTAATTGTTACGTAGGATGGAATGATGAATTAATTGTTTTTTGGGATCATGCAGCTGATTCGTACAGCACATGGTCGAATCGTCCGAAAGGGTCCGCTAGTTCGCACCCCCTATACAAATCCACTCAAAGGGAGGGCGAAACAGCAACTTAGGACCATTTCATCCTCTGCCTCAGAGCGTGAGGAATCTTTCCTCACGTGGTACACCAGAGCTGCGACTCCCGACACACATGATGTCTACTTCATCAGGTCGAAGTCAAATGACAGTTTTTGGCGGCTTGTGGTAGAGTTGCACTAGTGGCTGACCGGCGGGCGATGTAAGTTGTCTATACTATATAATTATGGAAAAAGTTTGATATATTTATTAATAACTAACACAAGTGAACTTGTTTATACCATTTTAGCATGTGGATTCTTTTTTGGCTTTATTACGTCAGCACCAAGACGACCACCGTGCTGAGATTTCACAGCGTTGGACGACTGCCACACATTCTTCGAAGCCCATATTGAGATGGCTTGGAAGAGTTGGTAGACTACATCGTTTGAAGAGTTTGAGTTTTCGAGACTCTTCACGAGGATGGTTAAGGCAGCGTACACCCCGGGATTGTTGTACAAACCATAGGGGATGGTCGATCAGGTATAGTATATATGTATTTTTATTACATTGAATTAGTTGAATTAGTCTATAATTAACTAAATTTTGTCACTATTTATAGTTTTACATCTCTATAAACTTCGACTGCGCACATTGGGTGGTCGGAGTTATAAATTTTCGTGAGTGGTCGATTACAGTATACGATTCAGATGTATCATATTCGGGGAATATGGGGTCTCTTGAGTAGTGTATGCGACCATATATGACATTCATACCCGCGTTATTAGAGGCGACGAGTTTTTGGACCGCTTCTGGACAGACTCCACGACGTGATTCCCTCGCTTTATATCGAGCGACAGATGTCCCTCAGTAGAGACTGGGCTCCGGTGACTGTGGTGTGTTTATGTTACGTTTTTTTGAGTGTTTGGCGTTGTCACGGAGCGTCGATTTTCCTCGAGAGTCGTCTACCTCTATGTGTCAACATTTAGCGTCGCAGTTGTATTTTCACTATATCGAGTAGCTCACAGATGTATATTTAGTTAGCTCATTGTTTATTTATCGTTCTTCATATGTTCGTATGTATATATTTATTGTATGTGCGTATGTATACGATGTACTTTATCTGTCATTATATATAGATATGTATTTGATTTCATTTTATATGTGATTTGAGTGATGTTACTACCAAGCATGAATTAATATATCCTAAAACGATGAAATTCAAATAAACAAAAATAAAATTTGAATTCTATATGTTGAAATACGCTAGAATGTTAAAAATGAAAAAATCAATCAAAAATCTGAAAATACGAATCGTTTTTGGAGAATACACGTATTTTTTTTATTTCAAAAATTTGAAAATCAATTGATATATCATAACGGAACTGAAATTTAAATTCTAAAAGTTGAAATACCCTAGAATGGTAATAATCAAAAAATTCTTCAAAAATCTGAAAAATACGAGTCGATATATCGTAAAACAATGAAATTCGAAAAAATGAAACTAAAATTTGAATTCTAAAAGTTGAAATACCCTAGAATGGGAACAATCGAAAAATTCTTCGAAAATCTGAAAAATATGAGTCGATATATCGTAAAACGTTGTAATTCGAAAAAACCTAAAATTTCATTTATAATGCTCCTATAATATTTAATGTCAAAATGCCCCCTAAATTTTAATAACATTTCATTTGATCTCTCAATTATCTATTTCTAAAATTTCATTGAGAAATTTATAATACTCTTATAATATTTAATATCAAAATACCCCCCTAATTTTAATAAAATTTTAATTAACCCCTTATAGTGAGTGAGGAGGTTTATATAAATGAGGGAAAAGGTAATTTTGGCATTTTAGAAAAACTCATAGGCATTTTTTGTTTAGGAATAGTAAATTTAGGCATTTTTGCTTGAAAATAGTAACTTTAGGCTTTTTTGCTTAGTGAGAGGGTATTTTGGCCATTTTTTATAATTTCCCTTATTATTATTTTGACGTTATAAGCATGTCGACCTAAAAGCCTAATATATTTCTATCAAAAGATCCGCTGGAATTATAGAAGAATTTAAACGAAAGATTTGACCCCAAAATCACAACATCTGCGACATTATAAAACTAATTCTACTTGATTGACGCTATTTTGGGAAACAATCACTGAAGAAAATATGCTATGATGGACATTTTTCCACTTTTCTTCTCTTTAACATGCTTTTGCAGCAACAATATCAACAATGTAATTTCAAGAAATATTTTTAATTAATTTTATGTCCACTTATTCTTGAGCAAAACAATAAGCTTTTGCCAAGGAACCATTAATAAACTCGCCCTATCAAGGTTACTCCATTCTTTAAAATGAATGTAACTACTAATAGTAGTAATTGTATGCATGATGAGATTGTAGATTAAGTAATATTTTGCCTAGAAGTGCTTATTCCAAAAAGTTTAAATCAAGCTGCAAAAGTTGGATGAGCCTAAGTGATTACATCTCAAATTATTTCTCTTCTTTCAGGAATTATTGTGCTTGAACTTATATTGTTTCAAGTCTAAGCGATCAAAATGTTGAGTTATTGAAAGCATCCATTTCCAGTCCCAAATCATATCTCTAGAATGAAGGGAACTGTACCAGCAATGCTCTAGACATTCAATAAGATTTTTACCTGATGTAACGGTCCACAAATATACCTGATACACCTGGCTGGTATTCGATGCATTCATATTGCATTCAACTTCAGCATCATATCCAACTTCACTTCTAATACTCTGTGATACTGAAAAAGCCATTTGCTTTAAATCCTGCAACATGCACAACATATTTTCCTACTTCTCTTAACACAGCACAATCAATGAATGTTAGAGGTATTAACTAAAAAGACAATGGGTTACCTGGCTTCTTAAGAATTAGCAGAGATCTATTTTGTCTTTGAGATTGATACCTGATTAAATGTAGTCATGCTGGTCAAGGACACTCTGTGAGCATGTTCTGCATTTGTCCCATCCATGTGCCCAAAACTTTGAGCCATTCCCTATTGGGCATGCAAGAGTTGGCCAACTAATTTGCATTGTGCTTGTTAGGTCTGAAATATGTTACATATCAGCTAATAAACTTAAGGAAGTACCATTCAAGCCCTAACTTTGATTTACAGTCCTATACAAATTATCAGAACTTATTTATGGATTTGTAGTATTAATCTAAACATTCAAGTACCTGAGGTTCGTGTAAGGATTGTTAGGATCGCAACACGATGGCCATGAATTATTGTTGTAACTTGTCCACAACCCATAAAAAGTGAGACCTGTTACAAGCTTTCCTGTTGTTGGATAAAAACTTCTTGAGGTATCACAATATGATCCTGGCCACTGAATCAGGAGGATAAATAAATCAGGATTATTTCACACACACACACACACACATTTACATACTAAGTTCATATCCTGTTGGACAAAGTAGAAGGAATCAATACCTTGTGAAACACAAAGAAATCCTAGACACTGTATTTTGAAGAACTTGACCAAGATTGAAAATTTGGATTAGGATACTATCTCTCCTCCTGATATGTATGCGCTTTCTTTTGAGGAAAAGGTGATAATGCAATGTTTTATATGGCTGCAATTATAGGCAGAAGTTAAAATGTGAACAGACATTACGAAGCAATATATTATTTTTCCATTTATGACACATGTTGACAAGGTTTCTATTTCAGCTTTTTTATATATATACGTGTGTGTGTGTGTGTGTAATTGTTTCAATGTATCTTATTATAATATTTATCATCAATTTAAACAGGAGTTGAGAAATCAAGATGAGATTAGCTTAAAGAACACTGAATTGAAGTGTGGAACAAATCATGATTGGGATTTGATAGCTAGGGCCATGTGCTTTGACTTCATCTTTGGCTAATATTTTAAGTCAGATCAGATCAAATCAAGATAGTATAAAGAAGCTGCTCATAAACAATAATGAAGTGGTTTTGGTTGATACATGTGGTTTCCATATCAGTAATCAGAAAGATATCCAAGAGAAGCAAATGTAGATCAATTTCATCATGTGATCAGTTAAAGCCAACTTTATCATTAATATTAAGATAAGGGATGGATTAATTTACAGTTCTGGCAAGCATTCAGATTTATCAGGTTCAATATAAAGTGTGATGTGTTACTCTTACCTATGAGGACGCAATTATATCATGGAAACGAAAATAGCTCAGTTTGAGAAACCTAATCTTCTTACCTTGATACAAATTTACCGACCAATGTCTGTCTACCATTGCAAACTCCCTTTCAAGAAGTGGCCATATTGAGGCATCTTGGTCATATACACATTAAATGATTTGGTACCTGTAAACTGTGAGTACAAAATACCGGTTAGTTCAAATAAAAGCTCTATTGTAGCTATAAACCATGTTTGAGTTCAACCATATTCAAAAAACTTGGGAGAAGAGGTATTGTTCAACTATGGGGAGTCATAGGTTGGTTAAGAAATGCAAAAAGAAAAACTTGAAGCATATTTTTAACGGTCCAGGAAGAACAATATTAAAATGTAATAACTACAGTAAGAAACCTGTCCATTTCAAGAACCCATTGTTTGTTTGAATAAGAAGAAATCCTTTACAAGATTGCAGCAAAGTTAAAAGTCACAAGACATTTTGTTCAAATTGCAAACCATCTATACATTGCAAATCTATCTTTCATAGTTTAAACTAACAACAAAATGACCTTGTCCAATAAAGTCCTCATAGATGGACAGCAACACTTACATCAACAGAATTTTCGATTGGCAAAAGGAAAATTTTGTCCAGTAAGTTTACATTTATGTGAAAACTAACAAAGAATAAGGATCTGACAATAAATTTACATTTGCTTTTACATAGAATATGATTCAACTGTCAAGATACAAGGAAAAATAAGCATTTCCTAACGTCATGAAAGTATTTCAGCCTTTAAAGCCAATTATCTATACTTACTCTATTCCAGTAAATTGCATAAAATATTAAGCGGGGTTGTCTAAGATTAGTATCAAGATGTGACCTACTCCATCTCTGCTCTCTTGCATCTTGATGCAATGAAATCTTGGAAACAACCTGTCAAATAATTCTTGGGGGGAGATAGTCACAAAACACAAGGCATATATGGACCTCTCTGTTATGATTCTGATGATTTATGATAAATCAATTTTACTACCAAAAGTCCCCACAAGAGCACTCTCCACCTTTGAAATGATGGAATCGTTGGACATCTCTTAGGATTATCTGCCTATCAAAAATTAACGATATAAGTTTAGCAGCAGAATGGCAATCTCCACACACCCTTAGGTTCTTCACAACACGAATTGTTGTTCCAGGCGGGGTGTTTAGGAGCCCAAAAGCAATAGCCAGCTTTTCACTATGATATCTAAGTGTAATTTCTTTCTCTTCATCTTCCATATCCCCATGATAGACTAGAGAAGTATCTGGTACATATCCAACCATCTTTAATTCTTTAACTAACTCATCAAGTGCTCTGTGCAGGTCTGTGGAAACAGAATGCACCCCATCCCCAGAGAAAAACTCATGAACTACATTGTTTATCTCTATGGAACTACAGCCAGGAACCTTCACAACACCTCTATCTCTCATCAGCTTCCTGAAAAAATCCACATCTTCCCATCTCCCAGCTCTTGCACACAAGTTTGATAAGATTACATAATCTCCACCATGAGAGTCATCTAGTTCAAAGATTCTTTCTATAACCTGCTTTGCCAGTTCTAGATTCCCATGGCTACTACAAGCTGATAACAAGGTTCGCCACAGTATTGGAGTGGGCCTGATAGGTAATTCATAAATTAACCTATAAGCCTGATCCAAACATCCCGCTCGACCAAGTAAATCCACCATACATCCATAATGCTTGATACCGGGAATAATCCCATACTTGTCGCTCATACTATAAAAATACCTGCAACCTTCTTCCACTAATCCAGTGTGACTACAAGCATACAAAAGGCCCAAAAATGTAATCTCATCAGGACTCAATTGTGCCTTTTTCATTTCCTCAAACATTGATATGACTCTATAACCCTGCCCATGAATTGCATATGCCACAATCATTGCAGACCAAGCTTGTGTATCTCTCACACTCATGTTATTAAAAATAGAAACAGCATCATCCAAGCTTCCACACTTCGCATACATATCTATAAGAGCAGTATTCACTTTAACATACTTATGAAACCCATATTTCTTAATATATTCATGTATCCACTTCCCTAAATCCAATGCTCCAAGCAAAGCACAAGATGATAATGCACTAAGCATAGTGACATCTGTAGGCTTAATATTTCTTTCTTGCAATTCGCGAAATAACGACAATGCCTCATTTGGCCTACTAGTTCGAGCATAACCCGTTATTATTGCATTATATGACACAACACACGGTTCTGATATCTTATCAAAAACCCGCCTAGCAGCATCCACGTCATTACACTCCGCATACATGTTGATAAGTGTAGGACACACATACACGTTGTTACTCAGCCCAAATTTGATAGCAAAACAGTGCAATTGTTTACCTTCTTGCAATGCTGTATCACCCATGCTCGCACATGCTTTAAGCAAAGATGGAAATGTATAATCATCAGGAAAAAGGCCAGAATTCAAAACTTGAACAAAGAGGCAAATTGCTCGAGATGGAGTTTCGGAGCGCGAATAACCACGAGCCATGGTGTTAAATAGAACAATGTCTGGTTCTGAAATTCCGTCAAAGAGATGTTGGGCATGATCCATCAATGAGGTAGTGGGACTCTGAGTACAGAAATTTAAGAGTTTTGTTAGGACACCGAGGTCATTCTGAAGGTGGGTCTTGATGGTAAAGGCTTGAATTTGCTTGAGCTCTCTAAGAGAGGTGCATTTATGTAGCAGAGAAAGCGGGTTTGCAGTGTCAATTCTTTGGGAATATGAATTTGTGTTTGCATCAAGTTTTGGGGCTGAAAATTGGGTAATTGGTAGAGATGGAATAGTAGCCATTGCAGCTATTGAATAGATTGGTTTGTTTGTGGAGGAAATGAAAGATGGCTAAAGTCAGGTATTAGCAGGCTGACCACTTGTTAAATTATATTTGACAGCGTAAAAGTGGTTTCGGATAAGAAACAAAAACACTCAAGAAAGCCCCAGTGAATGCCGGAGAATGCACACTAAACGCTACGATTACTTTGCTAATAACCAATACCATTCTGATTTGGATGCTAAGGGCTCTGCTTCTGTTGCATAATTAATTGGACACCGTACGAAAATGCATTAGCTCATTTTAAATTAAAAAAAGCTTCCTCTTACATAGGCGTCTTTTCTTTCTCTCCGTTTCTCTATCCCTCAATTAAGGGTTTTTAGGTCATTTACTTTCGTTCAAATCTGAATCATAGCCTTCATCCGGTCAACCATGACGAACTTCAAAGTATATAATAAATTTATCGGTAGGAAGAGCTGAACACGAAGAAGGAAACTTTGGTAGAAAAATCCACTGTTGTCAACTCGACATCGTGTATAGTATGGGAGAACAGCCAAATGTCATCACAATGAAGATGGTGGTGTTTATCATCGGCTACTCGGCTGCCTGAGTGCATTTAGTTTAGGGTGACATAGTAAAAATATTGAAAAAGATGAATGGCCTTTTTAGTTAGGTTTGTAACCTCTGTTTTCCCAATCTATATTTTCTTCTAAACTGGAGGAAGCTTGAACTGCCCGAAACCGTGAAACGATGACGAACCTCTGATCCAGCCATGGTTCACTCACATGGTAACCATTTAATTGGTTGGTTCATGATCCAGTCAGTTTAGTCCGATTTTGAAAACCATGGTTAGGAGGATTAAGGAAATTCTTATCTTGAAATGTAACAATTTTGTCAATGTAAGATGTGTTTGGTTCGCATTACCAAGTATGAAAAATTACTAGAAAAATAAATCATTTTGAAGATTAATGGATATAAATTATTACTATATTTGATAAAAATTGGTAGGTATAAAAAATTATTGTGTTTGGTTGAAAGTAATAAAATAATATTATAATATTATTTTACTTAAATGTCTTTAGGTATAATTATTTTAAAATATATTCATATTACTTGTTATATTAATTAAAATTGAGAATATTTTAGTTTTAAAAAATTAATAAGTAATAATAAAATTAAGATTAACTTAGTAATTTTTAATAGATAAAGTGAATATAGTAATCAAATTAACATCTACATTACCTTTCACATCATTATTGGTAATAGAAGATTATGATCTAGGTAGACAACATTAGTGTGAATCTTAAGGTTTATTAGAAATTTTATGGAGGTCTAATAACCTACAATATAGTGTAGTTTTACCCATTAAAAACTGTCATTCAAAAAGATTTAGAAATAGAATACATGCCACTTCAATGCAGATAATTTTAATAGCTCTACGGATTCATATTGTATAACATTTTAAGTATTCTTATAACTTTAAAAAATTTTAATTTAGTATTTTATAACTTATACATAGATTCTACAGATTATGATTGAATGATTTTGTTTGTGTTCATTTAAATAAAATCTTTCATGTGATATCAGAGTTATAAGTATTAGGTTACAAATATCTAGAATTTTGAAACTAAAATCAAGATTATTGAATCTAAAATTAGTGTTTGATAATTTTGAACAAAGGATTGAAATTTCAAAATGAGAGTTTTAGGGTTCAATACAATTTTGAAATTAAGATTTCAAATTGATCACTTGATCAAGTGTTTTGATAGACAAATTTCAATGTGGAATGTTCAATTTCGGCAATAAGGTTTATTTTCCAATCGAAATTAGAAAAGATAAGCTAACATGTGCGAGTAATTTCTTGCTACAATTTCTAGCAAAATCAAAGGCATATAAGCCATTGCCGAAGTGAGTCATGCCCTCACACCTTTCCTCCTTCAATCAAAAATATCAATCGATATTGGGATTAAAAGGAAAAGCATTGTCGATGTTGGTGGCTTCTCTTTCCTCAACACTGTATTCCATATGTCGTGTGTGAAGGAGGATGCCAAACAGTAAAGGCACGTAGATGACAATTTGTTGTGCTTTGAAGTGCATGCGATGGTTCTAAAGCATGTGAAGGTACGTGTTTGAATTCTAATGGCACCTACAGGCACGTGTGTAGCACATGGTGAAACGTGGAGACGTGTTTGATAATCTTAGTGATGTGTGCAAAACATGAAATTGCTATTTGATATGTAAGTACGTGTTAACAATCCATAGAGATGCATGTAGGCTTATGGTGGGCACGAACAATAAGTAGATATAAGATTTGCAAGGTACTAATAATCAACAATGTAGCGAAATTTAAAATTTTAAAAATCAAACAATCTTGAAAACTTCAACCATGATACTCATTTTAAACATAAAATTCATCAATATGCGAACACTTATAGGTATTTTAGATTTATACCTGTGTTGATGGTTCCTTCAAAACTTCACGTAACTTGAGATAGTACACTATCCAATCTTCACAAGGTGACGCCTTGGTATTCACATAGAACACGAACATGAAAAAAGAAATATAGGTGAAAAGTTTGCTAGCACTCTTGATTGAACTCACGATGTTCACAAGAAGGAAAGAAACAAAAAGAGTGGCGACTAGGCTTTCACTCTTATATGTGTTTTGTGTTTTTCATGAAAGAGCATGTCTTATATATATATACGTGTGTGTGTGTAGGTGTCCAAGCATGATTGCAATTTCAACCAAGCACGACACTCATCAACACACATACACGACTGGTATGTAAAATGCATAGTCAACATTCCACCAAGCCATTTGCACGAACAACATCACATATGTGTCAACGAACATAGCCAAAAAGCTTACAAGACCAGCACCACATGTGTGTGCTGGCTGACATGCCTTTTTATTCATGGTATCAATCGACATCATTCATTTACATGGCCAAAACCTCTCCTACCACGTGCACGGTTGGCACACTAAGTGTATAGATGTGCACTTGGTCAAAATATGGTCAAATCGAGTCCTCTCAACCTCATTGGTCAAAGCTAGTCCATTCGTGGTCTCTTTTTCAACCCTAAACACTAGGATTGTTAACAAATAATTCATACCTTTAAGTTTAATTCAACTTCTTTATATATGTGACCCATAAACTCTCTATAAAGTTGGTAGTGTCTAGATTCAAATTGAATCTAGACATGGACCAAGATTTACCTCTAGCAAAGCATCATAACCACCCACACGATAAAATGTCAATAAACATCTCTTAAGTTTTTATAACATCACTATTACGTGCAATTTAATCCTTTTATTAATTGATATTTCTCGAGATTGAGACATAAAAATGTGTCAATAGTTCTTTGATATAAACTGATACACATCAATGACTAACATGAATTAGGTTACAATTTTATCCCACTGTGGCCACAAATTCAAGTAGTCATAAATGTTATTCAACATTCTCATGTGAAATATTTTCTCCTATGTTTAAGAATGATGAATCTTTTATTAATTAACCATAACTTTCATGTATATCACGATATGGTCAATTGTTACCTTTATATTTCCCTAATTACAATAACACATTGGATAACATCAAACCATGTCAATCTTTACACCAAACAATTTAGCAACCTCAGGTTAAATGATCATATGCACCTGTGGTGTTTAGAGGATTTATTCTATTGACATGGAACGACCTTACATATGGATATCTTCTGGTCAAGTCAATCCAATGAACACGTCTATAACATGCACCCATCTGTTGCATCAAATAATCTATAACAACTTCGATACGTGAGAACTATCGTCACATTTGGTGGGGTCATTTAACACTATAATAATCTCATCATCATTACACGTGCCCTAATTCATTGCAATGTCAAGATTACAACCATTTGTAAAATGGCCACTTATGGTGGACATAAGATTTCTACGATTAGTCGTCTGATCCCCTTATCATAATTCTACCACTCTATAGATATGTTATTCATACCATTATATAAATGAATAACATATGAATTGAATAACAATAAATTCTTTTATTAATGATTAATATAAAACTAACTCCAAAAATGTCAAATACGATTGACTTTAGGGCATTTACCCAAATAATCTTTCATTTGCACTATAACCAATTGATCATATATCTAATGCCAAATTTGGCTACATGTCTATCATGTTTTTGCTACGACAAAGGTTTTGTGAGTGAGTTAGCCAAATTATCACATGTATCTATCTTTACTATCCGTATGTTACCTCGTTGAATAATCTCTCAAAGCAAGTGATATTGTCTGAGTATGTGCTCAGACCTCTGATAAGATTATGACTCTTTTGTCTAAGCAATCATTCTATTATTGTCGCAATAGAACTTAATAAGCTCAGTGATGCTCAAAACTACTTTAAGTTCAGTCACAAACTTTCTGATCTATACAACTTCTTTTGTCGTTTATGAGAGGGTAATGTACTCAAACTTTATTATATAATTAGCCACTATACTTTACTTGGACTTTTCTATCAAACAATATTACCATTCAAATAAAACACAAACCCTAATTAGGATTTGTAACCGTCTCGATTAGTTTAAAAATTGACGTCATGGAGCCTCTAATAGTGAGTTCAGATTCCCCTATATAAACCAAGAACATATTCTTAGTTTGTCTTAGGTACTTCAAGATGTTCTTGACAGTTATCTAGTGTTTTCGCTTAGATTAGATTGATATCTACTACAAATTCTCAAGATATATGAGACATCAATCCTTGTACATAGCATAACATATATGATTGATCCTATAACCGAGATATATGAGATCCTACTCATTTTATCTCTCTAAAATTTTATACTTGGGTATATATCTTTTGAAAGATATATACCATGGCACATGGGTAAAAATCCTTTCTTGGATTTTTTTCATATAGAATCTAGTCAATACTTTGTCTATGTACGTGTTTTGACTTAGGCCTAACAGTCTACCCTCTCTATCTTAGTAAATTTTAATCCCAAGAATATAGGTTACCTTTCCTAAGTGTTTCACGGAGAAACACTTGGATAACCAAGCCTTTATTGATTGCAAATTCGGTATGTCATTTCCAATAATTAAAATGTTATTGACATATAATACTAGAAATGTAATCACGCCCCTACTGACCTTTTTATACACATATGATTCATCCTTGTTTTTTTATAATCTAAACTCTCAAACAATTTTATCAAAACTAATATTTCAGCTCGTCAAAGCTTGCTTAAGTCCATAAATGGACTTTTACAGCTTGCATACTTCATCTACCTATCCCGTAAGAATGAAACCATCAAGTTACACTATATAGGTGTCTTTTATAAGTTATCATTCAGGAAGACAGTCTTGACATCCATCTAAAATATTTTATAGTTATAGTATGCAGCTATAGTAAGCATAATCCTAATAGACTTAAGCATGGTAACTAACGAAAAGATTTTAATATAATCAATGTTATAATTTTGAGTAAAACTTTTGGCAACCAATAGTGTCTTATAAGTATGCACATTACCTTCCATGTCAGTTTTCTTTTTTAATACCCATTTGCATCCTACAGATTGTACCCCTTTAGGTGTATTCACTAAAGTCTATACTTGGTTCTAGTATATGAAGTCTATTTCAAATTTCATGACATCCAATTATTTATCAAAATCTGCACTTGAAACAACCTTGTCGTAGATCTTAGGCTCATTATCATAGATAATTAGTACATCTTGTGCAATCAAACAATATACTTGACATTTCATATCATTCCGCTTTTGCATGAGTATCATATAACTCTCGAAGGTGTGCAAGTATGGATTGCACGTCCATTTCCTCGTGTTGTTTTTGAAGCTTAGGTGACATAAAAGTCAACATGAGGTACTGAACTTCCACAGAGCCATCAAGATACTTGTTAAAAATATCTTTTTGCTCCTAAGTGGCATCGAGACAAGGCATAAGGGGCAACAACCTCTCAAGGATATATAACCTCTTTTCCTGACGTAAAATAATCTAAAATTTTCTGTATCAATTAGTGAAGTTGCTTCTAGTGAGCTTATTTTCTTTTTTTAAAATTGATCGATACATTAGATTTGACATAGTAATTTTGTGATCTATAATTTACAGATAAAATAATTAGTAATGTTATTTAATTATTAATATTCATTTTAATTATGAATTTAATTAATTAAAATACTCCCACTATTTTCCTCAAGCCAATAACTTTCACTATTATACTCGAAAAGTTCTAGTGCACTCCTTAATGGACTAAAATCTTATCACATTAACTTTCTCCCTTCGCTTTGGCAAACAAGTTTGAATTAATCAAATAGGTAAATTTCAAATTAATCACCAAAAGTCCATGATCTCAAACTAGGTGTTAACCCAACAAATCTTATGACCTAAAATGTGACTCTTGGTATCAGTAAGGTGTATACAATATATCTCCTTGCATCAACAAATGCATTCTCTACTCATGCCTTGAACATATTTCACCTTTGCTTTGATAAATTAGCAAAGTACATTAGTTAAATCAGACCCAATATAATCAACTCCTAAGTTTTCACTTGGTAGAAGTGTACCTTTCATTTTGATGAACAAGGTTCTAACAAATAGGGGCTTAATTAAAGTGTTATATTGGAAGACACAAATTAAATATTAGACTTAATATTTAAATTGACAGTTTTATCAATTAGTCTCATCAAATCTTAGCCATATATTAGATGATATTTGCAAAATAAAACCTACACGTATATTCTACAACGTAAAAATAAAATGTGTCAATACACAATCATAACTAAGAGCCAATAAGAGTTTGACTGGTCAATCTAAGTGAATCTTTATCTTCAGGCTTCGTACTTGTCCTTTTCGTATCTAGACTTCAATTATTATATGACTTTGTTTCTTAGTTACATAATTCTAAGAAAATAAAACAACCTAATTTAAAAGAAGAAAGAGAATAAAGATAAGGCGCACAAGCCCTATTTAAGAATTATAATCCAAAAATGAAATGAAAAAAACATTTACAAGGTCAACTGGTTGTGTACTAGCACCACGCATATATAAATCCATACAAATAAATATCAGTTAAAAATTAAATTTTAATTATTATTAATATCCCAAGTTTCAAGTTACATTTTTATCTCTAAAGTTTTATAAAATTGTAATTCAATCCCAAAGCTCAAGAAAATTTTAATTCAGTTCCAATTTAGTAACATAAGACTGAACTGATATTTTCAACTTTGTTGAGTATGCAAGTAAAATGTCTAACCGTGCTTTTGAAATTCATCAAAATTTCATAATGACATATAGTTGGAGCATGATTAGAAGCATCAAGCACAACTTGGAAAATTACACATGGCACGATTAGAAGAACCAAGGTGCACGACCAGGACAAAAAGTGTCTAATTGTGTAGATCAATGGAAATTCCATTGTGTCGAAATGAGGTGCTGGGACGCACCATGCCGAGCATCCACCATGTACGGCTTTGTGCCAAGCATGCATGGTGAATTCCATATGCAAAATTTTCCAGGTTTCTTCCCACGAAGGAGAGCCAAAAAGTTTTTAGTTTTCGGAAAGTCATATTGTCGGGGTGAGGGAATATGGCACATAAACTATACTTACACCGACAACAACCTTTAGATCATGCAATCAACAAGACTCAAAGGCAATTTCATGCAACAACACAAAACTTATGACATTCAACCAACATTAACCAGCATATATAAACAAAACTCAAACAAAAATTTAGGAATCATCACTTAATAAGTTAACACAATTTGTGTTGTACATGATACTTAACAAATTGTGCAACAACATGATGGCAAATCATCTTTACCTATTTTATTCAGTTTTGATTAATCCCAATTATATTCAATCAACGCATAAAATTAACCAATACTAACTACAAGTATAATTCTCATGAAAATTATATTAAACAGTGGCTTAGATACCACTGTAGGGTTTTCAGGGCATCAATAACCAACAACGCAATGAAATTTAAAATTTTAAAAATCAAACAATCTTAAAAACCCTAGCTAGGATATCCATTTTAAACATAAAATTCATGAACATGCAAAACACATAGGGTGTTTTAGATTTATATATGTATTGATGGCTCCTTCATAACTTCACGTGGCTTGAGATAGTACGTTATCCAATCCTCATAAGGCAACGCCTTGGTATCCATACAGAGCATGAACATAGAAGAGGAAATTCAGGGGAAAAAAACTGCTAGGGCTCCTGACTGGACTCACAATGTTCATGGGAAGGAGAGAAACATAAAGAGTGGCAGCTAGGTTTTCACTCTGATATGTGTTCTATGTTTTTCGCGAAAAAGCATCTCTTATACATATGTGCAGGTATCTGAGCATGACTAGAATTTCAACCAAACACGACACTCATCAACACACATGCACAACTGACATGTAAAATGCACAATCAGCATTTCACCAAGCCATTTGCATGACTGACATCACATGTGTGCGTCGGCTGACATAGCCAAAAAGCTTGTAGGATAGACACCACATGTGTGTGTCCCCAAAAGCTTAAGATGTATTTTTAAGGTTGTTTTGATTTCACCTCAAAATGTTACTTTTTGAGACAAAATTTTAATTTCATTCCAAAATGATTATTCTAAGGGATGAAATTAAATTATCCCAAAAAACGTAGGATTTATTTTTAGATATAATTTTATAGTTTCATCCTAAAATGATAATTTTAGGAAATAAAATTTTAATTTCGTCCACCAAAGCTTACAACTCAATTTTAAGGATAAAATATTTAGTGATTATTTCAATTTCATTCAAAAGTGATAATTTTAGGAAATGAAATTTAAATTTCTTCAACTAAAATTTAGTACTCATTGTTAGGGAGATTTTAGTTTCATATTTCCTAAGCCAGTGGTGAGTGACTCAGTCAGTGAAAAAAGGAGTGGTGACTTCACTCAAAAAAAAAAAAAAAATTACACTTTCTTCAGCAGTTTTACATAACACCTCTTTCCCCTCCCCGTCACAAGAAAACTGCGGGATCACTTCCTCAACCTATGACTCTGATCCCAAAAAGGCCATTCCATTCATTTTTTCATCCGATTCCCTTTATCTGACCTCACTCTCTTCTGCATCATCAAATTAGTTAGACTTCTATTCTTTCTTTAAAATTAAATAGTATCTCCTTGTACTTCTCCTTCTCTTCGTTTCTTTATACAATTCGAAACCAAAAACTCTGTTTTTGTTTTTAATTTACTTGTGATTACTAGTGGTTGTGATCAATCAGTTCGCTAAGGACTCCATTGAGGAATGCATTTTAGAGTTCATCAGTTTCATCACTGGTGAGTCTGTTTTTGTTTTTAATTTACTTGAGAATGACTCTTACAGTTTAGAGAATCTGGATATGAGAATTGTCCGTCTTTAAAATGGATAAAGATCATGAGCATGTTGTTGATTGTACTACTCCTAATTTTGTTATGTATGCTTTGTTTAGTTTGCTCCCTTATGTCAATTTATGTTTGACTTGATTTTTGCATAAGATTGATACAATTAAATTTAACTACAGAAAGCATCCTCTATGTGACATTTGCTTTTGATGTTTACTTTGCCTTTTACAAGATATTATAAATCATGGACCATACTACAAGTTGCACTGCTCGCTGGTTGCGAATTGGTATGCTTTTCTATTTGGATGGATTTTTAAACTTTAATTTTTGACGGCATCAATTGTAGAGTGACAGATCATAACAAACACACTTTGAAATTTCCATGAAGAATGCGTATTTATGCTAGAAACATTCCATTGATCATTCTTGTTCAAAATTGGATGATATTATTTTGCATTAGTAACAACAAATTTATCTATCATTTTGATGTTGAAGACTGAAACTTTAGTTGAAAAGAACTTATTAATGATGATTCTGATGTGAGGAGGAATTTAGAAGGTTCTATAGAAGAAACTAGTTTGGTTTGGAAGTCCAGGTTTGTTTGTTGAAAGGAAACCTAGCCATTTTGTTCATGTAATTTTTGGTGCTCAAGTTTCTCAAATTCCTTCAATATTTTGCAGGACGATTTGTCTCTGGTTGATACACTCTTGTTGTCTCAGAGGCACTCCTAGAGATCTTGGTTTGGCAATGTAGTAATTGGTGTCTACTATCATTGTATTTTAATATCTTACACACATATTCTCTAGTAACTTGTACAGTGACTCTGGATGTGTCAATAAGTTTCCCCTTCTTTAGGGCCTAAAGATGTTAGCTCCTTGTGTGATGGCTAAATCATAGTGATATATGCTTACTAAATAAGTACATAATATAATGGGAACACACTTTAAACCTTCCTGTTTATGTTTTTTATTGTAGATTGGCATTAATGTAGAAGAGAAGAAAAGCAATATTATAGCTTTTACAAAACATTTATAGATCGATTTCGATTGAATGTAGATTGGTAATGTACTTATTTTCATATTTAAATAGTGACGAAAGTGATATATTTTGACATCTAATTAACAAAGAAAGCACTTTTTTTTTTTATCACTAGTGGGTGACACATTCTATTTTTCTCTTTTATGAGTTAGTTATAATTAGATGTTTTAATGATTACATTTAAAGATTTACAATATTTTTCTAGTATTTAGTTATTAGTTGATTTGTAACCATTTGATATGATTAATACTTTAATTAGTTGAAAAGTTGTTTTAAAATAATTGTTGGATTTTGAGGATTAATATAACTATTAATTTTAATTTATGACCAAAATTCTAGTCCCAAATTCACCAAAGAAAAAAGAAAAAAAATTTTGTAGTAAATTCTTTACACGATTAAGAACGAAAATTTTTATCTCCGATTCATTATACAATTGAAGATGAAAAGTTTTGTCTTTAATTCATTACACATTTAAGGACGAAAAAAATTGTCTTTAATTCAATGTACAATCAAGAAAAAAATTGTGTCCATAATTCATTACATAACAAGGACGAAAAAAATTTGTCCTCAATTCATTATATAATCAATGATGATAAAATTTGTCTCTAATGTACTGTACAATCAAGAAAGAAAAGTTTTGTCCCCCATTCACGACACAATCGAGGATGAAAAATTTTGTCCCTAAATATAGTCTTTTTGGGACAAAATAGAATTATTTGGGATGAAATCTAATTCAATTATAGACAAAAAAAAATTTCACAAAATGTGTATCCTTTTTGACGAAAAGTCAATTCGTACACAATGATTAGTTATTAAAGACAATTTCTTTTTTCATAGGCATTACCCTTTACTAATGCACATTTTTTTTTACGACTTGATCTTTCATTAAGGTTGATTTTTTGGGATAAATTTTTGACTTTCTGGGATAAAAATTTTTGTCACCTCTTATAAAATTTGTTATAGTAGGTGTAGTTTATAAGGTTTTAAAGCTACTTTGATAATTGTCTAATAATATGGATTTGCTGCAATATTTGGCAATATTAGTTAGTTTCAATAGAAATTTTTGTAAGTTGTCAAAATGTTTAATCGCTAAAATAATACATTTATTGAAGCTTGTAAAATTTTTATATTTGATAAAAGAAACATTCTTCAATTTGATGCGTATAATTTTCTACCCAAAGATGGTTATTATGTGTGCTAAATTTGATGTTACATATGGTGATCAAGGAATTACATTGGTCTTGAAAATTTCGATTCACCTAAAAGTGATTGTGATTTTTCAATTAACATATGTTTTTCCTATTGGTGTAAAAAAGAGCGGTAACCTAAGGGGTTTATCTACCTAAAAATGATATATTTTCTAAAAGTTATATGTTTTTCTTATCCGTAACCTTATGCTTGATGGTGCTAGTTTTATATCATATTATCTACCCAAATGTGAGTTTATGATGATGCATTTAGAACCCTCATGGATAATAACTTATAAAGTTTTGAAGCTATTTATTATCTATGATATTGCTTTGTTGTCTTCTATATTTAATATACTTCATTATTGTAAATAATAATAATAATAATAATAATAATAATGACACAATAGAGACCCTCATTGGCTTTAACTTTAATAGTTGAAGGCAAGATACAGAGTTTGCATTATTAATTAAGAATACAGATTTTGCTCAATGAGTTGATGAACCACCTAAGCCTAAATATGGAAAACTTAATTAAATAAAATAATTTCTACATTGACTGGGAGAGGTCCATTAGGCTAAGTTTGCTTGTCATAAAGAAATTGGTTGCCAATGACATTAATAGAGGTTTACCTTAATTATAAGCATTAAAAAGTTTTTCACCAATGTTTGTCAAAAGTATAAGACACATGACAATATTAGAGTTGGTCTTTTGGTAACTAATTTGAGTGGGACAAGGTATGGTAGTCTTAAAAATATTAAAGAATAATGAATATTTGGTTAGAGTTAAAAACATCAAAAGATCCCAATTGACTATAGGATTTTAAAATTGTTAGATATTTTCTAATATGGACTAACATTAATTATGATTTTAGTTTAATAAAATCGAGTAATTGAACAGTCCAATGTTGGTTTACATATGTGTTTAAGTGATCAATAAGGATAAATCCAATATATTTGAAAGTTATGATTTTGATGGACAACATACGTATAAGTCTTAAGGTTTATTAAACTTTGATAGGGGATCAATTAACCTACTATAAATTGGCTAGGTCTCTACTCTAAAACCTAATACTATACGATTGTAGTATAGTTTACTTATACAAAGTTGTCATTTAGGGAGATTTCTATAATAGAAGACCAAGTTACACTAAGAGGTTATCTCGACAGGTACTTTTAAGTGATTTTCAAAGGTTTTTTGGATTCAAATTGCATAGTAATCCAAAGATTCTAAAACCCTAAAATTTAATTCAATATTTTATAATCTGTTCATTGATCATGTGAATTATAATTGCATGATTTTATGTTTGTTCATGCATAATAAATCTCACATGTGGTATCAAAGCGATATGTATTAAGTTATAAAATTTGAATTCAAGAATTGATACCATAATTAAATTTTTGAAATTAGGGTTTCTGAAATCCAATTAGAGTTTATTTGAATTAGGTTTTGAAATTGAAATCAAAATTGGTTAATTCTGAATTTGGGTTTAAACATATAGAGTAATAATTGAAATCCAATTAGGGTTTTTCATTAAGGTTTTTACTTGAAATTGGAGTTTCAAATTGATAAACAAAACTCTAAAATTACAGTCCAACAATCACTTATCTAAGTTTTTAAGATTTGAATTACAATTTGGTAAGGTCAATTTTGGAATTCAACATCATGTTTCGGTCGAAATTGGTTTAGAAACCACTATGAGCGACTCCCCTCACTTGGTGCGATTTGGCGGCAACAAGAGGCGACGTCACCAGATCCTTGGCATGCATCAGTCACGAGCTCATGCCTAGTAAAAATCCCCATATCATTAACTCAAATGATGGAAAGAGAAGGCAAAATAAAAATCATTGGGGTTAGTGGTTTTCTTTCCTCTGTTGCGTCTCTCTGGCATGAATCTAAGATGTTTGTGGCTCCTCAATCGTCGACGGTGCATTGAATGCCTTTATTGTTGGCCGGAATCATCAATTGTTGCTAGAATTGGCTCAAAGTAATGAAATTTGTCAGTTATGGTTTATACCAATTATGGGTCCTAATCGAGTAGGAAAAACCTGTAAACCTAACCCATAAAGCCAACCGAGTCATGTTGGCCTGGTCAAGGTCAAACTGGGTCAGGAATTGAAGAAGAACCGACCCAAAGCTTCTTGGGCCAAGACCAACCCAAAGGATAGCGCATGGATACACAAGTATGGAAAGGTGATAGAAGCACATGCATGCGCATGTGAGAGAGTGAGAGCGCGTGATGTTAAAGACAACGTGTGTGACTTAGTTGCAGGTGTGTGAAGCACGTGGAGGTGTTTTAAAGGTGCATGTTAGCGAGTGCACTGTTTCGGAAGAACGTGGTAGTGAATCTAAAGTGTTTTGAAGCACGTGTAATTGATATGAATAAGTGTTTGTGTGTCTGGGAGTGCATGAACAGTATTTTGGAGAGTGTGGAAGCGTGTGTAACTTGTGAAATGGTTTTATTTAGTACTTTGGTAGTCCTTAGAGGAAAATATAGGCTTGTGATGAGTGCAAACGTAACATGTAGAGCCATCCAAAAGTGCATTAATGCATGTAGACAGCGAATTATACTGAGTGACTGCCCATAATAATGTGTAATCAGTTTCTAATAGGTGTGTGTGCATACATAAAAGATCATATAGATATATTAGTGTATGTGAATGTCTTATAAAAGTACGGAATAAGGTTTTAAAGTTTTCCTAAGGCATACAAAAGCATATGAAAGGTTTTATATGGTGTATGTGAGGGCATGAAAGTGAGGTCATATTAAAGGTTTAAGGATATACATTGGAACTCGTGAAAGATAAACAACAATCCATGACATACAAAAATTTCCTTTTGTGTATCTATTCTTACACTGACACTAAAAACCAAAATTTATAATACATTAACAAAATTATAGCAAACAAATCTAAGTAAAAAATACTAACCCGTAAAACTTGGCATCTCATTCTTCTCTAATCGGTTAGATTCATATGACAGCATCAATGGATGGACCATTCAATCTTGTCGGTATTAGTGGATGGAGTGTTTATCGTTGGCATTGGTTCTCCTTCTCGTCAATGTAGGCATCTACATCGGCTATTTCTTCTTCTTTACTGTGGAGTCTTTGAATATTTGGTGGAAGCTTGGAAAGTGAGGCTTTGAATATTTGGTGGAGGCTTGGAAGGGAGAAGAAAATCTTTCAATTATGGATAAGGGAATGGGCTTTTTTAATTAATTTGGGAAAGGTGAATAGTACGTGCCTCTGCAAAGATTCTTCTGTTTTGCGTAAGGGAATCGCCTGTACAATTCTTTTCATATGTAAATAGTAAAATCGTATGATACTCACTGCTTTGTCATCACAGAGGTTTTTTGGAACTGTACACTACATATAATATATTTGTTATGTGTATAAAAAGTACGGTAAAAATATATAGGCATACCCAGGCGATGGTATTTTTTTCATTATCCCCAAAATTAAACACATAATTTAAGACGTCCATGGTGCGGCGCAGACTGCAGTTGTAGAGGAACCAAAGACAATAATGCACTACACTTTAGACGTCCATGGTGCGGTGCAGCGCCTGCATCCCTATTTTATTAAGTGAACCAAACTTATTCTATGGCAGACAAAGGGGTTTGCACCAGCAGCCAATTAATAAAAAGAAAGAGACCCAAAAAAAGAAGTGCTTAAAACAAAGATAGTCGACCCAATTTCATAACAAAATCTATACGGATGACTTCCTGTCCAGAAAGCTGAACTGATTGGATCTATTTGATTGACATCAGTTGGGTAACAAAAAAATAACTTCTCGTCTCTAGATAGCGTCACATGTTGAGTATGCGATCAGGCAACACGCAACATACTGAAAAGGAAATTGATTTTCCACCGATTCCCAGAATCAAGTCGCTGTAATGGTTTTATATTTTTTTTTTCCACATGGGTTATGAGTTGATCATCACGTAGCTTTTGTTGACTATACCATTGGTTGCATCACGAAAAGGCATATGATGAGATAGTGGACATTTATGTTACTGCAAAATTATCTCATTGTTCAGACACGATAAAGATACTTGACATGTGTTAGGGTATCCCCCTTGGAACTATTTGTATTATTGGTTTCAAAACATTTCATCCTGTATACATGTAAATATGATTTATTAATAGAAGAAAATATTCCTTTGTTCACGTATGTAAAATGTTTCCTTTATCTATTTGAATATAAAGTATGTATGTGAATTATCCAAATAATTTGTTTAGTAAGACTAATTGGATTATCAAATTATTCCTTACAGATGTTATATTAGTTGGGCAATAATATCACACAATAGATATATTGTGTGACTCTATTGAATACAATAAGATGATATTAGTGTAGGCAATGATGATAGTCATGTTACTAGTGCATTAGTATGGATCAATAGTTAAAGAACTGTTTTTCAAACATGACCAACTCTGATAAGTCACATGGTCATTGCAATGTAATCAATGAGTTATCATTTGATTGTACTAGTGTACAAATTAATCTTTTATCCTAAGATGCCATGACTAGATTCAATACAGATGCACATGGTGCATAGAGTGCATAAATGAGAAGCTAGTCATGTTTCGTACAAAATGACTATGATGGTCATACATTGTTTATATACAGAAACGAATGATGATCAAGACAACATTCGTTGACTTCAATTTATTGGATTTAGAGTTTCTGTTGACTCTATACAATTCCAAGTTTCTACAAAAATGTCAATAAATATTGAAAACCAAAATTTCTTGTCAAAGTATAATGTATGTCATACAAAGGATGTTCATGATGACATACTCTAAATATATCAATCGACGATTCATTAAGTATCAAAATTAGGGTTTTGACAAACCATAAGTCCGAACTCGATCAAGATTGGATAACAAAAGAATCTTACCTACATGGTATATACAATCAAAAATTAGGTTCGATAGAGTGTTTATTTATCATGATTTAAGAGATATGACACATCGATAAATGCTTACAATAGTCATTGAGTGTCCAAACATATTTTTCAGATCATTTGAAAAAGGCTCACGGCTATACTACAGTGAACCTAAAGGATCACACTAATAAATTAGACATTTAAGAGAGAGAGGATTTATCATCTAAGGTTGGCTAGCACCTTCTGAGGGGTAATAAAAGTAACATAATATAATGTATTATATGGGTGTAAAAGTAGTATTTTAAGAATTAAAATGTTTTTGAGATCAATTAAGGTGGCTAATATATATGTGTGACATACATGCATAGTCATTGTTTAAATTGAGAATTTAAAAGGGTTATGCAACAATTATTAAATTGCTAACTAGGCCACTAATATAAATATGAGTATTTTAGTTCACTTTAAGATGGGGATGTTCATTTGAACTAAAAAGTTTCTTACACTAAAATCGTCCTCTCCGCTCTCTAAAACTTTGAATAAAAGATTTTGCTTGGTGGGTGGACTTAAGAGGCTTGACAAGTGTGAGGTTCATCTCCATCTTCCATCAACAAATATTCAAGGTTGGAGTAGGTAAAATCACTAATCTTATTCCATGTCTTTCTATAGTAGAGGTATGTAGGGTTTGGTTTGGAACGATTTGGGAGTTTTTGTAAATCAAATTAAAAAATTGATTTAAAAATTTTTCAAATCAAACTGTTTTAGTTTCAAACTAAATCAAATCAAATTGAAAATTTTGATTTTGATTATGATTTAAATTATAGTTATCAATATCTTACAATACATAATATGTATCTTACGATACAACACAGTGAAAAATCATATGTATCATAATATGTATTGAATTAATATAATATAATAAACGTATCCTATGATATTACATATATGATTAATACGGATTGATAAACGTTTTTAGAGGATGCAGTATGGGTGTTTATGAAAATTTTTTAAATGTTAAAGATGTTTGTAATATTTTTCAAAATGATGATATATCAATTATAATTTTTTATTATTATATTAATATTTTATTGTTATATTTTTTAAAAAATGTATCATACAATGCAATACATGGTATGAAAAATTAGGTTTTCGATATACAATTTGACTACCATGTTTAAACTTATATATATCAAATAAATACGGTGTATGGTTTAATTCAGTTTGAAAATCACTCAAACCACAACCCAAACTGGAAAAAGATAGTTTGAAAAATTTCTAACCCAAAATACACCATTTTACAAACCAAACCAAACCAAACTATAATTTTTAAACAATTCGGTTCGGTTTTACAGTTTAAACCAAATTATGCACACTCTTATTTTCTAGCGTTGATTCATGTTTATATATTACATGTATGTTATTTTTCCATAATTTTTCTTCACCAAGTTCTTACAACATGTCATCTCATGGAGTTCGCCTCCATGGTTGCCTTCAAGCAAGCAATTGATCATCAGAAAAATTTGTATGAACCATAAATGAAAGGAAACCAATAGGCTTAGGTTGGATTCAATTCGAGCTAACTTGGATAAAACAAATTGATCTTGTATCGGAGTTTCAACTCAATTTAAGATAAACTCATTTATTCATCTAATGATATTGTTTACCTTATCAACAATTCGCTAATAGCAAACTGATATCTTTAATTTCTTGCAGTCTTTCCAGCCTTATTTTTTGCGTAACAAGTCATTTTAATTGATGTACTAGTCCTAATAGGACCCAACCCTATTCAATGAAAATTGTAGCATCTTTTACCATAGTAGCCATTACAATGAATTTTAGAAAATTAACTAAAACATGAGAAAAAGGCATTCACCAGAATTGATGATAATATTAATTGTTAACTAGGGTCACAAGAGAGTTAGGCTTCATGAAAGTATTTCTATTGCTTTTTATCATAAAAAGTCATACCATTAGCTCTTGAGTTTTATCTTATTATCAATTTTTCTATTAAATTTCAGTTTGAATAAAAAATAATATTTAATTAATAAAAAAAATTTAATAATATTTCATTTTATAATTAAATTTGTTACAATAATTTTCAATTATAAAGTTTGATACAATATGACATAATTAGTTAAATCATCAATAGAAAACGGCTAAAAGATTTATTCCCACCCACCCGCGGAGTTTTAAAAGCTCAAATACCCACTCATCATCCAATTTCAATTAACTTTTTTCATTAGTTGTAAAAGGTAAAATCATTATTTTATCATTAATATTATAATAAATAAAATTACATCTAATTTTTCTCCCTTAGTTTAAAAAACTAACAATTTTCCTAATCCAAAAGTTTGAAAACTTGCATTTTTCCCTTGCTAGGGTTTTATTTTTTTTATTTGGGCTTTCCAATGATTAATTAGTTCTAACCATCAACTAGTCTTCTACGCATCACTCTCCCCAATGATTTTTTGACGTGAAAATCAATCAAAATGGTAGGACGATGTTGCAAAGATCTGTGCGATGTCACATGGATCTATGTGTCATTTAGTCGTTCGTGCATCGACCAAACAATGCACAAACAACAACGCATATGTTTGTGTGTCATCCAATCAATGCACAAACAATTGGATGATGTCGCATAGATCTATGTGATGTCATTCAACTATTTCAATCGAATTTTAGGTGGTTTTCACATTAAAAAACCATCAAAGAGGGAGATGCACAGAAGACTAGCCATCGGTCAGAACTGATTGATTGTCGAAAGCCGAAATGAAAAAATAAAACCCTAAAAGGGAGAAATGCAAGTTTTTAAACTTTTAGATGGGGGGAATTGTTAGTTTTTTAAACTAAAGTGGAAAAATTATATGTAATTTTATTTATTTTAATATTAATGATAAAATAACGATTTTACCCTTACAACTAATAGAAAATTTTAATTGAAGTTAAATGATGAATAGGTATTTGAGTTTTTAAAACCTCATGGGTGGGTGGATGTTTGGAAATAGACTAAAACTTGGGTGGGGGGAAATAAGTGTTTTGGCCATAAAGAAATGATAACTTTGAAAATATATAATTTTTTAATAGGGAAGGATTTTTAAAGTATGCATTTAAAAACATAAATTATAGTAATATCATTCTTTACAATATGTATATATATATACATACAATATATATATGTATGTGTATATATATATATATATGTATGTATATATATATATATATATATATATATATATATATATATGTATGTATATATATATATATATATATATATATGTATGTATATATATATATATATATATATATATATGTATGTATGTATCTATGGCCAAAGGACTTATTCCCACCTAAAGGATCTTGTTTTCTCAAATTTTTATCTCTTAACTTTGAAAATCCTAAACACCCATCTATGGGTGATAAAAATTTACAGTTTTAGGGGCAAAATTATCATTTTATTTGTAATATTAAAAATAAATTAAAATTTAATCTATTTTCCCCCCTAAACCTTAAAAACTAAAAGTTTCCCCCTAACCCAAGTTTTAAAAAGTGACATTTTGCCCTAGGATTTAGTTTTTAGATCTTCAATATCAAATCCGATGTCATCGCTGACGACGAATATCATCTGATGTCTCCTCTCCCTTCAGTGGCCAAGCTTCTCTTGTTTCGAAGCTTGTAAGGTGTCGATTAACGTTGAAAATAACTCCCAACTTCATCGGAAAGATGAAGTTGTTTGTCTTCTCCAACGAAAACAAGATCTAACAAAGATGAGAGATTTCATCTTCATCAGGGAGAAGATGTTTTGTCTTCCCTAAAGAAACATTATCTCCTGTTGGGTTTAAGACTGTTGGTCGGAAGGGGAGATGGTGAGAGAGCAACCACTAGAGGAACAAAAAGGAGATGTCATCGAAGTTTGAAAACTAAACCCTAAGGGGGCAAATGTCATTTTTTAAAACTTAGCCTATAATGGAAATTCTTAGTTTTTAGGATTCAGGGGGGAAAAAATAAATAAAATTTTAATGGGTTAGGGTTTCGTTAACCTTAACCGCTCATAAATGGGTAAATAGAATTTTCAATATTAAGGAGCGAAAACTTAAGATAAGAGGATACTTTAGATAGAAAATAGTCTTTTGCCCTATATATATATATATATATATATATATATATATATATATATATATATATATATTAAGGGTAATACTATATATACCTATTTTGAATATATAATTGAGTACATATTTATACATATTATCATAAATTGAGTATTACTTTATTTTTAATTCAAAATTATCTAATCATGTGATGACATATATAAGTATATACATATTTATATACCTAAAATAGGTATATATAGTTTTATTGTATTATTAAACCTCAATATAATTTATAATCTTTATTTTAAACAATAATTGAAGATAAAATTGCAATATCGATTATGATTTTACAAATTATTTGAAAGGAAAAAAATAATTATCAACACGATTAAGGGCCATTTGAAATTGTAATAATTGTAAAGAAAATTTGGTTTGACACTTGATAATTTACTATTCAACGGGCAATAAATATTATTATAAATTTAAATAATTGAAAAGAAAAATAAAAGAAAGATGAAAAAATTGGAGACGAAGTGCAGGGCAAATGAAAGGTGAGTACGCCTTTTATTTAAGGAGAGAATGATTGAATATATTATTAATAAAAAGGCATCCTCACTGGCTAGGCAAGTAATTTCTTGCTCAACTGAGTCTCCCAAAGCATGCAATAAATGCAGCCATCAACTATTAAATGCATTCCCATGAGAGTTTTCCAAATTTCTTTGCATGTGGTGGAAAAACCACAAGATATATGACACTTTTTATTAGGTTTCCACTACTTACAAATAATTACATTAACCTTATTAAAAAAAAAATTAATGAAACAAAAATTAAAATAAAAAAACGTGATTATTTAATATCTTGTAAAGTAGAGTTAAACGTACTTAAACTATTTCATTAAAAACCTAACTTAGAAAACCTAATGGAAAAAAATATAGTGAAAGAAAAAATAGTATAATACATATTTTATTTAATATGTGACAAACTTAAAAAATTTGCTCCCTTGATGAATGCTTTACCTGACAAAGGCTTCCTCTCTTTGTAATGAAATCAATTTGGTTTTTTGCTAAGTCACTGCATATCGATATTATACACTAAATGTTAATGTTAGTAGTGTCTTGGTAAACAAGTTTGTAAGGTTGTCAATGGATCGTATTTGTTTGATATCAATCTTTCGGCTATGTTGAAGCTCATGAGTATAAAAGAACTTCGATAAGATATGTTTGATTCTATCTCCTTTAATGTATTCTCCTTTAATTTAGACAATACATGTTGCATTATCTTCATATAATATAGAAGAAGTGTTTATTGTAAAAGTAAGACTACATATATTCCAAATATGATAGATGATAGACCGTAACCATTTGCATTCTCAGTTTGCTCCATAGAGAGTTAAAATCTTTGAATGATTCAAAGATGTTACAATCAAAGTTTGTTTGGTGGAGCATCATGATATTGTTATGTTATTATAAGTGAAAACATATCTCATTTGCAAACTGGTCTTATTTAACCAAACTAGGATTTCTAGAGAATTTGATAGAATTTGAATAATCTCAAATCTGTGGTTCTATATAGATAACAAAATATATGTTTGATTCTATTTCAGTGGCAACAAGTTGGTGCAGAGTTAAATCGGGCCAATAAATTCACTGTGAATGATATATCCACTTTAATGCATTAGGCTGAATCTAATATGACACATATGACATTAAGATAAGATACTTCAGGACCAAATATTTTTTCATCTTCCTCTTTAAGATGAAATAGGTCTTTTATTAGATAAAAAGACCAAACAACCATTGGGATGCTCAAAGAATAAGCCTTATATAGCACCCATAAGTAAGTCTAAGGGTATTTCAGTCTTTTTTTCTAGTTTTAAATTCAGTGATTACTGATTTTCAAGGGTACACGCCCATGTATGAAGGCATAAACATTCATGTATGGTCAGCAAAAAATCAATTAGTGGATCATATTGTGATGCCAATGAAATAGAAGGTTTTCTTATTTATGCAACTAGACACACGGTCGTGTATGGTTTATACACACCTGTGTATCGCGTCTTGGAGATAAAATAAAAACATGATCAACCATAATTCTCTCACATTCTTTTGTTTTCCAACCGCTCAAAAGTGAGAAAGAGTGAAAAAACAGTCTATGGCCACCTAAGGAGTCGTCACCGATCATCGAAAATCGTCAGTTTTAAGAAGAGTGCATTGCCAAGCATAAAAAGACAAGTAAAGTAGCTGCCTTTATTTGATCATGAAATCTTTGAAGTTTCTCTTGTATTCGCATGATCTAGAGTTGTGTAGACATGAATGTGATGAAATATATGATGTACTTGATTTTTTATAAGATTATGATAAGCCATATGCATGCTTACTCTCTTGAATGTATGAATATTATGTGTTTTGGTTTGATAGTTCAATAATGTCATTGATGTGATGTGTATATTGGTTATTAAGTATGATTTTTAGTAAATAAACTACTTAGGGGATTTAGAGATTCTATGTGTCGACTTTAATATGTGTTTGAATGACTTTATGTGTGATTGGAATAATGTAGAAACCCTAGAGTGCAATTTCCAGATCGTGACACACTGTCATATATGACCTATACGCTTTGTGTGTCATTCCAGAAATTTTAAAAGTCTAAGAATCATGCATTCATTCTAAGGGAAGATATGCACAATTGTGTGGTATGAGACACATGCCAGTGTACAATTTTTCAAAAGTGGATGATGTGCATCAAAAGACACGTAGCTTGCATACATGACTCATCATGCACGAGAGTATGTCCTAATTAACTCCTCGTGTACACCTGTTCTATACACAACCATGTGCTAAGTGTCACACGCCCATGTATATGGGTCAGAAGGCAAACATACGTGGGTTGAGAAGCACACAATCATGCACCTTTAGATAAAGACAAAACACAATTATACCCCTAGGCCATATGCACAGAAGGGGAGAGTTATGTAAGAAGAATAATGAGTTATTAGAAAATAAAGAATTTGAGAAAGACATAGATAGGGTGTTTGATAGTGTAAATGATGGCACAAACTCAGATTGAGTCGAATCTAAGTCAAAAGTTAACAACCTTAACGCTAGTGTTGCACAACTAGTCATTATCTAGTTATGAATGGTGTATCATGTATGCTTAATTATAAAAGCAATAGGGTTGGATACCTATGAGATATATCATACACTCGACACCAAGACGCATAGTCACCTAGTTCAATTTGGGTGTGCATGGTAAGGATATGGCTGTAGATATTCCTCGTGTGATCAGTTGGATACACCACATATGTACCCAAGGTAAAGGTCATCTCTGGATAGTTAGTCAATAGTTTCGATCAACTTATGTGATAAAGGAAAGAGTTACTATTAGAGATTTTCCTATGTGATCAAGGTGTCCTAGTTAGATAACCCAATAAGTTGTTTGGCATATGTGCAAGGCACAATAGTAACTTTCACAAGGGCATCAAATATATCAATTTCAACTTAGGACTTCACAACTTTCGTGGATGTCCCATGTCAAGGCACTAAGGTGTCATAGTGTGACCACATTTAGCTTACAAATAGAATGCAAGATTTACCACCAGTTATATATATAATAGTGTTAGATGCAAAAAGGTCACCACTCACTAAGTTTTACTCATGCATTTCTTTTCATATTTTTGCAAATAGAAGTGAGTAACGAGGATAGACAGAAGATTTAGCAGTTTAGTTAGTAGCTACAAGAGGAAAGGGGCCTTTTGTTATTTAATTTTTGTCAAACATATAATTTTTATTATTATTATTGTTTTTGTTATCATCATTGTTGTTGGTATTTTCAAACACATAGTACCCTATAAGTATAGATTAATAAGTGTTTTTATTGCATCACTTTTTTGCACATTTTGTAATTATGATCATGCATTAAAGTTTTCAAATAGTCTAGTTTTACATGTCTTTTTTGATATATTCTTATCAGAGATATGTATATAGAGAGAGGTGTTACACCTTATCCATATTAAAGTGTTTTAGCAATTTTTCAATATACATTGATTAATGGATAAGTATTTCATTTGAATTGTGTTTGATTTGTAAGTCGAGACAATATTTTGTTTTTCCCAAATCTTTCATCTCAAATTCTTTTTTTAGATATTTAGCAGTTTTTTAGAGCTCTTCAAAAGTCTCAATTAAATTCATATTGTTAGTGTGTGAAATTTCATATTTTTTGGCATTTAATTTCCTTGATTTGTGATATTTAATTCGTTAATTATTCGATTAATTTCTTGTTTTAGGAAATTGGGCATTAATTGCATTATTATGAGAAAAGATGGGAAATAAAAGAAATTTAGAGTTGTCACATATCAAGACGGAAAAATGGCAAAATACATAGGAGATGGTTGATTGCAGAAAGGAGAGAATCTCGTTATTTGTTGAGAAATTCACAGTTGGAGACTTAACTGACAATTGGAGAAAGTTTAGGTCCTTTGGAGGATATTTGGCACAAAAAATTTCTCAATGATTGAAGCAGACCTGACACTATAAAAAGGAAAATTGCTCTCTGTTTTAGGGATCTGGTTTTTTTTAGCATCCTTTTCTTTCAGAAATAAAGACAGTCGCAACCCTTCGCTGGTTCTTCCTCAATTAGGATATGATTTTTATTTTATTTTTCTGTGAAGCCATGAATATGAGTGGCTAACTCTTTTCTTTAGTCAAGTAATCAGGATCATGGTTCTACGACGGTTGTGAGATCTTCTTTACCCGTTCTTTTCTTTTAAATATTTAATCTATATCTAATTTTATTTATTGTTGTCTTGCTCAATTAAATAGGAGACGTCTTATTTATTTTGGATTAAAAACAACTTTGGTAGATTAAATTATTGAATCCGTAATTGTTTGATGATCTAATCATAAGTGGCTAACTAGAATGCTTAGTGAAGTAGAATAACTATTGTATGTTAATGGAATAGGTTAATCTAATTTAAACAAAAACAGTGTCTGTGCTTTGTTGATCAGAATCGATGACTTTTCTAATTCTTAATTTTGTTTTCAATTTAAATTCTAAGATCGTATCTAGAACTGATTAAAAAACAAGAGAAGTAATTAAATAACGTTTCTTAATTACCAACACCCAAGGAAAAGCAAAACAACGAGCGTCTCGATGTTTCATAACCGGTTTATTTAAAAGGAAAGATTATTTTTTTTTATCAATGATCAATTGAATTGAACCATACCTGAATTACCTAGCTAGAACTCGTCTTATTATTGTTTCAATCTAGTTTTCTTATTGTTTTGATTATTTAATTCTGAATTAATTTATTTTTGTTTATTCGTAGGATTTGAAACAACAAAATCCCTCTTGCTTTATTTTGTTAGATTTCAGATAAATAGTCTAATCTCTATGGATACGACTCTACTTGCCCTATCTACAAGTTTTCATTGACAGAGTAGAAAATTTTATTTTTGGTGGATTCGACACCCATCACATATCATCAACATAAACTACTACAATAACAGATCTTAATTTTGATCTTTAGATAAAGACACATTGGCATATAGGGTCATTCATATAGCCCTTTTTTTCAAATATTCATTGAGGTGTTTCTACCACATTCTTTCAAATTGTTTTTAGTTCATATGATGATCTTTGTAATTTAATTGGGTACATATCTCTTACATTGACCATTTTTTGCTTCAAGTAATTTAAATACTTTAGAGAATTTCATATAAATTTCAGTATCTAAATTTCTATATAAATAAGCAATAACTACGTTTATTAGATGCATATCTAGTCTTTTAGACACTATTAAGTTGATCAAATACCTGAATGTGATTATATCCATCACAAGTGCATATGTTTCATCAAAGTCTATACTTGGTCTTTGAGAAAGTCTCGAGTTACAAGTCTTTCTTAATATCTAACAATCATATTTTTCTCATTTTTTCTCACAAATATCCATTTATATCCAACTGGTTGTACATCCTAAGACGTTAGGACTATAGGCCTAAACACTTAATGTTTTACAAATAAAGCTAATTTTGTTTGAATTGTTTCTTCCCATTTAAGCTGATCATTTCTTTGTCTACACTTGTCCATAATACATGATTCAAAATCATTATCATTCATAATTATAGTAGCTACTATAAACAAGAATACATTATTAATGTTAACTGTTTCACAATTCTATATCGCTTTTATATACACATAGTTTATAGATATTTAAATATTCTCATTTTCTTGTTCTTCAGGAGTTTGTGCCACTTCAGAGGCTCAAGTCTTTTTAAGCACCATAACCTATTTTAGAAGAATATTAGTGAGTGTGGATTTTTCAATCATTTTAGAATCATCATGATTGATATCTATTTGATTCTTTATCCTTTGTTTTCAAGGAATAATGTCCTTCGATCTAGTAGATCTACCACGCTTCTAGCATACAGCAGATTGATTAGTCATGGCTCGAATAGACTATTCAATAGTCACATTAATTCTAATTGGTATGTTGGCAGCTAGTACATGTGATCTTATCACTTTTGTCGTATCTACAAATGCATCAATCATTTGATTTATAAATGCATTATCCTCTGTATTTCAATTTCAATTTAGGATGTGCAAGGATATATATGAGACATAGTAGGTAAGTGCCAAGTTGGCTTATATCTAACTTTCAAAAGCGTTTTCTTTTCTCCCAAATATGGGAATGTTGTCTCATCAAAGTGACAATCTGTAAAGCATGTAATAAAAAGATAGTCTATTAATAGTTCTAGATACTTGATAATAGACGGTAAATTATATCCAATATAAATTTTTAAATGACATTAAGGTCCTATTTTTGTGTATTAAAGAGATGCAATAAAGACATATATAACACAACCAAATATCTTTAAATGAGATATACCAAGCTAGTAAGTAAGAATCAATTGTTGAAGAGAATTTTTACGATAAGAAGAAGGTTGCAAGTGAATTAACACTGCAGCATATAATATAACATATCCTTACATAGAAGTTGGTAATTGGGTTCTTAGTAATAAAGTAATGCAATTACTTGGAGTCGTTTGATAAAAGACTTAGCTAATTCATTCTGAATATGTACATGTGGGACTGGATGCTCAACATCAATCCCCATAGACATGTAATAATTATCAAATATCTTGGATATAAATTCACCAGTATTAACTAGTTGTATTGACTTAATCGGATAATCTGAGAAAAATGTAACATTTTAAGTTGACAATAAACAAATATGAGACCATCGTATAGATGCATCAATTAAGACTATAAAAAATGAAATGACCTACTTGATGAATGAATAGGTCCACATATGTCCCATTGAATCCTTTGTAAGAATGATGAGAATTCAACTCCAACTTTAGAGAGAGATGCTCTAACTACAAATTTTCCTTGTGAACAAGTAGTGCATAATTTTTCACTAGACAAAAAAATCTTATAAATCTTTAGTGTATGTCCATGTAATTTTTCAATAATTCTACATGTCATTGTTGATCTTAAATAACCTAAATAGTCATACCAAAACATAAACACTTTTGAATCAGAGAACTTTTAATTCGATACTGCGTAGGTTTTAATTGTCTTTATAATTGTATAATACAATCCAGATAATAAAGCGGACAATTTTTCTAGTACAAGCGTTCTTCTGGAGGCATTAGCAGTTATACAGAGGAACTATACACCATTTTTACTTATGGTTTCAATGTGATAACCATTATTTCTTATATCTTTAAAACTAAGTAAATTTATTCTAGATCTAACTGAATATAATGCATTATGTATATTTAATTTGGTCTCATTTTTCAATAAAATTATGGGTCTTCTAAAGCCTTCAATTAAGTTTATTGACCTTAAAATTGTGTTTATTTTAGTTTCAATCGGTACTAAAGTTAAGAAAAAAAATTTTCTTTAAGAATTGTGTGTGTCGTTGCACTATCCACCAAACGCATATATTTATCATCAACTTTTGAAATTAATGCTTTAATTTTGGAGTTCATTTTCTTTCATTTAAAAATTATGTTAGTTAGAATGCACACAAAATAGTGAAAAAAATGAGAATATGATAATAAAATACAAAATAATATTCATGACTCCAAAACAAGCATATATGATGAATTTTAATTATGAAATTTTTTTGGGGCATTCACGTCACCATTCAAATGATTTATATTCTTGCTTTTGAAAAACGTTTTGAAACATCAAAATTCATTAGATAAACAAGATCTAAATCATCAACAAATTTGACTTTATCTTTATGGAAGCTTAATATAAATCCATCGAATGTTTGTGCATATTACACGTATGCAACCGATGACATTTATGACTATGTATATTATTTTGTGGTTTACTCTACATTATTCTATATTTTGCTTCAATCTTAGTGCACTTCTAGTGGTATGATTGAAATTTTCTTATTTTAACCATATTTGAGTCGAAATTATTTCATCCATGACTTTACTCACTCCCACGATAGCTACTACTAGTACTCACACTCACTTTAGGGAACGGTATTGTGCTTGTGGGGTAAGTTTAATGGTTTTTTATCAACAAGTAAATATAGCATTAATTTAGATTTTCCTTTCTCGATATTACTACTATAGGAACATATTATAAAAATGAAAGATAGAGAATATTTTTTCTTCCACACTAATTAAATCAGAGAAAAATTCTTAACATCACAGAATTGTACTAAATTATAGACCCATTAGAAGTATTATGAATCTAATGTTCAAATCTATCTTTCAAATTTCTCTACGAATCTAGTGGATTTACCACTATATCCAGATATACAGCTCATAATCCTTCAGAACATTTTATTTAATTACTTTTTCAAGACTCATAAAATCCTAAGTAGAGAATTGCATTAAAAACTCATTTAATGTTATCCATCCAATTTTAAAAACTTCATATTCAAATATTATCTCATATTCACAAAACTTTTAGTTTTGTAGAGAATATACTAAGATTAATCTTTGAAACTTCATGTTCAAATATTATCTCATATTTACAAAACTTTTGGTTTTGTAATTAATATTCAAAATATTATAGTATTTAAAACTTTAATTCTGATTATATTTTAGACTTTAAATCCATATTTTTCACAGTTTATATAAACTTTATGTTACAAATGAGATATAGTTAAAATAAAATAAATAAATATTTTAATGAAATTTTGGACTTCAACCCCTTACATAAATATATATTTTCACGATTTTGCAAACTTCATATTGTAAATCAAATACAATTACTATAATACAAATAACTATTCTAATAATATTTAAGACTTCAGGTGCATATTCGTGATTTTGCAAATTTTGGGTTATAAATAAGATACAATTATAATTTGTATTTACAATTAAAACAATTATAAAGATTAATATAACTATAATTTGCTTTTGCAAATAAGAAAATAAACAGAATATAAAGATTAAATAGAATAATAATAATTGAAACAGTTATAGTTTGCATTTTGTAAATAAGACAATATTATAATTAAAATATTTATATCTATATTATACAAATAAGATAATAATATAAATAAATAATAATTAATATTAAGATATATCTAAATGGATAGCGTTGATAACATTTTATAAATTTAAATAATTGAAAAAAAAAAAAGACGAAAGAATTGGAGATAGACCACCGGGCAAATGAAAGGTTAGTATGTCTATTATTGAAGGAGAGAATGATGTGAATGCATTATTAATAAAATTATACATTGAATACATAAATAAGTATATATTTTATATATATTATCAACTGATTATGTGATTTTGAATTATAGATAAACTAATATATAATTATATGATGACATATCATTTATGTATTTAAAAGTAGGTACACATAGCATTACTCTTTTAAAAATAAAAAATTTATAATTTATGAAACCTTGACATTACTATTGAGAAATTTATAGTAAACCACAAATGCTTTAACATTAAATGATTAACGTTATATGCACAAATAATGAGCACAGTTTTGTACACAAATAATGATATATCATTATGTGACTTGACGTTATTTTATCTCTAATTCAAAATCACCCAAAATGTGTATGATTTCTTAAAGTGTGTTAAAAGTTTGAAATATGCAAGTGTACTAGTTGTTTGAAACCACAAAAGTAGATATGTTAAAAGGGTTAGATTGACTCATGATGTGGTCCTCGCCTTCTTTTTTTTGGCACAACCTGAGAGACACGATCTATAAATTTGTGCATTGTGTCGAGGGACTTGGGTATAGCCTGATAAAAAATAAAAAATAATTATAATAATTAAAAAATAAGCAAAATATAAAATGGCAGACTAGCGTGCAAAAACACACGAACCAATTCACTAAGAGTTTGCAAAGGCATAACCTAAGGGGCTCTAGATTGTGTCACAAGTTTTGTCATGCTTGTAGTCGACCCAACCCATAAGGCCCATCAATTAGTAGGTCTTGACACAATACGACCCTTGGGCACAATAGGTTATGCTAGATTCAGTCCAATACAACCCATTGTTATCTACTTATAGGTAAAATAAATTTCCTTATATAAAACTTACTAGAAAGCACAAAAACTTTTTATTATATCTTTATATAATAAAATGTCAAATGATTATTTTCCACCCAAGATTTGATGAAACAATAACTTTTCATCTTTTAAGTTTTAAAAAATCATATACAACCATTTTCTTACTTATGAATGACTTCTATTAATGAATATGTTAAGTTTTCCTTAAAATGATTGTTTTGTTATTTTATAAAAAATTACAAAATTATCATTAACACTCAAAATAAATATCAAATTATCAATATATATTTATCAATTTAAAAATTTATCACTTAAACTCTTAAAAATTATCAAAACTCTTAACAAATTTAAAAATGTTGTATTTTGGTTAATTATTTGGGATGTAACTAGTATTTTTGAAACTACAGAAGATTATATTAACTTTTAAAATTTTCAAAAACACCCTTACACTTTTTCATATTTGTTAATGGCCCCTAAAAATTTTCATTAAAACACCTAATATTTAAAATTGTAGTTTGGGCCCTATATATATGAAAAGGGAAAATAGGAAAAAATAAAAAAGAGTAATAGAAAATGAGAAAATAGAAAAAAATAATGAGGATAGAAAAATTTGTGTAAAATGATTTTACTACCCTTTTACCAGACATACTTTACTAATAGAAGTGGATAATACGTGAAAATTTGATTTTTTAAAACATAAAAAATGAAAATTTGACAATTCAGTAAACTTTGGGTGGGAAATAGTTTTTCTAGCCTATAATAAAATTAGTGATATTAATTAAAGCAACAAAAAATTATGAGGTCTATATGAGAATATACTCACACCTCAAGCTTTTACAGTCATATAAGTTGTTAACTGAATTAAATACAATTTTATCTTTATTCGTAAACTTCCAACAATATCCAAAACGTGTTGTAAAATGTTAACATGATTCATGAAATAAATGTGAAAAAATGTTAAAAAGTTGTATTAGTTTAGATTTTACGTAACCCTGTAAAAATTTACTCGATCTTATTGGAATCGAGATTTTACATAACTTGTGTAAAAATTACACGTCATGTAAAATTTACTCGATCTTATTGTAATTTTGATTTTATTATAATTATATTATTATTTATTAATATTTTGAGACAAAAATAAATTTATTTTTAATTAATATGACAAATAATATAAAAAATATTTAAAAATAATTATATTCAAAAGCATTTAAGTAAAATAATTTACTAATAATCTTTTATTACTTTTAACCAAACACAATAATTATTTATAATTATCAAATTTTATCAAACATAGTAATCATTTATACCCAGTAATTTTTTAAGTAATTTATCTTTAAGGTAATCTTTCTATTTTGATAATAAAATATTACCCAAACCAAACGTCCCCTTAAGGTATAATTCAATAACCCTTTTTTTCTAAAGCTTTGAAAGTAACATGATTTCTCTATGCATTAAGTTTTAGGTATTAAACAATCAACTATGTACGCTTACCATAGACATCAATTTGAGTAGGTGATTTTAATTTAAAAATAAATTAATACTCAATCACATGATGACACATTATCATTTGTGTTTATATCAGTACTCATTATCCTAATTAGTAAATTTGTGTTTTATTAGTGTATTATACTCATTTGTCGTATTTTACAGTTTTAAACACGTTCGATCATATCTTTAAACCTAAAATGTATAAACTACATATATTATATATTTATTGTATTAAACCCGTATAAATATCCTTAATATACATTATCGTATTTTTAATTGTTTTTCTTTAACAAAGAATAAAATGATATCGTTTTACAAGACACAAAATAATGTCATTTTACATAAAGTATATAGTTGCCAACCCAAACAATGACACATTGCATTATATTTATTTCAAATTGAAAATCTCTTACAATTCCATATATTTTCTTTTTTATTTTTGTTTTTCACCATCAACTCATCATTTTATTCTTCAATTTGTTAATTCTTGGTGTTGAAATATATTAGACGTATAAGTGTGGAGATTGAAACTCATATTACACAAAACTGATTGACTTATGTTAAGGTCCAATCTACAATACTTATATACTACTTACTTATATTGTTTTTATTAAATATATGACTCTTTTTAGTCTCCAACGCTTTCTCTCAAGTGTAACAACTATAAGCTATTAGAGCTATCATTTGGCTAAGTGTGTTATCACTTGATACTTAGATCAAGTTAGACTATTAGACCCACGCATTCGGCTTTTGTACCACTCATTTATATTGTTTTTATTAGATGTAGGACAACCAATTAGCTTGTGTTAAACCTCAATCTACCACATTTATATATCTCACACTTATATTGTTTTCATTAGATGTATAACTCATTTTAATCTTCAATATTTTCCCTCAAATGCAATCTTTATAGGTTGTTAGACTCACCATTTGGTTAGATGTGTTGCCACTTAATACTTGGATCAAGTTAGAATGTCAGACCCACCTATTAGGTTTTTGTACCACTCATGTATATTGTTTTTATTAGATATATGACTATTTGTGCAACCACTATAGGTTGTTAGGCTTGCACATTTGACTAGGTGAGTTGCTACTTAGTACCAAGCTATTAGGTCCACCCATTTGGTTTTTGGACTCTAACACTATATCGAAATATACTGGGCGTATAAATGTGGAGATTGAAACTTATATTACACAAAATCAATTCACTTGTATTAAAGTTCAATCTACCACACTTATATACAACTCACTTATATTGTTTTTATTATATGTAAGACTTTTTTACTCTATAACACTTGGAAATGAGAATTCATATCGAGGACCTAAGTATGGTGAAAAAATACTTTGTTAGATTTATACTATAACAATCTTGCAACAATAAATTTTACATTTTTATTGTTCTAGATATAAAGAAAATTTAAACTTGATTGAGAATAGTGCGATAAATCATTCTTTGTCTCTATCATTTGACATTACAACACAATCTTGATCTATATATGAAAATAATAAAAAGCCTAATTAATCCTATTTTGTAACTCAATTACTAGAACTTAAAGTTCTTTTCAATTAGAACAAATGATGCAGGACATTATAGAAATTTTGTAGATATAATATAATTTCTTTAGGTTTTTTTAATTTAGAGTTTCAGAGTTTTTTTTTAATTAATATTTACTCTTTTTTTTTTTAATTTGTTGAAGAACATCTTGAATCTGGCTTGATTATAAATAATAAAGGTGGTATATAAATAATCTATTATTGCTAAACCTTTCATATAAAATAGCAAAATCATCTATTATGATTCATTATTTAGCCATTTTATATGTTTAAAGACTATAATTGAATTTCGGTTATATATTATGTTTGAAAATGTTAAGAGTATAATTTGAAAACTGATTATTTATTGTGATATATTAGATCTAATGACCAGTTAAATAATTTGATTTGAAATATTATATTGACTTTAATTAATTATTTAATAAAAAGTGTTAAAAGTATTATTGATATTATTGTATTTGGAAAAAAGTATTATTGACGATGTGTCAAATTAAATTCATATATATATGTTCTATATTTTTTATCTGAATTTTTTGATTATATTTTTACAAATGTATTTTTCATAATTTGTTATGTCATATTTGTATAATTCCTATACATTTTCTTTTTATTCTCATATTTACTAATTAGACTCGTTATAAGTGTACATAACATTACACTAAAATCAATTCTATACAAAAAAATTTGTTATTTTCTAAGAGTGATGTTATGTGTTTTTTTGACTTCTACTAATTTGAAAATAAATTTATTCAATCATATAGTGATGTATCAATTATAATAATACTTGATTTATTATTTAATTATAATTTATGCCTGAGATTATTGTCAATTAACTCTATAATATAATAAAATATATAAAATTTTCCTTATTTTATCACTATATCTAATATATTTTAAATTTGAGGTAATACTTTGAATAAAATAAAATAAAAATAAAAATTGAGAAATAGAAGAAAGTCAAAACTAGAGGGGTTAATTCGGTCGAATCGAATGGAAATCCGATCTAAAACTTGGGAATAAGGTTGGTTCAAAAGAGTCGGCCGGACACTATAGCGTGTTTAGCCCTACCAATAGGCCTTTTGAGTTAGGTCATGGGCTAAGGTGTTAGCCCATGCACCAACCGATACGGTTTATTACTATTCATAATATTTTTAAAAAATTATAATTAATTAATAATTATACTATAAAAATTATAAATATTTATAAGAAATAAAAAAATTTAGACTTAAAAAAATGAGTTTGAGTTCTTTGTATTAATTTCACATGTATGAGATAACCCACTTTTATTTATAGTAAGTGAATGAAGTGAAAGATTTTATTCTTTCAGATGTGAGACTTTTTGTAAAGTGCAAAAATATAAGTATAAAAATTCCACATTTAAAAAAATACAATTGTTCATTCCTTTCATGCATTTTAAATAAATGTTAAGTAAAGTGTAACATCCCTCCCTAGTAGTACTACCCACCGAAGGAGAAATGTTACGAATTAATATTCGTAGCGTCTATTTTTTTTTTCTTTTTAAAAATATTTTACAATAAACGCATCATTAAAAGTGTTTAGAAAGTATTCCAAGAAAACTGAAAATCTGGAAGCGAACAAAAGATGTATATACTCATATGAAAACTCATCTGAAAGTATCTGAAAACAAAGAGTAATCATATGCAACTGTACCATAATCTCAAAAAGTCAAAAGTTGATAAAAACATGCCACTGTATGCATGTAATATAAATCAGAGATAACCTGCTCCAGTCGGATCTACCTATGCTGACCTGACCCTGCCTCGCAGCTACCTCGATCACCTGTACCTGCAATCAGGAAAGAAAAGGGAGTGAGTGATAAGAACACTCAGTAAGGGGAAAGAATCAAGTAAACTATCCTCTTTTTTTTTCTGTTCTAACTCACTTTTGAGACTCAACCTCACATCTTAACTTCTACAAGAAATTGAGGGGATAATTTAATTCACTCTTTACTATTTGGGTCATACTTTGTCCCATCTGGTGTCTATTTAATACTTTCTGGAAGTTAACTATAAAGATTTGGCACTTTTCTAAGCTCAAGCTCTTTTTCTTTTACTACACTATTTCTGAATCTGAATTGAGCTCTACTGCGAGCATGCTCTACTGCGAGCGGACCCTACTAGGGGTCTATGTCCTACTACGGACGTGTCCTACTGCGGACATGCCCTACTGTGGGCGGTGTAGTGTAAAGTGCCCCCTCATAGTTTATAGCATGCATGCGGGTCTTATATCTTACAAATTTTGCTTCCATTTAAATTTATTCATAACTCACCAGACATTACTCTTGGGACGACTCCTAAATCTTGAGCTCCAAATTCTTTTTCTTGCTTTTCTTTCTTTTTCTTTTCTTCTTTTCTTTCCTTTCCTTTCCTTTCTTTCCTTTCTTCTTCCTTTTCTCTCTTTCTTTCTTTCTTTCTTTCTTTCTTTCTTGCCCAGAATTAAGAAACACTGTTCACAGAACAGTCATTTAGCAGGGCAGCCTTCTTTTCATACAATTTAACATCTCAAACGGTTTCTAATTCATACAAGCTATATATCGTTGAAAAGAGGATTCAAAGATCTTTCCAACGAGCTATAATAGCACTCATGATTCAATAGATAAGACAGTCAAAACGTAAGCTAAATTCAGTGATAAAATTACGAAATACTGTTCACAGAACAGACATTTGGCAGGGCATCCTTCTTTTCATACAATTTAACTGCCCAAACGGTTTCTAATTCATACAAGCTATATATCATTGGAAAGAGGATTCAAAGAGCTTTCCAACAAGAAATAATAGCGCTCATAATTCAATAGATAAAGCAGTCAAAACGTAAGCTAAATTCAGTGATAAAATTACGAAATACTGTTCACAGAACAGACATTTAGCAGGGCAGCCTTCTTTTCATACAATTTAACCGCCCAAACGGTTTCTAATTCATACAAGCTATATATCATTGGAAAGAGGATTCAAAGAGCTTTCCAACAAGATATAATAGAGCTCATAATTCAATAGATAAGGCAGCCAAAACATGGGACGAACTCAGTGGCAAAAACTGTAAATATCATACAACTTTCTGCCTTAAACCAAATCACACACATAGACATCCCAGATGGCAAAACAACATTCCTCAACTTTCAAAATCAACATTTATAACATAGATCCAAGGAATCAAAAGCTTAAAACATGCAACATATCAATAATGATTCCCCTTACCTTGTTTCAAGTCAGATCTTTGCAAATTGGTTTCATTCTCTTTGTTTTGCTTCCTTTATCACCAAGACCACTTTAAATCAATACCAAAACACACTAGCATAATCACATAATATGCATATAAACATAGATAAAAGGGAAAAGAAGGAGATCTTTGGTTACCAAAACTTCCAAGTGCTTCCTTTTCTTTTTCTTTCCTTATTTATCTTCCAAAAGCCTTCCAAATTACTCACTGTGCAGTAAAGAAAGGAAGAAGATTGTCTTCTTCTCTGGAAGAGACAAAAGAACGATGGAAAAAGGAAAAGGAAAGCAAAAGGTGAAGGGAGCAGGTTATTGACTTTTCTCCTCCTTTTCTTTTTTTCAATATATTATTATTATATTATTATTTTACTTTTATATATATCTCAAAACACACATATAATTGGAAATATCTCCAAACAGGGTCAAAAGACGTAATTATCCCTGAAACATATCTGAGGGTATTACATAAAGTAGATAGTTCAACTAATCTCATATTTTAAATCTTACATTGATAAAATTAATCATGAAAACTCAACTCACCTATTATAAATAAGTTTATTTTTTAATCACAATTTAATTTTTTAACATGTTTTTTAATTAAAGAAAATGTGATTAAAAAAATTATTTAATAAATTTTTTTTGTTAAAGTTAATGGAATACCCTGATCTGAATATCCATTATTGTATAGATCTAAGATCTGGCCTATGAACTTGATGCGTTTAGCTAGAGCCAATTTGACCAATTGCCTCTTTTAGTTGAAACTAGATATAACAATTGGGTCGAGCCAAATAAAGGTCTGATCCAAAATTCAAAATTCGAACTTAACCCAAAAGAGCCCACTTAGTACTATCGCATAATGGGCAGAGCTCATGGTCCTTTAGAACCAGACTATAAACTTTAATATTAAACCTATGTCTAATACTGCTTGTAAATTTAAAAAAAAAAAAGAAAAAAGAAGGGCAGAAGTCTTCAGCTTCTATGGCTTCTGTGGCTTTGCTTGCGGGAATTATTGTTTTTTTTTTATTTTCAATTTTATTTACAAATTTCTCAATCTCAATTCTTTCATTATATTTTTAATCTCATTTTATCTTATCAATTCTCTTTCAGAAACTGTCTGAATTTGTAAATAATAATTTCATTTTAATTTTAATTTTATCATTACAAAACATTACAAATAGATTCAATATCAAATAAATCTAATACCAAATAAATTCAAAAATTTAGATATTGAATACGAGTAAATAAATAGTATGGTATATATATTTTATTTATATTTATAATTATACATGATATAAATTAATTTATTTGTACTATGTTATAAACTTATAATATTTTTGAGCGTAAAACCATGGTATTCCTCCGTCGTAAGTGAGAAATTATAAATAAAATGTTTGAGATATTGTTATCAGTTTTAATAATTAAAAAATAATTTATGTTTAAAAATTTAAATTAAAATTAAAAATTGTGTTTAAATAGATCGATCCAATTAAAGCCGATGGGCCAGTTTGATTAAAGCTTGCCGGGCTTGACCTTATATATACGACCGCAGCTTGGGCTTTCAAAAATTCATAAGCCCGTCCAATCCGAAGGTTTCTTACTGTATAAACCTAAGACTTGATCCAGTTCATGAGTCCGATGTGCTGTGCCGGACCCAATCCGGCCCATTCACTCTCCAGCCGGGACTGTAGAATACCAGGAAATTCTGCGACATTGATTGCAGATATAAAAGATAAAAGTTAAAGATTTCATTTGAAAATCATTTTTCTTAAGCCAGACCAACAATCAGACCGGAGAGAGAGGGGGCAATTATCTTTACAGCACACCCCTCTCCCTCTTCTTCCATAGTCACTTCCTCTCCAATTCCCAATTTCAAACTCATTCTTTAATTGTCTTTGTTTTGATTTTTTATTTGGAAAATAATTCATACTATTGATGATTTATCTTTGTATTCCGCTAATTTCTCCTTATTTTTGATGCGACGTTCGCATGCCCGTATACGGAACAATTCCAAACCAGACAAAATGGATCCGATCAAGCTTCATATCCGATCCAACGCTAGATCCACCAATCTCTTCTCCCGAACTCCGAAGAACGCCAAATCAAATCTCCTTTTAACCCTCACCCTTACTTTAACCGCTGTTTTTCTCACTTTTATTCCCTGTTATTACTTATTCATCTATACCCCCAAAACGTCAAATCCCAATTCAGACAAGTACGGCGTCGTTATTGACGGAGGGAGCACCGGCACCAGAGTCCATGTTTTTCGGTACAAAAGAGAGAGTAAGGAATTTGATTTTGAGTTGGGAAGCATGAGGGTTAACCCGGGATTGTCTTCGTATGCGGAGAATCCAGAATTTGCGGGAGAGTCGTTGAAAGAGTTGATTGATTTCGGGAAGGGGAAAGTGCCCGCTGGGCTTTGGGATGAAACCGAAATTAGGTTAATGGCGACAGCTGGGTTGCGTTTACTGGATATGAAGGTTCAAGAAATGATTATAAGGGCCTGTAGGAACGTGCTTAGGGCATCTGGGTTTAGGTTCAGAGATGAATGGGCCACGGTCATCACAGGTGAGAATGTAATGCTAATTATCTTCTGAAATGTAATGTAGGGAATTTTTAAGTTAGAAAAATGAAAATCGGGGTTACTATCTTGCAGATGAGAATTTAAACTTGATAACGTGTTTGTGTATGTTTTCTAAACTGTGGAAATTGATTGTTGGATACTGACCCATTTAGGTTCTGATGAGGGTGTTTATGCTTGGGTTGTTGCAAACTACGCACTTGGTACTCTTGGAGGTGATCCTTTTAAAACAACTGGGATTATTGAACTTGGGGGAGCTTCTGCTCAGGTTTAGTTCGTTCTTTCTATTTTATTTACTTGATTTTTCCCACAGTAGGATTGCAAATGATGAATCTTTCGAGGTTGTTAACTGGGAGTTCTTGTTGTGGATTGCAATTGCTTTCCACTGGAGGTTCTCACCATTTAATCTGTTCATCAAGAGATAGGATTTGACAATGTCTTCAGAATATGATCTCACAGAACAATTAAATATCCTCTTGAACCTTCTGACTTGTAAAAATCTAGTTATTGGATTCTGGAAAGTGAGGTATCTAATTCAAAGAATTAGAAACATAAAATTTGTGGGTCAACTATGAATCGATTTGATAATTATTGTTGATCTATGACCTTTGTTTACTGTATTTGTGCTTCTACAATTGGTGCAGTTTGGACTCAGAGCACGTGAATTTGTATTTTAAATAGCTGCTATACTTTTGTTTCAGGTAACCTTTGTTTCAAATGAGCCTATGCCCCCTAAGTTTTCACGTACTATCAAATTTGGGAATGCCACTTACAATCTCTACAGCCACAGCTTTCTTAATTTTGGCCAGGTAATCATCATTTGAGTTGTTAATTTTCTTTTCGTGGTAGTATCATTTTTGTTTGTTCTGCTTCTGATACCTGTTTGCTGGCATGGAACTTAGCAAATTACACTTCATTATTTAAGTTTTCATTGATCTATGCACAGTGTTGGTGTGTTTGTCATGAAGACAGATTGAAGCACTGCCCTAGTGCCTTACTTATACAACTCTTACGTTTTTGCATATCGTTCAGTTTGTAAATGAACGTTAGCCAGCTTAACATTCTTCTTCCAGAGCTCAGCATCGAGAATTATAATTCTGCCAATGTATTGAAAGTTTGAGGTACTCTTGGATGATGACAAGAGAATTAATTCTAATGCTGAATTCCACTAAATTTAACTGATTTGTGAGTTTTGCTGCTTAAATGATCTTGTTGAACTAGGGGATTGTGAAATTCCATTTAGGTTACTTATTGGCACTTTTATAGCAGTTGTGAACAATTATATATATATCTCTGTTGGCTAGAATGAAAACTAGAAGAATGGCTTTCATCTCTTGAGTTTGCCTTTAACAATATATAATTTGTTATCTTAATTGTCTGTATAAACTCCTTTTTATTTTTGATTTTTAAAACTGTAAAGTAAACCATTCCACATTTCAGTGTGTAACTTGTGTCATTTTGCAGAATGTAGCATTTGAATCATTGAGGGAATTACTCACCTCAGGTGGCTTTAACTCGAGTATGTATACTTTAGTTTCTGCATGGTTTAAAATGAACTTTTAAATATAGTTTACTGTCGTGAAACAATCCATGCTGAGGTACTTAATCATCTTTTATAGTCTTGCAATGTTGCCCTGATATTAAATATTTTATGACTAGAGGAATGAAGTAGTGCCACTGCTTATGTAATGTGCTCTGTTGAGAATTTTGAGTCATTTTGGCTTTCCTCAGTCATGCATATTGGGTTAACATTAGATGAAGATTGTTTTTACTTTCTCAGTTTTGCTACACTTGACACTAGAATTTGGCATGCATAAAATGTCAATGAGGTGAAGCACCCTATTTGGCGGTCAGGTTTCCATGGGTTGTGCTTGATATTTTATTGTTGCCACAAAATAAAATGTCTGCATTTATAGTATGTGTTAGATCTAAAGATCATTGTTGCGGCCTTACCTAATAACTTAAGAGTTTGGGGTCAAATGATTACTTATATGGAATCGAAGCCAATATTTTTGGTCAGTGTTACTCAACATGTTCCTATCTATTTAGATAGTTCAGATTTTGGAGAACTTTTACTTAAAATCTCTTGTGGAAATGTGATATTCTTTTATTGTTATTTAATAATTTCCACTATTGCAGCTGTAGAGTCACTGCAGAAGAGAATGCATATAGATCCTTGCTCTCCTAAAGGATACTCCCATGATATGCAATCATGGAAGCTCTCAGCTGATTCTTTGGATGAAAATAATAATTATATATCTGCTCTTCAAGCTGGGGGTAACTTTTCAGAATGTAGATCTGCTGCATTAATGTTGTTACAAAAAGGAAAAGGTTAAAAATTCTCTCGGGAAAACCACTTCCAAGAGTTTATTCTGACTTCTTTTAAGCAGCAATAATGGCATTTATATTATTTTTTGTGTGCAGACAAATGTTCCTATAAAAACTGCTATCTGGGATCAACTTTCATGCCAAAGCTTCAGGGAACATTTTTGGCCACGGAAAATTTCTTCCATACGTCCAAGGTAATCCTTTTATTTGATATTTGAACATGTTCTGGCGTCATTTGATTTCTGTTTTAAATGTATTTGCATGATCCACTTGGAAGAAAGCATTGTTCTTTTCCATGATCAGATTGAGCATGGTCATGGAATTTTTACACTGTTTTTTAAAGCCTTTATGCTTACACTTTGCCATTCTGCTTGATTAGTTCTTCAGGTTGCATGAAAGGGCATTTCTTTCTGATTTGCTGATAGCTGGAGAACAATTTTGTGGAGAGGATTGGTCAAAGTTGAAGAGCAAGTATCCATCAGTTGATGATGAGGATCTGCTGCGCTATTGCTTCTCATCTGCATATATTGTTGGTTTACTGCATGACAGTCTTGGAATTTCCTTGGATGATGAAAGGTATGTTTACAATGTTACTTGTTAACATGGTAGTATTGTTCAATAAAAATACCTTTTTGATTGTAATTTTTTTGTACTTTAATAAATCAAACTTTTGCATAACTACTAACGAATTGTATTACTAGTTACCAATATTTGATAATCAGTTACTTTAGTTTTATTTTCTCAGTCATCTCTCTCTTTCCTTTCTAACCGTGGGCACTTGAAGTCAGTGAAATATTATTGACTAGAATTATTATTGACAGGATTGGGTTTGCAAACCATGTTAGGAATATCCCACTTGATTGGGCGTTGGGAGCTTTCATCTTGCAGAGTAAATCAGAATTGGATTTACATAACTCTGGCTGGCTTGCTGCCGTTGTTAGTGATGACTCACCTACACTGCTCTCCCTAATTGCCATTTCAATACTGTTAATGTTTATAGCATGGTCTGTATCGAAGTGGAGGAAACCCCAATTAAAGACAATTTATGATCTAGAAAAAGGACGGTATATAGTTAGCCGTGTTAGTAGGTCATAGCTTGGAAAAGATGAACCAATTCCCTTGGCCTTGCAGACGAGGAAGTGAGGACTTACAGCTGGGAGCCATGTCATAGTACTTGCATATTTGTATGCTTCCTTAATTTGCTACCGAAAGTTACCCACTTAATGCTGCGATTGTGCTGGAATGGTTTGAGCACAGAATGCAGTGTAAAATTTTTGTGGGGGAATTAGGTCAAGAAGATTGTTGTCTTATGCACTCAGTTTTGATTACCCAATTGGATATTAAAATGATATATTATTATGTGATTGAGTAATTTTAAATTAAAGATAAAGTTTATTCAATCATATGATAATATATCATCTAATTATTTAATTGAATACTCAAACTAGATGCACGCAAGATTGCTCATTTGTATTTAGTGTGAATACTGATGTGTTGACCAACTGCTTCTCATAGGAAGCGAACCTGGTTGAGCGTGGGAAATTATATTATTGTTTGGTTCCAGATGTTTTGATCACTCACTTAATGGCACTGGCGGTCTGTTTTCAGTATGTAATTTATTTTTTATTTGATTTTTGTGTAGTAAACTGGGGAAATGACTATAATTCATCACGGTTTGTCCAGGAATTTATGTGATATGATTATGGGTGTGTACCTAGGGTTGGATTCGAGCCGAGTTCGAGCTCGGGAAAATGTGGTTTGATTCAATTCTAATTATGGTTTAAACCTATTAAAATGATATACTTTTAAATATATGTTATTAAATAAAATTAAGTTTTAATTTTTTATACAATACTATAAGCATGTAAAATAAGTATGATATATATGCAACATACATGTAAAAAAAGATAAAATTAGTATAAAAAAACAAGTTAAACATCTAATTATTTATTAAAAAATTTTGTTAAATATATTTATATATATATTTAAAAAAATACCATTTACGGTTTAGTTTGAAAATCACCTAAATCACATCTAAGCTAAAAACTATTTTTCAAAAATTTATTAATCTAAATAAAATCATTTTACAAATTAAATCAAATCAAATCATAATTTTTAAATTATTCAATCCGATTTTATAGTTTAGATCAAATTAAGTACCCCTCTAGATGAGACCTTTCTTTCTTAGTTACTATTGGGCTATCTTTCATCCTAAAAGCGACTTCTAAGGGCTATGATTTTTCTTCACATTTATATGATAACACTTTTCTCTTAATCAATGTGAGACACTCCAGAGTTACTTTAAGGCTTTGATAACACTATTAGGGGTTGTTTGGTTAAAGGTAATAAAAAATTATTTTAATAATCTACTTTTATTAGTAAATTTACTTTGTTTGATTTACAAATAATATTATGGTAATATTCTACTATTAATGGGGATGTGATATGCAATATAAAAGACAATCTAATTATCAAAATAATATTAAATTTATTACAGTTATATCTTTTCGCATTAATTTTTAGGATTAAAAAAAAAATTATTTTTAATTAATATAACAAGTAACATAAAAAATATTTAAATAAAATAATATTTTAATTTTTTTTTACAATATTTAATCAAACATAATAATTATTTATACATATTAATTTTTATCAAATATAAATATACAATATTGAAATAAATTGAAAAGGCTCAAATGACCAAAGAAGAGTAAATAGAATGGAAGAGATCGTTGTTCATGGCAATTCATCCATTTTCATTTATAAGAGCAAAATGTATGAATCCCCATGAACACCATCCATTTATTGTAATATTATAACCATGCCTCCACCAAAATCATTGTTTTATTTTATGAATCCCCAAAGCTTATTTATAGGCCAAGGCAATTGGTTTTTTACCAATGAAATGTTTGTATTAATTTAGTTTCTTTTTATGAAATATTTTGAGATATTGTTGATACACTCATTTATTTGTGATTACAAATTGGATCAGCCACCTTCCTATTTACTCTTTAACAAAATCTGCAATTAATACTTACCCAAAAAAAAAAAAAAAAATCTACAATTAACAAATCACCAAATCTTACGTCCAGATATGCCACTGAATTTGTCATGATTAAACAAAGAAAGTAAAAGGCCATTGACAACCCTTCCCACTTTTCAATACAATTTAGACCCAATGTCTTTAGTTGAGCAGGATGTCAGAGTGATGCTTTGACCATTTTGCACTGGTTTTTAAAACATGTTTGCACGCATTTGCCTTTTAAAATTAATATTACGTTTAAACAATATATATATATATATGAAAATTAAAATTTTTATCACTATTTTAATCTATGTATATAAAAATATCACATAATTTAAAGCTTAAATAAATATACCATAACAGTAATTAACTTTTTCAAAATACCCCTCTTTAATCTTTCTTGCAGATATTCTCTTTCTTCTTTTCTGTAATTTTTTTTTCTCTTCTTCCTCTTCTTTCAAAGTAATAAAAAAATCATGCAGAGAGATCTTTACTTTCTTCATCCTCATCTTCAAAAATAAAAAAAATGAAGGAAAAAACTGAATTCTTCAGATTAAAAATTCTTCAAAGTGAGGATATAAAAAAAAAAGAACAACCCATAAAAACTCAATCACATCCACTTTAAACCCTAGAAGAAATAACCATCGAATAAGATCATTTAATAGGATTTAACTGAAAAAAAAAATTAGCATTTAAGGATTTAAACTGAAAAAAAAAAATCGTTGGCGTGAAAGTTGCTAGGTAATAAGGGTTGGCGCTGTACATCAGGGTTGGCGACGACAACCCTTATATGTATATAATATTATAATATATAATATTAATATTATAATATATTATATTAATATTATAATATTAAATAATATTATAATATTAATATAATATAATATATTAATATATTAATATTATATATTATAATATTATATAATATATAATATTATAATAACCGAGGTTGGCGTTGACGCCAACCATGACATTATTGTCCATAATATATATTATATAATTATATAATTATAATTATATTATATATATAATTATAATATATAATATATTATATATAATATAATATATATAATATAATATATTATAATTAATATAACACTATCTTATATTATATTATAACATTATATTATAATTATAATTATATTATAGTATAATTATAATTAAATGGTGGACGACAACCATAATTTTACTATTATTAATAATTTTTTGGATATAAAATATATTATATTATATCAATATAGAGTTCAACATTTTCATAATTTAGACATGAAATTCAATTACTACGACCAACTTCCGAACCATCATTGGCTTGAGATTTGTACGATCTAAAACAAGGCATCTTGATAATCAAACGCTCTCCATATTTATAAGGATTCGATTTCCACCAATCAGATTGAGAAAAGACATTTTCTCTATCTCTAACAATATTAAGAGTAACTTTATATAAGATAAAGTTATTATAATGCTTGCAATAGCCTACATGCGTCGCACTTCGTTAATTTGGGAAAATAGAGAGATGTTGACTTTCTTATATTCATTACAATTCTGTGTTCTTCAGCGAGCTGTAATTCATTCACACATTGCCAATAATTCTTGAATTTCTTATCTCGGACAAGATCAGAAATTATTGAAGTCCAATAATCTGGTAATGACCTTAGTAATCTAGATATCCTCTCATTTTCAGTTAATTTTATGCCCTTGTCTTTTAAATCATAATATCTCTCATGCATGACACTAAAATGAGTGAAAAGGTTGTGCACCGGATTCATCTTATAGTTTAGATAGTAGTCCTTAGTCAACATGTTCACTTTATATATGACCACTAAATAGAGAACAATAATTAATACATGCATAACAATATAAATATTTACTTTAATCAAAATATATATTTTTATTTAAATATAAAAAAATTAAGCCAAAATAAAAATTGTATTTTTAAAATATAAATAATTTATTTATTAAGCCAAAATTCAATAATAAGGTGGCGCCAACCCCTTATTTTTTCCAAATCATTCAAGCCAAAATCAGTTTTCTAACAGTTTTTTCTATTTTAAAATTTAACCAATAGGCTAATCAACAATATTATGAAAATTGTAATATTTTACAATATGTTGATTTACTTAATTGAATTCCGATAGAATTAATTGAAGTGATTTAGAATGAATCCAAATTGATATAATTTTGGTACAATACAATACACATACATTTATGCTAAGGTTTTTATAACTTACCTGTTGTCCTGCCATTATTTCGTCTCTGCAAATCCAACAAGTTTCGTCCGTCGATTGCTCAATGAAAATTTTTCTCGTGTAAAGAATAGATCTCTCTTTCTTTTGTGGTATACTTAAGATAGATGTGATATATATATATATATATATATATATATATATATATATATATATATATATATATATATATATATATATATATATATAATATTAAGACATGTTTCACGTGAATACTATTGCTAAAATGCATCCCTGCAAGTCAATTTATTCTCTGCAAGATTCTTCTGCAGAGAATCCCTCATGCGTCTGCAATAAATCTTAACAAGGATTTAGGGTGGGCTCACCTTTGTATAAAGTAAAAGAAAATTGGTATAAAAAAATGCTTGTTAGCATTAATTTAGGGTGGGCCCAACCTTTATAAACTAAAAGGTTGGTGTAGGAAAGGGTTGACGTTAACTTCAATCCTTTTTTTATTTTATATTGCAGGTCGCTAGCTCCCTTTTCCCACCCTTTAATTATTCTTCTGAATTTTTACTATTATGCAGAGTTTTTTAAAAAACTTTTTCTAGATGAAATAATGAACCCGAGCATAAAGTTGAATTATTGGCATAAATAGTACGCAATTTTATTAAGGAATGCATGAATGTGGAGTATCCTAAAGAATATATATGAATAATTTACTGACATGAATAGTACCCATACTTTAATAATTCACTGGCTGCCATGTCTCAATAATTCACTAGAACGTTTTGCTTGATTGGAAATATATATGTGCAAGTGTTTTCATTTTTTTCCCACAAAAGTGTTTAGTTGCTTGCTTCGGGTTATTTTCTCGTTCAGAAGAAAATCCAGCAAATAGCTTCATCGACCATCGATACTATCAACGTAATGACAGGAAGACAGGTTAGGTTTTATTATATCAAATTTAATAAAATATATTTGCAAAGGTTTTAATTTTTTGGGTTGGATTAATATGATCAAAGATTTTTGTGGGTTAGATAATGTATTTTAGCATAATTTAGCCATCACGTTGGGTTGGATTATAGCATAATTTTGTGGGTTAGGTTTTATTATAACAAATTTAATAAAATATATTTGCAAAGGTTTTATTTTTTTGGGTTGGATTAATATGATCAAAGATTTTTGTGGGTTAGATTATGTAGTTTAGTATAATTTAGTAATTTTGTCCTTTTTCATTTTTTTGGGTTAAATTCGCTGCAGAAGTAAATTGTGGGTTGATGGTTTAAGCTAAGGAAACAATTTTATAATTTTGTCTATGCTTGCTGAGAATGAAGTCGAGTTGATTGGAAGGGTTCGAATTTTGCATTTAGTTAGCTTTTATTTTTCTTCTAGAATTCAATTATTCTTTCTCTCTGTAATGTGAATGTAAATTATTTCTTAATTGACTTTAGTTGTATGAAATTTAAGTTCGTTCAACGTGCATTTTCTAAAGATACGTATATTTAATTATGACTAATTTAGTTTAGCGTGAAATTTACAGTTTTTTTAAAATGTAGAAGAAAGATATAAAAAATTAAAACAGATAAAAAATTAAATTGATAACAAAATTGATAAATTTGTTGTTTTATAGGAAATTAACTAAAATAACCTTCCCCCTTTTTCTTGTGTAAAACATTTTTGCCCATTTTTTAATTATTATTATTTTTTTGGTTATATATTTCTATCTATATAGTTTGTGCATAATTGATTATTGTAGTGATGTGAAGAAGAAATTGTGTTATGGTAAAGCGGTACATTAATTTTTATACATGAATCTCGTGAGTTATTGCTTTTGAAATTTTTAAGACATGTTTGTTTAGTTTACGTTGTTTGCATTCATGCTATGTTTAATTTACTAATAATAATACAATTTCTTTCATTATTGTAATTTAAGGAATTAATATATTTTTTCAGGCATTTGCAATCAACCATCAAGAGGGGGCGTACAGATTCCATGATGCATACAGATTCCGTGTGCATATGACACTTCAGACAAAAATGGGCACTCTGACTATAATTAGGAATAAACTAACGTTTAGTCAACGAGCCATTTTTCAGACAACTTGTTTTGGACATTTATTAGATTTGGCGGAGCCACGGTTCAGTGTCGTTTTTATTCAAGCAATGTTATTACGTATGATCAACCGTGGGAACCTAGACAAAGAAATGTGGTTCAGAATAAATGGTGTTGAATTCTGATTTAGCCCTGTTGAGTTTGCACTCGTGACTAGTTTGATTTTTGGGGAGAACATAGACGTGTCCAATTACATTGATTGCATGGATACGCCTCGATTGAGAGAGGAATATTCTCGAACATTCACAGGTTGTTGTCTCATGGGGAGATCGAGCAAGCATTTGACAATGAAGTTTGGGGAGACAATGATGACGACGCAGTGAAGTTTACGGTATTGTATTATGCATTTGCAGGATTATTAGGGGCGGACAATAGAACCAAAGTACTTGATCATTTTTTGCATTTAACGAATAATTTAGATGCATTTAGTCGATACCCATGGGGAACACTGACATGGAATAAAACAGTTGACTCCATACGAAAAAGTATACATAACAAATATCAATATTGTGTTGAACATTACCCGCCGTACACAAGTCCGCTCCCACTTCTCAGTTACAGTATTTTGGGATACCCGATTACTTTTCAAGTAAGTATCATATAATAGATAAAGTTTACATTCATATTGAGTATTGTAAATACTAACCATAAATGGTGTACATTGTGTAATATTGGATTTATGAGACAATTCAGAATCTATCGCCTTATATCCGTTTGGAAGCAAATGATCCAATCCCCTGTATCCTAAAATGGAAAACAGTTGTACTGCCTACATAGGATGACATATCGATACTTTGGGTCGCTTCTTCGATATGTTGCTCATTTATATTTTATTATTCCGTTTTGTATTTCAATAATTTTTATAAATTTCTTTCATGTTGTAGGAAGAGATTACAACTACATTACATCCGACCGAGATTGAGCGTTACTCTGAGTGGTATATTCGAGCTTTGGAGTTTATGGGAGAATACGCACCATCTACGTATTCAGATGATGATAATGCCACCCAATCGAACCGTCCTATTACCTTTCAGACAGCCCCCAGAGGGTCTTCTTTGTCTTCCACTACTTTCGTACGAATTTCTTCATCACGAGGTGCTAGACCTGTGGTTCCTAGGACATCTCCTATTGGACATACATCTCTTCCACAGGTGTCATCCTCCCGCACAACATACCCCCGAGAGTCACATGGGGACACACCTAATGTACCTGCTTCCCTACCACAGAGGTCTACTTCCCGTGCCTCCCATTCTCGAGAGCATCCGGTAAACAAGCCTGCAAGACACTCGATCCATGGGACATCATATAATGGTGTTTCATACGACCGTCTTCAACAAATATTAATGGAACATGGAAGAGGCATCAGCTCTCAGATGTAGCAGTAATTGGACTAGCACGCTGTAATGATACACGCAGAGTGGGAGCGACAGTCATCAGCGTTTCGTGAGGAGATGCAATCCTATTGGCAACAACAGACATCGACGTATTGGGGGGAGATGTAGGACCAATGGCAACAACAATAATCGATGTTTCGGGGGGAGTTACAAGACCAATGGCAACAACAAACATCAATGTTTCGAGGGGAGTTACATGACCAATGACAACAACAAACATCGATGTTTCGGGGGGAGATACAAGACCAATTGCAACAATAAACATCGATGCTTCGGGGGGAGATGTAGGAAAAAATGTCATCATTAAATAATCGTATTGCAGGACTTGAGGATTCTTATGTTTAGGCATCAGAATCAGTATAGGTTATTAGCCACCATACTTAATTTTTATTTTCAATTGCTTAATTAAAAAATAATGATAAAAATAAATTTGTTAACTTTTTCCAGTTAGACGAATCATCAGACGATGATGTCCAACAACAAGTGCAAGACCAACCAACAATTGTTCAAAAGCCGACGACAACTAAAAAAGTGTCAGCTTTCGGACGTGTACTACGAAAAGGGAAACAGTTGGTAAGTCCATTCACAAATCCAGATAAGGAAAAAAAGAACAAATAGCTAGTAACTAAAGGTCGTCATTCAGACTCGCGATTGGCTGAGTCATATTCAGAGTTCACATTATGGTACTATCAAGCGTCTGATAAAGACACTTGACGTGTCTTCCTCAGGGGACCATCCGGAATGACCGCCTATATGCCCAAACCATGGTGGACCCAAATTGTAACACTATGACAATGGTTGGAAAACACGGTATGTACCATTCCTTTGTATTTGTTCATATTAGTTATCACGTTCAACTTATGATGTGATTTATCTGTGTACATATCATATCAAAACTTTTATGGGTATACTCCGTAAATCTTATCCAGATGGTAACTGGACGACTGTTTCGACCCAATTTGTTGGACTTCTCCCACAGTGTTATAGTGAGTTTAAACAATTGGGTGCAAATATGGAGTGACCCATGTTTTTTCTAGATCAAATCAATGACATCTCACACTTTCGGATAAAAGAATTCTTTCGGCTATGCAGTAGTGTTGACAAGGTGGTGTACAACTGTTAGTTATTTATGATAAAATTGATTATTGATACTTATTTCTCTTCATTGGTCTGCAGGTATTCATTCCGCTCAACTTTGATAACCAACATTGGGTGTGTGGCGTATTGGATATCAATGATTGGAGGATGTATATATACAACTCTACCCAATATACTAATAGCATAGAGAGGGTGAAGAAGTTATTGATGCCATTTAGGACACTACCACACCTAATGAAGGCGAGTAACTTCTATATCAAAGGGAATTCCATCGCCAGATACTCCACCGACATTACAATACAGGTGTGTTCGTGATGTGCCAAAATAGGATATTGGAAGCGGAGACTGTGGCATTTTTTTACTCATATTTATGGAATACCTTGCCCAAAATCAACCATTTAATTTCACATCGACACATTCCATGAGGTTAAGAAAGCGCGTGGCTACAACCATATTCCAAGGAAGGGCCCTCAGTAAGTATTTAGTGTTTATTTATATGTCAGTAAACTTTACTAAATTAGTTGTATTTATTCAATTCAATTGGGACGTCATACAATGCAGGCTTCGAGGATTTCGATTAAGGCATGGATGGACGGGCATGCATATGAATTGGATGTCATTTTATTATTGTTTGAAAGATGTATTTTATTATTGATTGAAAGGTGTATTTTATTATTATTTGAATGATGTCATTTTATTATTGTTTGTATGGTGTATTTTATTATTGTTCGAATGATGTCAATATATTATTGTTTGTATGGTGTACTTTCCATATTGTTTTATTGAAATACAGTATGGGAAAAAATTCAAATATATTCATAATAAAAAATGATAGGCTAACAAAAACAATAATAAAATGCAATACATTAAAAATTGTATAAAACCTAATAGATAAATTACATTAAATTAAACATGCAATACATTAAAATCCATTGTCATCGCGTACATGTACAAAACCCAATAGAAGATTCAACATGATAACCTAGTCGGCCGTATGGGTTGCACCGTGAGTACGACGACCTCGGGTTTGTGTGTTACTGGGTGTGCGGGACGAGCTAACCACAGACACTAGTGTTGGACTCTGACATTTCAAACGAGTATGACCAGATTGATGACATCGACTACAGTATTGTTGTCGAACTTCCTCTCCTTGTGAAGGTCTTCTTGCATGATTGGAAGGGCGATCGAACCTTCGTTGCTTTATCACTGGAGGATAAATCGTAGACATATTTGATGGTGCCCAAGTTGATTGATCCCCTAGTGGATTAATATCTTCCTCGTATACCCTACATAAATATTCAGTAGAGTAGTATGTACTGACCCAGCCTACACAATCCGATAGGTTATTATACCTTGCGATAGCAGCAGCGTGTGCACATAGAATCTGGGATTGTTGAAATTTTCCACAATCATACGTTCGATATAGAAGATTCACGATGAACACTTGTTGTCGTGAATCATGAGCTTCGTATTGTTGCATGTTGATTGGTTTAACAACCATGTTGGCAGATTTGAACACATGTCGAACAAGCTTGTCCTCAGCCCATGGTGTTAATGGGTGAGATCTCTCACCTACAAAAAAACAACTAAAATAAATGCGTTGAAAAAACAGAAACATCAGAATAAATTTTAGTCATACGCACCAGCCATGTTTCGTCTATTGAAAAACCAATGTTGTAACGTGCTTCGAAGAAACTCTACCAATATAGTGATAGACAAAGTGCGAATAGTCCGTGTCAAAGCATTGAAGGACTCAGTAATATTGGTCATCATAATATTGTACCGCTATCCTCCAAAGTGGGCATGTGCCCATCTGTCATACCCAATGTCAGTCAAATAGGCTACTGCAGTGGGATTTACTCTAGCAATTCTACTCATAGCAGTTTGAAAGTCCGTGAGACGATATGCCTTAGCAGCTTTCCAAAATAGTCCTTCAATATGTTTAGTTTTTTTGAACAACGAATGCATGTTACCCTTTATGTGGTAATTACAAAACCCATGACGAGCGTGAGGCATTACGTTCGCGACCAACATAATTATTGAATGATGACGATCAGAAATAATGGCCAAATTTGGTAAATCACCAATACACATGCGAAGGTATGTCAAAAACGGCATCCATGTATCTATTCCCTCTTTGTGCCCAATACCGAATGCGAGTGGGTAAATTTGATTATTACCGTCCTTCGCAACAACAATGAAAAGAGACTCAAGATACTTTCCTTTTAAGTGTGAAGCATCAATGCATATTACCGAATGACAAAATTGTTGGAACTCTTGTATAGAACACCTCATACACATGAAAAAAACTTGAACCTATTTTTCAGATCGACATCAATACATGTCATAGTTCCTGGGTTCTTAAGCTCCAAATTATGACAGTACTCACGTAATATACCTAAAGACTCTTTCGGAGATCCTCGTAATGCATTTATTGCATATGTTTTGGCACGCCATGCTTGTGTGTAGGATATGTCAATTCGGTACCTATCTACCATGTCTGAAATAATTTTGTTTGGTCGATAAATACGATCAACCACGAACATGAACTTAAGTATGTTACCTAACGATTCGGCACCAGCTTGTCTGTGATGTGGCAATATTTGATCCCGCGGACAAGTGTTGGTCTCATCCATATGTCGTAAGACCCAATAGTCTCTGTCTTCCTCTCTTGTCGCTCGTGCCCACCATTTACATTGTGGGTGTATGCACTTAAGCTCATACCATATGTTATCAGAGTGACCAACCTTCTATTGAATTCCTATCTCTAAGACATACGTTCGAAATAATGCTCTTAATTCAGCCTTGAAGTTATAAAAACCCATTACTTGTAAATTGTTGCCTCTTTGTGTTGCTCAGTTAGTAATACCTGCATTCTCAACATCAATAGCAGACTCAAGAACCCATTGAAATAGATTTGGATTATGGATGTGACTTGGATATGCTCTAATATTCATAAAACCATGACGTCTTGTGCTACATTCAGCCCCATCGTAGCAAACATGACTTTGACTTCTACCAACGTCTTGGCTCTGAACACCGTATATGTCGTCATCAAACCCCGAGAATTCTTCGTCTTCATCATCATCATCCTCCTCCTCCTCATTACCTTCTACTTCATAATCCTCATCCATGTTGTCGTCATTATCATCATCAATACCATAATTCCCTCCAAACTCTTGAAAACTTTGTGGATGTGCCCACTCATCTGTCGGATGATTTTCCCTTTCTTCATCATGAACATCTTCGCCTTGTTGATTGGCCCTTCCGTCAATTTGACTTTCGGTAACAAAATTTTTTGTGTAACCTTGTAAACTTCTTGCTACAACCATCAAAAACTTCACATCATCATCGTCTACAATCTCCATTGGACCTATATCACCTATTGTAAATACACGCGCAGTTGACTGTCTTTGATCGAATCTTAGACGATAGCTGATTCTTGTAATGAATCCATCAAAATCAACATTTGTGTCAATACAAATCCCTCTCTCATTCCCACCAACATATCTTATGACATTATCATCACCTTCAACCCATTGGCCTCCATATCGAATCTTAAATGCAACTTTTTCCATCATAACTAAAAATAAACCTAAAAAACATAAAAACTTCAAATTACACTATGCTTCCATTTTTTCAAATTAAGCCCCAAATGCAATACCAATGCAATCAAACTTCATATATATGTATTTAACTATCATATCATCAACTGATGTACAAAAATTTATCAAGGCAAAACAATAAAAAATATGAAAAAAATAACAGTGGCAATTTTGTAATAATTATGTAACTATCTATCAAGACAAGGAAAACAACACACACATGAGCTCCAAATTGGAATAAACAAACATAAAAAATAAAAAACATTCCGTGCAATAGAAGAAAACAGGAAAAAATAAATAAATTCAGTGGAGTACATCTGGTTGGCGTTAACGCCAACCTGTTCATCATCTGAAATTTTTTTTTGGTTGTATTTTGGTTTTTTATAGCCATCACAATATCATTAAACAATAATAAGAACTTTGAACAATAGAAACAACATGAAATAATAGCATTAAACAATCTAACAACATGAAATCATAATAAAGTTAAATTTTACATGAACATAAATATACCATACTTATTTCATTTTCAATTATTTATAAAGAAAACACATAACATACGGGGTTAAGTCAACACTCACCTAGACGTGGATGATTTTGCTATGAAGTCTTTATAGTAGATGTTAATTCTCTTAATAAATTTAGCAATTTTCGTCTCTCCCTCCCTTTTGTCCAATTTGAATCTTTTATAATGGATTCTCATGAGTTTTATTGTTCGATCATATATCTTCTTCCTTCCATTAATACTAATATTTTATTGTCATGCTGCTGGGATTCCTTCCTAAGTTAAGGAAGAAGAGAGAAAAAGTTACAAAGATTCTCTGCATGGGTCATTTCAAGAGCGTTAACCATTTAATTATACTATAATATAATTATAATATTATAATTAAAAATATAATATAAATATAATAATATATTATTATATTATATATAATATATTATAATATATAATATTATATAATATTATAATATTAAGAATTCTTCAGATTAATATATTATGATATAACATATTATATATATTTAACATATTATATATATTTTATTATATATAATTATATAATATATTATAATGTATAATTATATTATAATGTATAATATAATTATAATTATATAATATTATAATATATAATATATAATATTATATTATATATAATATATTATAATATTATTAATAATATATATAATATATTATATATATAATATAATATAATATAATATAATATATTATATTATTATAATATTATATACATATAAGGGTTGGCGTTATTACCCAGCAACTTTCACGCCAACGATTTTTTTTTTCAGTTAAATGCAAATTTTTTTTTTTTTAGTTTAAATCCTTAAATGCTAATTTTTTTTTTAAGTTAAATCCTACTAAATGATCTTCTTCGATGGTCATTTCTTCCAGGGTATAAAGTGGATGTAGTTGAGTTTTTGTGGGTTGCTTTTTTTTTTTTATATCCTCACTTTGAAGAATTTTTAATCTGAAGAATTCAGTTTTTTCCTTCCTCTTTTTGTTTTTGAAGATGAGGATGAAGAGAGTAAGGATCTTTCTGTATGATTTCTTTATCACTTTGAAAGAAGAGGAAGAAGAGAGAAAAAAAGTTGCAGAGAAGAAGAGAGAGAATATCCGCATGAAAGATTAAAGAGAGGTATTTTGGGGAAGTTGATTACTGTTGTGGTATATTTGTTTAAGCTTTAGAATATGTGGCATTTTTGTATACACAGATTAAAATAGTGGTAAAAATTTCAATTTCCCATATATATATATATATATATGTGTGTGTGTGTGTGTGTGTGTGTGTGTGTGTGTGTGTGTGTGTGTATCTTTGTAAAATGATTATGTGTAGTGGCAATCTATTTTTTTTTAGATATCTTTTTACTTTCTATAATCAATAATTACTAAATGCTCCTAATAAAAAATTTCAATAAAAGAGATTAATTAATAGAAAAGAAAAGTTGAACATTAAATCCAAATATAGAGAATTTTGATTTAGAGGCCATTCTTAACACAAGAATAGTTCTCCAACAAAATGAAAACTTGAGTCGTGATCTCGTGACGTGACAAGGCTTAGTGGATTGTGAAACAAATTGGTAATTCGAATATTCACTAGGGCATATTCGAATAATTAAGTGAGTAAAATGTCACGTGTGATTCAAGCCCATGTCCATTCAAAGTCCTAAGCAAAGGATTGACCTAAATTTGACCCAAAAACATTAAAGAACATACTAAACAATCTTTCTAGAAGTTTTTACAATATTTTCTCCTAAAAAGGAAAGTATACCTTTTGTAACACTCTAAGACACAATCACGCTAGTGTTAGGAATCCTACTTTTGTAAGGCAAATTCTAGTCGTCCATTAATGAACGTGTAAATTTTTGGACCATTGAATCTATTTGTAGACTTGTATGCATAACTATCTCTAGTTGATGCATTTTCGTTCATTCCAAGCATTGAGAGAAATATTATAGAATTTTCTCTCTATTTGTTTTTGGTGTTCTTAAAATTTCTTTTGAGAGTTATGGGTTTGGAGACTTAATTAGTCTTTGAGCTTGAGCTTGTCCACTAATGCCGCATGATGAAAATAGGTATATTTCCTTCATTGTGATAAAATTTGAGTTAAATATTAATTCAAATAACTAATCTTGGATATTAGATTCAATAGCTACATTTCACACACACATATATATATATATATATCATTGTAGGACTTGTAAAATAGTTTAACACTATCTAAGAATGAAGTTGTTTTGAAGATGGTAAATAGGGCAAGGGTTGTAGCTGAAGCCATGGAAAATTATTCTCTTATGCTTCCATTTGGACATATTTTGAGATTGTACAGAGTTTTGTATTTTGTCAAAGTTACTAGAAATATTATTTTTGTATCTGTTATTTATAAAAATGGTAATAATGTGCAGTTTAATGGAAATAAATATTTGATTCATTTTGGAAATGTTTTAATTGGCAAAACAATAAATACAAATGGTTTATATGTTTTAAAACTAAATGATCTGAGTATTATGAATGTGGTCATAAATAAAAGATTTCGAGAAAAAATCAACCCAAGGTTACTTTAGCATAATCGATTAGGTCATATAGGAGATAATGACATAATGAATGAGGTCAAGATTTGGTTATCCAAAACTTTCTCAATGAAAGATTTGGGAGATGTTATATACGTACTTGAAATTCGTATCTAAAAAGATAGAATGAAAAAGACAATGAGATTATTCGATAAGTTGTACATAGAAAAATTGTTAAAGAGATTTAACATGTAAAACTCAAAATAAGGACTTTTGCCCTTCATTCACGATCTTCATCTTTTTAAATATATAAGTCCAAAGACTGATGAAGAGTGACAATGGATGCATAATATGCCTTATGCTTCAGTTGTAGGTGGACTTATGTTCGCAATACTATATACAAGACTTGATATAACTTATGTTGTAAGTGTTATGAGCAGATATTAGGTCAATCTAGGAGAAAAACATTGGTTGACTGTAAAATCAATCATTAAGTACTTAAGAAGAACTAAGGGTATTGTTTTAAGTTATAAATGTTTAGAGTTAAACATTTAAAGATACTCAAACTCTGATTTTTAGTCGAACATTGATGATAGAAAATCTACATTGGGTTCATTTTTATTTGTAATAGGGGTACGGTTAGTTAAAAGAGTTTCAAACAATCAACCACCTATAACTCCACTATAGAGACTGAATATATCATTGCTTCAAAAGCAACAAAAGAGGTCGTATGGATGTGCAAGTTTGTATTCGAACTTGGTGTGGTTCCAAATATGGCTTATTCGATAATTATATTATGTGACAATATTGATGTTATTACATAAGAGTATTAATATAGAAGTGTCACATTTTGAGAGAATCCATTGGAACTAGAGAGATATTAATACAGAAGATATCGTTAGCAAAAAATTTTGCTGACCCACTAATTAAGGCAATGACATTGAAACAGTTGGACCATCATCTTGAGAAAATGGGTATGAGATATAACAACGAATGACTCTAATGCAAGTGGGAGTTTTATTAGTATATGCCTTAGGAACCATTTGTGTTAGTGGTTTCAGGACATTTTATCTTATATAAATATGTAATGATTTATTAATAAAAGAAAGAGCTCTTTTGTTCATATAAGTAAATTGTTTCCTTTATTTGCATTAATATGATGTATGTGAACTGTTTGAATGATTCACTTAATATATATAAACTAAATCATCGAATTGTTTCCTATGAACATACCATAAGTTGGGCAATAATATCACATAGTAGACATTGAATGTCATCGTTGAATATAATGAAATGATATTAGTACGAGTGATAATAATAGTTATGCCATTAGAGCATTAATGTATATCAACAGTTAGTAAACTGTTTTTCGAACAAAACCAATAACGATAAGTTACATGGTCATTAAATCTTAATCAATGACTTATCGTGTGATTATACTGGTGTATGAAGTAATTCTTTGACTTGAGACTTTATGGTCGAATCTGATATGGATGTGTATGCTTAATATGGTGTACAAACATGTGACTAATCATATTCTATACAAAAGACCATATTGGTTATACATTGTTCGTATCCAAAGATGAATGATGATCAAGGTGAGATCAGCTGACTCAGAATATTGGATTCAGGATCTCCATTGTTTTAACTCAAATATGAGTTTTTGAACAAATATCGATAAATATTAGAAACAAAAATCTCTAGTCAGAGTATAATGTAAGCCATACGAAATGCTTGCATTAAGTGCAGTTTCATGTTTAGGACTTCAATTTGGCATTGTATTTCCAGGAATTTTTTCTCTAGTATATGCATTGGTGATGGTGAGGGAGAAGGTTTAAGGGGCTTTTTTGCTTGGGGCTCAATATTGGTGCTTGTTTCACCTTTTTTTTTTTTCCTTTGGCTCAAGGTTCCCTTCATTCTGTTCAAATACTATGGCAGTAGGCTCAGTCTTCGAGGGTACAGAGATAAATGTCCCATCTTTCATAAGCTTGCATATACCCATGTTTCTTAGCATTTCCAAGGTCAAGAACATCTCATCGGGCACAACAAAAATTTGGTTATAGCAATCTTGAAGTCAATAATCTTTTATTGCAAGTGTCGTGATAATGCTACCGCTTAGAATACGAGGCTATTTGTTCTTTTTATTAAGTGCGACTTATGTGAGATGGGCATATACATCCTTGCTCGTGTTAATAAGGATATGGCCAATAAGACAACTCAAGATAAAGAGGTCTTGTTTCGAGACTATGACATCACTTCCTACTCGAGCAAGAAAGTGATAGGAAATGAAATGGTGAAGGACACGATGGACAAGGTCCTAAAGCTAGGGTTGGATTCAAACTGAGTTTGTTTGAGCTTGAGCTCAGCTCGAACTAGCCTAAAATAAGCTAAACTTAAATGAGCTAGAGCTTGAGACTAAAAGTTCAACATTTTTTAACTCCAACTCAAGCTTGAGCTCAAGTTTTGAGGTGTTTAGCTTGTCAAGCTCGCGAGCTAAAATTTTTGATATAAAACGATGTCATCTTAACTAATATGTATTAAAATGATGTCATTTTAACAACCAACTAGTTCAAATCTTGATTCAATTTGAGTTCAAACCGAACTCAAGCTTGACTCTTTTAAAATGAGTAGAACTCGAGCTCATTTAAAGTAAGCTCGATGAGCTTGAGCTTAATTTGACTTAAATCCAACCCTACCTAAAACATAGAAACCTTACCTAAAGCATAGAAACCTTAGCTATTTTTGTATGGGAAACTAGTCAATTTAAGCCATAGTTTAGGGTAGTCAACGGTTGAAATGTTAATGGGGGAAATGCCATCTTGGGAGAAACTGAAATACTTGTTAATATAGATTAAGGTCATGGTAAGATCTTGGTTTCGTATATGAAAACGAATAACTTGATATGTGGTGTCATAGGAATAGGTGCTAAGGAATTTGAAAGTTAAATCTAAGTAGGAGGGTGAGGTCATTTTGGCAAACTTATCCAGTTTACAAAATGTGAACAACTTGATGATTTCGTCATGAATGTTGAGGTATTTGAGGGCTTTGAAGTCGAATAGATAATGGGTTCAAGGATTCATTCTTTGAGTTTCAACTAACAACCTTCTTGAATGAGGTTAAGGTATTTGACATTGATGATTTCGAGAATGGTGTTAAGGTTAACCATGAAAATGGTTAGGATAGATGAAGTGCATGTGGTGGAATGGGTGACTCATCATTTTGGTGGAGCTGCCTCTGTATCAGAGGAGAAAGGTCATTTAAGAGCATTGAAGGATTTCTTAGTCATGTTTAGGATTTTTAGGTAAAGTAAAAATGAAGTGGTGAGAAGTGAATGGTGAAAACACACTTATATATAGGCTTGTATTAGGGTAAAATTGAAAGGAAAAAGGGTGCGTTGAAGAGCGATCTTAGGTGCCAAGATTGATAGAGGTGAAACAATGCACTAATTGATAAGGACGTGACTGACGTTGCAATGATTTTATTTAGACATGTACGTTTATTTGATTCCTTAATTACTCATGTTAAATCCTAAGATTGCTTTTGTTGACCTATTGTAATCCAACAATTTGTAAGGTTTAGGGACTTACGTGTGCACTGATCAAGGTGTTACCCCATGAAATTAGTTGTAAACCTTACTTTCCCGATAGTTAGCACTTATTTATGGTCCTCAGCTTGACCCCTAATATCTTGATGAAATAAAATAAAAGGAAACAAAAATATACTATAACAGGAAAAAAAAAAATACTTGGGTTAACTCTCGACAACGCTTGTTTATGGTCTTTACCTCGACCTATTTTCTTTAGCTCATGTTGGTGGTGGGTTAGACAATGGTCGTGATCCTCTCACTATTATTGGTTCTTTTATCAGATATGGCTTGAGACGTTGTCCATTCATTTTAAAAATGCCTGTATTTTCACTTCAGACCTCTATGACTCCATGAGGATATACTTGTATAACCTTAAATGGTCTCGACCAATGAGATTTCAACTTCCTTGGAATGAGTCTTAATATGGAGTTAAATTAAAGAACGAGATCTCCTTTTTTGAATTCCTTTTTCATGATGTGCCTATCGGGCCATTTCTTCGTTCTTTCTTTATATATGTGAACATTCTCCTATACGTCCATTCTAAATTCTTCAAGCTCATTTAGTTGTAAGAGCCTTCTTTCTCTGACTAATTTTGCATCAAAGTTTAAGTATCTAGTGACCCAATACGTCTTATGTTCCAACTTGACAGGAAGGTGGCAAGATTTCCCATATACTAGTTGATATGGCAATATGCCAATTGGAGTCTTGTATGTGGTGTGATAGGCCTATAGTGTGTCATCCAGTCGCATACTCTAATCCTTGCATGAACTATTGATAGTTTTCTCCAATATAGATTTAAGTTCTCCATTGGATATCTCAACTTGGCCATTAGTCTATAGATGGTATGACATTGCAATCTTATGGATCACATTGTATTTCTTTATGATTCGTTCTATTAGGTAGTTGCAAAAGTGTGAGCCTCCATCATTGATTAGTGCTCTTGAGACTCTAATTCTAGTAAAAATATGTTTTTCAGGAATTTTACTATGACCTTAGCATTGTTGGTTGGACTTGCAATAGCTTCAACCTATTTGCATACATAGTTGATCGCTACTACGATGTAGTAACTCCCATATGATACCAAGAATGGCACCCTGAAGTCAATTCCCCATACATCAAACATTTTGATTTCCAGAATGGTGCTTAGAAGAATTTCATCTTTTCACGAAATATTCCTGATTCTTTGACAGTGATCTCATTTCTTCACAAAGTCTCTTGTGTATTGGAACATGGAAGGCCAGTAAAATCCACATTGCAATATTCTTGCTATAGTTCTGGGTGCACCGAAATGTCCTCCTCTCTCTGATGAATGGTTGTGGGTTAGTATGTTTTGGATTTCATCTTCTGGTACACATCGACGCATTAACCAGTTATAGCATCATTTATACAATGATGGTTCCTCTAAGAAATAGTTCTTGGAATCGACTAAGAACTTTTTTTGTTGGTGAAAACTGAGGTCTAGTGGAAGGATTTCGCATACCAAACATCATCAAAAAGATGAGAAAGATCATAGAAACTCTCACGGCTTCGACAATCACAATTATGACTGATCTACGCATTTCGGTCGCTAATTGGTTAATCTAGTCTAAGGATGAGGGAGGCAAGGGTAGGATTGACACTGTCGGTGGTCAGCCACCTCTAATTTCGCCGGAATTGTGACAACAATTAAGAAGACATTTCCCTGCTACCATTTATAGCGAATGGGTAAGATTTTTTTTTTATAATTTAGAAATTTCAGATCTGATTTTGGCTAAAAACAATGCCGAATTTAGAAATCAAATTAACCAAACTGAAATTCAACTTTTGAAAAACAAACTTATAGATTTTTATACTCTGACTTTAAGGTTCAATTAATCAATTTAAAATCCTAATTTTAAATAAGAACCCTAATATAAAACCCTAATCTCAAAATAAACCAAAACCATAATTCCTAATTTCTAGAGTTTGATTTATACAAAAATTTAATGCTCTAGCTTGAAATTCATTTTTTAATTTCTGTAATTTGGGATTGCATAATCCAAAAATCAAGATTTGATTCATCAATTAAAACCCTAAAATTGAAATTGAATCAATCTATAATTTAAAAATTTAAGTCATAATTCCGATTAAAGAACCCTAATTTCAGAATTAAAAATTTCTGATTTAAAAACATAAATATCCAAATTCTATAACTTAATACGTTTTGTTTTGATAACGCATGTAAGATTTATTTTATAAAAACAGAATAAAATAAATCAATCATAAATAAACCTTTGGAAATCACCTGAATTACCTGTTTAGATCACCTCTTGATATGACTTAGTCTTCTACTTTAGAAATCTTTATGAATGACAACTTTTTATGAGTAAACTATACTGTACTCATACTACATTAGGTTTTGAAGTAGGGACCTCAGCAATTTATAGTAGGTTAATTGACCCTTCATCAAGGTCCAATAAACCTCAAGACTCACATTAATGCTTTCCATCCAAATTATAACATTTAAATATATTAGACTTATCTTTTTTGATCACTTAAACTCATCTGTAAATTGACATTAGACTATCCACTTATTCGATTTTATTAAACCCAAAAATATAATTAATGTTAGCCTACAATAGAAAATTTCTAACACTTTTTATATCTCCCTTTTCCTTATACGCTTAAGAATCGTTGTAGATCTTTTCGTGATTCTTCTTTAGCGCCAAATTGGAGTTCTCTAATTCTTTGATGTTGACGTCGCTGCATTTTTTCCTCTTCACTTTTATCTGCATCAACTTAGTTCGTATGCAATCTGGAAAACTTTTTTTTGAAATCTTCTTAATTTCTTCAAGTTTCCCATAGCAATCCTTCTTATTTCCAAATTATTTTCCTACAAAACGAAATAATCTAATAAAATATATAATTAATAATAATAAATAAAAAGAATCTTAATTTAAATTATTATTAAATTCAGTATTTTGACACCTATTTGACCCTATCTATGAGTGTGTATTTTTTATGTAACATTAATCCACACTAATGCCCTAATGGCATGACCATTATCATCACTTGCATTTATATTATCTCATGATATTTAATAGAAGGATTTAGTAGGTCTATTATGTGATGTTGTTGCCTAATTACTGCCACATCTATAGGGAATAATTTAATAATCTAATCATACTCATTAAGTGAATTATCCAGACAGTTCGCATTTATACTTTATATTTAAGTAGATAAAGAAAACAATTTATGTATATGAATAAAAGAACTTTTTCTTTTATTTATAAATCATTATTACACATATATAAAAGATAAAATACCCTAAAATTGACAACACAAATAGTTTTTAGGGCATACACTAACACTTGAATGATTTTGGATTATGTTAAGGTGAATGTTAATGGTTTTAATACTTGTGTCAGTGTTTGATCATCGCTTGAATAATTTCATATGTAGTTTTGAGACAAAGAGGCATAACTTGATGTCTAGTTTTGAGACCGAGAGCATATAAACTAGATTTAATATCATTTTTTTTATCATATATTATAAAGTAAAATTGACTAGAGATAAAATTAGATTTTTTTGTATGGCTTATAGCTATAAGGTGACGTACATGTCTTATCATAGCTAGGAATTTCACAAATCTTAGAGTGTTCAATTTAACACAATTTCATATATATTCACGAGATTGTTAAACATGAATAGTCTTGTTATACCCTAGAGATAAGTTAACAAGTTCATTAGGAAATTCCATCATTGCATATTATAAAATTATCCATTTAATTTCATGAAATATATAATATGCATTGCACAAAGGTTTGTGCATGTGCCTATTGATCTATACCACCAATTTCATATGAACTAGTTGTCGATACATGTAGTTTAGGTAGTTTAATTTGATTTAATTAGTTAGTTAATTCAATTATATATTTTGTTAGTTTTAATTTAGGATTGGTAAATACATAATTTTGATACATAGGTCAATTAGTCTCTATGGGATTGATATTTAGACTTTTGTCCATTATATTACTTGATACAATATTGTATACTTGCATATTAGGATCATGGATATCTATGACCCTTAAGAGTTAATGTCCACCACCCCATATTATATGTGAGTTGTTTAAAATCATATCACTTGGACATAGAAGTACCTAATAGAAATGAGCCTACATGAGTATCATTTAGTTGTCACTTTTGAACACAAGGATGTAAAGGCCATTCTCAATGCAATGATAGTTCCCCAACAATATATAAACTTAAGTCGTAAGTATCTCGTGAAGTTGTGAGGTTTAGTGGATTGTTAAACGAGTTGGAAACTTGAGCATGCACTAGGACAATTTGAAAGCAAGATTTTGGAGTTGCACAATGTGTTGTGATAAAGGCATCATGTAGTTATATGGGGAAAATGTCATGTTACGTCTAAGCCCAAGTCCAGACGAAGCCCTAACTTATTTGCAAAGGCTTGATCTAGACTTGGCCCTAAACACCCTTTCATACCCTTGTATGTCTATGGTTTCCTTCATGTGAATGAGTAGAAGACCTACTACTTTTAGGAAGTTATGAAAGAATTTAGAATTAAATTCAAGGCAGATCTCGACATGAAGGAGCCTTCAAATGTTGGTTTGGCCTCGTTTTCTCTCTTTTATTATATGTATAACATCGTTAGATCTTAAGGGGGGTGGGTTTTTGTGATCAAAACATATTATCTTATATTGCTTTTGTTGCCATATGTATGTTATATAATTATCACAAAAACCTTACATATGAAACCATAAAAGGCTCATAAATGCTTAGGATGTGAAAAATTGAAATAATTTGTTCTCCTTTTATGGTCAAATCAAGGCAAAGTAAGAATCGATCATGATCATCCAAGTCAATTCTAAGACATGTATCTTCCAACATACAAGACAATGATTATGTCAACTAAAGAGTCTTTATCATAAACTCTCACAAATCTTCACATGACACCTATTCAAACAGATAGCTAAAGGAGATTTGAAGTCCTTCTCGCACTTAAAAAATTAGGGGTAATTTTTATAAATGGTCTTCTACCTATAGAACATATTTCCAAAACACAACCAGCTGTAGAAGTAATAACTAGTGTCTAGACCTATAGATTGATGCTAATCACGTAAAGGCCTATAGAGTGTAATCTACTAGTTGGCATAACTTTTGTATTATATGTTTATGATGAAAAGCAATAATTACCTACATTATTAGCTCCCAATCACGATCCTATTCTTTAAATGTAATTGATTAGGATGTTATTATTTAAATTTTAAATATAACTGATAGGGCTTTTAATTGTTATATCTCATTCTTTAAATAAAGAAGATTACTAAGAGAAGGGAGGGCACACATGATTAGTGTAAAAGATAGGTGAAAAGCATAGATATTAGATATCTAATACTTAGGATTAGATAACCTTCATCCTAAGTTAGATAACGAGGCTTTCATAAAATTTAGTAACTCTCTTTCTTTTATCCAAAACCAAGAACCTCTCAAATAACTTCTCCTTTCATTTCAATTCGCACTCTACAGAGTATTTGCTTAAAGTTGCTAATGTTATAATTGTGGATATATGTTTTTGAATAACAAATTAAATTACGTTAAAAATCCACTCAGTGTTCAACTCTTTTTATTTGCTTTTCTCTATAACATCATAATGGATGTCAAATTCAATAATGGATCTTCAACACTATTATTATAGTTTATTTTATACAAATTCTAAATTGTATATATCAATTAGTCACAAAAATATTCATAAAAAATTTTAAGAACAAATTTGAATAGGTGAATGCATATAATTTTTAAAGAAATCATCTATTTTAGGGAAATTATAATAAAAGGCCAAAATTAAGGGGGTCTAAGTGAAATTGCCCAAAACAACCAGGTTAAAGCAAAAATGCCCAATATTTGTAAAATGACCAAACTGCCCCAATATATAAACAAGGCAAATTTTCATATTTTCCACGGTAAAACTGCCACGGTCACTATGCAAATCTAAAGAAAAAATCACGCTCTCTCCACTGTCCCACTGTCCCACTGTCAAGCAGATTTTCGACGATTTTCTTGCTTTCTGACAACCGAAAATGATCAAAAAGGTTAGTATATCTTCCGTAATCTTGTTTGAATGAAGTTATTGTTCATATTATTGAGATTTGAGTGAGATTTTGCGGTTTAAAACTTTAAGGTTTCGATTTTGAACAATATTTAAAATGTTTTGATTCTTGGCTGTTTTCGTTGAATTTGTTGAGGGGTTTTGTGTTATAGCCTATGTAGATTTGATTTGTGTTGAAATTGGAGGCCGAAATGACGAATTTTTGGTCGAAAATAAGTCCGAGGCAATCGACAGTCCTACCGTGGGAACAGTGGATCCCACGGTTATGCCGAACACTCCCACTGTCAAGACACATTGACAGTGGGTTAGGGGGTTAAGTGGTTTTTTTAAAACATTAGGGAGCTGGCCATTATAAATTAGTCCACTGTGGGTGTTTTGGAAATTTGTTATGTGACAGTGGGCTGCTGCCGTAAATACCGTGGGTTGGGGGGAAAATTTACTTTTTTAAAACTACAGGGGCGATAATGGATTTAAAAATTACTGAGGGCGTAAGAGATAAATTTGGACCTGTTTTAATAGAAATTTTTCCAAGGGGTAAATTGATATTTTTCACATCTAGGGTTTTTCAATATGTAGTTTTCGAATTTGACATTCGGTTTTTTGATTTTTGTGCCTTTCAGACACATTTTACGATGTAATGACCTAATTTCACTCAATATTTTAGTTTTTTCGTTTATAGGATATATCGACTCGTATTTTTGAATTTCAGTTTCGTTTTTCCGAATTTTGCTGTTTTATGATATATCGATTCGTATTTTTCAGATTTTCGAACGATTTTTTCGATTAGTGACATTCTTTTATATTTTAACTGATAGAGTTTGAACTTCAATTCCGTTTTTTCAATTATTCACATTCTAAGGTATATCAACATATAGAATTCGAATTTTATTTTCGTTTTTTCAAATTTCATCCTTTTAGAATATATCGACTCGTATTTTGAAGATTTCCGAACGATTTTTTGATTATCGACATTTTAAGGTATTTCAAAGTATAGAATTCGAATTTCAGTTCCATTTTTTTCGATTTTTCTCCTTTCAGGATATATCGATTCATATTTTCATATTTTCGATTGATTTTTCGATTGTTAACATTCTATGGTATTTCAACGTGTAGAATTCAAATTTCATTTTCGTTTTTTCAAATTTCACCATTTTCAGATATATTGACTTGTACTTTCCAGATTTTTGAACAATTTTTTGATTGTTAATATTCTACGGTATTTCAACGTTTAGAATTCGAATTTCAGTTCCCTTTTTTTGATTTATGCTCTTTCAGGATACATCGACTCGTATTTTTTAGATTTTCAAACGATTTTTTGATTATTGACCTTTTAGGGTATTTCAACGTTTAGAGTTCGAATTTCAGTTTCGTTTTTTTGAATTTCACCATTTTAGGATATATCAACTCGTATTTTGAAGATTTTCAAACAATTTTTTAATTATCGACATTTTAGAGTATTTCAAAGTATAGAATTCGAATTTTAGTTTCGTTTTTTTTTTATTTTCATCATTTAAGGATATATTGATTAATCTTTTAAGATTTTCGGCTGATTTTTTGATTGTTAACATTCTATGATATATCAATGTACAGAATTTGAACTTCATTTTCGTTTTTTCGAATTTTGCTGTTTTAGGATATATTGACTCATATTTTTTAGATTTTCGAATGATTTTTTGTTTGTTAACATTCTAGGGTATTTCAACGTATAGAGTTTGAATTTCAATTTCGTTTTTTTTATTTTCATCGTTTTAAGATACTGAAATCTTATTTTTTAAATTTTGTCATATCTTTTTTGATTGTTTTCTATTTTTCATCTTTTTATGTTTTTTTTCATGAAGACATTTGTTTACATATTTGCTATTTATGAATGTCTTACGAAATTTTAAAATTGTTGCAGGATATTTCTAGCAAAGAAAACGTGTTGAAGGTAAGCTGCGAATCCCCAATGAGTCAAAAAACTTCCGTGTAGATCTGATATGTCATGCATAGCGCATCGCATTATCTAAGATTACTTCTACACTGACCCCGGATCAGCTATGACTATTTGAGAGGACATGTTTCGGGTATCTCCTTCGTTTACCCGAAACCAAATTCTCTGGGATATTGGTTCATGCATTTCTACTACGACAACTACATCGACCCTCTGCTAGAGACGAGTTTTGGTTTATGATTAGCGGGGTTGATGTGAGATTTAGCCCGTTTGAGTTTGCTCTGGTGACGGGCCTTTCGTTTAGTCGATGTACTGATATCTTTTCATATATTCCTCGCTCCTCCAGACATAGGATCAGGGATACGTACTTTCGAGGTTGTTCAAAGGTGCAGTATCATGACCTAGAGCGTGTTTTCTTGTCTAGGCCATGAGGGGATGACGATATTGATGCCATCAAGATGACCTTGTTGTATGTTCTTCACATAGCTTTGTTGGGGAATGATCAACGAAAGAAGGTGTCTCCAGAATATTTACAATTGGTTGATCATCTAGACGAGTTTAATTCCTATCCCTAGGGCATTGTCGTGTGGCAGATGACATACGAGTCTATGTCACAGGCGAGTGACAGAGTATGCTCCAGACGGATGCCTAAAATGCGTAAATACGACCTCTGCAGATTTCCTTTTGTATTTTAGGTTAGTTTTAATTTATTGATTATATATATTCAGAGCGTGAGGAATCTTTCCTCACGTGGTACACCAGAGTTACAGCTTTAGACACGCATGATGTTTACTTCATTGGGTCAAAGTCAAAGGATAGTTTTTGGCGGCTTGTGGTAGATTTGCGTTAGTGGCTGACCGACGATGTAAGTTGTCTATACTATAAAATTCGGTTAAAAGTTTGATATATTTGCCAATAACTAACACATTTGAAGTTTTTAATACCATTTTAGCATGTAGATTCCTTTTTGGCTATATTATATCGGCACCAGGATGACCACCATGCGATTGTTTCACAACGCTAGATGACTACCCACACATTCTTCGAAGGCCATATTGAGATGACTTGAAAGAGTTGGCAGACCATACCATATGAGGAGTTCAAGTTTTCGGCCCTTTTCATGAGGATGGTTGAGGTAGCGTACACCCCAAGGTTGTTTTACAAACCATGGGGGATGATCGATAAGGTATAGTATATATGTATTTTCATAACATTTTACGTTGAATTAGTTTATAGTCAATTGTATTTTGTCACTGTTTATAGGTTTACATCCCTATAAACTTCAACTGCGTACATTGAGTGGCCAGGGTTATAGATTTTGTGAGTGGTCGATTACGATGTACGATTCAGAGGAATCATATCGGGGAATATGGGGTGTCTGGAGCAGCAGATGCGACTATACATGGCATTCATACCCGCATTATTAGAGGTGACGAGCTTCTCGACATCTTTTGGGTAGACTCCATGACGTGATCCCCTTGCATTATATTGAGCAATAGATGTCTCTCAGTAGGGGGAGGGCTTCGGTGACTGTGGCGTTTTTATATTACGATTTTTTGAGTGTTTGGCGTTGTCACGGAATGTCAATTTTTCCCGAGAGTCGTCTACCTCCATGCGTTGACGTTTAGCATCGCAGTTGTATTTTCACTGTATCGAATAGCTCACGGGTGTATATTTAGTTAGCTTGTTGTTTATTTATCGTTTTTTATATGTTCTTATGTATATTTTTATTGTATGTGCGTATATGTACAATATACTTTATCTGCCATTATATATGGATATGTATTTAATTCATTTTGTATGTGATTTGAGTGATGTTACTATCAAACATAAGTTGATATATCCCAAAACGGTGAAATTCAAAAAAACAAAAATAAAATTCGAATTATATACGTTGAAATATCCTAGAATGTTAACAGTAGAAAAATTAGTCAAAAATCTGAAAATACGAATTGATGTATCCTGAAAGGAAGAAAATCAAAAAAACAGAACTGAAATTCGAATTATATACTTTCAAATACCATAAAATGTCAATAATCGAAAATCGTTCGAAAATCTTCAAAATACGAGTTGATATATCTTAAAATGGTGAAATTCGAAAAAACAGAATTGAAATTCGAATTCTTAATATTGAAATACCCTAGTTAGTCAACAATCGAAAAATAATTCGAAAATATGAAAAATACGAGTCAATCTATCTTAAAACGGTGAAATTCGAAAAAACGGAAATGAAATTCGAATTCTATACGTTGAAATATCCTAAAATGTTAACAACAAAAAATCAGCCAAAAATCTAAAAATACGAATCGATATATCTTGAAAGGAAGAAAAAATAAAAAACGAAACTGAAATTCGAATTTTATACTTTAAAATACCATAAAATGTCAATAATCAAAAAATCATTCAAAATACGAGTCGATATATCTTAAAACGGTGAAATTCGAAAAAACGAAACTAAAATTCGAATTCTAAATGTTGAAATATCCTAGAATATCAACAATTGAAAAATCGTTCGAAAATCTGGAAAATACGAATCGATATACCATAAAATGGCGAAATTTGAAAAAACGAAAATGAAATTTAAATTTTATACGTTGAAATGTCATAGAATGTGAATAATCGAAAAATCGTTAGAAAATATGAAAAAAAGACTCGATTTATCTTAAAACGGTGAAAATTGAAAAGCGGAATTGAAATTCGAACTCTATCAGTTGAAATACGTAAGAATATCACTAATCGAAAAATCGTTTGAAAATCTGAAAAATACGAATCGATATATCCTATAAACGAAAAAACTGAAATATTGAGTTGAAATTATGTCATTACATAGTAAAATGTGCCAAAAAGCATAAAAATCGAAAAAACAAATCTTAATTTCGAAAACTACATATTGAAAAACCCTAAAACAGAAAAAATGGATATAAAATTCAAAAACTACACATTGAGAAACTTTAGGTATGAAAAATATCAATTTACCCTCTGAAAAAATTTCTACTACAAACATGTCCAATATTTTTCCTTGCCCTTTAGTAATTTTCTAATCTATTAGCGCCCCTATAATTTCAAAAAAGTAACTTTTACCCCCAACTCAATATTTATTTTCTATGAATAGTCTTTTTCGAGTCGAATTTAATGAGTGAAAAGGTTTATATATACGAGGAGAAAGATAATTTTGGTATTTTAAAAAAAAACTATGGGTATTTTTACTTAGTAATAGAGAATTTGAATATTTTTACTTAAAAATAATAAATTTGGGCAGTTTTACTTAATGGAGGGTATTTTGGCTCATTTTTATAATTTCCATTTATTTTATTTGTTTTTAGATAACAACATAAAATAGATGAATAAATTCGATTCCATCAGCTTCATCTTCACCTTATCAAGAAACTGACAAAGTCAAATTAAATCAACGGTGGATGCCAACTCACCCAGTCATCATTGGTAACGTTAAAAACGAAGCGGTCGCTTTACGCGGCAACCGTACAAGGAAATGACCATAACACCCTTAGAACACAATAGTCAAGCGAGGAGCCTAAAATTGAAAAAGAAAGAGGCGACAAATCCAGGTCGTCTCTTAGAAACCGCGGAACGCCAACAAAAAAGACAATCAACCACTGATTTTACGCTATTTTCTCTCCGATATTTCTGCTCTCAACGCACAATTCAAGTAATAATCCTACACCACTTTTTCCTTGTAAGATTTTCTTTTTAAGATTTCATTTTTTCTTTTTTTTCTTCTTTCTTGTTCTCTTTCTCCCTCTTCGATTCTTTTTTTCTTCTCTCAGAAAACCCTCCGATCCGCTGCACAGAGCAGGGGATCGGTATCCAGTCTCTTTGTTTCTGGAATACCCACTTCCGTCAATAGTTTTAACGACGTTAACTTTGTGGATTTGCTTGTTTTCAGTTTAGGTGGTGGGTTTTTTTTTGTTGGGAAGGAATTTATTACGAAAAGAAAAGGAAAAAAAAATGAGTGATCAGGTGGTTTTGTGTGTGGACCAGCTGATGAGGTCGGAGGCCGTACAAGAGGAGGGTGGTGGTGTTGTTGTTAATGTGGCCTATGGTAGTGGGGAAAATGAAGCGGGGCCGTCGGGCTCGGCGGTGGATGATGAAATGGGAGAGGAGGAGCCGTTGATTCAAGTGGGTGAATGTCGCATTTGTCAGGAAGAGGATTCTGTCACCAATTTGGAGATACCTTGTGCTTGTAGTGGCAGTCTCAAGGTATATTTACACAATAATCATCCTTAATTAAACTCTTTTTTCTTAGTTAGGTTGTTATTGATTTTACATATTAGATTTGGATTGTGCAAATCGATGATTTTCCTTTTAGTGTTCAAAAGGTGTTGCAGCTTTGTGTTTGTTTTGTTACTCCTTTTTTATTCAGTTTTTAGCCCAAAGTTTTGAATGGCTAGGCTTTTAAGTTTTCTTTTTTTAGCTGATGACCATTGTCCATCGTGTAAATCCTCACTCTCTTTTTAAACCCCCCAAAATAACCCTAAAACTATACGGTATGCATTGACAATTATGCAAGTAAAACATAATACGATGATCAATTGTTTTCATGTTGCCCCTTCTTAATTGTCTCATTTTTGTTAAGGACTTAAAGGTTGTTGTAGAAACAACCCTGTTCCTATATCGTCCAGCAGTCTGATTTGACAAAAAAAACTTCTATGTCATGGGGATGGCTAGGATTGGCATCAAATCATGTTAACATAGGGGAAAAGTAAACCTTATACGGTTGTAATGTGATAAGCTTTACTTGTGAATATATTTTATTTCAACAGGCTGTTATAGAAGATAGCAAGTTGATTCACAATTCCCAAGTGGATGTTTCTAGAATTTCTTGTTCTAACATTTGGGTATTATTACTTCAGATGTATATTAATAAGTTCTATGTTTTGTCCAGTATGCTCATAGAAAGTGTGTTCAGCATTGGTGCAATGAGAAAGGAGATATAACTTGTGAGATATGTCATCAGGTATGCTCACTGATGTCAATTTATGTATTGTGGTTCTATAAGCTATATAACATAAATGTATTCACCACTGGGCTTTTGTTTGACTTGGACTTTTGGTCTCTTTTTCGTAATCATATGCACTGCCGTTATGCATGGCATAAATAATCTGATAGTAACAACATCCAAATCCTGATATATGTGATAATAGAAAAATATCATGCAATGTGGCATCAAGTGACTTTAGCTTCTTCTCTATGTACAAGAAATTTTTTTTGAATAAATTATATGTAATCATGCTAATCCAGTCAAGAACAACCGTGTAGGCTGCTCTTTTTTTTTTTCCCTTAAAAAGAAACCATGTCTTATTCATTGTTAAAATTTGAAGTTACTTGAAACAATTTTGACTTTTAATTTTGGCCTTCTTTATGTGTTTACAGCAATATCAACCAAATTACACTGCTCCACCTCCTCCTCACCGCTTGGAAGATACTGCTATTGATATTGGGTAATGCAAGACTTCTTAATCTTTTCTGATATTTCTTTCTTAAGTTGCTACTTCTGTGTTAGAAATTTTTCCAGGTTTATTCTTCTTCTACACATAATAATAGCTTTTTAAATCTGTTTTGGTTCATTGGATCCTTATTTTTAGTGGAGGGTGGACCCTATCTGGCACCCCTCTGGACTTGCGAGATCCTCGCCTCTTGGCCATTGCGGAGGCAGAGCGACACTTTTTGGAAGCGGACTATGATGAGTATGATGCTTCAAATGCAAGCGGAGCTGCATTTTGCCGTTCAGCTGCTTTAATTGTAAGCTGTTAAAAACCTAACTCATCAGCATTCAAGCCTTTTATAGGCACATTTTTTTTGTACCTTGATTTCATAACATTTGAGCTATAGGTCTTTGCTTAGAAGTGTGTGATTACTCTAAAGCAGCCACACAGACACTACCTGGGCCATTCATGGTTGCATCATTTATTATTACTCTTAAGTGGAGGCTATCTTTCTGTTTTCTATGAATGGGATTAATTTTGAGTATAAGTTTTTATCATTTGTTTTTACAGTTAATGGCTCTTTTACTTTTGCGGCATGCACTGACCATCCCAGATGCTGATGGAGAAGATGATGTGTCTACCTTTTTCTCTGTAAGAAAAACTTGAATTTTCATTTCTTTTATCAACTAAATTAATTTATTAACTTTGTCCGATGGTCGTTCTTAATAAATTTTTGATGCTCTGCAGCTTTTCTTGCTTCGGGCCGCTGGATTTCTTTTGCCCTGCTACATCATGGCTTGGGCCATCAATATATTGCAGCGTCGAAGGCAAAGACAGGTTTGTATCTTGCAGTTCTTGCCTCAATTTCATTACTTTCCTTTCCAACGCTGGTCCCCAGTGGAATTTATGTTGCTTAAATAATAAACATCATTTTATGCACTCGTCCACATTAGTGGTATCTTGAGAACTCTAATCTATCCCTTCTAGAAAGGGGAAAAAATAAATTTGGAGCAGAGTGTTTGGATTGTGCTTCAGATATCAAGTTTTGTTGAAGTTTGTATTATTTGATGAAGCAGGAGGCGGCTGCATTGGCTGCGACACAAGTAGCATTTGTACTACAATCCGGACAACGGAGGGCTCTGCAGTTTGCAATAGCCTCAGGACCACCTGCAGTGAGTCAGCCACAGCCCCAGGAACCTGTTTGATATGGCTGACATAAATTGATGCAATATTTGTTATGTCATCTGAATTGAGTGACCAACCAAAACTGAGGGGGAAAACACGGAGAAGGTTCTCCTAATAATTGGAGTTTTAAAAAGGCTAATCGTGTATTAATTTACAGTATTTTGTTTTAACTACGTATGAATTTTACATGTTTGTTTTAGGATGAGCGTTTCTGTAAACTGGGTCAATTTCTTATTTCAGTTGCCTTGTTGAACCTGTACAAATTCTTTTACTTGCAAGTATGTAAATCTCACTAGTTGTTCAAGTATGATTCTCCAAGTGCTTAATTACTTGCCGTATTTTGGGGTTTTCATCTAAGCCACCAAAATGTTATTTTTTTGCCAAATAAAATTGAGATCTGTTGCTGAAAATCATTGGATTGAAATTATGGACTATTTATTATATTTTCTTTAATTATATATAAATTAGAGAAAGAGACTTGATAACAAGTTGTAAGTATGCTAGCCATAAAAGGAGAAGAAACTAAGAAAGCCATGATTTCACATGATTTATTTTAATAATTCTTATGTTGTAATAAGAAAATAAGCCATTAGGGATTTCATGATAAAAGATGAATTTTCCAAGTGGAAGTGTAAAAACCACAAACTTGGACTATTATTTTGTTATAACCAGAATTCCCAAAGCAATTTGAAGCTCTGATATTTATCGTTATTGTTCTACAGATTATCGTGGTGGGGTGTGACAGCTTATACTTGCAACAAAATTTTAAAAATATGTTCAATATTTGACACGATAATTTGGCTAAAACATGCCATCTTTAGTCTCTTTCCTTCTAACTCTTAAATATTATATATAATATTTTCTTATGCAAAGAATGCCTTGCTCTTGTTGGTTTTGGTTGTTTGTTTTCTTTCTTGTTCATTGTATAGTTCCTTTTGTCCCATAGTAAGACTCTTTTGGTTAATAAATTTTAATTGTCAAAAAAAAAATTGACAAAAATTTAAAATCAACTATATAGTAAATTAGATCTAAACATTTTAAATTTGACAATTTAATTCTAAAAAAATTATATTGAAAACTTACAAATTATTCCTTAAAATTTTTTGAAAGCCCTAACATTGGTATTGCTTCATCACTACTTTCGAACTCTTAAAATATTATAATGGCAACCCTTTTGAATTGAACTATTAACAATTTTTTGCAATGTAAATGTTAATTTTAAAAACGTTTGAAGGCAAATGGATATTTCCCCCTTCCTTATTTAAGAAATTATTATATTCATCAAAAATATTATTATTATCCCAACTGTCATTTTTGAAACTACTAAAAGATATTATTGAATTTAATACTATTATTAGGCCGTATTTGTGAAAATAAATCTGATATGAATTGTTAAAAACAAAATCAAAGCTAAAGAAAGTATTACAAATGCAGATGTAAATCCCATTTACATCATTTTGTAAATACATTAATATAAAAAATATGTAAATTCGTAAGGTAAAACTTATTAAAATTATTTATGCAAGGCCATATAATAGCCGAAGCCCTCTACCACTCAATTATTTGGTTTAATTTTGCCAAATAATAGTATATTACAACATACTAAACATATAACAAGAGATGATTCAAAGAAATATAAAAGATTTAGTTCATAAAATATAATGTTCAGCCATTTATAATGGTTTTGGAGCTTTGATCAACAACCTCCCACATTCACTTTCTCAAAGGCAATGCCCCCAAGATTTCACTATCATTAATTGTTAATATTTTAATTTTATAAAATGATTTAACATAAACTTAATAATCACATCCATGTCATCACAATAATTGTAATGACTTGTATAGAAAAACCCATATTAACACCAATAACCAAAAAAAAAAAAAAATGCTAGATATCACTTCATGATATGCTAGGAACTTTCACTCATACCTCTTTTAAAAGAACGCAATGATGAAGAGGTTGGAATTGGTGTGGTACTCCTGTAATTTAGTCTCATGTAGTCAAGTTGTTGTCATTGACTGCAAAACCTTAATTGCACATCCTCATCAAGAGAAGGAATTTTGTTATAACTTGATGGACATCTAGCTCATCGATAATCAATCATAGATGGAAAAATAATTTGAATATCCTCTGCATAAGTCCAATCTGACTAATTCTCTAATGGATCAACATTTTTGACATAGATCTTCCAACGAGTTGCTATAGTGTAATAGGGATACACCTATCGATAACAATATAATAAATTCATAACAATTATTGTTGCAATGACGTGTGCAAAGAATTTGTAAAAGTTGAAATTTTTAATATGTACATATACGCATTGGTACATCTACCAATCGTGTCCTTTAAACCACTACCAAGGACTTCATATTGATGCATAATAATTAGATGAGTAACTATGTTTGTAGACTTTTACAATTGGTTCATGATTTGTCTTTAGTTTAAAAGTTATTTGATTTGTACAAACAGTTGTAAGTATGAATGTCATTAAAAATGGATGCACAATGAGTAATTATAAGTTAATAAAATTAAAATCATAATACATATGAAGAATGATATATTGAAAATGTAAGCACAATCGGTAATTATAAGTTAATAAAATTAAGATCATAATACATATGAAGAATGATATAAATGATAGGCTAACAGACAATGTTTCTTTTTTCATTGAACTATCTTTGTAAAGTGTCTTTAATAGGGTTAGATTTGAATTGAATTAAGCCCAAACATAACGAAACTCATTTTTGGGTGGACTTGACTCATTTTTTGTTCAAATTCGTCAAGTCTGGAGAATAACTCGTTCATGTTTGACTCACTTTGTGAGTCTCAGATTCTTGATCAATGCATTTAAGACTCGAGTTTGCTCCTAGAATGCCAATTTATTCATCTAATTTTAACAATTTGTAAATTGCTAGTTTGAAAACTCACCATAATATAGTGAATTGAAATGACGTGTAAGGAATCGCAACCACTGGCATAGAAGTCACGGTAGCTGAATAGGAGAATTAGAGGACGTGGAGTTGCGACATTTAACACCCATTTTCAAATATATACCCTTACACGAAGTATGCAATCGAAGAGACATGTCTAATTAAAACTTTCATGTATAAATATTTAAATTAAGCGTGTAACAATATTGAATATTATCCCATAACCTTAAAAGTACATTTATTATTTTATAAACCAAAATAACAAGTTAAATATGTGTAATAAATAAATAAAATTTAAAATAAATAAAAAGTCCAATAATGAAAAATGACAATAATGCCTCTGCGCTCTTGTGCCACCATTAGTTGACCCATTGGCTCCCCTGTTGTCGTCCCGTTGCTCTAAAACTCTACTTGCAAAGCCAAATAAACAAAACACATGAGTGAAACACACTCAATAAGTAGGTAATCCATAAAACACAATATATATTCTCATATATATATATATATCGTGAAATTTATGTGTCCTTATTTTCTATTTGTGGTCCATGGATGATTTTCCAACATCTTATATGCTTATCCATATTATCTCAGTGCCCAATGCCCTTTTCTCAATAACGATGTCATCTCAGATGAGTAGTACCAAATGATGTACATTAACATCATAGACATTGAATGAAAGTAGGTGACATTCTGAATGTCATTCCTAAGGTGTACCTTGTATACATGTTGGTCAGGCTGTGTTAGGGATAATATATCAAAAGAGTAATGAGACCCCGACCTCTCCTGTTATTGCACATATATTCCAAACGTTACGACACCCATTGTTGGTGCAAAATCATTCAAATATATCAAAATCACACAAATTAGCCTGTTGTTTTTACTACTATACTACACATAACTTAGTGGGTCAAACTAGTATAGTACATCGTTTCTAATTTTTGATCAGGAACCACTCTGATCGGATTACGTGTCGTTATCCATATAGTTAGAGACACCCATAATGATTTTTCTCATTAATAGCCTTCGTTAGGGTTTTATCATTGATTTTCCTCATAATCCTCCCTTACTAGGGTAAAATAGTCATTTCCAAACTCCCCAAATCATAATTGAACTCTATATTTTTCTAGTTAATTTCTCATGTCTTTAACCTCAAATTTTCTCAAAAATACATGGTGTGTATTTTTTACACACAGGGGTGTGTTTCCCTTCACACGGGAGTGTGTTAATTAATCCACATGACAAAAACCCTAAGCACACAGGTGTGTATATTTGGGGCAAGACACATAATCACGTGTCTTGTATCACACAGACGTGTGTTTGTTCCCAAATTCACACTCCCATGGTATTACCCTAATATGAGAAGAAAATTTCCTCAAATATGCACGACCGTGTGTCATATGACATAAGACATGTAACGTAAATTTCCAAAAATTCGTGTTCACTTGCATTGCAATTTCTAACAATGCAAACCCAGTGTAATGTACAAAAGATGTCTTTAAATCACGACAAACCTATTCTAGCATATTTCTAAATCACCATATCAATTAAATGCGTCACCAATTATCCGAATTGTATAAGTGAAGTAAGGAGTTTTCATGGGTTAGCTACATTCTATAGGAGTTTCATTCGTAATTTTAGTGGGATTGTATCACAAATTGTTTGAACAAAGGTAAATTTCAATGGGGAAAAGATGCAAACTGAAGATTTGACTTGATAAAGGAAAAGTTAACAACAACTCCCATTTTATTGTTACCCGATTTTAGTAAAAATTTTGGGTTAAAGTGTGACACTAGTAGAATTGGGATTGTTGGAGTACTTTCACAAGAAAAGAGATTGACTACTTTCTTTAGTGATAAGTTAAGTGAAGTTAGACAAAAATAGTCCACCTACCCATAAGAATTATATGTTGTATTTAGATGTTTGAGGACATAGGTCATAGGAACCTTATTTGTTATCGAGGGAGTTTATCATCTATTTAGACTACCAAACCCTTCAACACTTTAAGACCCAAAAGCATATAGACCGAATGTCAGCAAGATGAGCTTTATACCTTGAGAGATTTAATTGTGTGATCGTCCATAAATCAGGTGCAACCAATAGAGCGGCGGATGCATTGAGCAGAATAGCAACGTTGTTAGTCACAATTGCCCTTAAAATTACCGGTTTTGAGCAACTTAAGGAGCTATATGAAAAGGATAAAGATTTTAGCAAGGTATGAAATAATTATTTACGTAATCTTTCCATGAGTAATTTCATTGTTCAGGATGGGTATTTGTTTAAAGGGAGCCAATTATGTATTCCAAGGAGCTCATTAAGAGATAAGTTAATTAGAAAGTTGTACTCAAGTGATTTGAGTATACATGTGGATAGAGACAAAACTATAGCTGGAATGGAGGACTTAGGAAAGAGGTGGTAGGGTGAAAAACATTCAAAATCCAAAAGAATGTGGATGATGTGGCACAAGATGTGACAACTTATTTGGCGACATGGCATGATGATATGAATGTTCATGATGATGTTGAGTTATGTAAGAACTCTTATGCATGTGGAAAAAGGATTTCCAATTGAGTAAAATTTGGTTTAAATTAAGTTTCCTTGTAGAGTTTGGTTTCAAACAAATTTCCTAATATTATTTAGTTAATTGAATATTTTATTAATATTAGTTTTCCTAATAGTTTAAGACTCTTACTTTAATTTAAGAAATAAAGAGTTTTAAGATTATTTGTTAAGAACAATTTTAATTAAGATTCTATTAATATTATTTCCTAAAATCATAGTTTTCTAGAATTTAGAATTAATTAATATTCTTAATTATAGTTAATCCAGTGTTCTATTTTAATAATTTTTTTTATTCTAATAAAGTTAAGATTTCTATTTTATTTAAGAAAGTCATTAGCATATATAAAGGGCTTAAGTCAATGTAAACAAATTAATCAATTTATCAATAAAATTCTTATTTGAGTTTTCTTAAGAATTCCTTTACAAATATTGTAAGAATTTTTGTTATTTTTTTGCATATATTATACGATATCAACTCTAAGTGTCATTGTAAACGATATCATAACCGCATCAATGTTTGTCCTATGTTAGGTGGTATCAAAGGCTTGTCTTGAGATAACTAGACATGGAGAAAATCAAGATTGGTGTACTAGTATGAAGCAACAAATTGCAATATTAGTTAGAGCCATAGAGGGACTAACTACACAGATCAATGAGATATGAGCTAACTTATCCACACCACAAACCGCTTCAAATCTACAAAGGACAGTTTCAATTCTTCTTAAACATATGCAACCAAGAGAAAAGAGGTTTTTTCATAAGCCAAACTCACGTTTGGAGAAGAAATCCATAAGCCTAAAAAAACAATGAAAGAGGAAGAAGAGTATGAGGTAGTAAAAGAAGAGAGAGAAAAGATTGTACTATTAAAGGAGAATGACTCTCTTGAAACCACTTTAAATTTGGCGATACTACCTCATTTCCTTGAAGAAATTCAAGAATTTGAGGTGAAGAAGGAAGTGCAACTTATGGATGATGAAGAAACTAAAGAGATGAGCAAAGTACCTTTAATTCAAAAAAACCTTCATTCTCTTCAAGGAGAATTTGAAATTAATATTGTAAACAAGAAGACTATCAATCAACTCAAGAATGATATTTTGGATTATGGAATCAAAAATTTCATCCTCAAATTAACGCAAAATTCAAATCTTAGTTTGATCATTTTCTATGTTTAGATAGTACATTGCATGATGCCAAACTCAAAGGCAAGTCTTTTTTTTTTTGTTTTAATAAGGGAGAATGATGGGTGACCAAGACATTCTAATTGAGCAAAAAAATAAAATAAAATAATACGAGGGAGGTTAGGTTAAAAAGACAAATAAAGACATTTAAAAAATTAGTCAAAGGCAAGAGAAAAAATTGGTAAATGATGTGGCAACATAGTTGGTATGACAGGGCAAAGTGATGTGATATACTTATGTGGCATGAGGTGGCATGATTTATGTGGCAAACCATGTAGGGACAAATTTTCTAACCCAATTTAGTTAATTGGATGTTTTTATTAATATTATTTTTTTCCAATAATTTTAAGAGTCGTATTTTAAGTTTAAAAAATTATTAAATATAATAAAGAGTTTTTAAGAATATTTGTTTAGAAAAATTTAATTTTAGTAAACTCTATTAATATTATTTTCTAGAGTCATAGTATCATAGAATTTAGAATTAATTAATAATTCTAATTTTAGATAAACTAGCATCAATAAGTTTTCCTAGTCTAATTAATAGAAATAAGTCTATATAAAAGCATGAGTCTTATCATTCAAATCAATCAATCAATTTGTTATATTATTAATAAAATTTAATTGAGTTTTCTTTAAGAAACATTACTTTTTAAAGCATTGTGTTTGTCTATCTCTTTGTCAATTGAATGATATTAACTTTTAATTATTCTTATGCACAAAATCACAATCCCAACTATGTGCTTCCTGTGTCAGCCTAACGTAAGACAAACATAGTAGACTTATGTTCTAACACCACCTGACGTAGGACAAGCGTTGATAGAATTGTGATTTTGTTCACAAGGACGATTAAAGATTGATATCATTCAACTGACAAAGGGATAAATAAGAACAATATTTCATAAATCGATGTTTCTTAAAGAAAACTCAACTGGATTTTATTAATACTCTAATAAATTGATTGACCAATTTGAATGGCAATACTTACACCTTTATATAGAGTTATTTTTTTAACTAGAGTAGAACAACTTATTGATACTAGTTTAACTAGAATTAAAAAGATTAATTAATTTCAAATTCTAGGAAACTATGACTCTAAGAAATAATATTAATAAATTTTACTAAAATTTAGTTTTCCTAAACAAATATTTCTAAAAACTCTTTATTATATTCAATAACTTTTTAAACTCAAAATAGGACTGTTAAAATTATTAGGAAAAATAATATTTATAAAATTCAAATAACTAAACTGGAGTAGGAAACTTATCCCCATATGGTTTGTCATATAAATATATCACCTCACACGACATAAACACACCTTATCACTTTCCCATGTCACACCAAAGACCAAACACATTGTCATGTCATTCACTCATCTTTTCTCTTACTTTTGACTCATTTCTTCAATGTCCTCGTTCATCTTTTTCACCTATTTCCTTACCTCGAATCTTTTGTTGACTTTTTTCCTTCCATAATTTAGTCTTATTTTTCCTTTTTAATCATTTTCTATGTTTGAGTGGTAAATTACATGATGATGACTCGAGAACGAGTCTCTTCTTTTTAGTAGGGGAGAATGATAACGGATCAAGACATTTCAATTGTGGAGGAAAAATAAGACTAAATTATGGAAGGAACGTGATCGACAAAAGATCCAAAGTAAAAAAGTAGTTTGATGGAAAAAGTGAATGAGGATATTGAATAAACAAGTCAAAGACAAGAGAAAAGATTAGTGGATGATGTGGGAGCTAAGGGTAATGTGGCAACATATTTGACGTAACATGAGAAAGTAATGTGGTGTACTGATGTGTCATAAGATGGTATGTCTATGTGGCAAATCATGTGGAGACAAGTTTTCTACTCTAGTTTATTAAATTGAATATTTTATTAATATTATTTTTCTTAATAATTTCAAAAGCCTTATTTTAAATTTAGGAATATTTTGTATTTAGGAAGTTATTAAATATAATAAATAATTTTTAGGAATCTTTGTTTAGGAAAATTCAATTTTAGTAAAATTCATTAATATTATTTTCTAAGGTCATAGTTTCCTAAAATTTAAAATTAATCAAAATATTAATTCTAGTTATACTAGTATCAATAAGTTTTCCTACTCTAGTTAAGAAAATAAGTCTATGTAAAAATATAAGTTTTGTTATTCAAAACAGTGAATCAATTTATCAAGTTATCAATACAAGTTCTTATTTGAGTTTTCTTAATAATTCATTTGCAAAGTTTGCAAGAATTTTTATTATCCATTTGTGTCTATTGAACAATATCAACCTTAAGTATCCTTGTAAATAATATCACAACCCATCAATGTTTGTCCTGCATCATTGTAGTTAAGGTTGTAATTTCGTTCACAAAGACAATTAAAAGTTAATATCGTTCAATTGACAAAGGAATAAACAAGAACAATACTTCAAAAAGTAATGTTTCTTAATGAAAACTCAACTAAATTTTATTAATAATTTAATAAATTGATTGACTCATGTGAATGACAAGACTCATGTCTTTATATAAGTTTATTTTTTTAACTAGATTACGAAAACTTATTGATACTAGTTTAACTAGAATCAAAAATATTAATTAATTCTAAATTTTAGGAAATTATGACTCAAGAAATAATATTAATAAATTTTACTAAAATTGAGATTTCTTAATCAAACATTCTTAAAAACTCTTTATCATATTTAATAATTTCTTAAACACAAAATATTCTTAAACTCAAATAGGATTATTGAAATTATTAGAAAAAGTAATATTAATAAAATATCCAATTAACTAAACTAGAGTAGGATCTCTACATGATTTACCACATAAATATACTACTTCATGTCACATAAACACACCACATCACTTTGTCATATAACGTCGAATATGTTGTCATGTCACGTCAACATGTTGTCACGTTATCTTTAACTATTACGTTATCTATCTAACCTCCCTTTTGTCTTTAACTCATTTCTTCAATGCATTCATTCACCTTTCCACCCAACCTCCCTCTTTTTTTGAATTTTCTGTCGACCTTTTTTCCTTTCATAATTTAGTTTTATTTTTTCCCCACGATTAGAATATCTTGGTCCCCCATCAATCATCCACAACCTTGATAAACCTCTTATTGTTGATATTTTATGGTTCATGCTTATCTAAATATGATTTTGTTTACAATCAATAAGAAGATATTTGCTCGTTAATCATACTAATCCCTCACATTTCATGTTCGTAAGGATTTTTATCACTTTCTCTTTATTTCCAACTTTTTTTATTTTATTACCATCCGTCCTCATCCATTCCCCTCCATACTAAACCAAAACAATAACCAAACTCAACATATTGATCACATCTCCTAATGGTAATATATAAATTTTTGTAACTTTTATTAACCAGAAATTTCATAATTAAATGTACAAAAATAATATTAAAAAATGCAATTGTTTGAAAAATTCTCATTTAAGTTTAAATTTTCAGAATTTTTCACGTTTGACACTAATGTTAGAAAATATTAATTTATCCCGATACAGTGAAATATTAATTCACCCCCACATAATAAAATATCATTTAACTCCCTCCCCCACATATAATACAGATAAACATCGCATATATGTAAAATCTTAGTTCATCCTTGCGTTATGTAAAATATTAGCTAACCCTCCTAATGTTTTTCTACCGAGTACATATCAATTCAGTCTTTCTATCATTCGTGAATTTGAAATACATTTCAAAATTATCAAATCAATCAAACACACTAAAAACAATACATAATCATCAAATAAATAAAAATTTAAGTTAAAGTTCACATAAAATTTTTGTTGTAACAAAATTCCTCTTTTGATTTTGAAATCATGATGTAGGAATCTGAGTCTGAATGTGAAAATGAAAATTTTAAAAGTTTGTAGGGTGGGGTTATAATGCTGATTTGTTTAAAGGTTTATATAAAAGGAGGTGATGATATTTTGGTATTTAAATTTGGGTTTTGATTATAATGGCACAATCCTAAAGAATTGATCAATTTCATATACACCCTTTAATTTTGGTTATTTTAATAAATTTTTCTTATATTAATCGGTAAAGTACAAAGCATATATTCTAACATACATATCAATCCATAAGAATAATCTTAAAGTAGAATAAGGGAAGCATCTTCTTTAGTAACTTATAGTTTTGATTACATTCTGTTTGCAGCTCTCACTTTGTCTTTAAATTTTGGAACAAAAATCCACATTCTCAGTTTAATATGGGACCGCCTTCCAATCAAATCCTGTTCAAACCCTAACATTTGACCAACCAAAAAAAAATGCTACTTCTAGTTACATCCCCTAAGCTTCTAAATGTATTTTAAAGTAATAGAATGACCAAATATGATTCCATCAGTTAATTTTTAGTTTTTGAGAGAAATCCATAAACATTTTTGAAAAGCCAAATAATAATAATAATAATAATAATAATTTGGCACATTATTTATGTACTCAATTGTATACATAATTTCATTGAAAAAAATCAATATCTACTTCAAAAAACTACTAATATATAATTTTCAAACAATCTAGTAGAAACAAGTAGAAAACTGAAAGACAGATTTGCAGTAGATCAAATAAAAATGGTTTTGAAAATAAAGTTGAAATGAGTAGAATTTAAAAAAAAAAAAATTAAGATGAAAGATGGGTATATGATCTGTAAATTTACAAACAGGGTTTGCTTTATCATCTTTAAATTACTTTGTCACTCCGCTTTTGTATATACAAATAATATAAATACATTATTTTATTGAATATTAAGAAGGTACCTACGGATGTAGTGACTAGAGAGGACTTTAACCAAATGCAGCCTTTAGTTTTAAATCAAAGTACTAAAAAGTCACAACTTTAAGACCAACCTCGAGACTGTACAAAGCCATTTGTTTAAAATTTTCACAGATAATGTTTCCAAATGGAAGTGGGGGAAGTGTCGATGGCCCATTTAAGATTCTAATAATAATATAAACTTTAACAGGTGACCCTCCAATTAAAGTACAAGTTAATATTTACCTTAGCATAGTCCTCACATCATAATCTTAGCTGCTGGACCCATCTGCTATTTTCTCTATCAGCTTCAAAAATGGACTACTCCAACAAGACTGCAATACCCAGATAATTACTATTATTGTTCATGGATGAATAAGTTCACGTAGTCCTTCCAAATGACTGAATTATTTTATTTCTATTTATTTTTCAGTTTTTCAAGAGTATGCATGTGAATGGTCAAGCCAACATAGACTATGCCAACTGATCAATATTTACCTTGGTGCTTTAAAACATGAATAGTACAGTTAATATGGCAGACAGAAGAACTTTTTGTATTGCATGAAAACTTTACAAGGAGAGAAACTTGATGGAAGGCAGCAATTCAAGTAACTCTTACTTCAAATGGAATGCAAAAACAAGAGTATAGGCAAATTATAAGGTTCCACTGCTAGGATTTAGGCCACTGACATCAACCTTAATCATAAGGCACCATCAAGATCAAATCTTATCATCCAGCAAAAAAATGTGAGAATTTATGCTTTAGAATGTTCCTAGTTGCATGTGATGTTACTATATTGTAATAACAGTAAAGTAAAGAGAGGGAAATAAAGGAAAAGATGAACAACCTCAATAAATTAGAAATTAAATTACATTTAAAGGGCCCAAGAGAGAGAAAGAGAGGTGGGCCTTCTCTGATCATTGAATGGGGATTAAGAGCTTGGGAGACCAAAGATGAGCAAAGCAAAGCAAAAGAAATACATGTAGCACAAGAAACTAAGTACTGTTATTTTTGTTGCATAGGGAAGGGAGCTTAGAATGCTAAAGTGTAGAGATCTTAGAATGGTATAAAGCAAGCGTTTGTTTCCTTTGGAAGCTGTTCTATTCTATATTCTTTTCCCTCATCCATCTTATTCTTTATATAACTTGCTTGCAACTGTAGCAATGTAGTAGTTTTTAAGTGGTCCATATCTTTTGACTGCCTCGTCAATCCCATTAAAAAGAGACACAAACTTCGTTTTCTTAATAACAAAGAAACTATAAGTGACCAGAATACCCAGCCAAAAAACTTTCAAATTACCATGTGAGCAAATTTTTATACGCAAACATCAAATCTGGGAACTTGAAGTAGATTAAAATATTAGCATGACTATTAACCAATTATGAATATCTGTCTCTAGTGCAAGTCCATGTAAGCATGGTCTGGTGATGTGGCAAGATGGCCATCAATCCAAGAGACTGAATTGGTCCTGTTTAGTAGACAAAAGCAGGGCAAATGATAGAGATGTAGGGAAACAAATGAAAAAAAAGATACTTGGCTTCTCAAGGGCATATTTCCAACTTCCGACCACCTTTTTTATCCTTGTTAGATTCTTCGTAGCAGCATTAATTTTGCTTAGAATGCAGGCTTATGATTTGAATGAATCTAAATATCTGTGAGTGCTCTGGGCCCCTCCCTGCTTTATGCTTTTAAAACTCTCCAAATTCAATAAGAGGATAAATAACAGGCTTATGACTACAGGGACATAGCATAAGAACAGCGGAACTACGATCTCCAGCCTGCTTATTCTCTCATTGTTCCATAAACAGACGGAGATACTTCTACTCTTCTTGTTCGAGTTTAGAGAGAATAATGGATTTTTGTGCTCAAAGAGTGCTCATTCTTTTGCTCTGTATGGGGTTATTAACAGTTCAACCAGTCCAAGTTTATGGCTTGCAAAGAATAGACCTCTTCAAACAGAACCAACACAGTCAAGGGTTGATGCCACAGAATCAACGTATCCCCAAGGCCACCACTATGGAGGAACTCAACACACAGAAGAATTCAACACAAATAAATAGAACCTTTGATCCAAATCAGTCAAGCAAAAGAAGAGTACGAAGAGGATCAGATCCTATCCACAACAGGTCATGATAAATTCAAGTTGTATGCTCAGCCAAAGAGAGGATCAGCAAACTAATAATTAAAGGTGGATACAGGTTCTTGCAATGCAGAGAAAACTAAAGGCAGTGAGTTGCGTCTGTTTTATGGAAGAACATTTACAAGGGAGGGTTGATTGATTTCTCTATATCTTGTTTAAGAGTATTTTGTGTAAGGAAATTTGTATAGTGTCAATACTAGAGGATGGTTGATGAGGACAATTCAGTAAGCTGGTCTCATATCTATAATGTCAGCTAAAATCATAATCTATGATTGAGGGACAGAAACATATAGATGATGATGGTGCAGGCTTTTATGAGAAACATCTATAGTGTTTTCCTACTATATATCATCAATTTTTCTTTCTAAAAATGTAATATTTATTTGCATTAGCACTAAAGCTTCCGCAGATAGTAAAATTCTTTTGTATTGCTCCATTTCTAATATGTGTTCTTTGATTTGTTTTATATACTGTTTGTTTTTCTTCACATGTTTTGTGTGTTTTTTGCAAAGTTAGCCACATGTCCTATCCTCTCTAGAATTGCTCCACCTCATCACAGTACACCAAGGTCCTAACATAATATAGTAAGTTTTTTCCAAAGCAATTTAGTAGAAAGCAAGAATTAGGATTGGGTTAGAGGAAGACAGAAATGATTAATCTAAAAGGTCACACAGCAGGATTCAATGGAAAATTTTGATTCCATGTCATGTCCGTGTTGGTCTCATATTCAAGGACCATATCTGTTAATGATGATAACTCTTAAGCTCAATGATCTACTTGCTTAATACTCCCCCAATCAAATTGATTATTTTAAAGGAATTCACATTATGGCAACCACAATGAACAAATAAGTCTACCCATCATGATTTATTAATTCATTAAAGTTAGGAGCAATGAACAACAGATACCTAACTTGTTGACCCATGTGATTTAGTAAGTCTTGATTTCAAAAGGTTTAAAAAATGAAACAGATGAGCAAATAGAAACCTATGGCAGGATGTATCAGTTTTAATCATTCTTAAATTGTTTTCCTTCACGCTGGAATATATATTGACAAATTATTCAATCCATTCATTCCTTGAAACAGCAACATGAGGCAAAGATAAATGTTGTTCAAACGTCATCTCTCATTTGTTTATCTCCCCTCTTCACTCCGGAAGTAGAATGCCAGTTAATTGAAGGGTGGCCCAAATTTTGTACTGCACTTTTTTTTGGGGCAGCCAAATTAGAAATTTCCATGCTCAAACATAACATAAAATACTATACAGAATTTTCATTATCAATCAGCATAAGTGAAATCCAGCAACATAAATAACACCAAATGATAAAGTAGACTGGTTTCATTAATGTCATATTAATAAACAAAATCACAAACTACAACATATGAATAAAAGAAACAACTCACACTCAGAAACTGCAAAGATTAACTTAAAAAACATTGAGTTGGAAAACAGAGAAAACCCATTTCCAGAAACTGAATTAAAATCAATTCCTTCATATGAAAGTCTAGAATTATGACGGCAATCTACGAGAAAATGGATAGATTTGAATATACCTGATTGTATGAACACGATCAACAACAGGAAATATTCAACTCTTGCACATAGCAGAGATCAACGGCCACAATCAGTGTGCAGAATAGATCATTACGGTTAGATAAATTCAACTCAAGGCTTGGTCATTGAGGGATACAAGGTCCCTTCTGATAAGACGGCAGCGTTTATTATGGGCTTTTGTGTCTTGAGTACAACCGGATCGGCGTTCTGTGGGCTTACAACGCTATAAAAACATATTGAACTAAAAAAAATTGGGAAATTAATTGAACCAGACAAATATATTTCCGTTTATACGTTTTTAAACTAAGTTTTATATTTTTTATCTTTATAAACAAACTTATATTTTTATTATAATAATACCTATTTTTTCACTTCACTTAACTAATCTCGTTTCACCATTTTCATCATATTTTTATTATTATCTCTTTTCTCAACACTTCGACGACAACACATCATCATCATATTTTAGCTGTTTTGCTTGTCATTCATCATCATCATATACCAAATAAGTTTCTTTTGTATAAATAGTAAGTTGTATTTAAAAAAAATTGTGAATCGAATAACTTTTTTAGAGATAAAAGTAAAAAAACTTTAATGATAGTTTCTGAGAGAGGTTGAATTATTTTTGTAAATACTTATATTATATGGTAAGACGATAGTTTTGGTGCCCAGATCTATGAAAAATGGAAATTGTTGTATTTTCTGGTAAATTGTGGGGTTGGCAGGGTCTGTGTTTGCGGGTTTTGCATTTGCAAGATTTGTGCATTTGCGGGGTTTGAGTTTGCGTGATTTACATTTGTGTGATTTGCATTTGCATGGTTTGCATTTTGTGTGTTTTGCATTTATATGATTTTTTGTCTCTTTAAAGTTTTTGTCTTTGTTTTTGGTTGTTTTATTTCTAGGTTACTTAATCAATTAAAATTTTGTGTACAGGGAAAATGGGTAAACTAATATATTTGCTTGGATATGATAGATATTAGGTTAACAAAGGTGACAACAGTTCAAACTATGTTGGTGGAGTTCAGACATTTGTATCAATTAATAAAAAAATAAATTATGATGGATTTGTAGAAATAGTGTGTTCTTGTTTGTGCATTAATCGAAGTTGCAGTATTGTAAAAATTTATATGCAAAATCCGACCACCTATAGTGATGTACTATATTTGTTAAAAAATGATTTTGATATTCGGATTAGGATGAGATTATCTAAGACATATAAAAGGGATCCATTATTTCTTATAGTGTTTACAAGGCCTACAAAAGTCAAAACCAACATGCAACAATAGCAAATCGAACAACAACCAAAAGTTCAATCATTTGAAACCATGGATGATGCGATTAACTCTTTGAATAACATATATGGTGAGACACAACCTGAATATATGCTCGAAGGTGATGGCATTGAGGTTATGGTACATGATGAAATAACAGGGCAGCAAGACCCTTTACAAGGTACACCAGAGAGATGTTATGAGATGGGTGATATTCCAATAAATAATTTTCAATCGAATGAAAAAGAATACAGTGGTTATGATAATTAGGGTGATAATGTTGGTGATGATGAGGGTGATGATGGAAATGATAGTGATGATGGTAGTGATGACGAATGTGATGATGTTGGTAATAATGATGGTGAAAATAGAGGTGATAACAAGGATGGTCATGAAGTAAGGGTTGATCCAAGTGGGTTAGCTGGGGGAAGTTCATTTCATGACATTCCAACAATGCATGATGAGTCCATTCCTATCAATGTATAAGCTCCAAATTTATTTATTAGTAGTCCAAAACCTTATAGGGATATGGAAAACGAGGGTATTGCATTACATTCAACTTCACCATGAGTGAAAGAATCAAAGTGCGTGGTCAGTTTACATGTAAACAGGCGTTGATAAATACGATGTATGGGGATGCTTTGGAAAAAGGTTATTAGTTCAAGATGGCAAGCTCAAACAAAAAAAGATGGGATATTAAATATGCACATGCTCAATGTAAATGGAAGGCAAGAAGGGTAAAACTACAAAACATTGACATTTTTATGTTACAAAAGTTGGAAACTCATATTTTCCCTCGGGATGTCATAATGTCCCACCATAGATAGGCAAACAAATGAACACTTGTGAAAATATTGTAATCTGTGTTTACCACGACTGAACATATCTATAGGCTAAAAAACATCATAATAGATGTTGTAGATCAGTATAAAATAAATATCTCCTATACTCAAGCTTGACATGCTAAGAATTGGGCATTAAATGAGATTACAGATTTTCTTAAGGAGTTATTCAAACAATTATCAGTATATTGTTACAACTTGGAACGAAGAAACCTCAACACTATTACACAGATTGACACTGATATTGATAATCAGTTTTATTTTATCTTTATGGCAATAAGATGCTCAATTAGAGCATTTTGAGAATATTGTTGTCCTGTTATTTGTATTGATGAATTTTTTTAAAAGGACGATATTGGGGTATATTGTTTGTTGTTATGGGCAAGGATGAAAACAATCAAATTTATCCTTTGGCATTTGAAGTGAGGGGAAAAGAAGAAACTATTATGGCTACCCTTTTTCTAAGAGCATTACATGGGTGCATAGGTGATTTTCTAGATCTGGCCATCATTTCAAGTAGACACCATACTATCATTCATTCCATAAGAGAAGTGTTCTCAAATGCATACTGTAGTTGGTGCAACCATTATATAAAAGGAAATATGTGCATTAGATATAACCAAACAAAACATATAAATGGGTTGTTTTGAAGAGTAGTGAAAGTTTATCAGAAACCTGATTTTAAGGACGCAATATGCATGATCAATGATGAAAATCCATCAGCAGGTGCTTATTTACAAGGTATTGATTATCAACATTGGGCTCGTGCTTACTTCCCTGGTCTTTGATATAATATAATAACGACAAACATTACGAAGTTGTTTAATGTCTTGGCACGACACACACAAAAATTACTAGTTATGATATTACTTGAGTTTTTGCATTCTACCATACAGAAATAGTTTTATTCTCGACACAAATTGGCAGGTCCGTATAATTTTTCAAATTTTAATTTTTCAACTTTTATACAGAGGCTTCTACTAATCAACTTACTCCGTGGGCAAAGGAAAAATTAGCAGGTAATATCCTTAAATCAACTAACATGGTTGTCAAACCAATTACTATGCATAGATATGAAGTACACAATATGGGTCAGTTAATTACTATAGTGGATCTATGTGCAGGGAGTGTAGTTATAAGAAATTTTAATTGTCATATATTCTATATACACACGTTGTAGCTGTGGCTATGTTCTAACATCTTTCTGATTGTTATCAATAGGTGAGCAAACACTATTCAACTTAATATTGGAAAGTGGTATACAGAGAAAGTGTTGAACCATTAGGAGATTCTTCTGAATAGGTACATTCAGAGGAACTTCCCAAGGTCCTTCCACCCCCAATGCAACGTTGATGTTCAGGTCAATCATCGAAACATAACAGGAGACCATTGCAAGGGGAAGAAGTATGTCAATATATTTGTAGTTGATGTCACGAGCATGGACATACTTGAAATACTTGTACGAACCTTTTATCCGAGACAAGTAAAGGACGAGGGACATCACGGGCTGGTCTTCCATAGCCATTTAGGTATCAATTTGTTTATTATACATTGAATTTGAAATTAGGGTGTTTTGAAACAATTATGTTCTATTTGTGTTGTTATAGGTGTTGAACATGTGCAAGGTTAGGTGAATTTGCTATTCGTCGTTGCCATCACCTATATATAAAAAACTATGACAATGCGTTAGTTATTTTTATTTTTTTATTATAAACTTGTTAAACATTTAATGGTTATTGTACTGTATTTTAATGTTTTAAAAAATTTTTGGCATAGTCTCCCCTATATTATTTCCATTATCCATTGTATATATTATTCATGTTTACATTGTATGCAAAAACACACTCCAATTTATATATTCAATCCATCCAAACTTTATTTCATAGCATGATAAAATAACATGATAGCATAATAATGAACAAAATAAATATACATTGACCATTCATCATGCAACAATAAAATTTATAAATATACATCGAACATGAAGCAATAAAATAATAATAAAACAATGTATATAAATATCGTATATTAATCATTGCATCCATGAGAAAAAAAATCTTAGACACGCTCATCCTGCGTGAACGAATAGTGTTAGAGGCTACATAGTCAAATAGGTGACCGGTGGCTAAGTACTTTATCATCATAAGTGTGAAGACTTCACAACTAACAACCCTTTTTAATAATTCTACCTCGTAATGTCCTTCGGGTACCCAACCAAGGCTATATTGGTGTCTCCATAGGTCTGCACTCAGTAACTGGTGTGCTGTCATAGGCAACCAAAAATTAAAACCTATACTTCTAAAAATATAATATGATAGTGCAAGTAAAGGATCGTCCCACGAAGAGTGTCTAATCTAATTTTTGTGCTAATGTGAATAAGATTAAAGAGAGGGGGTTTGTTTATAACAAAATAAAAGTAAAGAAACAACTAAGCAGCAAATTAAATTAATTATCAAAATTAATGAGAAAACACGTCTTGGTCCAAGTCAACATTCACCATCAGAACCTCAACAACTGATCATTGATGCACGAATAGATTTATTCATACTTTAAATATTCACCGTTGATATTACTTTCCTATCTCTCCTTAGTTATAGTTAATTAGAAACAAGCGATCTACTTAACCCTAACTGTCAAACAACCTAGGTCAAGCACTATAGATTTAATTTGAGAGCAGCATTAAAAATTAGAGAGATCAATGAAGCTAAACAACACAAGCACAAGCGATTGTATTTAATTTAGTCGAACGTTCTTCTTAAGATTTAATAATCGCTAACGTAGCAAATCATTAACCCTTAGTTGCTTCATAGATTAGAAAAATCAAACAATTACGGATTTGATATCTAATCTAGCAGTAGGTTATAATGAATAATTAACTAGTAGGCCTCCTAGCAATCAAACAAAATAACCATTAAAATAAATCAAACACAAAAGAACAATCGATACTCAAAGCATAAATTGAACAATAAAACTAATTAGATCTCACAGTTATGAATTTTGAGGTTTCAGTTTCCTTTGACTAAGCCAAATAATCAGCCACGCAAGGCCATGGAAGAGCACGCAGAGAAGAGAAGAGAAAAAGAAAAAATAGTTGTTCTGTTTTCCTCTCCTAGAGTCCTCTAATAATAGAATATTCCCACTAATTATGGGAAATATTAAAAATAAAATAAAAGTCTTGATTTAAATAGGAAAGGACAACATAGCAGCTGTGAAAGTCATCCACAACCTGGAGACTTCTGAAAGAAATATCATGCATCTGATCTGCCATTAATATCACAGAGCAGGAAACGTTCCAGTTCAGGTGCAGCAACTTAAAGCCCGATTTCGACCCTGATTCGATCAGTTCTAGACAAATCCTAAACATGAAAGTTGTATATCTCTTTCTTGGCTTTCCATAGCATCTTGAATCGTCTCATTTGGAGCTCGGATGGGAAAATTATGCCCAAAATACGGAGACACGTCAAGACTGTCCAGAAATTGTGACATTAATTCCGTTTTTATTCAAATGCCTCCAAATGTTACCTAAATCAAAATTTAAACTTAATAAGTATAATTGGGCATAACATAAACATAAAAGACTAAGTATTAAGGAGTAAAATTATAGCATTATGCAATCATATCAAATTCCCCCACACTTAGTTTTTGCTCGTCCTTGGGAAAACTCTAAAACTACTAAGTAAAAAAAAACAAGGTTGCAACATCACCAACAGTAAACAACCAACCTTTTCGAAACTCACAACACATCATGAACAACATTCTTAAACAACTTACAATTACTGATAAGCAATTTCACTTGAAGATGGAGCAAACTAAACAGGTAGACCCTCACGGAAATAACACTCACTCTTATGTGTTTCACTCAAATTCTTTCCAATGGAAATGATCTACCATAGGCTTGCATATCTTCTCATTCTCCACCACTGGGATCACATGCATGACACAAATCATAAGGACTTTCCATGGGTTGTAATGGGGTTAGGTTTCAAGGCAGGAAACAATTTGGGAATGTAGCTCAAAAGCCATCAAATCTAGTAGAGCAAACACTTATTTAATGTCAAGTTTGGCCATACAAGATATGTAAGACCAAAAATCTCCTTCAATAGCTTCTACCTTTCCATAAATTATATATGAATAACCTTTTTTCTCGAAAATTTAGGAGGAATTAGTAATTTTGAATTCATTGAAAACATTTTCCTCCAACACTTTCCTTTCTTTTTTTTTTTTTTTTGAACAATGACGACTTCATCAACCATGGAGCTCACATATTGAAAATGAAAACATGCTCCATTTCACTAGTCATAGCCATACCAAAAATACGAATACCCCCACACTTATTTATTTATTTATTTATTATTTTTTGCACAACCATTCAATAACAATGATGAACAATGCTCCACTAGTCCTCCAGCTAGGTATAAACATTGTGTTTCAGTTTAAAGGCTTGTAATGTGGGTTTATAACAAACAAAAATGGCCAATAAAGCTCAAAGGAGTTCAACAAAGGGAAAATTAATCACAAGGTAGGCTATTTGGCTAATGTAGTTCAATGTCAAAGAGGGCCTTAATCACATTCATGTCCAATGCATGGGTCAATGTAGCCTCGAGGAGAATCAAGGCAAGTTCTGGAGAAACAAATCCATGGAATAATATCACTCATGAAAGGAAAAAAACTGATATAGATGTGTCAGTCTATGGCTCAAAAATCTCACAGGTTAATGCCTACCAAATTTAGTCACTACCATTCTCAAAGAAACAAACTATACCAATTAATCACAAATTGCAAGACTACTTGTTCAATCATGTTATAAATCTCTCAAGCTCAATTGAACTTTGCTCATGATATCCACAACCACAAACTATTGACACATGCAAAAACAAAAACAAAGGCTTATTTTTTTTTTAATTTTAATTTTTTCATTTTGAAAAAAAAAAACAAACATAAAACACACTCTTTTTTTAAAAAAAAAATTAGTTTTAAAAAAAATAAAAAACAATATTTCAGAATAAACAAAAAAACATAACCTAAATCCCTTCCCCTACACTTAAAACTGACGTTGTCCCCAACATAAGGTTAAATGCAAAGAAAAGGCAAATAATAACCAAAACAAGAATGCAAAAATAAAAAGAAAATGGAATGAACTCCCCTTGGGTTGCCTCCCAAGCAGCGCCTTTGTTTATTGTCTTTGGCTCGACTCAATACTTCATTCTTCAATCTGAATAAATTGGATCCTGGAGGTTCACTTCTGCCATATTCTCTACTTGGAAATCGTCATAAAAAAGTTTAAGCCTATGGCCATTCACCTTGAATATCTTGGAAGTTGCTAAGCTTTGAATTTCAACTGCACCATGAGAAAAAACATTAGTAACAATAAAAGGTCCAATCCAACGAGAACGTAACTTACCAGGAAATAGACGAAGTCGTGATTGGTATAGAAAGACTTTTTGACCAACTCTGAACTCTTTCCTAGAAATCATCTTGTCATGAAAAGCTTTCGTTTTCTCTTTGTAAATTCTTGCATTTTCATAGGCATCATTGCGAATCTCCTCTAACTCTTGTAGCTGCAACTTCCTGTGTTCTCCACTTTCATCCATCTTCATGTTTAAACTTTTGATAGCCCAATAAGCCTTATGTTCTAACTCAACTGGAAGGTGGCATGATTTTCCAAACACTATCCGATAAGGTGACACACCAATAGGTGTCTTATATGCAGTCCTATATGCCCACAAAGCATCATCTAATCGCAAACTCCAGTCCTTCCAACTTGGGTTAACTATCTTTTCAAGGATGGACTTGATTTCTCGATTTGATACTTCCGCTTGTCCACTAGTCTGCGGATGATATGCAGTTGATGTCTTATGGGTTACACAATGCTTCCTTAGCAATGCCTCCACAGTTCTATTACAAAAGTGAGTGCCTCGATCACTTATTAGAGCTCTTGGAATTCCAAATCTGGAAAATATATTAGACTTTATAAAATCTGTAACAACTTTAGAATCATCAGTTCGGGTGGCTTTAGCTTCCACCCATTTCGATACATAATCAACAGCAAGCAAAATATAGATAAAACCATAAGACATAGGGAATGGCCCCATGAAATCGATGCCCCACACATCAAAAATTTCACAAAATAGTATGGGGGTTTGTGGCATCTCAGTCTTTTGAGAGATATTACCTGTCCTTTGGCATTGATCACATGACTTACAAAAAGAATATGAATCTCGAAATAAAGTCGGCCAATAGAAACCACATTCAAGAGCTTTTCTCGCTATTCTTTTTGCTCCGAAGTGACCTCCACAAGCATAAGAATGACAAAAGGTTAGAATGGAAATAATTTCATTATCAAAAACACACCTTCTTATCACTTGATCTGCACAATGCTTCTATAAGTATGGATCATCCCACACATAGTGTTTGGCATCACTCTTGATCTTATCTTTTTGAGCTTTAGACAAACCATGAGGAATTATGTTAGTAACCAAATAATTCACAATGTGTGCATACCAAGGTAATGTCGCACTTGTGGAAAATAACTGTTCGTCAGGGAACGTTTCTTGCAGAGGCATTTCATCTTTCCCATGAACCAAACGACTCAAGTGATCAGTAACACGGTTTTCTGTTCCTTTTTTGTCTTTAATCTCCAGATCAAATTCACTCAAGAGAAGTATCCATCTTATTAATCTCGGTTTTGACTCTTTCTTTGTCATCAAGTAGCGAAGTGCATGATCAGAATAAACAATAATTTTAGTACCAATCAAATAAGATCGAAATTTTTCTAAAGCAAAAACAACGGCTAAGAGCTCTTTTTCTGTAGTAGAATAATTTCTCTGGGCATCATTTAATATCCGTGAAGCATAATAAATGGCATGAGTTGTTTTTCCAATTCTTTGACCCAAAATAGCGCCTAGTGCATAGTCACTTGTGTCACACATTATCTCAAAAGGAGTGTTCCAGTCAGGGGGCTAGAGAACTGGAGCAAAAATGAGAAGTCTCTTCAGCTTATCAAATGCTTGTTTACATGCATTATCAAACTCAAAGACTACTTCCTTTTGTAGCAACTTGCATAGGGGTGATGCTATTTTGGAGATGTCCTTGATGAATCTTCTGTAGAAACCTACATGTCCAAGAAAAGAACGAACTTCCTGCACACTAATGGGGTAAGGTAGAGACTGGATAATATCAATTTTAGCTTTGTCAACCTCAATTCCCCTAGAGGAAACAATATGACCCAAAACAATACCTTGTTCAACCAAAAAATGACATTTTTCAGAATTTAATACAAGGTTAGTTTCTATGCATCGTTTAAGAACAAGTGTAAGGTTATGCAAACAATCATCAAAAGAATCTCCATAAACTGTAAAATCATCCATAAAGACCTCTATGATTTGCTCAATATAATCAGAAAATATGCTAACCATACATCTTTGGAAAGTAGTTGGGGCATTGCAAAGCCCAAAAGGCATGCGACGATATGCAAATGTCCTAAAAGGGCATGTAAAAGTCGTCTTTTCTTGATCTGCCGGTGCAATAACAATATGAAAATAACCTGAATAACCATCAAGAAAACAATAATAAGAACGACCAGCTAACCTCTCAAGCATTTGATCAATAAAAGGTAAAGGGAAGTGGTCTTTGCGGGTTACAACATTTAATTTTCTATAATCTATACAAACCCGCCACCCATTCTGAACACAAGTGGGTACTAACTCATCATTCTGATTTTTCACCACAGTTATCCCAATCTTTTTAGGAACCACTTGAACTGGGCTAACCCAATTGCTATCTGAAATAGGATAAATCACACCAACTTTGAGAAGTTTGAGAATTTCTTTCTTCACTACATCCATCATAGGCGGGTTTAATCTCCTCTGTGGTTGACGAGATGGCTTTACTCCTTCTTCTAGCAAGATGCGATGCATACATGTAGATGGACTAATTCCTTTGATATCTGCAATCGTCTACCCAATAGCCATCTTATGCTCTTTAATAACCTGCACAAGTTTTTCTTCTTGCATTGCGGTGAGTTTGTTTGAGATAATGATGGGTAATGTTCCCCCGTCTCCAAGGAACACGTACTTAAGGTGACTAGGTAAAGACTTTAATTCTGGAATGGGAGCCTGCAAAACAGAAGGTAAAGGTTTGACGTTAGAGACTAGTAACGCGATATAATGAACATTACCTTACTGTCGTAACTCCGAGGATTCATTCAATGTTGCTACTGTTTCCTGCAAATCAATACTCAAAGCCAACTCCTCATTCTCTTTTTCAAGATGTTTACTAAGGGCAACTTCTAATTCATCCTTTCCATCAAATTCAAAAATCTCCTGTGCTAAAGAATCAATAACATAAATAGAATAAACAGGATTATCATCAGCAGGGTATTTCATGGCATCATAAATATTAAATTTCATAATTTCACCATCAAATTCCATGGTAAGTGTGCCACTATGGACATCTATTTTAGTCATAGATGTTTTTAAGAATGGTCTTCCTAACAAAATAGGAGCTGTTTGATCATTATTCTCCATATCAAGCACATAGAAATCAGCAGGAAAAACCAAATTATTAATTTGCACAAGCACATCCTCAACAACATCTTTAGGATAGGCATTTGATCTATCAGCCAATTGAATCACAACACCAGTTTCATTCAAAGGTCCAAGTTTTAAATAAGCATATATAGAGTATGGCATGACATTGATAGATACTCCTAAATCTAACATGACCTTCTCAAATCTAGTGTTCCCTATCATACAAGGAATAGTGAACGTACCTAGATCCTTGCACTTCGCAAGAAGCTTTCTCTGAATAACTGCAGAAACATTCTCCCCCATTCTTACTTTTTCACATCCTTTGAGTTTTTGTTTCCTCTTAATTGTACATAATTCTTTCAAAAATTTAGCATAACGAGGTACTTGTTTAATAGCATCTAAAAGTGGAATATTTACCTCACATCTACGAAAAGTCTCATATAATTCTCTATTTTGCTCATCTTTTCGAGATTCTACTAAAGCTTGAGGAAAAGGAGGTACCGGTTTATAATCAAAAAGAAGAGGAAACTTACATTTAGGTACGTTGTCACTATTAGGAACTTTTTTTTATCGACAGGAATAAAACTATCTGAAGTGACATTTTTCTCTTTTTCTTGGTCCGAAGGTGTAGGGGTGTTTTTTATTGGAATCTCAACCTCTTTACCATTTCTCAGAACAATTGCACTTGCATTTTCTCTTGGATTTACAATTGTTTGAGAGGGTAACTTTCCCGAACTTTGTGCCTCTAATCGACTAATTATAATTGCCATCTGACCCATCTGGTTCTCCAAACTTTAAATACTAGTTCTTGCCTCTTACTGAAATTGTTTTGTCTCCTGTTGAAATTGTAGAGTGTTAGTAGCAAGAGACTTAACAATATCTTCTAAAGACATACCAAAATTAGAGGCTTGGGGTGGTAGTTGTCTCAGAGGATGTGATTGCTTATATTGTTGATTTACTTGTGAGTTTCCATAGCTAAAATTGGGATGATCCCTCCATCCTGGGTTATATGTGCTTGAATAAGGATCATACTTCCTTTGTGGTTGTCCAGGAAATCCACCTGCCACATTCACTTGTTCTATAGGCTCTTCTTGAAGGGTTGGGCACATATCAGTTGGATGCCCTGCTACTGAACAAATCCCACAAGCTTTCACCGTTTGCATGTTACCTACAACCATTTGACGAACAAGAGAGGTTAGACTAGCAATTTGTTTTTCAAGGGAAGAAATATTTACCTCATTAACATGTTTAGAAGGTGGATCAAGCCTAGTGTCGAATTGTTGAGAATTGGCAGCCATGTTTGCAATCAAATTTCTTGCGTCTTCAGAAGTTTTATCCACCAAAGCTCCTCCACTTGCAGTGTCAATCATACTCCTTTCAGTGGGACAAAGGCCTTCATAGAAATATTGAATTAAGAGTTGCTCACTAATTTGGTGATGAGGACAACTAGCACACAGTTTCTTGAAACGTTCCCAATACTCATACAAGGATTCCCCATTGTATTGCCTCACACCACAAATTTCTTTTCGAATGTTAGCTGCCCTTGAAGCTGGAAAATATTTCTCTAAAAATAATTTTTGCGACTCGTTCCATGTGGTAATACTTCCAGATGGCAAATAGTAAAGCCAATCCTTAGTGGTGTCTTTTAAAGAGAATGGAAAGGCTCTCAATTTAATTTGCTCTTCCGTCACCCCGGTGGGTTTCATACTTGTGCACACTACATGAAACTCCTTTAAATGCTTATGAGGATCCTCACCTGCAAGACCATGGAAAGTATGCAACAAGTGAATTAGTCCTGATTTTAACTCAAAAGTAGTAGTAGCATCTAATGTAGGAAATTGAATGCATAGGGGTTGTTGGCTTAAGTTAGGGGCAGCAAGCTCTTTCAACGTTCTGGCCATGACTTCCTCTTCTGAATTGCTAGCAAATAAAGCTAGGTTGTTCTCTTCCAAATTTTTTTGTGCTTCCCTCCTTAATCGATGCACAGTCCTCTCTATTTCTGGATCAAACTTTAAGTTACCTTGATTAGAAGATTGAGTTACAATCATACACAATCAAAGAAATTCTAATAAACCACAAAAAAAAATAATAATAATAAGAAAAAAATTAAGAAAATAAAATTAAAATAACAAAAATAAAATTAAAAGATCACGAAAAAAAAATTAACTAGATCACTCCCCGGCATCGGCGCCAAAAATTTGGTGTGCTATCGTAGGCAACCAAAAATTAAAACCTATACTTCTAAAAATATAATGTGATAGTGCAAGTAAAGGATCGTCCCACGAAGAGTGTCTAATCTAATTTTTGTGCTAATGTGAATAAGATTAAAGAGAGGGGGTTTGTTTATAACAAAATAAAAGTAAAGAAACAACTAAGCAGCAAATTAAATTAATTATCAAAATTAATGAGAAAACACGTCTTGGTCCAAGTCAACATTCACCATCAGAACCTCAACAACTGATCATTGATGCACGAATAGATTTATTCATACTTTAACTATTCACCGTTGCAATTACTTTCCTATCTCTCCTTAGTTATAGTTAATTAGAAACAAGCGATCTACTTAACCCTAACTGTCAAACAACCTAAGTCAAGCACTATAGATTTAATTTGAGAGCAGCATTAAAAATTAGAGAGATCAATGAAGCTAAACAACACAAGCACAAGCGATTGTATTTAATTTAGTCGAACGTTCTTCTTAAGATTTAATAATCGCTAACGTAGCAGATCATTAACCCTTAGTTGCTTCATAGAATAGAAAAATCAAACAATTACGGATTTGATATCTAATCTAGCAGTAGGTTATAATGAATAATTAATTAGTAGGCCTCCTAGCAATCAAACAAAATAACCATTAAAATAAATCAAACACAAAAGAACAATCGATACTCAAAGCATAAATTGAACAATAAAACTAATTAGATCTCACAGTTATGAATTCTGAGGTTTCAGTTTCCTTTGACCAAGCCAAATAATCAACCACGCAAGGCCATGGAAGAGCACGCAGAGAAAAGAAGAGAAAAAGAAAAAATAGTTGTTCTGTTTTCCTCTCCTAAAGTCCTCTAATAATAGGATATTCCCACTAATTATGGGAAATATTAAAAATAAAATAAAAGTCATGATTTAAATAGGAAAGGACAATATAGCAATTGTGAAAGTCGTCCAAAACCTGAAGACTTCTAAAAGAAATGTCATGCATCTGATCTGTCATTAATATCACAGAGCAGGAAACGTTCCAGTTCGGGTGCAGCAACTTAGAGCCCGATTTCCACTCTGATTCGATCAGTTCTAGACAAATCCTAAACATGAAAGTTGTAGATCTCTTTCTTGGCTTTCCATAGCATCTTGAATCGTCTCATTTGGAGCTCAGATGGGAAAATTATGCCTAAAATACGGAGATATGTCAAGACTGTCCAGAAATTGTGACATTAATTCCGTTTTTATTCAAATGCCTCCAAATGTTACCTAAATCAAAATTTAAACTTAATAAGTATAATTGGGCATAACATAAACATAAAAGACTAAGTATTAAGGAGTAAAATTATAGCATTATGCAGTCATATCAGTAACCACCTTATATGCATCTTGATATTTGATTGCATCATCATCTTGAGCCACCTCAATAATGACCTCAGTCAACTCATCTTGTGTTATTATAAAAAATTATTTCATTATCAACGTTGCATTTTCAATATTAAACATATGTTATTTTTCAAATTGCATCTCTATAACCTTTATTTCAATCAATGTCTATCGCTTTTCAAATTGTCTAAAACGTTGTTCCACTGTATCCATGAACCCATGTATCATTTCCTTAAAATGAACATTTTCAGTTGTTGATATAGGTCCAGTATAGGTGGCATTAGGGGATCTTCTAGTGGTCTGTCGAGGGGACATCGACGATTGATGTGTAGATCAATACTCAGACTTAGCAACCTGTGGCGCAGTCCATCCAGACACGACTAGACTGTGCATAAGTGTGCTTTGACATGCATAGTAAGGAGATTGGATTGCATTGCCAAATTGAATCACTATCAGATTTGTCTGTGTACCCCATGTAATCCATGACCTTTCTATACCGTACTAATTGCTTTTCCTCGGCAGATGGAATCAATACAAGAGTGACAACATCCTAATAAATGTTTAAAAAAAATGTATCAATTTTTAAGATATAACAAATTTATTAGTTTTTTATGTTCAATATAAATTAACGTACCTAAAAAGCCCTGAATATATCGTTAACAAGGTCTCACCTTGATCGCTCAAGTGACTTCAATTTCAACATCCAAGAGATCTTGTCTTTGGACTTGCAAGCTATGAAACCCCCCAAATTACTAAGAGTTTCATATATCCATAACTGCATTCCATAAAAAAAAAAATTGTGAGATGAAGTATATAAGCAAACCAAAAAACTAAAGGTAATATAACTCTAATTTAACCTAATATTTATTTCTAGGGGTACTTGAAATGCAACTGTATATCCTATTAATGCATAACTTTGTATTGGAATATTTGGATTGTATGCTCCATGATCATTTATAACTTTTTCATACCTTTTCTCCACTGCTCGACTCATTAATTTTGCTATCAACTTCCAAACCATAGTCCCCCATGGAAATCTATTGAAAGCATCTCAATCATCAATTAACTGCAATATATGTTCTTATACCACCTTTTGATTATCTACTCCCAATAATCTATAATGTATTAAATACAATAAAACTACTTTGACAGCATCTTCATCATTATTTCCCAATGCCTTAGATATTAAAGTTTTTACTGAGAGCACCATGAGTCACAAATTTGCCACTTAGAAAGTATTTGTTTTTAAAATTTGATGAATCTGTTGTTATGTATTCAGTTATATATGTTTCTCTACTAAACCTCAGTCCAATTATCATAGCAAACTAAATCGGATTAAATCTACAATTGAACTCATTTAATCTAAATCAAAACACATCTCCCAACTCACATTTATTCACTTATCAAAATAATACACTATGTAATAAGGTCGAACTATATTCATGCACTTCAAGATTTAAAAAATGTCCAAAACATATTTGTCTAAACAATATCTTCTATTCAAAAACTTAATTTTGCCCTTATATGTTTCATCGTATCTTTATGACTACGAATATTGATTGTAAGTCTAAAATCATAAACATTATAAAATCGCTTCTTCCCAACCTGTTCATTAATTAGAAATTTCTGTAAAAACAAATTTAAAATGAAATGTTATTCATTCAATAAAGTTTAAACCAGTTAAAATTCACAGGTACAAGCAAACATGACATTCTCTTAACAATGTTGGTTTGTGCAACATTACGCGGTTTACATGTAGTTGCGTGGTTGTGGGCCATTGTGTGGTTTACGCATCGTTGCATAATATTGCAAGACATTGCGAAATGCGTCAATTTGCTTAGTTGTGTGACATTGCAGGTTTTGTGGGACATTGCGTAGTTTATGTGACATTACAGGGTTTGCATGACATTGCGAGGTTTGCGTGACATTGCATAATTGCAAGATATTACACGGTTTGCGCGATTCCTGCAAATTTGCATGATTTTCAACTGATTTCCTTTCAGTCGACGGTTACACTTTCAGACATTTATGTAACACTATTAACGACAAAACTACAACTCTATTTATTATTTATAACATTCAAAACATTCATATACATAAATTGACAAATTTAAGGTTCTAATCTAAAAACCCTAATCGCCATAAGAACTACCACAAGCAAATAACATTGTCTAAAAATACTATTTCATTCAATCCAACAACACTCAACGATCGATACCCACAATGGGTTTTTACATCCATTCGATAAAAACAAACATAAACCAAAAAAACAAAATAGCAAATGCTAACTGACCTTTAAAGCCATTGTTGATGTATTATCGTTTCTCAATATTTTACTACTTGCCCAATATGACTACTAGGATGTTTGCCAGTGATTTCTGGTTTGTGGTTTTAGATTTTAGATTTTGGCTTTCGCTTTTTCTTTTTCAGCTAAAGTAATTTTTCTTTTTTAACTTTCTATTTTTAGTTTAAGGGTAAAATGGGTATAAAATTTATCATTTGTTTATAAAGGTAAAAAGTACGAAGGTTAGCCTAAAAACATATAAACGGAAATATATTTACCTATTTTAATTAATTTCTCAAAAAAATTGCATAAATATTTATTTTTAGCAAAATTTTTGACAACTCACCTTCCAAGCTTAAAAGATAGCCTAATGAATAAAATAAAAAGTAATATAAAATTGTGAGTCTTTTAAATTTATATAATTTTTACTATTTTTAATTACATGTAAATTTACTGTATCTTTTAGATGTCAATAGCTATTTGTATTGTTGAATTGTAAGTGTTATTTCATATTTTCAACTTAGATAAATTATATATATAAACAAATTATTAATTTATATATTTAAACTAAAGTAGTAATATATGATGTGTAATTTTAAAGTGAAAAAATCATTAATTAATTAATTTACTTAATCACATATTCTCACATCAATTTATATAAATAATTTATAAGATTTGTTTATGTATATAGTTTTATTTGAATTAATAATGTGAACTACTACAATAAAAATATATGCAAATATAATAATTAGGCCTAAAGACTTATTCCCACCCAAGGTTTAGTGTAAATCTAAACTCATACCTATTAACTTTTGAAAATTCAAATACATACTCATCCATTAAATTTTATTATTACTATTAAAGATAAACTTGTTATTTAGAAAATTTATTTGAACTTATATTTTATGATTACACATAAGTTTTGAAATTTTTATTTCTACCTTTTAACCTCTTTTTTTCCAGGTTTAAAAACTGACTGTCCCTCCTCCCCCCCCCCCCCCCCCCCCCCCCCCCTCTCCAAGTCTAAAGTTTTAAACTCTCATATTTTTTCCATATGCAGCTGTCCCCAGCTTTTTAGAAAATCTCAATTTCACCTGCTTTAGTTTCCAAAACCATATATTTCAGTGACCATTCGTCGCCTCTAGACATCAACTCTCTCCCCCCAATCACTCTCCCTTCACACACACACACATGCACACGCACACACACACGTGCACACACACACACACACACACTCTCTCTCTCTCATTTTATTTTGTTCAATTTTAATAATTAATTTAGTTTTTATATAAAAAACTAAATTAGGCTTGAATATAAGCCGACCTAGTTTAGCTCGGTATAATTTGATTCAAATTCATTTTTAATAAATTTAGATTGAATTTGAATTATTAAATATGACTCACCTAAAAAATAAGTTGAATTCAAACCAAACTAAGTTTGACTCATGAACCAATCATTAGTTTGATTTAAATCGAACTAAGTTATGACACTCAAGTGGCCAAAAGGGATGCATTTTGGTCTCTCTCCCATAGATTTTTCTTGTTTAAATTGATGGTGAAAATAATTTAATCTCATTTAGACAGAAATAAGTCTAATCTTATATAGTTATTAGGAAAACATTAATGACACTCTATCAAAGTGTACCGTATTACATAAATCATTCTTGATTGAGTAATAACACTTTAGCCTATAATTCATTATTAAACTTTACTTTATTTTAATTATACATAGATCACATTAATACAAATATTCTTACAATTAAAATTTGCTCCCAATGGGTTGTCTATGAATGATAAGAGTTCCAGTTCAAGCTCTTTTACAATATATCAAAATTATACTTTTAATTGACTTGATTTAATAGTTGAGGCTGAAAATTAGAGGCGAGATTTTATTTATTCAGAGTAATTGATTCAACTCTCAAATGGATTCCATTTGAGCATAATTTCTCCTTTAAAAAAAAAAATTAAAACTTTAAAATGGGGTACACGAAGAAATTAAGGTTTTGTTAGTTCATTAATCAGGTGTCAATAACTCTACTCTGTATTTTATTGTTAGTGTATTATATAAAATTATACAATAATTTGCTTTTATATATATATATATATATATATATATATATATATATATATGTATTATAATTGTTATAAACAACCCAACAGATATTGTCCGCTTTGGGTTTCAGGCCCGCATGGTTTTGTTCCTAAAACATGTCCGTTGAGTTAAGGGCTTCTGACCCCTGCCTATATACACGCTCAGTGGACTGCACAAGAGCGATGTGGGACTTCAGGGCACAACACACCCTCCCATCGCGAATCGTACTGATAACGTGTTATAAACAGCAACATATATTGTCTGTTTTGGGCTTCAGGCCCGCACGGTTTTGTTCCTAAAACGCGTCCATTGAGTTAAGGGCTTCTGGCTCCTGCCTATATACACGCTCAGTAGACTACACAGGAGCGATGTGGAACTTTAGGTCACAACAATAATGTACCTTATTATATGAAATATTTTAATAAAATTTTTCGATTCAGATGGTTAAAATTAAAAAAAAGAAATTCATAATTAGAATAATAATAATAATGGAATAAATTTTATTTATATATTTTCAATGTATTTATTATTTTTGAAAACTCTTATTATATATGCAGTAAAATTATTAAACGAGTAGCTTGAAATTACTCCTTTGTCCATCGCGCATGTTTAATGAATAATGATGGGCATCTGTCAAATCTTTGTTTCTCTGTGGTTTTAACCCCCACTCCACTCCAATCCACTCTTACGTCTTCCCCAGAGCGATGTCTCTTTTCGATTGTCTTATCAAATTCAATTTTACTTCTTTTTTTTTTTTTTTTAGGTTAATTGGATTCTATTAACAACATGATTGAAGAAATTCCGCAATCACACCATAGAATATCACATCTACAACTTTTAATGGTTAGAGGCATAGAGGATTGCCCCTGTCCCTGTCCCCATTATGAATTGGTTCATATTTTCTTCTATAGGTTAAGTGTTTTCCCACCTATTATGGATCTCAATCAAATTATGGGTGCCTAGTTGTTGAGTACCCAAAATTAGGTGTAAATTGCTTTGCTCTTGTTCTTATGAATCTTCTTCCTGTACTTGCAGTGGTTAAAAATGGAATTCATGAATTGGGTATTTATTTGATAAAACTATTTTCTTTAGATATGGGAAGATGGATGATTATACATATTATACATGTGGTCTTAATTGTTATAATTAGTGATAAAAAAACAAAAGAAAATGTCATTAAAACTTGGATATTAGTATCCAAGCCTAGATACATTGCTACCTGCAATGAAGTCTACTTTTTATCCCTCTTTCACAATCTTTTCTTTCAATCTACTCAGCTTAATTTTTTCACTTAATTGTCATAAACCTGTTAATTAACAATATATATATATATATATATATATATATATATATAAAAATAAAATTAGGAGAAAATAAATACAGCTAATTGTGTTCAAAGCACGTGGTCTCATTTTGGGTTCTAATTTTAATTATAATTATAAGCAAGCAACCTGTGAATTCGGTTCCTGTAAAATCAAGTTAAGTGCTTGTCAATGCAGCACTACAATCATCATTAATTCATGCATTAAGATTATTAATGATATTTTTTATAGCACAATTAACGTAATAATTCAAAACCCATGCTAAATATAAACACATTTTAAATAATCAATAAAATAATGCTAACATGTATTTTTAATTAATATAACAAAAAAAATTCTAATTCTAAAAATTCAATTAGGTAGACAAGAGAGATATTGGAAATTTTCAATGGGAATATATTCTTTGGGTCACTGTTTGTCTTTTAATATAACAAATTTGTATATAAATAATAATATATGATTAAATAATTTTAAATAAAAAATAAAATAATACATTTATACGCCTATGTTCACTTATTAATAAGCACATAGTGCTACTCTTCCCCTATTCCCATAATCACAGGATAAATACACTTAAACTCTCTACTTAAAAAAACCCTAATTTCCAAATCCTTTGTATTGTTTTACATATAAGCCATGAAGTTAACTGATAACAGCAACCCAAACGCGGATACAGAAACCCAGTCCCCACCATCAAAGTCTTTGTCTTTTCTTCAACCTCATCAAATGGTGGTTTCTTACAAAGAATGTCTCAAAAACCATGCTGCAAGTCTAGGTGGGCATGCTCTTGATGGCTGTGGCGAGTTTATGCCTAGTTCCACTTCCGACTTCGCCGATCCTACCTCCCTCACATGCGCCGCCTGCGGCTGTCACCGCAACTTCCACCGTCGTGAACCTTATGATCACACCTTCAGTCAATATTTACTACCACCACCACTGCCGCTATCATCAGCCGTTGCGCTTCCGAGGAGCCTAAGTCCGAGTACTGACCCGAGCACAGCGCCGAGTCCCGACACAAACTCACCTCAACAACACGTGGCATCGCCGGCTCCTTGTTCTTACTACTCATCGGCGCCCCACATGCTGTTGGCTCTGAGCACGGTCGGGCCGTCCGATGAACACTATCCTCACCATCAGGGGTTCAATCGAAAGATGGAGAACGTCAACCCAAGTGGCAGAAAGAGATCAAGAACGAAATTTTCGAAAGAGCAGAAAGAAAAGATGCTTGCTTTTGCGAAGAAACTGGGGTGGAGGATAAACCGAGGCGAAGAAAGATTAACACAGGAGTTTTGCAGTGAAGTTGGCGTCAGTAGAAGTGTGTTCAAGGTGTGGATGCACAACAACAAGCAGGCTTTTGAGAAGAAAGGTTTGGATTTAAGTACTGAAATCAGCAACAAGCATGAAATTTTTGTTAATGGTTATGCAGAAAATGGCAACAACCACAGTGAAGAAAATGTTTCTTCTCCAAGCCAGAAAAATTAAGAGTCGTAATTAAAGAAATTAATTTAATGATTATTATGGTTAAGTAATTAATTAACTTATTATATATGTTGTGTTTTGTATAAATTTGACTTGAATACTGGATTGCGTTTTGGTCAATAAATATAAATATATTCTCCAAAATCTATAGAAAGATCCATCAATCCCCATACTTGCTTGTCCAAAATGGTGAGGGTTATCCAAAATCGGTGTGGAGGGTAAGATTCGCTAAGATATGTCATGTGCAATTCTGACTCCATTCATTAATAAAGATGCAAAATCACTTCTACTTTTGCAGAAATGTGCACCCTTGTCTCTACTTGGGACAATGCCTCTGATAATGTTTCAATTTGTGTTATATAATTTTGGTCTTCTAGAGCAGTGTGGTTGAAGTTGAAGGCATATGAGATATGAGGTTTAATGGCAAGAAATAAGCTATGGGTAATGGATGTTTGGTGACATAAATAATGTGCTTTGAACACTGCTCCCTTTCCCTGGTTGGTCGGTTGATTAAAGCGGCAAGTTTTGTTTTTTCTTATGCTTGTAATAATTATACCATGAGATAAGCAGGAATGGCAGATATGTATCATTAGCTCTCATCCGTCGGTTTGTCACTTTAATTTGTAGTATTATCTCTCTCTTATAGTATGCGGCAGCTTTTCTGAAACAGTCACAGGACTTATTCTCACCCAAAGAATATCATCTAATTCCAAGTATACTCTTATTTATAGAAGATAAATTTATTAATTTTATAGATAAAATTTTTTTTTTAAAACTCTAAAAATTAATTATTTTTTTTATAAATAAAATTTTAAAAAATAATATTTTTTTTTCTAGAGTTTAGTTTTCAAACTTCGATACCATTATCAGTAATCTCCTCCTCTCAAAACTTTTTTTCTTTTTGAAGATCTCTCTCATTTTAATTAGACATATGATCAATATCAAATCAAGTCGGAGAGATGAGGTTCATCTTCCTAACAAAATTCTTCATCTTTTCGGTTTGATTTGATGTTGATAGGGGATTCATCTAAAAAGAGAAAGATCGTTAAAGAGAGAAGAAGCTTCGGAAGGGAGATACCGCAAAAAATGATATCAGAATTTGAAAACTAAACTTTAGGGGAGAAATGTCATTTTTTAAAATTTTATCTATAAGAGAAATGACTAGTTTTTAGGGTTTAGGAAGGAAAAAAAATAAAATTTTTAGGGTTTAGGGTTTCATTAATTTTAATAGTTTATGAGAGGGTAAATGAGATTTTTAAAATTAAAAGGTGAAAATTAAGATTAGAGGATATTTTGGGTGGAAATCCTTTGGCCTTCAAAGATTGAAGAAAAAAAAGGTTCCTTTTTCTATCTGGACCACTGTTTCTGAAAACTTCCAAGAGAAAATCACCCTCCCTAGTTAATCATGTCCTTTGATAATTCATATATTATATTCTCTACAATTAAGTCACTTGAATCTTACAAATAATAATGCATATTTAAGAAAAAAGTACAAAAATTAAAAGTTTACGAATTTAGACAAACTTTGTATCATAATTATATAGAATCACAATTTAATTTATTTATAAACTGATCTTCTTTTCCAGTGATGATTGGCGTAATGATTATATTTTATAATAAAATTTAAATTTATTATAAACCCAATAAATTTAATAACTATATTTGTTTCATTATAACTTAAATTTATTATTTATATATGAAGTGTATTGAGCATTCAAAAAATTGTCACATTATGCCAATAAAAAAGTTGTTAAACTATATAATTCTTCGAGTTTTATTAAATTACAAAATAATTAATGTTTGCATATATTCAAATTAAAATTTCAATATTCTCTTACTTGGGTAAATATTAATTGTTTTTTTAAGAGAAAAAAATATGTTTTGTCTTATAAGTAAACAACGTTTTATTTTAAAGATAAAAGTTTTACCAGCAAGTTTAGCAAGAAAAGACAACCTACAAGTTCTATCAACACTCAACAAGAAACCTTATTAGCATGTTTCTACCCTAAAACAAGGCAAAACCTAAAGCCTACTCGAAAACCACATTAAGATACCACAACCAAAAACCATTCAACCATAGAAGTAAGCTACTAGAGAAAAACACAAGTACAAGATTAGAAATTGAGAGAAAGCACCTTATAGGTAGTTTGCTAGGAATGTTTTGGTATAGTTCTTGTTCAGGTGTAAAGAAAGTACTCAGATGGTGGATGCATGGTGGCAAGTGGTCATGGTCATGGTGGTGGAAGGTTGGTCATGTGGGTGGCGGCAACTGGTGGTGGTCATGGTGGTAGCAAGGTGGTGGGTGCATGACGGCAAGTGGTTGTGGTCATGGTGGTGAAAGGTTGGCCAGGTGGGGGTACCTTATTGGAAGAAATTGGATCTAGGAAGAGTTGAGGAGATTTGAAAGGTCTGTAATATTCTAAGGTTTTTAAAAAGATTTACAAATGCTTAAATTTAAAAAGTTTTAGGGAAAAGAAATTAAATCATGATTATAAAGATATTTTTATAAGTATAATTAGATTAAACAAGAATAAACCCCAATCATCCAAGCTAATTCAATAAAGCATGCCTTGATCTAATGAGGTAGATAAATCATGCCCAATAAGACATCGTGACCATTTGAATTGCCTAAACAAAACGACATATGCATGCAAAACATTAAACGCAATACTTCATTTTCACAAACCTAATGCAAAGTAAGAAATCTTGATCATTTACATGTCCTGACTAGGGATAGTTGTTGTGCGATCAAACTTTGAAATGACACCAAAAGCCAATTAGCTACACAATCTAACCACGTGATCTCCCTACTAATCAACTCAAAGCACAAACATAAGCTTCTTCACCAAAAACAACGAAAAAGACAAATCTTGTCAATTTCATGGCGAGTGCAATCATATTTTATCCTTATTTCTTGTAAATATTAGATAACAATCATGACACTATTATATTCTATTTCAATAAGGTAATATGATTTGAAACTTCCATTTTTAGATTATTAGATTCAATATACTAGGATTTAGACATAGATCCAATGTAATTTAATCAATTAACTCTTTCTCTTATCCTATAAATTAAGAATTTTATAAGGACAAGAGAGGTTTGTAAGGTAATATTCACAGTTATTCTGTTATCTTATTACCAAAACATCTAATAACGTAATAATGGATATAGATTTCCGGAGTAGTGGGTCCAACATTTAAAAAATGTCTTTGCTTTCTTTATTGCACCTACAAAATTACACCACTTATTTTTATCATCATTGTTTATTTACAAAAGTACACACCACTAGTTTCATGTATTTCTCATTAGTACACATTTTTGCCTCAACAATAGGTAATAAAAATGGACCCCTGGTTGTGGGAAATTACTTTGCAAAGCATTGCATGAAGGTTCACCAACTATGACAGGGTATGACAAGGTAGGGGCAAATTGGTTTCTAATTTAAGGGTTAGGCAAATAGCTAGGGGTTTAGTTTAGTAAGAAGATTCATATTACGTGACACAACACCAACTAAAATGAAGAAAAAGCCTAATTCCAATGATTAGATAGATCAGGGCTGTTTTTGTTAGGCTTAGAAGAGTGTTGGTGGGGGCCGATTAGATTTAAAATCTACCCACATGACTATAACGACTTGTCTTCTTTAATAAACAAATGTAATATTGCATGGTTTATGAGATAAAAAAGGCTCTTTCTGTACAAGGAAACTTGCCATCTATGGTTATTATTTATTAAATTAACGACCCTAAAACCTAACTAAATTTGTTAGCTTTCTGCTTTCGTTGAAATATAATAATATTAGAAGGTCCATATCTAACAATTCAACAAACACCCACCCCTTTCTCAGATTTAAAATATAATATTTTGACCAATATTATGATATTTTGAGCATATATCTTAATAGTAAATCGAGGTGTTACAATGAGAGCAACAATTATGATGTTTCTTGTCACTTATGAAGCTTGAAATAGATGTGGTAAGTGGTATATATATTTATATTATATGAAAAGACCAAAAACTAATCTCATTCATTTACAAAAATGGTGCGGGAAAAACAAAAGGGCCATTGATGAACTTAGGAATAAATAGCATTATCATGCTTTTTTGCCAACACGTTCAATGGATGAAGACATCCTAATTAAGAACCCCAGAACTTTAATGTAACAAACTTGCATTACCCAACTTGTTCTCAAGTTGCAAATATTCGGCTGGGCAATTTCCAAAAGTACCAACTTCCCATTTCATCTTATTGCTTCTTTCTATCAAACTCTATGCAATAGATTACAAGGGACAACGATAATTATGATAATTGAGAAAATTTCTGCAAGCGTGACCCTGACATGCAATTTGTGATTTCTTTAGCACAGGGAAAAGTGTAAATGGATAGATGGATAACGTTTATCTTTTCAAAGTGGGATGTGAAAAGATGGTAAGAGCAAGTTGTTTTATCCTAATGTATCAGAAATTTTCGTTCTTTGCATAAACCATCATCATGAATTTAACAATTTGCTGCCTCTCAGATGATCTATATCATAATCAAGACCATAGATCAATAATCACAGATGGACTGCACTGCTTCTCAACAAACCTACCATTTTTTAAATAAATCAATAAAAAATGAAGCATAACTTAATTCATAAATCTCATACAAACGAAAAAGAAAAATCAGTGCACACATGCACCCACTAAGTTATGTCTCTCAACTACAACAGCCCAAGGAACAAGAAGTGGCTCAGTAGAAGAATAAAAACATAAGCTCAATATAGAATTTTACTCATTTCATTTATTCAAGTTGATAATTCAATAAAATAATAATATTTGGATGTATCGAAATACTTTCTTCTTTTTTCTAATGAAGGGATTGAATTTTTTTCATCTTGAAATGATGAAATTTTTTTATTATCTTATTAAAAGGACAAAACTTATATTTTGCCATATAAAAACAAATTTAATCTCTAACACTATTAAAAATTTAATGATGTGAATTTTTGTTTTAGTTTAGAAATGATGACTAAAATAATTTTTGGTTCATCAAATTTTGTTTTTTATATTATGGGGATTTAACTTTCATACTATTATATCGAAGGAACAAAAAATGTATTATGTCACACAAAATTAGGCTTAACCTATGAATGTACATTATATTTTTCCTACAAATTGTTTATTATATATCCTATTTGTTTGAAAATTTTTTAATTAGAATGATGTTTATTAATTTTAAACCTTGCTTTTTTTAAAAAAAAATTGTATCTTATTTATTTAAATTTTTTGGACCCGAATGATATTTTATTGAAATCTATAGAAATATTTTTTTTTAAATCATTGTCCATTAGTTACTTGGTAAGTACAAATAATAAAGAAACTTCTAACTTTTAACTTAAAAAATTATACTATCAAAAAACAAAACAACAAATTATTTCTAATTGATTTTTGCTTATTCGAGATAGATTTTGTGGTTTTTGTGAAAATAAATTTGGAGAAAGGGTACAATCTAAGATTTTTTATAAATTATAAATATCATATCATTATACAAATTGTCTACGTTATTACATAAAATGTTCATGTCAACACACCAAAATAGTTATGTCAATAATTTTTTAAAAAAAATTTGTCAAGTAACTTCTATATATCGTTTGAAATTAGGTAATAATTCACTTTAATAGGAAATAATAAAAATTTGATCGTTTCAATAAAAAAATTAAAAAATTTAATCTATTAAAAAAAAACTGAAAAACATAGTAAATCAAATAAAAATATTAAGTATGATAATTTTATTAGAATAAAAAATGATAGTTGGATAACTTTAAATATGCTATCTCATAATTCAATTGGAATATGAATTATATTACGGTTAGGGTCATTAGCAGTAACTTCTAATATGCCACTATGAAACTCACAAGAAACACTTGGAGGGCACAATTATTTTCCAGCCAAGCTAGTCTCCACTTGAAACTCAACACTACAAAATTCATAATTCGATTGTCAACTTGGGCAACCTTATCACAAACACGAAGCAATATGTAATAATTTGCATCTGCAACATATGTAAAGGTATCTTCATCCTTCTTCCTCGCATAACAAAACCTCTTCTCTTCCATATCTAATTTCAACCGTCCTATGTCTCTCTTTAAGAGTCTCTACTGAAGCTTTATTCTTGGTTTCTAAATTTGGATCTCCTTGTGAGCTCTGGAAAGAGTTATCGTCAGTTAAGTATTTCAATTATGATCTCCATGGAAGGTTGCATAATGAGCTCCTATTACACCCCTTTTCTATGCTTCTTTTGTTTTCCTTACAAGTGAACGCTAAGAGATCCATTACTCCCTGTTCTTTTTAGGTTAATAACGCTACCAAATTTCATTCCAGTGTCTTATGCAAGCTCAGATTCCTAAAATCAACAAAAAGTTTTACAATTTGAGAACACTAAAATTTATACTAACTGACATAATTCACATCCGATCCCCTTCCAAAGAGGCCAAGACGTGAGCCCACAATATACTCCAAACATGATAGGCATGGGATAATGAAATAAAAAAAACCAAGTTACCACTAGATTCACTTGAAACAGCAATATAACATGGAATCTAACGTATCCTTCAAAAGGTGAAAACTGAGAAGGGGTCAATGCATGATAGGCAGACAAAGTGTAATGAAATGCAGCTCAAGCTTCGCAAAGCCCAGGGTATGGGCTTTTGCTATGACTTAATTGAACATTGATGCCAGCCATAATTTTTCAATTCAAGTACGAAGATATTTGTTAATTTTATTTTATGTGAAATTTCATATTTAGAAATAATAGGAAATGTATCTTAAATTACACTCCAAGATTCTAAGTATGCTGTTAAGAAGCATAGCCACAATAATGAATTTGATGCTATTCTTTCATCATCAATTCTTCTGCATATTGAAAGAAACAGTTTCTAAGTATTTTTCAGATACAGTTATTCTTATATTCTACAAAAATTTCAAAATTAGATTATCTCTCAAAGAGCAGCATACAGTTGAAAAGGAAAAGTCACAAGGGGAAAAAAAAACCAATTTCTAACATGAGAAAAAAAAAGTGTAGTATATTTAACCAAATGTACAACAGAGAGAATTTCTCATCTTACCTATGTGAATTACAGATTTGACTAACCTTGTGATTGAAATACTGTAAGATGATAGTATTTAATTCATCAACATACATCTGTGAAGTGGCAAGGTTGCCACCAGCATTAAAGCTACAAGTAACCTTTTCATCATGATATAAATTCTAAAATTGCTCAATCGTCCTTGTTCCCTATCATGCGGTGGTTTTAGTATAGCAAAAACAACATATTTCATGTTAAATGAATTCCTATTTGATCTGACTCTAATATTGATTTATTGTGTATCATTTTTCCTATTTCATAGCCCTGCTTTCTCTTCAGCACTTGAGTTGCCTTCTGGCGCAAATCATGACGCGATTGCCCCCCAGTTTTGTCATTGTCAGGTCTCTCTTCCTTTCCCATTTTACGTCATGATTTCCTCCAAGTTCGCACATGTCTATATCCTTTCTTCACCAACAACTGTATCTCTCTATTTTGTCTATGTTTCTAGCCTCTCTTTTGCATATTTTCAACCTTTCTTTCATGTGCACCCTCCTTATGTTGTTGCGACTTTCTTCAATGAAATTGCTACATCTCTAGCCATTCAACGATGCTCTCCATGGCTAACTTGAAGATTACTCTGATTCCAATACCTCCCGGTAGTCCTCCCCTTAGATTCTCACAATAGGCAACCTTTGTTTACACCACAAATCTGTGGAACTCTAAACCAAATTGCCTCGATCAAAGAGTATCAAAGTTCCATGAATACTAGTCTAGGTACATCTCATAAAACACAAGTTCAATGTTAGCACAACTTCATATTCAATGTTCATACATGTTCATGTATTCACATGATTCATGCGCAAATTTATGTTGTGTACAAGTTCAAGGTTAATGTATTTAGAATTTTTAAGAGTCATCCTTGTACCTATAAATACCCTAGTGGTTTTGTATTTAAATATGAAGAAAAAATAACAAGTATTTTCTCATCAAGTATTTTATTTCACTAAGTTTCTCTCTTTGCTTATATTTTTTTCTCTTATTCACAACAAATTGGTATCAGAGCCTCGTCATTAAAATGGCAACAAGAAATATAACCACTCCATTTCCATATGTATTCAATGGAGAAGATTATGATTATTGGAGCAGTAGATTTGAAGTTTGGTTGAAAGCATTTGACTTATGGAATATAGTCGATAAGGGCTATGTTAAACCTGAAAATGAAGAAAATGAAAAACTTAGGTGGAAAATCGAAGGAAGAACACGGACGCTCTCAATCAAATTAATCTTGCCGTAGAAAAAGTGGTGTATAAGAGAATTAGCAGAGCAAAAAAATCAAAACAGGCTTGGGAGATTCTACAGAAGGCTACAAAGGCGACGAACAAGTTAGAAATGTTTGACTTCAGATTTTGAGATTAGAGTCTGAAAAACTGGAAATGAAAGAAAATGAAAAAGTTGCAGAGTATTTTACAAAAGTTGGTTCTATTGTGAATCAAATGGTCTCGAATGATGAAGCTTTGGATGATCTCAGAATTGTTCAAAAAATTCTACGTTCTCTTCCAGAAAAATATTTTAATTTGGTAACTGATATTGAACAGACAAGATATCTCAAGAGTTTGACTTTGGAAGATTTGCAAGGAATCTTAAAAACCCACGAAGTGAAGATCAATTTGTTGTTTCCCCCATCAAAACAACCTAATCAAGCTCTTAAATCTCTCATGACTGGAGGTCGCAATTCATCAAATCGTGCTATGGGTGCAAATTTCAAAGGATGTGGTGATTCCAGTTCTCGTGGAAGAGAAAGAAATGGTCAAAACAATAATATTCATCAGAATGCCAACAATGGAAAGTTTCAAAGCAGAGGAGGAGATTGTGGTTATCAAAGAGGTCAAAGACGTGGCTATATTGAGTGTAATTTTTGTCACAAACCTGGATATAAAGTTGCAGATTGTTGGCACAAACAGGCAAATAACAAGAAAAATGGCTATGTTGAGTGTGATTACTGCCATAAGCCTGGACACAAAATTGCAAATTGTTGGTATAAGCAAGCAGATGATAAGAAAAATGAAGCAGGCCTTATTCACCAAAGTGAGCATAAAAAGACTTTATTGCTTGCTTCTCATGATAGCCAAGTTGATGAAGTATGGTATCTTGATAGTGGTGCTAGCAAACACATGACAGGTAACAAAAAATTATTTTCGAATCTATCTGGAATTGATCATGGTGAAGTAATGATTTGTGATGCTAGTACTCATAAAATTGAAGCTGTTGGTGAGATTTCTTTTAAAACAAAATCTGGAAGTGTTGAGAAAATGTCCGAAGTTTATTTTGTTCCTGGTTTAAAAAGTAACTTACTTAGTGTTGGTCAACTTATGAAAAAAGGGTATGATTTGCATATGTATAATAATGCTTGTACTATATCAAAAGGAAATCAAGTTATTGCCAAAATTGGTGTGGCCACTAATAACTTATTTCCTCTCAAACTTGAGACTATAAATTTATCTTGCTTTGTTGCTATTAACAAAAATGTTGCCAAGTTGTGGCATGACAGGTTTGGGAATTTGAATTATGGAAGTTCAGTGTTGTTATCAAAAAAAGGGATGGTTAGAGGGTTACCTAAAATTGATCAAATTGAAGAGATTTGTGAAGCTTGTCAACTTGGAAAGCAGCATAGAGATCCATTTCCTCAACAATCCTGTTCAAGAGCAACAAGGCCATTAGAACTTGTTCATTCTGATCTTTGTGCAAAGATGCCAACCAAGTCTCTTGGGGGTAGTTGGTACTTCATTACTTTCATTGATGATTTCACAAGAAGGTGTGGATTTATTTCCTTAAAGAAAAATCACAAGCATTTCAAGCTTTCAAAGATTTTAAAGCTGAAGTTTAAAATTATACTGGTCTTCGCATCAAAACATTGAGAACAAATCGTGGTGGCGAATATATTTCATACAAAGCTGGAAAATATTTCAAAGAACAAGGCATAAGGCATGAGTTGACAACAAGTTATACACCACGGCAAAATGGTGTAAGTGAAAGAAAAAATAGAACTATTGTTGAAAGCATGAGATGTATGCTGAAAAGAAAAAACTTACCAAATGAATTCTGGGCAGAGGCTGTTTCTTGTGTAGGTTATCTTATTAATCGTTCTCCAACAAAGTGTTTGAAAGATTGCACACCACATGAGGCATGGTATGGAAGAAAGCCTAATGTTCAACATTTAAAGGTGTTTGGGAGTATTGTTTACTCATTCATTCCACAGGTAAAAAGAAATAAATTTGATGATAAATCTGAAAAATGCATTTTCATTGGATACAGTGAAAGAAGCAAAGCCTACAAGTTGTATAATCCAAAGACGACAAAAGTTGTAATAAGTCGTGACGTTTGCATTGATAAAAAGTCAACCTTTGAAGATACTAAAGACAAAACAATTGAGCTGCATATTTCTTCAAATAGAGAAGAAGATTTAAATCTTTCTCATTTACCAAGAACTTTATCAAGTTATTCATCAAATTCTTCATCTACATCTTCTTCAAGTTCTCCAAGAAGAATGAGAAGTGTGTAGGAACTCCTGGACTCAACTGAACATGATGATTCTATATTTTTTGCTTTCTTTGCAGGAGAAGATCCAATTTCCTTTGATGATGCAAAAAATGAAGAAGCATGGAAAAAAAACCATGAAGGAGGAAATAACAGCTATTGAAAAAAATAAAACTTGAGAGCTCACTAATCTTCTTCCAAATAAAAAACCCATTGGTGTTAAATGGGTAAACAAAACAAAATTGAATGCAGATGGCTCCATTAATAAGCATAAGGCAAGGTTGGTTGCAAAGGGATACAAGCAAAAGGAAAGAGAAGATTTTACAGAAGTATTTGCTCCAGTGTCAAGATTCGACACAGTTCGATTGATGGTTTCTCTTGCAGCTCAAAACAATTGGAGAATTTTTCAAATGGACGTGAAATCAGCATTTCTAAATGGTGTACTTAAGAAAGAAGTCTATGTTGAACAACCTCCTGGCTTCATGAAAAAATAAGAAGAAGATAAAGTCTACAAGTTAAAAAAAACGTTATATGGGCTGAAGCAGTCGCTAAGAGCTTGGTATAGTTGCATTAATTCTTATTTTGAGAAGAATGATTTTGAAAAATGTCTTTTGGAGCACACTCTCTACACAAAAGTCAATTCACATGGAGGTTTCATATTTGTAAGTCTTTATGTTGATGACCTTATCTTTACTAGTAATGATTTAAAATTGTTGAATGATTTTAAGCTCTCGATGAATAATGAATTTGAAATGACTGATTTGGGTGAATTACATCATTTTTTTGGGATTGAAGTTCTTAGATCCAAACATTAGATTTTCATTACTCAGGAAAGTTATGCAAAAGAGATTTTTAAAAAATTCAGAATGGAGAATGCAAATCCTGTTTCAACTCCTTCTATTACAAGATTAAAATTAAGTAAGGATGGTGAGGGAAAGTTGGTTAATTCAACTATGTTTCGAAGTTTGGTTGGAAATTTAATGTATTTGACAACGACAAGGCCTGATATTATGTATGTTGTAAGTTTTGTAAGCAGGTTTATAGAAAAACCATTTTCTAATCATTGGGAGGCAGCAAAAAGAGTCTTGAGATATATGAAAGGAACCCTTGATTATGACATTTTTTATCAACCAAATGTGTTGGTTAATCTTATTGGCTATACAGATAGTGACTTAGCAGGAAGTGTGGATGATAGCAAAATCACCTCAGGTTATGTTTTTGATCTTGGAAGTAGAGCAATAGCGTGGTGTACAAAGAAACAACCTATGATCGCACTTTCTACCACTGAAGTCGAATATATTACTATTTCTTTTACAGGATGTCATCTACTTTGATTGCGCAGTATTTTGGAAAAGCTCAAACATGTTCAAATAAGTCCAACAACTTTGTTTTGTGACAACAGGTCAACTATTTCAATTTCAAAGGATCCAGTTCTACATGGAAAAATAAAACACATTCGAATGCGGTATCATTTCTTGAGGGAACTTATGAAAGAAGGGGTTGTACACATTGAGTATTGTAGGACTGATGAACAAAAGGCTGACATTTTTACTAAACCACTTGGAGCTCAAACTTTTACAAATATTGCAGCACAACTAAGAGTGAAAAGCAAGTTTGGTTTAAGGGAGGCATTGTTGGAACTCTAAACCAAATTACCTCGATCAAAGAGTATCAAAGTTCCATGAATACTAGTCTAGGTACATCTCATAAAACACAAGTTCAATGTTAGCACAACTTCATATTCAATGTTCATACATGTTCATGTATTCACATGATTCATGCACAAATTTATGTTGTGTACAAGTTCAAGGTTAATGTATTTAGAATTTTTAAGAGTCATCCTTATACCTATAAATACCCTAGTGGTTTTGTATTTAAATATGAAGAAAAAATAACAAGTATTTTCTTATCAAGTATTTTATTTCACTAAGTTTCTCTCTTTGCTTATATTTTTTTCTCTTATTCACAACAAATCATGGTCTTTTCTGTTTTACCATTGCACAAACGCCCTCCACCCCCCATCGGTGCCTACTTACAATAATTAACATTAGAAGCTATTTTTCTAATTTCTTGGTTTGCGATACTTATCATGCTTAGCAATCACAATTTCTTGGTGTTCTTACATTCACAATCTACAAAATTTTGTTGTTAGTGATGCATGACTTCCACCGCCTTTCCTTCATGATGGTACTTCTAATTCAACTCATTCTCATTAGCTATAAGTTGACAGATTGGTTTTGACTTGGATTAAATTTATGGTATCACCCATAATCATTTAGTCTTTGTTGCTACCTTGTGTTACTACTGCTAAAGCATGGTCTTTGCTTGATCAATTTTTGAATACAATTTCTGGGATTCATCTTCGATCTATCTATGATAAGTTGTGCACTCTTCGAAAAACTTCAGATCAAAAAATGATTGATTAACTCATTGATGCCAAGTCCATGTTTGACTCACTTTTTATAGTTAGGTTTCCTATTCTAGGTATTGATTTTGTGGAGTATGTTATTGATGGGTTAGATCCTAACTACCAATTTTTCATCACTTCCTTGCATTTTCGTCCATCCACTAACTTTACTGAACTATATGATCTTCTCATTTGCAAAAAGCACCTTCAAAAGAAACTTGTAGACATGTCTTGTCTAATTGTTACTATGATTGCTACTTGATCCTCCTTAGAATCATTTGGTTTATCCAACTCTTTTGGCAATCGTAACTCCCACTCCCATAGTTGTAATAACTGTGGGCATGGTTGCATGGTTGTAATGGTTAATATACTCCTCGACAACAATCATAACCCTTATATCAGTCTTTTCTGCTATCGACTTCGATTGGTGTAAATCCTTAAGGAGCTTGTCAAATTTTTAATAAACATGGGCATACCGCTCATGTTTGTCCACAATGAGGAAAATTTGCCTATACAACAGATTTAATAACTATCCCTTTTGTCATTATGTTCGTGTTTGATTCGTCTAACTTAAATTGGGTTCTAGACTCTAGTGTTACACGTCATATGACATCTAATACTTTCGTCTTGTCTTTTCCTTAACCTTACACTGGTATGTCTTTTATGATTATTGAAAATAGTCATTTACTATTGATTTCGCATTAGGAGTTTGAGTGTCTATCTAGATCTCCTCATTCTCTGGTTATCTTATTGAGTTTTGTGTGTCCTATCATTACGTAAAAATTTATGTAGTTCCTCTTGCATGGCTAAAATTTAAAACTCATCATTCAATGCATATAAAATGTTTTTGGTTCAAACTATAAAAGAAATGCAAAATTATTACAAATATTGAAAGATGATCTAGTTTAACACCTTGAGTTTCCTCACTAATTATCAATTCTTTAGGATAAGTATTTGCATATCTCCAAGCCTTAGGGAGATTTTTATCTTCATCATGTTTTGTCTCATCCTTAACCTTATTTGGGAAATTATGAATTTTCGTCTAGTCTCCATTTTTAACTTGATCGTCATCAATATCAACTTTCACACTAGTTAAGAGATTAGTTTAATAAAAAATAACATGCATGGATTTCTTGACTACTAGTTTCATTTTGTTAAACACCTTATATGTTTTGCTAGATAATGAATATCTAAGAAAAATACCAATATCTAATTTTGAATCAAATTTTCTTTTGTATTCATAATAAAACACTTGCATCCAAAATCTTTAAAATAACTAATGTTTGTTTTTTTTTTCCCAAAGTTCATAAGGAGTTTTATCCAAACATAACACGCGATGTTTATGACTTCTGCCCAAAAATATTAAAGTAGAGCTTTTTTATTTAGCATGATGCTAGTCATCCCTTGAATTATCCTAATCTTTTTTTCAACTACACTACTTTGTTAAGGAGTTCTATAATAAGAGAATTGATGTTTTATGTCATACTCATCACAAAAGTTTTCAAACAAATAATTTTCAAATTCTCCTCCATGATCACTTCTAATGTAATAAATATGCATTTCTTCTCTGTTTTTTTGGTATTTTTTTAACAAATCTTGAAAATGCATGGAGAGATTCATCTTTAATGCAAGAAAAATTACCCAAGTGAATATTGAAAAATCATCAACAATAACAAAAATATAATGCTTTCCACTTGGGCTTGCGGTTCTTGAAGAACCAAAAAGATCAATATAAAGAATTTGTAAAGGTCTAGATGTGGAAATATAAGTTTTGTTTTTGAAAAAACTTTTTGTTTGTTTGTCAAATTAACACGTATCATAAATTTTATCTTTAACAAAATATAGTTTTGGAAGATCTTTGACAAGCTCTTTCTTGGAGATTTTTGAAATTAAATTCATGCTAGTATGATTTAATCTTCGATATTACAACCAACTATTTTCATGTAATACAGAAAAATATAGATTTTTATGATATGTATTTTCTATATCTATAGTATAAATATTTCCATCTATGTTTCCTACAAAAATTGGCTTCTTATCATTCATATTTTTTATAATGCAACTATTTGTCTAAAAAATAACTTTAAATCCTGTATCACATAGTTGACCAACACTAAGAAGATTATGTTTAAGGTTATCAACCAAGAGAACATTTTCAATAATAGTATGAGAATTGTTATCATTATCTCAAATGCCAATAATTTTAACTTTTATGTTGTCTCTAAAGGTGATATGTTCTCCATCTTTCTTGCTTAGTGTTGAGGATTGAGGGATCTCTCCAGTCATGTGTCTTGAGCAAACACTATTAAGATACCATTTGTCCTTCCTTCTTTTGTTTTTCTGTTCCTATAAAAACAAAACATTCAAGAATTTATTTTAGGTACTCAAATCATGTTGAGTCCTTGAAGGTTAGTTTTTGTTCCCTTAGGAACCCACACTTTTTTAGTGTCCATGTGGTATTTCTTTTGAATTGGACAAGATGATAAGACATGACTTTTTACTCCATAATAATTACAAGTTATATTAGATTTACTTGAAGATAAAACTTTGATAAAATAATTTTTTAAATATTTTGCTTTGATAAAAAGTTTATAATCAAGTTTCCTTTTGTTTAAAACTCCCTTTTATACACTAAACATTTTATCAAGAACTTCCTTTCTATTTTTTAATTTTAAAACTATTTCACTTAAATCTTTTGCTCTCTTTTTTAAAGCTTTAATTTCATTTTCTATGATTTTTTTCTTTTTGAGCTATGTAAAGATTATTTTCAAACTTAAAAAAAAAAAAAATGGAATACTTGTTTTTTTTATTTTTTTTTTCCTTTAAGCTTAGAGAATTTTTTGTTAAGAAATTTGTTATCCTTCTTTAAAGACTCATTTTCTTTTTCCAAGTTTAAATTTTTCTTTCTAAGGGTTGCATTTTTTGACATACAAAGAACAAATTTTTTATTCATCTCTTCAAGTGTATCTTATAACTTTTCATACAAAATATTTTCATTTATCTTATCATCTATATTATCTAAAGCATCAAAAGTATTAGATGAGCTAAAGTTAGTTATCTCATCATTTGTGATTGCCATGAAACACATGTTGGCTCCTTCATTGTTCTCTTTTTCGGATTCACTTTCATCGTTATCATCCTATTTAGCCTTCATTGTTTTCTTTTTCGATCTACCAATTTTAAAGAGAGGGCAATCATATTTGATGTGTCCCGACTTTTTGTATTCATAGCACACAACTTATTCTCTTATTTGCTTTTCTTCTCTTTCACTTTTAGCAGCCTCCCTTTTTATGAAGTTTTCATTTCTTCTTAGTTTTCTATTTCTTATAAACTTTCTAATCTTCCTAGTCAAAAGAGCAATATCTTCATCTTCATCATTTGACATCTCCTCTTCTTCTTCTAGGAACTTTTCACTCTCTTTGATGGATAATTTGAAGGCAATACTTTTTTTCTCCTTTTTCAATCTATCATTGTTTCATAATGAGCTCATAAGTGAGAAGTGACCCTAAAAGTTCTTTCAAAAGATAAAGTCTTGACATCTTTTACTTTTTTTATTGCCATCACTTTGGGATCCCAGGAAAGAGACAGACATCTAAGAAGTTTCTTGACATTTTCTTGGTTTGGGTAAACTTTACCAAAATTTTTCAATCTATTTACAATGGTAATAAATCTATCAAACATGTCACTAATAGTTTTATCTTCTTTTATTTTGAATAACTCACATGAGTGTATGAGCATTCAATTTTTAGTTTCTTTGACTAGTAAAATTCCTTCATTTGACACTATCAATAATTCTCAAATTTCTTTAGCTTAGGTACATACCTTATTACATTTATATTCATTTAATGCATAATACAAAACATTTATAGCTCTAGCATTAATAGTAATATTTTTCTTATCTTGAAGGATTATTTTTTCCCTAGTTTTGGGCATTTGTATTTCATCTATTTCTTTGATAGGAACAAAGGTCTATCTTACATTATATCCCACAACCCATAATCACTTTGAAAGAAAATCGACATACGACTTTTCCAATTGACATATTCAGTGTCATCAAACAATGACGGTCTATTGGGGGTAAGCTTTTCACTAACGATATGAGATTTTCTTAAGTTCATGGCCATTACACTAAATGGTTAAGTTTACAAAAATGAACAACCTCACTCCGATACCAATTGAAGGATTGAATGACCTAAAAGGGGGTTGATTAGGCGATTTAAAACAATTTTTAACAAGTTAAATAATTAAACCAATTTATGCAACTTAATGAATTATGACTATTTTTAATATAATTTGTGAAAATGTCAAGAGATATTCCAAATAATCAACACAACCAAAACAACCTACAATACAAAATATGAGTTTAAGGGATGGGAAAATCAAACAAATGATATATAGTGGTTCGACATAACCCAACCTATGTCTATTCCTCCAAACTATGTCCCTTTAAGTATTCCACTAATTCATAGTTGACAAAACCCCAACCAAACTTTTCTTTACAATACAATAGCTTCCAATTTGCTATGAACCTTTACAAGGGCTAGAATCCACTTTTTCTCTCTAGAAATCTCTAGTTTCACTAAGAGTCAAAAATGAAATTTTAACCTAAAATTTTGAAAGACATGGAAAAATATCAATTTAACATATTTTTGAAAAAATTATTCAAACCCTAAATTAAGATATAATATTTCAATTTACAAAACTTCATAATTTCAAATAAAGCATTGAAATTTGATAAAAACCAATTTAACTCATTAAATTGAAAATTGATATTTTAACTTCAAAGTGTGAAAGATATGAAACAAATTTTGGTGAGAACTTTCACACGCAAATAAATATTCTAATCAAAGTAAATGTTTCAAGATTACAAACATATCTATCTAAACTTGAGTTTTTCTTCAAATATTTAAGAATTCTTCATTTAAGTCTTACATTTTATTTTCATCATAATACCCCTTTAAATGTATTAGGTAAATTCTTACAATTTAAATTCACATTCAAATAAAATCATTAGTTAATATATTTAAAGAAATATTAGTTTATTATCATTAAAATAAAAATATAATAACTGATTGAGTCAACATTATATACCTTTATTCTTATTCCAATCTCATTTGAGTGTGGACCTATATACATATTCTCAGCATATAAAAAGGGGCTCAAACACATATTTTCAATTTTTTTTTTTTTTTTTTAAATTTGTGAGTGGGTTTGAGTCTACCCACACAAAGACCCAAATTCCCCCTTGTTTTCAACCATACGAAACAGAACAGAACATTACATTGAAGTGGATTGGTGAACCTTACGTCGTAATATGTTCTCTCACAGTTTTCATTAATTGAAATTCTTTAGTATTTGCTAGTAATTTTTATTTGATAATCACCCATTTTATTTAATCTTCTATTCTAGATAAAGTTAAGAGTAACATAAAAAAATCACAAAGAACTTCAAATTTGAGGATGTAGCAAAATTGACTTTTACAGTTTCAAAAAGGGCATTTCACTTTCAATTTTGATTATTTTTAATAAGGGATGTGAGTGATGGGGAGTGTAAAAATTTAATAATACCTCGGATCTTATTTGTATAGTGAAAGAAAGTTCGAAATTTGACAATTAAGAGATAATAGAATAATCGAACGAAAAGAGATTAGATGTCTCTTCGATGAAGGCCAATTTGAGTCTTATATAATTATACAATATTGATTTATTGACAAATTACGTATTTATTATAAAATAATATATAATATCTAAATTAATATTAATTATAAATACACGTAGTTTTTTCTTTATCCTGTTAACTTTTTTTTAGCTTTTGTGCTATGTTTATTTGTTGCGTAATTAAATAATTGCCACAGTGACCAATTGTATTAGAAAATTTAAAATTATAAAGAATTTCATATTAAATGAATTGAATTTTCAAATTTTGTTATTAAATCAACCAAATTATTATTATTATTATTTTAAAAATAAAGTAAATCAAAATTAATAATCTTAATTTTATTTGTTTGAAAGTTTTAATAAAAAATAACGGAAATTTATTTTTTTTCAATAGAAAATTGGAACTGGGAGGGAAATGTCCAATAGCTAAAATTCAGTGCGAATGGCCGTCTTTTACGGCGGACGAAAGAATTTTGCTTACGCTTTGGGTTTGACAATTTAACAAACCGACACATAATATGAGAGGATGAGAAAGATGACTTTTATTTATTTAGGTCCGATGGCTAAATAATTTCTTAATTAATATATTTTTTATTATTTATAAATAATTAAAACTTTTAAGAATTTTTTTATTATTAATGATAATATAATAAATAATATAAAAGTAATCTAATTATTATTTTCACCTTAAATATTAAAATAATTTTATTATAATTATATCTTTATTTATTAATTTTTTAAAATAAAATAAATTAATATAACAAATAATATAAAAAATATTTTAAAATAATTATATTCAAATATATTTAAATAAAATAATATATTTTTTTTATTATCTCTAACTAAATATAATAAATATTTTTATTTATTTATATTTATCAAATTTTATTAAATATAGTAATAATTTATATCCAATAACCCTAAAAAAACTTTATTTTAAAAATAATTTTCTAATTTTAATAAGAAAATATTTTCTAAACCAAACCCTTCCATGTGATTGAATGTTAATCAAGATTAGAGACTTAACTTTCATTTATTATAATAATAAATTCTTAATCATATTTTTATGCCGCATGCTCAATTTTTATTCCTTTCCTTTGCACAAGCTTTATAAAACTAAACAATTATTTCTTATCTTATGCTTTGCTGCCCCAGGATATACTTTCTTTTTTCTTTTTAAATATTACTTTGAAAATTAAAAAAAAGGGTAAATATATCATTCACATTATCATATTTATTATTTTAATATTATTGTGAAGCATTTGTTATTTAAAGGGTAAAGCTTTTCTTTAGGAACAAAAAACCTTTCTTTTTTTAAAGTAGCCCATTTTCCAACCCAAATCCAAAAAAAAAATTATTTAAAAAAAAAAAACAATAGTTTAAACTGAGAGTTGTGAGAGCAAAGGCTAAATTTAAGAGTTTTCTCTATCTATTTAATATAATTTAAAATATAAAAATAAAATTATTTATTTAATATAATTAAAAAAATCCCGAATGTTTAAACTAAGTCGGTAGGATACACTATCCAGATCACCAAACAACTCTCTTCTAAACCAACGGACCTAGTCCAACCAAGAAAACTTCTTACAAAAAAACAAAACAAAATCACGAACTGAGTCTAAACTGAATCTAACTTTGAAACGTGTCAGTAAACAAAGGCAACATTCCAAGACTTAAACAGAAGTTCTGAACTGAGTCTTGAAAAATCTTGCGCGAGTACGATGCCAAAAGAATTCGCTTTCTTTTTGTCTAAATTTTCTATTCCATAAATTGCGCCATTTGGTCACCGGTGCTAACCTCTGCCACCCCTGATTTCGCTTTCTACAAGTGGAGACTCCACTATCTCCAATGCTTTTGATACATAAGTTTTAATTCTATTTCCCTTGTAAAAATCACATTCCTCTTCATTACCTTTGCTTACGATTCAATATTAGTCACCCACAGGTTGATTGAATTGATGGGTACCAAAAAATATTTCACGCTCACTACCCATTTAGATTTTTTTGTCAAGGAGTTTTTGTGCAGAGACATGTTTAGCTCTGTTGATTCTTTCAGGGATTTTGTTTCCAAGTTCTTGCTTTTTGTTTTTGGGTCAGTAGTTTCATATATTTTCAGGTATGATATGATTATGATCAATCTAGTTCTTGTTTTTGTTAATTTTATGTTTTTGGTTGGTTGAATTACTGAGTTTGGTTTGTGTTTGGCAGCTTCAGGCAGTCGAGTGGTAATATTCGAATTGATTCAGGGGTTTGTAGGGATTCAAAGATTGATGAATTTGTGGGAGAAGAGAATAGTTTGCAGGTTCAAAATGAAGATCGTGTTGATGAATCCGCTCAAGTAAACGACAACTCTGTTGTCACGGAAATTACCAAGTATGAGTTCTTGTCTGGGAAATATGTCAGTGGCTTCATGGAAGAGCCAAAGAATTTTGTCTTTTCTGTGCAAGAATTTTATGTGGGTGGCTTCTGTGATCATACCGACACTCATATTGGTGGAATTCTTCATACTGAAGAAGCTTTTCATCAGGAGAAAACAGAGGACTCTGTTAAAGATTTTTCAATGAAACAGGAGGAGGGAACTTTCAGTGGCGTTGAAGGGAGGGTTTTTACAGAATATAAATTTATGCAAAAATACGATGCTTCAAGCAAAGTTGATAATCTTTTGGAAGACAGGTCCTTGTCAGTTGATTCAGAGTCAGAAACGACTGACTCTGATTATGTTTGTGATTCAACTGAAAGTCCTGAGGCCAAATTTGAGAAGGCAGAAAATATTGAAAGCATGATGGATCAAGCAACGTCAGTTATGCGAGACCAAGCAAATTATTCTGATGATGATTATTACAGAGAATTGAAATTTGTGTCTCAAAATTCAAGTCTCTTGGATGAGGATATGTGTTCTATTCAGGATTTGATGGAACCCCACAATAAAAATGAGGAGGAAGATTTTGTTCATTTAGAGACAGTCCCATTTGATCTTAGTACTAGAATTTCTGAAGAACCCCAGTTGAATCAAGAGGAGGAAGATTTAGTTTACGAAGGAACAAATCCTGTTAAGGGTTCAATAGAATTTGAAGAATCTGGGTTCAAGCATAAAGTTTTCAACTCATATGATGATGATGATGATGATGATGATTTTGAGTTCTTCAAAGAACATGAGGATATTGTAGAGCAGTTGAGAATGGAACTGAGAAATGCCAGAACCGGAGGGCTTGCAACCATCATGGAAGACTCAGAGTCAGAGTCTTGTAAGATGGTTGAAGAACTAAAACCTTTGAATATTGATAAAAAGTGGGAGCACAAAGATCAAATGGTTGAAATTCACAAGTTCTATAAGAGCTACTTGAACAAAATGCGAAAATTGGATGTTTTGAATTCCCAGACCATGCATGCAATTGGTAAGATAATCAACAACCCTCTTTCTTCTCTAATTAGTCCGCAAATCTCGGCTTCTTGAAAAATGTTATTACTATTTTATCCGTCTTTGAACCATTCAATCTATTTACTTGAGTGTCATTTACAAGTGAGGTCCACTGTTTCTTTATTTAGACTTTATTGGCAATAATCAACTAATTTCTGGCCCTTTTGACTACTTGGGTTTGGTAAATTTCCTTCTTTGTATTTAATATTGTAGAATAAACTTGTTTTTTTCGAAGAGATCTCCTTAAAGTATTATAACTTGGTGGGTCTCATCTCATTCCATTATTTATTCTCACCCACAAATCACTAATTTCGTATCAAAAATAAAGCTGAGAGCATTTGTTTGCCAGGCCTCAAATTCATGATTCAATAATTAATGGAAGTCCATATCAGTGTTTAATATCTTTCAGTCTCTTGACACGTTCATAACATTACTACAGTCAATTTCTCTCTGCGGTCCTGTAACATAGCATTCATTATAGGATTTGACATACTTTCTTAATGTTATATTGTAGGTTTACTTCAACTGAAAGAGCCAGGTCAATCAATTAAAACCCAGAAGTCTTCATTTCCAGTAATTAAGTCTCTTCTCTTACATAACCAATGGTGTTACAAACAGCAGAGGTCTGAATCCAACTCTGCACTTAAGTTCATCAGAGAACTGCACAGGGATTTTGAATTGGTGTATGTGGGACAGCTGTGTCTTTCCTGGGAAATTCTCCATTGGCAATATAGGAAAGCCTTTGAATTGCTCGAATATGATTGTCAACAACTTTTTCAGTATAATCAAGTCGCTGATGAATTCCAAATTTTTCAAGTGCTTCTGCAAAGACTTGTAGAGAATGAACCATTCCAAGGCCAACCCCGTGTCCAAAACTATGTGGAAAGCCGGCGTGCTCATTGCAATCTTCTTCAAGTTCCTGTCATTAAAGGTGAATACATTTTGCTTAACATATGCTTTTTAAATTTCTTACATTGATTAGATAATGGTTGATGCCATCAAAACAATTGCAGATGATAATTTGAAGGATAAAAAGGGAAGAAGAGGAGATGGAGAAGGCACAATTACAAGTTCAATGTTAACAGAAATAATTCACAAATCAATGCGTGTGTTCTGGGAATTTCTTCGTGCTGATAAAGATGAAGCCTATGTAACATTAAAGGGTCCTGAGCTCCAAGACTCCATAGATTCAGAGCTTCTAATAGAAATCCGAACAGATTTTCAAAAGGTTCGCTTCTACATTTTTTTGAGAACCAACTCAATATTGGTAAAGTCTGGTCTATCCGATTAGGTAATGAATCTTTTTATTCTTATGTTATGCAGAAGGAGAAAAGGCTAAAAGAAATATTAAGAAGTGGTAGCTGCATAGTCAAGAGAATCCAAAAGCATCCTGAAGGGGGATTAAATTACGCGATGTTCTTCGCCCAGGTTGAATTGAAGCTGGTTTCAAGAGTGCTAAATATGTCAAAATTAACAAGAGATCAATTAGAATGGTGCCATGAGAAGCTAGCCAAAATTAGCTTTTGCAATAGAAAACTAGTCTTAGAACCCTCATTTTTGCTCTTCCCTTGTTGACAAATATTGCCAACATCTTCATTTTTCTTACTAGATACATGCTTCTCGACGAGGTTTATACAAACAAGTGCAAACAAAAGTAGATATAGAATTTAGATTATTCTGGGTTGCTGGAATTATTATACAGTTGTGTATAAATTATAATGTAGAAAAATTACTCATTCAATTCGGGGATGGTTTATAAATTTCCTGACATATATGTGTTATCTTTATCTTTTTTCTCTTTTAGTATGATTTGCCAGACTCAAAGGGAAATGTCAGTACAGATCATAATATTTAGGTTTGACTGGCTTGATTATGTTTTTCCTTTGATATTCTTTTCTAAAGGTTCTTGCTTTAGGGCGGATGTAACAAAAGCAATTCTAGCATCAATCAAGACGTGATAATTTGGCTTGACTAGAATCTAATGAAGCAGTAAAATACCTGTTTGGTTAAATTTTACCTGATCTTTGAAAGATCTAAATACACATTTTTTAAACCCTTGAATTAAATAATGACATTTTTTAACTTTTCATATGGGATATTATGCTACCTAGAGTTTGTTGTTTGATATGGACAAAAATACCCATTCCTACCTACAAAACCTATTCAATCCCTTAAAATCAAGTCTCTCCATCTTTTCTCCATCTTCATGAAAAAAAAAAAAAAAACAGTAGTCACTCCATTGTCGAATGCAAATCTCTCCATCTACTCACCTTATTATCTTCATCTTCTTTCAATCATAGGTGACAATCATTTCATTTTCTCTTTTAAGGTATATCACACAATTTGATTAATTGATTGATTTAAATTGTTGAGATGAAAACCTTTAAAGGTGTGTTGTGTTTTCTTATTAAAACCATGTGTTTCAGTGAGATCTATGAGGTCTCTGAGACAGTAAAATATGTTAATGAATCTTTGTTGATATTAATATGTCAAATTAATTGTTGTGTGGATAATAAAATGGATGACATACATACACAAACTAGTTTATTCAAATCTTGTTGGGATGAAATTCTTTAAACACTAGTTGTATTTTCTTGCCAAAACCATGTTGTTCTACAAGATGAATAGGGTTTTCATGATAGCAAGATTTGTTTGGTAAACCTTTGTTGAAATTCATGTGTTAGATTGAATGTTTGTGGAGATGGTGAAATGGATGTCACACTTATATAAACAAGAAAACCTAATTGAACCTTGGGTTTCCTAGTGACACACGGGTATTTGTAAAACAACTAGGTTTTATTTACGATTTCTGGTTTCTAATTTCAACAAACTACTTTGTTTGAATGTTGTGTGGATAGTGAAATGGATGCCATACATATACAACCAAAAACCCTAAATGAAGTCTAAGTATATTAACTGACTACTTTGTTTGAATGTTGTATGAATGGTGAAATGGGCATCATACATATACAGACCATAAACCCTAAACCTAGACTTCATTTAAGGTTTCTGGTTCCTAATTTTGACGGACTACTTTGTTTGAATGTTATGTTGATAGTGAAATGGATATTAAAACTAGAAATCGTAAATGAAGTCTAGTTATCTTGTTGGCATCCATGTATTGGCAAGATACCTAGACTCCTACAGGGTTTTCTATTGGGTTATTGTTTTTCATTATTAGTAATGGCAACAGCAGCATTCAGTGAGTTAAGCAGTTTATTCATTCATTTAAATATAAGAACTATTTAATTTGTTAAAGTTAATTCCATATAGCCATGTTCTAATTCAAACATATTAAAAATTATTCTATATAACCATGTTCTACCAAGTCTTGGTACAATAAATTGACGTCATAAAACACAATAATTGTTACCACAAAGATTGGTGACTCATTGCAGATGTGCGTTATGCCTCGATATTGTGTTTACCACCCATGTAATTGTCACCATAAAACACCTGTTATATATCTCCAGCTTATTATGTCCATCATTCGCATACTTAATGACATTATATTGAAACTATGATGCACTTGATTTTGCTGAAGTATTTTGTTGAAACATCTTATTGACACTCTCAATTATGACCCTAGTTAGTAAATACAAAGATTATTTGTGTATTATTACCGTATTAAACATATTCAAAAGAATTTTTGAATCCAAAATATATTAAACACGTATTTTATATTCTTTTCGTATTAAACATGAATTATATATCATATTTTACGTTTACCGTATTTTTTAATTTTTTGGCTAAATTTAAAATTATAAAATTGTTCTTTTTATTTTCAATTATTTACGAAAATGTCATTATCATTTAAAAAAAATCCAACAACATTTTTTTCTTAATCCTCAGTGTAATTTTTTTTTTCTTCCTTGTGGCCTATAAAAAAACTCATTCTGATCTGAAGTTTAAAATCCAAAATGATTAATTTATTTGTTTTTTCTAATTGACTGGTACATTATTTATTATATACAGAATTTTGATTATATATTATATTATATCAAGTTTAAAATTAATTAAATATTTTATATTTGAATTGTTATATTGATTTTCAATAAAAAATTTGTGAAAAGTACTAAAATTTTATTTTTTTTTATGTTATAGGGGTTATGTGATTTTTAGAGGTATGAAGTTTTTTATAAAAAGATACTTTAGGTGGAATAGGTCCTTTGGCCTTTAGATTATGAAGTTCTTCTATTTGCCTTTACTACTCAACAGCATCTACTATTCAACGTGATGATTTCAGCAATGATCAATTAGGACAATATATTAAAATGGAATAAAATTTAAGGGGTATTAATTAAAATAGGTAAAATTGTTTCTGCTTAAACGTTTCTAGGCAAATGTAAAGCAATTTTACTTTTATAGACAAATAAATTTTTAATTTCAAAAATACCCCCTCAACTTATTACTTATGCTTAATTTAACGAAAGAATTTTTTTCCGAAAAGCTTTTAAAATCGTATATTTGTTACATTCGATAATTCGAAGGTTGAAAAACTTATTCGAAAGATGAATTCTCAGTTCAATCGAAAATATTAACAAAGTGAAAAATTAGGCAAAACAGGGTGCGTAAAGTGCGTACGGGCGTAGAGTACGTTGGGTGTGTGGGTGCGCATGGTGCGTTAGTGCGTATGGGTGCGATTTGAGTGCGGTTTAATTGAGTTATTCAGCCCATTTGGTTGCCAACTTACTGTGCCGCATTATCCAAAACATACTAAACCCACTAATCTGTTATCTATTTACTTTGGCTCTACTGAGATCGACATTGTGATTGGCACTGTGAGATCATGGTTGTGATTGAGAATGTCGTCAGATTCGTTTGAGGTAAGTGGATCTCTGGATGCATGCTTTTAGTTTGAGTTTAGTATTTTGGCCGGATTTTATTCTTTCTGTGTTGCACGTGACGGAGAGGAAAAGTATGTCATTCATGCACCCACGCACGTACCCCATACGCATTGTTACCTATATTGCAAATTTTCTGTTTTTTCAAGATTCTGTTCAGGCAATTTCAGTTAATAATGAGCCTAGTGAACGACGTTTCAATTATGCCTATAATTTTACTGCTATAATCAAAGTTAAAAGCCATATTGAAACAGTAAAGCATATTAGGGTTGCACTTACTGCTTGACAAAAACAAATGTTTAAAGAATGTTGTTTGGGGCAATTTTTGAGTTTAGAAATTCTGAAATATAGTTCTCCTCTTATGCATTCTGTATTATTCCAACAGATTAATAAGGGAGTATTGGGTGAAGAGTTTTAGTTTCCACTGAATGAAGTAGATTGTAGATTTGGTCCTGTTGAATTTGCTCTGATAACAAGATTAAAATTTGGTGAAGAGATAGATAGAAGTGATAGGATAATAGGAGATTTAGAGCTAAGGAATAAGTATTTTTTAAGGGTTAAACATGTAACCTATAATCATGTGGTAAAAGTTTTTAAAGAAAAAGCATGGGAAAGTAATGATGAGGATGTTGTAAAAATGGTTGTTTTATATTTGTTTCACTATGGGTTAATAGGAGTAGATAATAGGAAGGCTATTTTAGAACGTACATTAAGTATTGTCGATGACTGTGATGTTTTTAATAGGTATCCATGGGCGACACCTATTTGGAAGATGACTGCACAATCTATGAGCCAAAATTTACAGAAAAAATACGAAGAAATTTGTGATGCATATCTATCATTTTTAGAGAATATCCCATCATATACGATAATGGGATATGCAGGGGCTTTTCAGGTAATACAATGTTAAATTTATTTTGTATTTATGTTAAATATGTATTTATATTAAAAATATATCTAATATGATATTGTTAATATTGTAGATTTGGATATATGAAACGTTACATAATTTAGGGCGTTTCGTAGTTTGTAAAAGTAGAGACAGTATTCTTCAAATGTTACGATGGAAGAGCTTGGAAGGTCCAAGTTGGGAGGATGTTTATCGAATATTTGAAGCTTCGAAAGTATGTTATTACCTTATATATCTAATTATATAAAGGCCAAACGACTATTTCCCACCCAAGGTATGCTGTAATGACGATTTTCCACCCTTTAACTATGGAAACACCAAACACCCACCCATGGCCGGTTAGATTTAACCAAACCCTAACGGTGGTAAATTTAATTGCATTTCCCCCCCTAAAAGTTTAAAAACTAACATTTTTTCCCTAAGCTAAGTTTGAAAATATTGCATTCCCCCCCTAGGGTTTATTTCCAAACCCTTCCAATTTCCAAACCCTTTTCCGTCGCTTTCTCCGGCGCCATCACCGGCCGTCTTCCCCTCCCGACGGTTTCTCTTCCACCGACGGCGCCTCTCAACTCGACCTCAACGTATCCGACGCAGAGATAAGCCGTCTGGGAAGAGAAATCGTCTTCCCAGACGACGAAGACGAGATCGATCGATCTCGTCTTCGTCGTCTGGGAAGACGATTGTCTTCCCAGATGAAGACGACTCGTCTTCCCAGAGGACGACGAGTCGTCTCGTCGTCTCGTCTTCGTCTGGGAAGACGTCGTCTTCCCAGACGACGACGACGACTGGGAAGACGAAGAACTTCGTCTTCCCCGACGAAGTTCTTCGTCTTCCACAGCTTCTCCGACTCCGATTGGAAGTCCAAATGGGAGGAAAGAGTTCTCTGGAAGGTGAGGATGCTTCGGGAGGGAGAGACCGTCGGCAGTGGAGCCGGAGACCGTCGGCAATGCTTCGGGAGGGTGAAACTGCGATTTTTGAAAACTTAGGCTGGGGGGGGAATTTTAGTTTTTAAAGTTTAGGGGGGCAAAATATATTCTATTTTAGTTTATTTTTAATATTCTAGAGAAAATGACAATTTTACCCTTGTCACCGTTAGGGTTTGGTTAAATCTAACCGGCCATGGGTGGGTGTTTGGTGTTTCCATAGTTAAAGGGTGGAAACTCGTCATTACAGCATACCTTGGGTGGGAAATAGTCGTTTGGCCTTATATAAATTTAAATATTCATTTTTAGAAATTTTGAGACTAACCAATTTATCACATTTTGTAAGATGTTGTGACTACTATTTTGATTTCATCCACAACCGAGCAACAGTTATCATGCTACAATGATGTTATAGAATATGTTGGTGAAAGCAAAAAGCATGATAATGCTTGTGTTCCTATAAGCTCTTCTCCAAGAATCCAATCTCCACATTCAGATCAACATAGGCATCGAAGCACACCTATCTGTAGTCTTATCATATCAACTTCGTCCATGCATAGCCCCGTTATGGCATCATTTCAGCCGACTACAGAAACAACCCCCCATGTCACTACCCTTGCTCTCACTTCGAATATTAAAGATAAATTCGATCAACTTCAACATCTAATTGATGAGTTTATACAAAAAGTTGATGAGCGATTTGGAAACATTGAGGAACGGCAAACTAATCATGAAGCACGTCAAGCGTCAATAGAAGCCAAGTTATCTGAGTTGCAACATACGTATAATGTAATCCCTTCCATTCAGGTAAGTTTTTTTCCATATTAGTCATTATTCAAAATTTCTGGTTATATTTTTATGATTATTGATAATATTTTCTTTGAAATTTCAGGATGATTCTGAAGTGGTGATTGAGTTTTCCAGACAAGAGGAAATGGAACTTCAGCAATCAATAAGCCGTGTGGTAGAAACACCAATTCAACAATGATCTAATACTCGTAAGACTTTATGAGGAAGGATTGTAAAAAAAGGTCATTCGCTTCAGAGTCCATACACTGATCCATTGAGACAGTGATGTGCACGAGAAGTATTCAAACCCTCACACCCGGATGGAGAAAACGATAATATGGTAGAATATTTAAAATGGTACCGGGAAAATCCTGAAGTTGCAGCGAATACCTTTTTGTTTGGGCTATGTAGAAAAAATAACTGATAGAAAACATTATGTGAAGATAATCAGTGGTTGAAGGATCAGGTACGTAATATATATTCACTGATTATTTGTTTATTTATCTATTATAATGTTATTGTATTATTAATGATTTCACTATATATTTACATATCTGATGATACAGCATATTGATTCTTACTTGATGGTGTTGCGACATGTATTTCCATCGGCTAAATAGACTTGTGTAGAGACATCTTTCGATGGGTGGTTGCCACAGGAGATCAAAAATCGGGAAGAAATTGGACCTGATAATTACCAATGGCCACGGTTATTTCTAGACCTGATTGAAGGAATAATGATCCAACTTTAGATCGTGGTTATATCCCATGGGCTCATATGGATAGGGTTTGTCATATTTTAATCTTATTGATTAATAAATCAATTGATTGGTTTAGGGTTGTTTGATTTATTTATTGTTATTCTGTCAAGTTTATATTCCAATTAATTTTGAATGTCAGCATTGGGCATGTGGTGAGTTGGATCTAAATGAATGGATTCTAACCGTTTATGACTCATCATCGACTTTCTTTGACTCTACAGAGAACTTCTCTCAGGCAATGACACGTTATTCTTATCTTCCAGCCATTATCAATGCAACGAGTTATAGGCAGGTTAAGGGTGTAAAGCCTCAGAGAGAGCCTTTGACAATCAGAAGACAGACAAATGTACCTCAACAGGGTGCGAGCTGGGGTGATTGCAGGATATTTACTATTTATATGTTGGAATATCTTGCAACTGGACGTGATTTGATTTTTAATGCCAAAAACGCATCCTACATGCGTTGTATTGCTACATCCAAGATATGAAAACATGGAGGGAACTTATATTCTGAGAGTGATTGATTGAATTATGATTATATGTTATGGTTTATCATTATTATTTTATTTATATTATTTTTGTCATTTTATTAGTTGTTCCTGTTGCATTATGATTGATGCTGCCATAAATTTTTCTATATCTTTGGTTGATGGTTAGATGTAGTGATATTGATAGCAATTGAAGTATCGGTTGAGTAAATATTGATATTGGAGTGTTTGATTTTGATATATTGATATGTTTTAATTTGGTTACAGGTTGAGAAATATTAAATAAACATGGAAAATGTTGTCAAAATTTCTTTAATAATAACATGTGAAAATTATTATACATGGTGGATTTTTCCACCACATATATTTGACTTTGGCCAAATGGTAATGTAAAGGCATTAAATGCCTTGGAAAATTGGCTTTTAAGATAACCTCCTTGCTTCTTTCTACTTGCCTTTTGTTTTCTTCCTTCTGGGTCTGCGTAACCTTGGAGTAATTAACTAAAGATTATAAATTTGGTTTGCAATTCATTTCCTTCTACTCATAAGAAAAATCAATTCTTTCTATTTATAACAAAAATCAATTACTTCTACAAGTTTATATACAATAATCTAACATAATAGAATTGTGTCAATTATGGATAATTCCATTAAAATCTTCTATATAGATAATTTCATACTTTCCCAGAGACTGATACATAATAAAATTGGGATAAAGAATAACATCACCAGTAACAATAAAAAGCACAAACCTGCTCGACAATTGAGTTATCAGTCAATGCAATTCTTCGCTTGTTCAACTTACCATATCCCCTCTTACAGTCAACAAGTGGCTAATTATATTGTAAAAGTAGAAAGATAAATAACGAAACACAAAAGAAGTAAGCGATTTGAATTTAGACCCCTCTTACAGACCCGACGCCTGATAAATGATTTGTACAAACCAATCGAGTATACCCTTTCTCATGACACCAACTGCATTCAATTTGACAAGTTTCCTCCCCTTGCGATGACCTTTTATTGTGTTCTGAAGGTTGACCAAAACGTCGATGTCCCATCTGAGGTTGGTGGACTATACATATTTCTTCTGATTGCACCCATTCCGATGGATTGCCTAATGGTTCAACACTCTCTTTATATACTGCTTGCCAATATTCGGTCGAGTAATACTTATTCACCCATGGATAACAGTGCAAGAGGTTTTGAAATCTGGCAATTACTGTAACGTGTGTACATGTTATTTGTGATAGTTGAAATTTCTTGCAGGTACACTCCTTTGTAGCAAGATCAACTATAGCAACAGGTTTACTCGAACCATGTACTTCATATCAATCAATAGTTATTGGTTTGATAATCATATTGGCTGATTTTCGAATATAACCGACCACCTTCTTTTCAGCCTATGGAGTTAGGAGATGAGTACAATCACCTGCATAATTAAACGAATACAAAAATGTTACTAATTTATAAATTTAGAAAAGTATGAAATAGTAGAAAAAAATTATTCCAACCTGTCATATTGCGGCGAGTATAAAACCATTTCTGTAAAGTTAAACGCAAAAATTCAAGGAGCATTATCACTGGCAACTTTCGCGCTTGTCATGCCAAAGCATTAAACGACTCAACAATATTTGTAATCATGATATTATATCAGATGCCAAGAAAGTATGCATGAGCCCAGCGTTGATAGTCAATACCCTCTAGATAAGCTGTTGTGGTTGGATTTTCAGCTCTGATCATCTACAAAGCCTTCTAAAAATCTTCTATTCGATATGTTTTCGCAACTCTCCAAAATAATCTTTCAATATGTTTTGTTTGTTTATATCGATTTCACATATTTCTTTTGATATGATGGTTGCACCAATCATGATGTGCATTCGGAAATACTTTTCTTACACAACGAATGATAGCATAATATCTATCTGAGATAATCGTTAAATTATGGATATCTTCAATACACCTATGTAAAGCTCGAAGGAATAGGCTCTAAGTTATCGTTTCCTCTTTCCCTCTTATGCCAAACGCTAATGGAAAATTTTGACTATTTTCATCCTTACCCACTGCAATAAAAAGTGTATCCCAATATCGACCTTTCAAGAATGCTCCATCAATACAAATAACCGGACGACAATAATTACAAAATGCCCTAATTGAGCATCCTAAAGCCATAAAGACAAAATGAAATCGATTATCCCCATATGTGTCTATTTGTGTAATGGTGTCAGGGTTTCGTTATTCAAGGTTATGACAGAATGTCAGTAATAGTTTGAATGACTCCTCTGGCGAACCTCTTATCTCATTCAAAGCTCAATTCTTAGCACGTCAAGCCTGCGCATAAGAGATATCAATTCGATATCTATCTGTTATATCCGTGATAATATCTTTTGGCCTATATACACGTTCACCTGCAGTAAACAATGATTGTAATATTTTCCCCAGTGCCCTTTTACCTGTTTGTCTGTGATGAGGTCTAATGATATCAAGAGGACAAGTGTGTGTTCCAAACTTGTGTAACACAAAAATATCATTGTTGCTTAACTTCGCCCCTCCTACTTTCCATTTGCACCCTTCATGCAAACACTTTATATCTCATCTCTTTTTATTAGAACTTGATACTTTGAATTGATAACCATTTTCCAATGTATCCCTACATATGGTGTCAATTAAAACTTGTTTAAAAGCAAATTGATCTTTGATTTTGAATTTGTCATCACGTGGTGCAACTACATGAATTTGACTTACCTCATTTTCTATATCTCTATATGGCTCTGGAACACCAAAAAAAGGATTTGAACCATGATATGTTGAACTTTCATGCACTAACCCTGATGGACCAATCCCTGTGTTATCAACAACATCGTCACCTTCTTCGGGACCATCAATATCATTGACACAATTATAATCAATACCACCATCATCATGAGCACGATATTCATCTTCTCCGCCAGAATGAAAATCATTTGTTGGTAAGTCACCCATTCGATGACATCCTTCAAGTGGATCTCTTTCGTCATGTGCCCAATCTTGATAAGGATTCCAACTAACACCAACCTTAATATCATCACGATCAACGTCGCCCATTTGATAACATCCTTCTGTTTCTGGATGTTATTGTTCATTGTTAGCTTGTACTTCTTCTACATGTTGTTGTTCAATTTGGTTTGCCACCACTTCAAGAAATACAGAAGACTTTCTCTGTGACCTAGACAACTTCATCATCATCTTAATATTATAATCATCTTTTAATAAATATGGTAAATTATTAAATTCTGTTAGATTTAGCATATAAATTTTTATCTCAAAAGAACTTGCATCAATATTTAAACGAGAAGATACTGCTTCAACAAATCTATTGTAATTGATTTTTGTACTTACTGAAACTAACGATTGAACTTCATCAATATATTTTAAATCATTATTACCTTCTTTGTGCCATTGCCTGCCAAATCCAAGCATGAATATCATCTCTATCAAAATTTTCAATTAATTTAACCAATTGGAAGATCAATTGAAACAAGTGAAATGAGGCAAAGATGAATTGAAGAAAGTGAAATGATAAAAGTGAAATAAAGAATGAAAAGGTGAAACTGTGTTTACGGAGTAAATATCTTCACCTGCCTTTAAGCTAACAATTCAATTCATTAATTACTCAAATCAATTTTTATTTTTAAATATGTTTGTAGTTGATTAGAAATAATCAATTTTTTAGTTATGCAGTTCACGCACCCCGTATGCACTATGCACTCCGCACGCACTGCGCGCATTCTGCGCACTCCGTGCGCACCCCGCGCACGCTGCACACACCTCGCGCACTCCGCACACACTCCGCACGCACCACACACCCTATACGCACTCAAACATCCCTTCCCACGCCTACGCACCCTGTATGACCGTACAAGGCCGGAAGGGTATTTTTGGAATTACAAATAAATTTGCTTATAAAAGTAAAATAATTGTACGTTTGTCTAAAAATGTTTAAGAGAATAAAATTTTGTCTATTTTAATTAATATCCCAAAATTTAATATGTTTATAATTAAATTTTGTAATTGTTGGATTGGAACTCGACATCATCCAAATGTACATGAACATGCAATGCCACCATACCGATTTCAATTTTGATTAAATGTAATTCATATTTTATAATTGACAATTAAATATGTAAAATTGTTTTTAATATAATTTAAATGTTTATTTAAACAATAGACTTGTCCAACTGTTAGTTCAATTGCTTTGACAAAATAAAAAAATTGAATGATATAATTATTTGAAATAATGTAAACTCACAATGTAAAAAAAATTAATATCATTTTGGCGTAAAGCAAAGGGTGTCATCAAAATATTGGTTGCATTTGATCTTAATCTGATAAATACGAGAGGGGTCTCATTTAAATTGCTGGAACCAGTAGGGTCTAAAAGAATTAAAATTGGGGAGTTATGTGTAATTTTCACAGGAAACAGATCCTTATTGAATATTCAATTAAAGCCACGTGGCAATAACAAGCCACAAAGGATTACTCGGTGACCCAAAGTCAAGATGAAATGTCGATCGTTAGATCTAGGGCATGGCAAATCACCACTCTCCTTATGTCGTGTCTCACATTTTTTCTGAGCCTCCTCTCTGCTTCGGCTCCGTGACTCTTCACAACCCAAGGAGAGCGGACGAGCTCTAAAAATGGTCCAGCGGCTAACGTATCGCAAGCGGCACAGCTATGCCACAAAGTCCAATCAGCATCGCGTTGTCAAAACCCCGGGTAACATTCTTTTGCTCCTTCAATATAGCCTCGTGGATTTTGATCTGTATGTGACGTTCCTAATGTAGTGGATTTGTTGCGGGTATGCAGGAGGGAGGTTGGTGTACCAGACCACCAAGAAGAGAGCTAGTGGCCCCAAATGTCCTGTAACTGGCAAGAGAATTCAAGGAGTACGTAAATTTTTAGTTTGCTGAAAGTTAGCAATATTTAAATGGAATGAAATTATTGCATCGGAACACGAGAGATACTTATTTGAGTCTTGTTTGTGGATTTACATTCTAGTACCTGCTTTTTTGAGAACTTGGTGGCAATTCCTTCCTGTGGGTTGATAAAACTGAAAATCCATTTTGCATTATTGATGAGTTGGATATATTAATTTGGAAATTTTTATTGCTTTCTGTTTTTCAATATTGCTGGAAGGCGCTAGTCATTCGGCACTTGCTACCTGATTTAAAACTGTAGTTTCCTTTTTAATTTTAGTGAAAGGAAAATTTTTGGTCATATAGTACACATTATGAAATGAGGTTGTGCATTTGTTGTGGCTTGGTTATGATCTCAGGTGGCCTTGAGTAGGGATCTTATTCTGTTTTAAATTTGTTTGGTGTGCTATTTGGGTGTAAATGTGATGATTGGTTTGTTTCATCGGTGATAGAGTGGTTGTTATGCCTGCAGATTCCTCACTTGAGACCTGCTGAATATAAGAGGTCTAGATTATCTAGAACCAAGAGGACTGTGAACCGGCCTTATGGGGGAGTTTTATCTGGAAGTGCTGTCAGGGAACGGTTTGTTCTTTCCAAAACTTAAATCAAAAGGACAAGTTTTATCTCTTGCATGTTTATTGTTGCCTTTAGTCAGGCTATTTCACTCATATTCTCATTTGTTTTATAGGATCATTCGGGCTTTTTTGGTGGAAGAGCAAAAGATTGTGAAGAAGGTTTTGAAGATTCAGAAGGCCAAGGAAAAACAAGCGTCAAAGAGTTAAGACTGAAAGCTTAGTGGATTGCAAAGTACTTCAGAGTATTTGTTACGGCCACTGATATTGAATCTTGGAAACTAATTAGGTTTTCCATTTTGAATTTGGATTTGTATTTCACTTTGATGGTATGAACATGATTTTTGTTACCCCACCTTGTCGACAAATCCGTTGTTTTACTGTTTTATTTTCTTTTGTAATGCTTGTTGATTGACACTCGGAAAATTAATTTTGATTGAATTTTCAATATCAGAGTAGCTGTTTTAACTAGTGTAACATTGATGCATTGATATTTAAATTGACAGACTGAATGAATTTCCTCATACAGCCAGGTCTGAAAGAATTTCCGCTTCCAACTGAAAACAAAAGTTATCTGTTATAAATTATGGGATTGTGTAAAATACTCCGTTTTTTCCAGCATATTTCCTGGTTTTGGATACTTAATTACTCTTTCATTTGTTATTGGTAGGATCCGGGTTTGAATGTCTTAGCATTCTTTTCCATTTTATAGTTGGTGTTCATTGGTCATAGGTTTGCTTCTATTCTGTTTAGACCTCTTTGCTTAGTGTATCTTGAAGATATATATGTGGCTAGCATCTTAATGTTTTACCTAGAACATAATTCGCATGGTAAGTTTGATGCTTCCGGCTAGGGTTGGATTTGAGTCGAGTTTAAACTTGAGTTTCTCTCAAAGTCGTTTGAGTTTAACTCATTTGAGGAGAGTTGAGTTTCAGTTCAATTTGAATTTGAATTGAGCCAAGTTTTAAGCTTAACTGGGTACGGTAGCTGAGTAAAAAATATTAAAGCAACATTGTTTTCGTTTTATTTAATTTGTATTGAAGTTTTTTATATTTGTGAGTTTGGTGAGAACTGAATACCCCTTAAGCTCGAACTCGAGTTAAAAAATTTATGACTTTCAAGTTCGAGCTTGAGTTCGAATTCATTTAAGTTGAGTTTTTTTTAAGTTTGTTCGAACTGGGGTTTGTTTTCAGGCTTGAACAAGTTCGGCTCAAGTCTTATTAGCTGCAAGGAGTTGATGTCAGGGCACTGGTCTTTACTATGACAGGATGTTTATGCTTTAGAGGTTGAACACCAAAAGGACATATGAACAGTGAAAGTGCATACCATTTTAAAGGATCTCATGTTATTGGATTCATGTATGTGTGCATGAATATAACTGTGCAAATTAATCTTACTAGGTTTTAAGCCATTGTTTTAATTGTGAACACAATCCTCTTTGAATACACTTCGTACGGCTAGACTCAAAGCAAGCTTGTTCGGGTTTAAAATAAGTTTTGCTTGAATGAGTCTGAATATGAACATGAACCCAAATATAAGCTAGGCATTTGAATATAAAATGAGCCCAAGTCTGACCCCAAACCCGAAAGGAGCCGAGCATGGCTCACTTGTGTTAATATCCAGATCCAGTCCACTTATTGTAGATGCTTGCTTTCTGGGTGATCAATTGATGATGCTTTAATAGCTTCCCCCTTGCGAATTGTTAGATTCAGGTATGATCCCTACTGGCCTCTTGATTAAGCCATATAAATGGAGCAACACTTATTGGGACCCAGTCATCCTTTTCTGCTAACATCCATGGAATGCATACACTTTCACAGTTTGGAGGAGCCATACTTTCTCGAATCCCCGTCTGCACATATGAAATCAACATCAGCCGTAGCTTCTTACCATTATAAACTGAATTCTGTTATCGATTTGTTCAAGCAAAATTAACTTCAATAAAACTAGTTGTATTCCACCACTTACACAAAAAACTTGTAAGGATATCATAGGCTCTACTTAAGAAATCATTGGGGATATGTATCCACAGTTTCTTCTTTCCTATAACTATTATTAGCCTTTGGATAATGGCTCCAGTAATCTTTAGAAAATCATTATAACCATAGAAATGGAATTAATGATTGGTGGTTTAGCGTGGTTTCGGTGTCTGGAATTTTATCAGTCCTGGTTTTTATTATGAAGTACATTGACTATGTCCCTAGATCAAGGTCTTGGATAGTATTTTAGAAGAAGTTTCTCCAAATAAACAGCTTGCATAAAGATCATTGTACATATAAGTAATCTAAAATTTAAAACGAGTTTAAACTGCGAACTTGAAACTGAGCCCTATAATCGAGTCCAGATAAATATTTTATGCGAACCCAAGTGAGTGCACACAAATCCATTTAATACAAGCTGATCATAAACAGTAAAATTATCAAGTGAATTGAACATAAACACGCGTTCCACTGAGCCTGCCAAGCCTGAGTCTCAATCATCTGAAAACCAGCAAGGCTCTATTTGGGCTCAAATCTAATCCTACTTTATACCTAGTAATTTGAAAACTACAGCATAAATTTGTACCAAGTAATTTTTCAGTTGTACTTGTTGTATGAAAGCATTGGGATTAAGAAGGAACTCGAGTTTCAAGTGGCTTATTGTACCTGTTAAATGTCGAACTAAAACTTGCAGTTTGGGGGAACTGTAAAAAATAATAAATTATTTTTACCCTCTATTACATAATTAATTAATTTAATTTAATACAATTTTACTTTCTCAAAACTTTCAACCTAGTCCTAAATTAAAACTTTCAGCTTTATCAATCTCAAGTGGCCAAAGGACTATTTTCTACCTAAATTTAGTTGCGTTCTCAAAGTTACACCTACGAAACTTAAAAAACTCAAAGTCTCATCTATGACGTAATTGTCATTAGAATTTTCTTTTAGTGATAGAAGTAAAATCATCATTTTTCTAATAATATTAAAAAATATAAAATTTATTATATTTCCTCTCTTAAGTTTTAAAAACTAACAACTTTACTTCTGTCTAAAGTTTTCTAACTTTAAAAGGTCACATTCCCCCCCCCCCCCTCAAATTTTTTCTTCACCCCTTTGACCACCATTTTTGGCACCCACCACCTTCTTTTTTTGTCCTAAACCGTTGGTCAACGAATAAGAAGTAACTTGAAACGGATCTCTTCATCGCTGATGACCTTCTTCTCTGATGAAAAGATCTATTCCAGGTTGTTTCTCGTGCATCAGCCAACTATTTAGGGTAGAAATGAGAGATTGTTAGCATCGGAAATGGTGGTCGGAGAGGAAAAAAAAAACTCTAAGGTTTGGGGGGGAAGGATATATTGTTTTATAAAGTTAGAAAACTTTAAGTAGAGGTGAAATATTAGTTTTTAAAACTTACAGGGAAAAATGTAATGAATTTTATATTTTTTTAATATTATTAGTAAAATAATGATTTTATTCCTACCTTTAACAGAAAATTTTAACCCCAATTGATTAACAGTTGTAATTTTGGTTTTTTAAACCCCATACGTGTGACTTTAAGAATGCAACTAAACTTAGATAGTAAGTCTTTTGGCCATCTCAAGTTATCATATCATTTGCAATATTTTGCACTGAAAAATGAAATCAATTATGAAAGATCATCATTACATTTAAGCATTAAAATAAATCTTAATTTTAGATTGTGTTAATCTTTAACGTTTTTATTATTATTATGTTAATATATAAATTATTATGATATACATAAAAGATTAAATGGTGTAATATTTGTTATTCTAAGTTGGTAAAAGGTTTTTGGGATTAAGAAATGTATTAAAATGATCGCGATGTTTAAATCGGGAAAACAACACGAAGAAGAACAACTAAGAAACAAATGAAATTTTCCAATGTTCTTATGTTTTATATATTATGATTACAAAACTGATTAAAATAACACATATAGTTGTTATGGTGGGTATAAAATACAATCGACAATGACGGAGGATAACCCTATAATTTATATAAGAGAAAAAATAAGTTAAAATATAATTAGTTTGATTGTTGATTCATTATTTATATATTAATTGAGGGCAAAATACTATCTAGATAACCATTGAGACACAAAAACCAAGTCAATAGGATGCATTATAACATTAAGGATGACATGATGTTGCATGTTACATTGTCTTATGTAAAACAACACTAACTCATTCATTATTTTATTTGTGATGGCTACTCTTGATTCCAAAAGGCCAACTTTAGTTCTTGGTGTTGGAGCATAAAATTTAGGAACTATTAGCAACTTTGTGTAACAATCTAATTAATTTGACTAGTGTACACTTTCTAATTCGGTATATCAAGGACAACATTGATTTCTCTCAACGACTAATATTGAAATTAAATACCATCAGAATGATCCAAATGAGGGTAACAAATCTCCTTAGGATGATGAAGAAGAGTGTAATAATAATGTAGATGTTGATGATCTAAATACGATGAATGCTCTTGTTTTAGAAACTATAGAGTGAGTTCATATACACAAGGAAAATGTACTAGATTGAGGGAGCTTAGAGTTTGGTGATGAATTAGATGGTGTTTAGATGGATGAATTTGAGTTTGATAAGATAGTGAACATCAATCAAGGTGTAGATGACATTAGATGTTATCAACAATCAAGTTTGATTACATTGCACTCAACACACAAGCTTGTGATATATTAAAGTACCATCAAATGGTAGAATAGAGTACTGAAATTCTCATAATTCAATTACTAGTTATCTCTCTTCCTTTGTCAACCAATACCACTTATTACCAATAGTGTGACAAGAAGAATTGTCGGTTCGCAAATTATGAATATTTTCAATAATAAAGAGATATTGCAATATACATTACAAAGACATGCTTTAAAGTCTATTTTTCAATTTAAAGTTTATAAGTCAACAAAATATAGAAGAGAGATTAAATATCTTCAAGAACTATATGAATGATGTGCAAATTAAGGCAACATCGATAAAAGATTGAGATTATTTCCAATACTCACCCACACCTATCTTAAAGATCAAATCATATCTCATTATAGACAAGTAGACACCAGTCCACTTAGACAAAACTTGAAAGCAATATTTGTCATGTTAGGTTGGATATATAAGCTTAAGAAAATAATAGTTGATTTTGCTAAGAGGTGCAAGATAGATAAATCTTATATGCAAGCATGATAGGCAAAAACTAGGTACTAAATGCATCATGAGGTTCACTTGAGAAGCCATTCATGCTATTACATGAATTTTGAATTAATTAGAGCTCCACAATCCATATATCAAAACACAAATTGAGACCAATGCAAAGAGTGGGTTTAAATATGTCTTTATGTTGTTGATGTGTTCTACAAGAGCCTTCCCAACACATTAATCTTGTAATTTGTGTAGATGGACCATTTCTAAAAGGAAGGTATTTAGGGACTTTATCTATTATTGTAGCGAAAGACAAGGAATAATCAAATCCACCAATTAGCTTTCAATGTGGATTGTAAGGAGGACATCTGCTCATGGACATGGTTCATTAGAATGATAAAGGATTGCATTGGTAACTTGCAAAACTTGGCAATCATTTTGGACTGATATCTTGGTATCATAGTGGTCGTCGTCCAAACCGTTTTCCTTGATCCACACAATGAATGTTGTTGCCATCACCTAGGAGTAAGTGTAATCTTTTTACATCAGAAGGGAGCTTCTTATAAATGTTTTTTGCGACCTAAAAAAAAAAGTTAAGCAATATGGGAAACGATTTGTCAATTGTCCCATATCATTATTTTTATCCAAATCGTTGGAAAAAAGTGCATGAACATAACAAAAATATTTCTATTGTCTTAAATCCCAACAACATTCACAACTCCACTCACTAAAGAAGCAAATCAATCAAAATCAACCTTCAAAGTAACTTTCTAAAATTATTTTGACACCTTCCAAAAGTGCATTCAAACTAATATTTGAGAATAATTTGGTAAAATGTAGCATGAAAACTACAACGGCCTTCTTTTCTATTTTGCTGACTCAAAAACACTTGAAACGAAGGAATGAACACTGAACAACGAAAAAAGTGTAACTAAATGGCAAAGTACAGAAAATAAAACTTTAAAATGGCAAGAAATGATAGGACAAAAGCTATGCCGACCATAGCTATTTATTCAACATAGTTTAATTTTAGGCTCCTGAAGAAACATTTGTCTGATTAAGGTCACAAGTTTTTCACAAGGAGGCAGTGTCTCTTTGATCAAAGTGCAGCCCTCTAAAGCAGTTACCCATGAGAAAAATGCTTGGTGCTTGTCTAGGCCATAACTGACACCAAGAGCCTCTTCAAAAGATCGGTAAGTGCAAGAATTTGCAGCCACAATAATATCAAGAAACCCCAAGGTCTCACCATTGAAGAAGGGGGATTTTGTAGGGAAGTCCTTTTCTATCCCTCTCTCAAACACTTCAACAAACTCTCCCAACTTCGCCATGGCTTTCTCTCGCTCTTTTCCTTGCGAATTTGCAACGGGGTATGTACTTGGTATAATCTGTGAAAAAAAGACAACTTCATTAGCATCTATATAAACACTGAGAATAAAAAGAGATAAATTTAAACTACCTTTTGATCATAATAATTTGCCCAAAAGCGAATTTTGGCTCTCTCATAAGGATCCTCAGGCAGTAATTTCGGAGCGGTAGTCCAGAAATCATCAATATATTCGAGGATGACTAATGACTCAGCAATGGCCTTCCCATTGTGAACCAATACGGGTACCTTCTTGTGCACAAGATTGTGGTGAATTAGCGAGTTACTCTTGTTTGTTAGATCTTCTTCCACGTACTTATAAGGTATGCCCTTGAGTTTAAGGGCTAACTCAACTCTGTCAGTGAAGGCACTAGCCCAATTCCCATATAACACAACATCATCACTTTTCTGATTTTCCATTGGCTCTGAATTGCTCCTCAAATTTCTCTTGATGGGTTTGATATGCTTTATAGATTTAATTATGCAGTGTTTTAAGGTAAGTCAAATGTATTTCTTGTCAAAGGGTGCATTAGAGACGAATCCTTGGACCAGAAGTTGGAGATATGATAGAATATTAAAAGTTGAATCATTGGAATAGTGGAAGAGATAAGATGTCAGTATGATGAGCCTCAGCTCAGTTCAAGTGCTCAATCATTCCATGAAATGTGGATTCAAGCAACGTTCCTGCCCAGAAAAGCCCATTAAGCCATCCACCGGCCAGCCCAGTATAAAGGTTATCTGGGCTTTAATTTGAAGTCCACTGTTGGACACTTAGCATCAATATAGAAGTTTGGTTTTTCGGATCCATTCAGTTAAACTGATAATAGAATTGATGAATTATTTAAATAAATATTAAAATTAATATTCAAAATAATTGTTTATTATTAATTATTAAATATATAATCTAAATTATATTAATACAAAAATAAACATAGTTTGGTAACAAACACATATGTTAAATTAATGGATGAAGTCTTGGTGGTGATGGCATTAGCCTGTATTAGGCAGGGCCAATGGCAGTGAAGGCCCTTGGGCCTTGTGGTGGGCCGATCAGATAATTTATATTAAAAATATAATTTTTTTTTAAAATAATTATTAAACTTTACCAGTTTATATTTCATTTTAAATTAATATAATTAAAGATCGTAAATTATAAGTCATTCCTTCAAATCATATTTTGTATATATTTTCAAATAATGTAAAATCATTTTCTATTATTTATTGTCATATTCCAATTAAAAGAAACTTTTTATTTTATTGGTGACTAAATTTTTTTATTATAAAAATATTCTAAAGAAAAATATGCCAAGAAGATATAGTTAGAAAAAGTAAGTCTCAATGTAATGTCAATGATAAAATAAAAAGTTTCTTTTAATTAAAATACGACAATTAGAAATAAAAAATAATTTTATATCATTTGAAAATATAAACAAAATGTAATTTGAATGATTGACTTGTTATTTATGATCCACGATTGTATTAATTGGAAACGAAATATAAATTAGTACAGTTTAATAATTATTTTTTAAAAGATATTTTTTCAATAAAAACCGAACACAAAAAAAAATAAATGAAAAATAAAATATTTTTAAACAAACAGAAATTAAGTTGTTAGATCTAAACAAAATTAAAATTTAGTTGAGATTTATGAGAGTTTGTGTTAAGAACTTGATTATTTTCTGGTGAATCTACCATTGCAACCAAGAAGCTTTAGATCAATCTTTATCCACCAAACAACTTCAGGGCAACAATATTTCAACAAATCTATTCCAATCAATCGTAGCACTCATCAATATAGCAGAAATATGGAAAGGAAACAAAATAACAAATGGAATTTATTTTCATTTACTGGTTGCAATATTGATCACACCCCAATGTTCACTGTAAAGCTCACCATAGAGAAACTGAAATTTAGAATATAAAAGACACTGAAAGCTGGCTTTTGAGAGGCTACTACTCTCCAAAATGAAACAAGAATTCAACTGAACAATATTCTTGATAATTCTTTGCTTATTCCTTTCTTCATGTCACTTTTTATACAGAATTTTGTAACTGACTCTTAATTCTCTCCATTCATTGCCTACCACTCCTCACCTGTTGGAGTTGCTGCAATTGAAGACTCTGGACCACTCTTTCCTCTAACTGAATTTACCTTGTAATTTCTTCCCTTAGTCCTTCCAGCATAAACACTGTTAACAGGTTTCTATTAGTTTGAGATTGAAACTGAATGAAAAAAATGTAGAGAAAGATTGAATGAAGAAAATGTAGCGAGAGATTGAGAAATTAGGTTTTGAATGTGTGTGGTTAGAGAGTGGGGGAGAGAAGGCTTTATATAAAAAAAATAAAAAAACCCAACAACTACTTGTCAGGCTAGGCCAAACCGACTTCTATACCTACAAAAGTCATTTTACGAAAGTTCTTAATATTTTTTATAATTTTGTTCAACATAGTATTAGGTCGTGTTGGGCTAACCTATGGGTCTAACAGTAATGGGTCGTGTTTACTCATGTTGGGCCAAAAAATGGGTTTAAGTTGTGTCTCAAGTCAATCTAATCCATTTGTCATGTCTAAGTGTTGGGTTTCAAATCCTAGTAATGAAAAATTTTATATTTTTGTTATAAAATATCGTTGTTGATGTCAACAATCAGATTTGACCAAAGTCAAACCATGAATTGGGGCACTATTAGTGGTTGGACAATAATTCAATCCAATTTGACAACTTTTTGTTTTACTTAACTAGTGGTGTTACAACCAATCTAGTCTAGTTTTTAAACCTTGCTTTGATTTGCAATATTGTTGTTCTTGCATGTTTCAAATACTTAATAACTTATGAGTAATACTATACGTACTAATTTTGAGTATATATATAGGTATACATTTATATGTGTCATTATGTGATTGAATATTATTTTATCTTTAATTCAAAATTATTCAATCACATGATGACATATATCAATATGTATCTATTTGTGTACTTAAAGTAGATATGAATAATTTTATTAATTATTTATTTACAAAGTCTAAAATCATAGGCTTTGCTTGTAAAGTTTGAAATTGGAAAAATATGTTTGCTCAGAGGAAAAGGTAAAAGAAAATTCACAAGTACTTGAGGGCTATTTAAGTAATTTCACTTAATAATTAATTTCATCAAGTAATTCGAATTAGAATATTATCAACCATATGTTAAAGTAAAAGGCTATATATTCATAAAAACTAACCTCATCTCTTTTATATCATTCCCTTTTCAACCCTAACTATTAACTAAGCCCGCGTCTAGATTCAATTAACGCAAATGGGTCCAAATGGAAATTTGCTATTGTTTTTGAAGGGTAAAATTGAAATTTGATATTGTGTTACATACCATACCTTATAACATAAAGTCTCATATCCCATTTCAACTTAATAAACCAATTGGGAGCTATAATGAGTAGTAGGGAAATATATAACTCCATATCTATAATAATACTTGCAAACCATTATGGTAGAAAAAACCTTGTGTTTACTTTAGTTAAACCTAACCGTTTGTATTATCGGATCGTATTTATATCATATCAATTCAAGTTTTGTGTTAAAGACTTTCAACTCTAATCTGACCTGATTTATAATCATGTTAAATTTTGTTAACTATAATTCAACTTTTTAATATTCGAGTTAACCAACCTGACCAAAATCGATATGAAATTATCTATTGTTTTTATTATTCAAAGTGTTTTTATTATTTTAATTTATTCACCAAATTACCTTATCTTACTATTAATAAAACATATAATACAACATTTTGTCTTATTGACAAACAGTTTAAAAATTTATATACTAAAACTTTTAAAACACATCAATAATTTGATTGATTAAATCAAATTTTTACTAATTAATAATAAAATAAAAATAAAAAATAATATGAATATAATTATATAAATATATAACTATATGCAATTTATAAATATTTAAAATTCTTACTATAAAAATATAATATGTAATTATAATATGAGTAAAACTTTTAAACTACATCTATAATATTATTAACCAAATTAAATTCTTACTACTTAATAATTAAATAAAATATTTAAATAAAAATAATAATAATATGAGTAATTATAATTATATAAAGATAAAATCATATACAATTTATAAAGATTTCAACTACTCTTGGTATTAGTATTGTTTTTCAATATTTTTATAATTTATTCATAACAAATTCTATTAAAGTAATATTTCTCTAAAATATTCGATTCAATTCATATCGTGTCATATCAGGTTATTTTTGTGTGAGTCCTAACATTATCTTATTTAATTCCAAATCGTATCAAGTTGACCTAAAATAAATTTCATATAAAAAAACTCAATTTTAACCTAATATTTTTAGTATCGTATCGTATTAAGTTAATAGATTGTTTTAAAAATTGTCAACTTTAGTCAATATTATTGAAATATGTGTTCCAATACCTTTAAGTCAAATAAATGCCTTATTTCTCCTTCAAAATGAATAAAAATTCATATTATAAAGTAAGTTAAAATATCTATAAAAATCTGTTACCTAAATAGTCAATCCTCAACTAAAATCAACAAACCCTAATCCCAAATTGATACTCAAAGCGACATACCCTAATCCCAAATGTTCCAAGTCAACAAGTCCTTGAATTCAAATTAAGAAACCCTAAACCCTTTAACTAAATTTGCAAAAATAAAACAAATTTCAATTCCAAAGATGGAGATGTACAAACAACCGACTCAAACTAAGCTCAGAAAATCAGGCCCACAGTATACATGATCTGAATTTGGGCTTTGTTAGGCCCAACCCTAACTTAGGTGCATGTTATGAAATTTTTTAAAATTATAAATAATCTCAAAAAAAAAAAAGAATTATGGATAGCCCAGACAAAATTACATAACCTCTTTAGAAAAGTCATTTTACAGTTTTTTGTGGGGTGAAATATTCAAAATTCTTTAGAAACTAATCCAAATACTAAAATTGCACTTAGCTCCATACATCCAATAAATTTTCAAAATGACTCTTTAATTTCACCAAACCCAGGCTTTAAGCTTGAGTGGAGCCCGCCTAATCTCAGCACCAGTAAGCTTGACCAGGTTTTAAAACCCAAGCGTCTCACCAGGCTCAAGCTTGCATATTTTTAAAGTTGACGGCGACCTTAACCAAGACAAGTCCAACCCAGGCCTGAGGTATTTGCATACCTAAACCACACTTAGAGCCACAAAGTAGCAGCCTCGAGTTGCCCAACAATGCCACATTCATAGACTGGTCGTAGCGGTGATGACTACGTATATCACTACAGTTTTTGAGGCATACTAGTATTGGGTCACACATTCGACTTAGCACAATAAGCTACATATTAGAAGAACATGACAGACATTAGGGGTGAGTAGACTTAGTATCTTATAAAATTTTGTAAAACTAAAATCGATCGATTCCTAAAAATGAGAATTGAAACTTAAAACTTGTAAGGTCAATTCTTATTTAGAATTAACCTTGTAGGTTTCGATTATTCTCTGAAACTCCTATTATATCTTATATTTCAATATTTAGAATATATATATATATATATATATATATATATATATATATATATTTGTAAGCAATTATGTATATTAACAAAACAAGAGGCCACTCAAGACAATATAAGCTTCAAACCCAAATAAGGCCAGCGAAAAATCTACAAGTGGAAAAACAACCATAAATTAGACAAACCATGAAAACTAGATAGCAGCCCAGACCACAACCCAGCAAAAAACCAAAAAAAATAACAACCAAAATATTGTTTAATGAATTTTTTTTTTATATTTCAAAATCAAATATAAAAAAAAATTCAGGATAAGCCACGCTGCCACCAAAATTTTCGTGCAATGAAAATTTCATCTTCCATGTTTCTGTCAACAGGAGCCAAAGAAACAACCATGCTGACAAGAAACCCAGCAAAACAACGAGAGTTAAGGAAACAACCATGCTACCACCAAGAGAAGCGAGCAACCGCTCCAACTAGAACCGCAAATCGGAAGACAGAAACAAGAAGAAAGGCTACGAACAAGCAGTACATACCAGCAAGAGCAACAGGATAAGCCAGTGAGCAGAGTTGAAGCAAAGTGTGGCCCAGCTTAGCAGAGAAATACAGCAGCAGGAGAAAATATTAGAATTTTATCTCTCAAAAATTTTAATTAAAGTTTATAGATTAAATAATCATATTAGAATTTTATATTTAGATTCCGGTTTCGGTTAGGCCAATTATCGGCGATTCCAGTTCTAGTTCGGTTTTTTTGCTCACCCCTGAGATATATTATTTGTCTATCTATATTTTTACAAATATATAGTATACATCATAAAGCTAAAAGGCAGATAATTGTTTTACATTCCTAATGTGAAGGTGGTGGATCATCTTTGTTATTTTCCAATCTAAATTTTGTTCAAAGGAGTAATCAAGTGCTTTGTCTAATTAATATATTTGTATAACCAAATAATTTCGTGGCTTCTAAATACCCTTCTATTCAATTTTACAATATTAGGATTATGGGAGAGCAGTAATTATTCAATTCATCACACACCCATCACAAAAAAAACACCAAGCTAGCAAAATAATAGTAATAATAATTAATAAATAAAAACATACAACCAAAAACAGTTAATTTTTTACAAGACAACAATTTGATACAACCCAATTCAAAAGCAATTACTTGAACAAGAACAGTTAAAGCTTCTTGTTAAATGAATTCATTTAAACAAAAATAATGTAGAAGATTGTTCTACCTAAAAAGCAAAGATTAAAAATAAGGAAGGTTTCAATCTCAGAAACATGCCCTTGGGTTCGAATGAAATGAAATTTGTTTTATAACAACTCTTTTTGAAGCTTTAGTCAAATGGAAGACGGTGGTGGTGATATATGACATCCAACAATGGTGGTGGACACAAAGGATATAAATTTTCTCATGAAGTGAAATGTGGTAGAGAGGAGTGAGACAAGATGCAATTGTTAGACTTTAGGAATGAAGAAGAATGATTTGATTAAATGAAGTGAACTGCATAACATTTGGGGAGAGTAAGAGAGTCGAGCTACAATCTTTAATTTGGCAAAGGAGAAGAGGTTTCAGTATATGAATTTGGGATTTTTAATTTTGGAATTTTTTATTTTAATGATACTGATGTAACAAGATTTCCACAAGGCAGATTAAATGGCATCTATCATGTAACTACCACGCCAATCGATTCACTCCATCGTTGCAAAAGGGTTGTGTATATATGGCAATACTGATTTATAAAGTTGTACATTCTAATTTACAAATCAATGAAGCAAGTTTGATTTGCAAATAAATGATACGAGATAGTTAGACTAACTATCTAGATGGTCAAGAAATAATTGGATGGCCATCTTAATCCTAAGAAGCGAGGTGTGGTCATTGTGAAAATCAAATAGCCTGGTTTTGCCTTATGCAATCAAAAGATTAAAAGAACAAAAATAGTTAATTCTCTTAACTAATAAAAGGAATTCAATGATAGATAAAAAATGAAACAAAATATTAAATGCACACTGAAAAAATTAGTTGACCCGAGATTTTACTCATCTCAAATATTGGTAAGCCAAGTGGCAAATCACTAATCCCTCCCTTGGTTTGAAATTCTTACATTTACCCTTATGTAAGGCTACACAAAATGCTAGACCGTGTTTTCTTTTTGTCTGTTGGTTGTCAAAAACAAAGTTAGAAAGATTAAGCTTAATATTTGAAAAATGGAAGAGAATGGGTCATTTTAGCTAATAACCCAAGTATAGACAAACGGTTTTGAGCTATATATGTTACGAAAGTTTTGAGGGTAGTGTGGATTGATAATAGTTTTAAATTGAAATTTAGGGTTTGAGAACTAAAAGAAGGTCTTGTGATTTTTTTTGTTTTTTTTAATTTCAAGGAGGTTTGCAGAATTTCCCTAATTATACTAGAAAAGATTAAATAATATGAGACTTGCTAAACAAATTATTGAAGATCTATCACACAGAGCTTTAATAGGTTAAGGTTATATCACATTAAAACTCTCATGTTAAAATTGGGATATTGGATCTTGAATGGTCGTTTATCATGTATGCACGAGTGCATAAATTAATCAACAAAATAGTTTTGAATTAGAAAATATTCAAAGGCCTACAAAAGGATTCTAACATGTTAAGAGTAAATACTAATAAACATTTTAATTTCCTAACATGAACAAATGAAATTGCTGCCTACATCAAACTTCGTGTTTCCACATCGTTTAATTATATCAAGTCTACTAAGTGTAGCACTTTGTGGAAACACATGTGGGCATATCGCTTGGGCACGATGAAGAATCCCACAATATGCTAGGCTTCCAAGCTTCACCCATACTCATTGGCAAACTCAACGGAAACCCAATGGATCGAACACTATTCGTCCACTGATCGTCAACTTGCTGCATCACATTTTGATTCTTTGCATAAGCATATTCCTCTCCATTATTGTTCATATTCACAACTTGCATTTCATGTGGTAAAACACTTGTTGAGAACCCACTACACTGCTCTTGTGATCCTCCAAAATCTAAACACTGCTCTGAAGTCTTACCAATATCTCCGAGCATGGGTGAAAATATAGCGGGAGTGGGCATTTCGAAAGGTGAAAATAAGTAGTTAGTGGCGAGATCTCCGGTTGAAACGGACAGTTGTTGAGGTTTATTAGGCATTGGATTGATGGGTTTGAAGGGGACGATATGATCGAAAGTAGAAAATGTTGTAGTAGTGGTAGGTGATGAATACTGCATATTGTTGTTAATGTAATCAAAATGGAGAGATGAACGCGTTTTACCCGTCAATAACATATTCTCTGAACCGATCTGAGTGTTGTATGAACCTTTAACCTGAATATCATTAGTGGTGGTTATGGTTTCAGGTAAGGAAGAGACCCATGAATGAGAGAGAGCTCTTTGTGCATTAGAATTTGTTTTCTTGAATATCCGGCATATCGCCCAAGATTCCTGCAAATAAATTTATCGAGTTATTAGTAAAATAAAGAAAAACAAAATCAATCTATAATAATAAAAGTTTCGGGATACTTTACATGGGCAGGAATGTTGCTTTTGTCCATGAATTTCTTTGGTGGCGCCGAGTCAGTAAGAGAAGGTAACCGGAACTCATGCATCATCCAGTCAGTTTTAATACCTTTGGCCGCTTTTCCCTTGTAAAAAACAAGTGATTTCTTCAAGCCAATGCACTTGGAGCCTTCCGATGAGTAGATGGGTCGATCGGTTCCGGTGGCTTTCCAAAACCCAGCTCCGGTTACTCGGTTAGGCCTTGCACTGTTTCTGTATTTCCGGTCCCTCGGGCAGTAGAAGTACCATTCTTTCTCCCCCGTAGTCGCCAGTTCTACATATTGAAGAAGCTTGTCAAAAGAAATCATTTCGCTTGTAATGATAATGTATGAAAAGATTTTTGTTAACTAAAAGTAAAAATATATATAGTGACGTATATATTTTTCATTCATTCAAAAAAAGTTGAAATATAATCTTACTTGGAAGATCCCATGGATCGTATTTATATATGTCTATTTGCTTGATGAGCTCAATAGAGAGAGGGCGTTGTTGAATCTTTCTCTTGAGATAAAACCCTACAAGTTCTTCATCAGTTGGATGAAACCTAAAACCTGGTAGGAGGACTTCATCTAGCTTCTCACCATCATTTCTCTCCTCCATTTTTAAACCCAAACCCAGTATTTCAAAACTGAAGAGCTAATACTTTTTGCACTTTTGAACCTTAAAAAGTGTTTGAAGGAACCCTAAAAACAAGAAAACCTATAAAACACAACCCAGAAGAGAAGTAAAATGTAAGAAATAAGCAAGTTGTTAGCAGTGAAGTAATTAAGTCAAGTTAGTTAATAAGAAGGCAATATATGCTTCCTGAGGAGGGGTCTGCCTCCGAAGGATCAGCCGCCCTTTCTGGTGACTTTTAAAGAAGTGTGTGTTTTGCGAGGAACGGGTTGGCTCAATCAGACGCTAATGGCAAACCTCTATACAGAACAACTACCAAGGAAGGGAAATTAATGAAATTTAGTGAAGACTCTTATTTCTTACTTGTACATTAACGAACCTATTTTGGGTTAGTTTAATCCAATTTGAGGAATCTCAAGAAGCTACAAAATCAGCAGCTTGTGGGGATTATGAATATGTCTTTAATTTCTCATTTATCATACTAATCCCATGAATTATTTTGTTGTATCCACTACAAATGAAGACAAAACAAGCTTCTAAAAAAACAATTATTTAATGGTCTTCTGTTTGAATTATTATTTGGAAACGTGGACCCTAACCAACTTCCAATACACAAGCTCAAAATTATATTCAACTGAAAAATTCCCATCTGACCTCTTTACATTAAAATAATGATGTTAATTTTCTCAGAATCCGAAAATCCCGTTTCTATTCCATTCCCCAGAGCTTCTATTCCACTGACTTTGTCAGATTTTTATGGTTAATTTTATGAAACCCTAAAGTCTAATTAATGGGACCACTAAGTATCCTCATTTGTGAGTGTTGACTCTTAACCTTTCTTTCATTCAGAGTTGTCAACAAAGGGTAGCTACCTACTATAGTTTTCTGGGCTTGTTTATTATAATTGGGGCCATACTATCCGGTTCGAAAGCAGTTCACTTTTGTTCATACTTTATTGTTTGGAGAAAAATTATCATCGGGTCTGTTAAGTTTTCATGAAAAATTTTGGTTCTCCAAAATATGAAAGTGACACTTTCGTCTTTATCATTCGATGTGATGCCATGACAAGTTAAAATATTATTTAAATGTGTTTCAATAATCTTTGATTTTTTTTTTTTTAAGAAGGTAAAAAGAGGGAAAATAAAATAGTGTGTTTATCAATATTTATGATATATATTTAAAAAAAAAAAATTGAATGCTTGTAACTAAGGGTACTTAGAATTTTGACCTATTTTTTAAGATCTTTTTAGTCTTATATATATAGTTTTAAAAATTAAAACAGATCTTGAATTGTCAACTGCTAATCAAATCGATTTCAATTTACATAAAAATCATTTTGTCTAATCACTGCTTAGAGCAAGCCACCTTCTTCATCACATCGATATGCTATCTGATAGTAAAATCATTACTTATATATTATGCTATAGTTACCCTTAAACATAAATAGCATCCATATTCTTAACCATATGCCCTCATATAAAAAAAAAAAAAAATTAGTGTGCATGTGTAGTATTTCTCTTTTAGAGAAGAAATGTATATCTATTCCTAATCACTCATATGCACATATTATCTATATATAAACTCAAGTTTGTTTTCATCCACTATTGACAATAAAATAATTATCACTAAATTTTTCATCATAATAACACAATAGTCGCAACATATAAAGACGGTAAAGAATATATTAAATTATCACGATTAAAATTTATTAACTTCACGATGGAAAATATCATTTTTAAATTTCGAGAGTAAAAAAGTACCATTATGTCAAAAAAGAAGGATTGTAAATAATTGTTCTCCCAATGCAATAACCAAATGTTCATGCTAAATTTAGTTGAGACCATTGCATGTATAACTATTTCAAAAACATTAATGGTTTTTATTTTCACTTAGAAATAAAAACGGTGCTTGCAAGACTAAAATTAGCTAGTGTAGAGTTTGGTTTGACGCATGATTAATGAAAAGCAAGTGTCAATCATCTCTGATTTTGGAGGGCTTTGGAAAACAAAGTATAGGATTCCTCAATGCAAAAATTGATAGAAAATTTTCATAATTGAAATTCTTTGCATGGTTAATAAAAGAGACATTGTCTAGTTATTGGTGAGCAAGTATAGTACAGTGAATTTAATGGTGGAACTTGAAGATGAGTGAGTCAAAATCCAAAACTTGGAACTCCAAATTCAGTGAAACTCCCCAAATCTAGCCCTCGGTTTGAACCCTTCTTGTCTGTTCCTTGACCTAGGGTTTGCTTCCCATGCGTGCAACCAATTTTGTTTATCTCTTTTATTTTGAAAAATAGAGTCAAAACTCTTTATTCGAAGCTTCCATACCTCTTTCTACGTGAAACTTGAGCCCACTTACATAATTCCGTCTTGTAATCAAAGCGAAACCTTATTAATTAAATTTAAATTTTCATAACAATTCCAGTTTATACTTTAAAACTAATATCAACTATGTATGCTATTATAAAATGCAGAGGCTTTTTGTGGAATACTGCTCTGGCGTGTCTATATATTATATTATATTATATAATGGTGTAACTTATTTATCATGGCCAATACACTCTGAAAATTTATAATATAGCTTTCCATTTTAATAAAAAACATAATATACTCAGTTCATATAATAAGTGTTGTATGATTCATATAAAGTTTCAATTGTAGCAGAATGTATAAGTTGTCACATTAATTAATATATTAGCTGATTTTAAAATGTATCACTCTTGACTAGTAAAGTTTAAACTCATATCAAGTATTGGTAGGTTAAAATCTAACTTAACTTACACTAACTTTTTGACTTTTGGAAGTGTGCACATTTTTAATACTTTATAGGGCAAAAGACTATTTCTCACCGAAATTTTAATATAAAGATAAATACAGATTTGTAGGGTTTTAAAACTTAAATACTCACTTATGACCTACTTTTTATTAAAAATTTTAGTTATGATTAGATTTAAAACCGTTATTTACTAAAAAAATTTAAAAAATTAAAATTTTATCATATTTTTCTTTTCATGTTTAAAAATCTCACAATTTTCCTTTGTCCAAAGTTTCCAAATTTTGAAAAGTAACTATTTCACCTCAAAATCCCTAGGTTTTCTTTCTCCTATCTCTGGCAACTATTTTCGATAATGATGACAATCTGAAAATGAGAAGGAGAGCTGACTATTATCTTCGATAGATGAATCTTTGTCAAAAGAGAAAAAGAGACAAAGAGGTGTCGTCTGTTTGTCAGCGAAGACGAAGAGACAACGTCTCTTCGTTAATGTCTAGGAAGAGATGACATCTCTTCGTCGATGTCTAGGAAGAGATGCAATCATCGTTGCAGATGGTTGTCGAAGAAGGAAGAAAGAAAACCTACGAATTTAAGGGTGAAATGATCACTTTTCAAAACTTGAAAACTTTAAGTGAGAAGAAAATTGTAAAATTTTTAAACTTGGAGGAAAAAATATGATAAAACTTTAATTTTTAAAATTTTTTAGTAAATGACGACTTTATCTCTAATTCTAATTAAAATTTTTATTAGTAATTTGGTCGTAGATGGGTGTTTGAATTTTTAAAATTTTATAGATATATATTTATTTTCTTTTTAAAACTTGAGTGAAAAATAGTCCTTTGCCCTGCTTTATATTTGCAAATGTTGTTGGCCAAAACGAGGCATTTTCTCATCAAATCATAATAAATATTATTGTCTACAAAATAAAATGCTTCTTATTTAATATATACTTATACAACTCTTAATTTATCTGATTTAATGGTTGTATAGTTAATAATTAAATATAAGATTTGACCTATTTGACGTAGTTAATTCTGTCCTAAAGAAACGATCTAACTCAAATAAGATTTTTTATTACAAAATAATAATAATATGAAAAAGAGAAATCTAAACTGGATTTCCTAATTCACATAATCTCAAATATCCCAAATTTTTAATATCTAAGATATTTTTTCCTGTTCATAGTTAGGATATCTTGTAGATACAGAAATAGAAATGTGCAATACTTTAAGGGTACATTTGGTTAAGAGGGATTAAAAATTATTCTGGTAATCTATCTTTTATTATTTATATTATTTTATTTGGTTTATAAGTAATAAAAAGATTTCGGTAATATTTTGTTATCAATAATGATATGCTAAATAATATAACGGGTAATCTGATTATCACCTTCACTTTAGATATTAAAATATTATTAAGATAATCTTGATTTTATTATAACTATATCTTTATATATTAATTTTTTATAACAAAAATAATCACATTTTCAATCAATATAACAAATGACATAACAAATATTTCATAATGATTATACCCAAGAGAATTTAAGTAAAATAATATATTAGTATTATTTTATTAACTCTTATCAAATATAATAATTATTTATACTTATATAATTTTATCATATATAATAATAATTTATATTCAATAATTTTTAAAGTAATCTATCTTCAATGCAATATTTTAATTTTAATAATAAAATATTTTCTAAATCAAACACCTCTTAAGAGTTAATGAATGTCCATTAATTATAGATTATGACATAATTTTGAGGGGCAACATATAATTTCTTCTCTACCGTATTTGTCCTTCAACTTATGTGTCTTAGAGCAAAAATCCTAGGGCCAAAATCGTGTTCACATGTCTAAAAGGGTTGTTAGATAAAAAAAACAAAGAATCACTAGAATAAGCTTTATTGGGTCTGTGTTTACCCATGACAAATAGACTTGAGTTGTTTGTGTTAATTGCCTTGGGGCAATTAAAGAAACTTATTGGCAATTGAATATATTAAAGCCTCAATAACTATTATAGGATAGAAGTTACACATATTTTCCTTTTTTCCTACCGCTCCCACCCAAAGTTTAGTCCATTGTTAAACTCTCATTTACAAAATTTTAAAAACTCAAGTATTCACTTATAAGAGATATTAAACTTAACCAAATATGTTATATCTAAGAGTAAAGTTATCTTTTAATCAGTAATATTAAAAAAAATTATCTTATTTCCTTACCTTAGTTTTAAAAACTTACAATTTCTTCCAAATCTAAGTTTTGAAAAGTTACATTTTTTCTTAAAGTTTGCATTTTTTTTATTTGCTTTTTCTAGCCAACTTCTTTGTCTTCGGTGACCATCTTCAGTCCAGTCCCTTTCCCTATTGACGCTCTTCTCCTTCCTAGTGCTGAGCGAAGCTTTCTCTCCTGAAAGATTGGCCAACAAAAGGGCATTTGATGAGGCAGCATTTTAGAGATGTGTTTGGCTAACAAAGACGTGTTCGCTTAGTTGTCATCACTTCAAACGACCGATCTTATGAGATTTGTTACTTCAAGTTATCGATCTTCGTCACTATCTTATGAGATCCTAACGCGAACACGTCTTTGTTAACCAAATGCATCTCTAAAACGTCACCTCATTTGATGCTCCTCTATCAATCGATCTTTCGGGAGAGAGAGTAGCGCTCAATGTCAAAAGGGAGAGAGATTGAGCAGAAGACGACGACGACCAAAGATGGAGAAGTTGACTAGAAAAAGCAAGGAAAAGAAAATATAAGCCCTAAAAAGATATTTTAAGTTTTTGAAACTTAAATTGGAGGAAATTGTATATTCTCAAAACTAGGGAGGAAAATAAAATAAAATATTATTTTTTCAATATTACTAGTTAAATAACAATTATACCATTAAATTTAATAAATTCGGTTAAATTTAATAACTAATAAATAAATATTTGAGTTTTTAAAACTTAATAAATGAAAGTTTAACCGTAAACTAAACTTTCGGTGTGAATAAATCTTTTGGCCTAACATAAACTATAATTATCGTGTCAATCAACAGGAGATCAACACAGCTTAAAAGAAAGAATAATTAACCGACAAAATTCTGCCAAAGAACCCATCTTCTTTCTCCCTTTACTTTCATTCCAAGAATTCAATAATTAATGTTACATATTGACATATTTAAGCATTTTGTTTTCTCTACTTTTTGTATGAATCTCTAAAATGTATTACTGAGATTAGAAAAAAGAAAAAAGGATACACTGGGACTATTACTTGAAAAAAAAAAGCGCATATATTTGAAGCTCCATACTATTGCAAAATGAAGAAATTTGGCACTATGAGGCTGCCTGCAACAATTCCTTGAGATCATATCCTTGAAGCTGTTCACACAACAAAGCAAGAAAGAGTTTAGTAGTTGTTACAAGAATTACGGTTTTGTATCTACATAAAACATTATTATTGATGAGAAGAAAAAAAAAATTTGCTTCTAGACATGTCAAACCGGCAGGATTGCAAGCTGATCTAACCCAAAAGGACACAACCTGTACCGTAGCAAGCCATGTATATATATATATATATATATATATATATATATATATATATTCAAATTTAAACGACTCCTAGCTTGCTCATAGCCGTTGCCAAAAAGAAAAAAAAATTCTATAACAATTTTAAAAAAATATAAGTATCATAATACTTTCTAAAATATATCTAGACAAATGAAACTGAATTTTAAAAAATATTAGAATAAAATTCTTTTACTTTATACAACTGCCACTGTCTTAGATCCTAAAGTAAAAATATTAAGAGTAAAAAATTTATTTGACGTTATTAATTACTAACGTTGTTAATTGCATAAATGATGTTGAAAAATTTATATTGGAAATGCATAATATTTATAAACATTAATATGAAAAGATTAGACAAAGTTCAAAACAAAAAATAAGTTATGATAGTTTAGGCAAAAAAAAGCCACACATATGGTTACTCCTACACAAAGGTAAGTATCAAGAAATTACAGTTTAAATTATGGTGAGTTTTATAATTATATCAATATATATCATTATGCAAAAATTGTTCAACAAAATGGTGATGAGAATTAGATATGTTGGTGATGTGTTGGCCCTAGTTAATAAATATGGGAACAAAAACAAAATGTACAAAAATCATATAGATATAATACTATAAATGAAGAAAAATACGTTTATAAAAAAAGATCATAAAATTTATATACAAAAAAGATACAAAACGTGCATATACAAGTTTAGTACAACACATTGTTAATAATACATTTTTAAAAATATAACAACATCAATAATAATTTTAACACTTTCATAAATCTTTTAGTTAACAATTTAAATACAGAGTATCTAATTGACTATTAAACTTAATATAACATAATATATACTCAAGATTCAATCATTATTAAAAATTATAAGAAGAGGTTAGAGATTTAGATGATAAAAAATTGGATTTTTTCTTTTACATGGTTGTAACATTATGATAATTAATTAAAAATGCAATAGACATTTTCGCACTTTAAAAAATTCAAATAAAACAAAAAAAATGTAAAAAACAGCAAAAATACATATTTAATATGTTTTTTGTTCAAAAATTCCAAATCGTGTAATCAAAATGCAAATAATTCACATTTTTATTCACTAGGGTTTTGGCATGGTGGAAAGAAAAGACAGTAAGTTTTTATGTGCTTGCCGCCATAACCCGAGATCTATTAACCATTTCAGTGTCGATTGTAGCATTAGAATTTGCTTTTACTGCAGATGGATGAATGTTAGATAATAAACGATCTAATTTACACCCAAATATAATCCAAGTTATCATGTATATGAAAGATTTGGTCTAAGCTAATTTTAAATTATAAAATTGGGTCACAAAATATATCTTCAAAGAATTCAAAAATTTGGACATTGACGCTAAGTAAATAAATGATATATATATATATATATATATATATATATATATATATATATATATATATATATATATATATATATATATATACACACACACATATATATCATATTTATATTTATAATTGTATATTATGTAAATAAATTTATTTGTAATATATTATAATATTTTTTATTATGTAATTACGGTATTCATCCGTCACAAGTGAGATTTTCAATAAAATATTCAAAATACTGTTCTCAGTTCTAGTAATTAAAAAATAATTTGTGTTTAAATTTTTATAATAAAAAATAAAAAAATTTTGTTTAAACAAGCCGGCAAGCATTTAAGGCCAGCACGGCTCAACGTGAACCTATATGCATACATAGGATCATGTTGTGGATTTTATGTTTTTTCCATGCTAACCCAACCCGAAGGCCTGTAACTATGCAAGCATTCGGCTCGGCACAATCCGTAGGCCGAGAGGGTCGTGCCAAAACTAGCTTGGCGTGGTGTTCAACGTGGCCTGACACGACCCACTAATGCTTCTACTTGCCACCAAAGATCAGTATGTAAAATATTTTACCTGAAGAAAGGTAAGAAGTAAAATTACTCCCGAGTTCCAGAAAGCATGGATTGTGATGGGGGTTAGGAGGTTGCGAGTTTGAGCATATGAAAATCCCAAAGCAGTCCCTACAGAAATGCTAGAAGTTCCTTTAGTTTCTGAACAAATATTCGAAGTTAGCCATATTATTTATAGAAGGCAAACAATTTTCTTAAAGTTCAAGTTTCATTTAGAGAACTTAAAACCATGTTGATGTTTAATAAACTTGCGCTATGCACTTCATGGATAGTCTTTAACGTCAGTTCATGATGTACATACACTTACCTAGCACAAACAGCTGGGGAAACTCTCCAGGAGTGAGATGTGCAAATGCAAAGACAGCAGCACTGATGATAACGGCAATTGGTGTAGGAACCCTGCAAAAGAAATGTGATTGTGGGAAACATTGAGTAAATAGAGCAATGGTTAATTAAAATCAATAGGAAGTAAGCTCAAAGCATCCTCTCAGTTGTCACTGCATATAAATCCAATCAAAATTGTTAGACAAGATAGGGAAGTGCAGAAAAATGAAAAAAAAAATGATGAGGATAGAGCGAAAAAGATTATACACATAAATGAACAAGTTGACAGATACCATTCTACCATTTTCAGATCTTATATGATCAACAGCTTTAACCCAATTATTGGGATACTGAGACTGATGTTACAAATTTCTTTATCATTTTACTTTGCCAACTAACAGTTTAGTTTGCCAAATGTTTTTCCCACAAATTCTCATCCACTATTTTTTCTGGCTCTACAAACCTCCAATCAGGGTCAACAGCACTGCCTTCATAAACAAGACATATCCACACCAGCCACTTATCTCATCTTGTTCTCAATCAGACCAGCATCAAACTCTCAAACAAGCAATATTTTCATTTTGGTCCATCTTGTGCACTCATACATCCTCAAAGACACTTATCTGTTTCATCCCTACGATAGTATTCTCAGATTATATTCTGATTCACAAAGCAATTTTGTTTCCTATTGATGAATAGTACTAGTTGATGAGAGTTACTTCGCAAACAAAAAAAAAAATGTAAAGTCAAATTTAGTTTCATTATTCCCTCATCCAAGAAAATGCAACTGGATCTAGTAAAAAAAAGTTCAGTGCTTACAAGAAAAAACTGAATAAGAATAATTTTTCAAATATCCTTTTTTTTAGGGAATATGAAGAATTGTTTCAATATCTAATAAAAATAAACAAACGTCTATATTAAAAAAGATGAATCTGCTAAAGCTTTTCAGTCATCTCATGTAAGAGATTGGTTAGAAAGAAACCAACTTTCTTAAGTATGTTGAGCCATCAAATATCACCAGATCTTGGACAAAATAATGCATCACAAACAATTAAATTATTTATCAGATACCAGATAAGTAATGTACCACTTAGTCAGGGACACCATAAAAAACCCTCGAAAGACATTCTCCTCAAGAAGGGGTGCCAAGACACCTGTTATGCCCAGCAAGCAAGCAGTACTACGATGGAAACCAGTGTGATTACATAACTTTCTCAATAATCTAGATTTCCAAAACAAATTCAATCCAGAAAGTTCTGTAATAGCAAAATTAACTGTTCACGAGATGCATGTTTGATCAGTTAGGTAATTTACAGCCAAAGTAAAAAAGCATACAAAGACCTTTAGCATAAATTACCTAATACTTGAAGATCCAATCAATGGAAGCAACTGAACAAGGGCATCCGTCTGAAATCAAGTATAGAAATTATTACAGGATGCATTTTACAGTAAAGTCTTAAAAAGCTCAGATAACCTCAATGAAATGTACATCAAAATATCAGCCAATTTAATATTTTATAAGGATGGTAGACAGGGGAGCACTTAGTTGACTAGGGGCATTGCTTTTGTGAAAAAACTGCATTATTACAATAATATTGGTATCGGTTAGTATTACAATCATATTTCCATCAGTCAAGTTCACATGATTACATATCATTACTTTAATGTTTCACTTATACATAGAATTATCATTAACATTAGTTTTAGAGATTCTCCAAAGTTCCCCCCGACTTTCCATTTTCTCATAATATACCCCTTTCTGTAAATCATCGAAAGCAAGATATTAGAATAAAAATGATTTCCTTATCAATTTGTGTCAAAATACCAAAATGAACTGGATTCAGATGACAATTATTTTTATCTCAAATCACAATTTTGTTGTGAGATTTTTTTTTCTTTCCACTGTTTCGATTCCTACTCATAGATTGGTTATTCATTTTAACCCTATACTTGAATTGGTCGATGTTGCTGCATTTAGTTACTGATTTATCATTTATGCATGCTACAATTGGAGGATAAGATTTGTTAAGTTCCATTTATAATTCATATTTACAAGCTTGTATTTAGTTGTCTCACCAACACTTCAGCTACATGAGGAGATAAAACACTGCCCTACAAATATAGGCTCATGAATTTGTACATAATTTTCACTACTTAACCAAGGAAATTGCAAACACCAAATATATAGTTATCTTAAATACATTATGAAGTTGCAAGTAAATTTCTAACCTCTCGTTGTGGGGGGTTCTCACCATTAAACAAGGACATGGCAGCTCCTGTTAAAGCAATAGCTAAAATGGCTCCGCCAAGACCAATCCCTGCCCATAAAAGCCATCCTTTCTGTAGATTGAAAGGCTCCCTCAAATCTACATCACCATACTTCAATAATGAATCAAGCAAATTTATATAAACCCAACTTCTAATGACAGCTGATTATAGAAAGTATCAGCTGATAACAATGCTACAGAATCCAACAACACCAATGTATAAGAAGATTAAAAATAATATTGCACCAGCTATCAAAATAAGCCAATAATCAATGCATACAGGAAACAAAAAATAGAATAAACAAGTTTTCAGCAATCAATACCATATTGGAAGAAATCTTCAGGAAGCGGTTTAAAAGAGTTTGAAATGCCATATAGAACTGCAATCACAACTGCAGTTGTAATGCTGCCAAAACATGAAGTTCAATAATTTAATTGCAACAAAAAAGAGAAATAACATTCTAATAAATTTAAAATAATTAATGAATCCCATAAAAAACACGTGAGTCATACCCTTGATCCAAAAACAGTATCTCTGCCTTCTCATCCAAACTTAGTTCTTCAATTTTAACTCCTAAATAAGGTATAGCAGCTGTCTCTACCAATCCTGTCAAAACAAAACTGTCTGAACAAAATTTAAACTTCATGCCAACTCCAGAAGAAAATAAAATAACATATAGACATAACTTTTACAATATCAATACGAAACACAAATCATTGTTAAAAATTGTACAAGTTTAAAATTAAATGACACCTTAATCCACAAGCAAGCGAGGTTAGCGAAGCTGTCTGCCATCCCCATGGCACGTCCCATCGCTTAAGCACTGGCCAGTCCAATTTAGTTTCCTAGAATCAGAATTTGAGTTAAAATACTAGAAATGAAGAATAAAAAAAGAAATTGCAGCTGGAGTGTGAAAATCTTACATTGGCTTGAATATTTGGTGGCTTGGAGTCTTTTCCGGCATTGAAAAAGCAAGTTGGACCGAATCTTGGCTTTGACTTGAGACTACCAAACCTTGAAAGTGGGTTTGGGGTGTTAATAAGAAAGGTATGAGTTTGATTGGTTAAGGTTTTGGACGAAGAAAATTGGGAGAAACAGTAGAGGGAAGGTTGAGCTAGAGACCAAATCATTGTTTTAGTTTTACAAAGGTATTGAGTAGGGGAAAGTTTGAAGCTAAAGCTACGGTAAGCGGGCAATTGCTCTTAGCCTCTTACTATGTATGCGATAAGGCAAGAAATGCGCTGAGGCTATTTTAACAGGCCGACTAAAGGCACGTGTCCTGGGACCCGACCCAAATAATGTTATCAGTTACCCGGTTGGATTGGATCGGTTGGGCCGGTCCAATTGTGACCTGAGACAAATCAAGTCTGTCCCTTGGTTATTGGATTGGAATGAACCGTGGTCCAAATGTTGAAACAGTTCTGATTCGCGTTAAAGCTGGGTGCTGATGTTGTACTGATGTACCAGGAAAAAATGGCCAAGGTATTCCCCCAAGTTTTAGTGCGGTTTGAAAATCATATTGTGGGATTTAAAAGATCAAAAATTTCACTCATAAACCAATTTATGTTAAAATAGATAAAGATAAAATAATCATTTCATTAAAAATATTAAAAAAATATAAAATTTATTATGTTTTTCTTCTATAGTTTTAAAAACTAACAACTTCATATCTACCTAAAGTTTTATAACTTTCAAAAGTAACATTTTCCTTTTAAAATCTAGGTATTATTTTTCAGATGCTCTTCAGCCACAATCTCCAATTATTGGCAACAATGCTTCAACCCACCATCTCCGACCATTAGATTTTCGCTCTCTAGTACAAGAAGAAGCGACAAAGACAAGTCTTTTTCAATTCCAAATGAAAAAATGAAGATGTGTTTTAATTAATTCCAGACAAATGGACGAAGACAAGTCAATTCGTTTGAATCAACGAAGTCTTTATCAATTCCAAAAGAATCAACAGAGTCAACGAAGACTTGTCTTCGTTGATTCTTCTGGAATTGATGAAGATGCATCTTCATTATATCATCTAGAAGCTTTAGAGAGATGAAGGGTGGCCAACAATTTGTGGTTGAAGCATTTTCTCCAATGGTCAGAGAACATTTGAAAAATAAACCCTAGGTAGGGGGGGAATGTTATTTTTGAAAGTTAGAAAATTTTAGGCAAGAGTGAAGTTGTTAGTTTTCAAAACAGTGAGGGGAAAACATAATGAATTTATATTTTTTTAATGTTATTAATAAAATAACGATTTTACCCTTACCTCTTTTAACAGAAGTTAGTCCATAGTTAGAATTTCTGGTTTTTCAAACCCTACAAGAATGACTTTAAGAACATTCTAAAACTTGGGGGGGAAATAGTCTTTTGGCTAGAAAAAATTCAAATTTTTTTTTAGGCCAAAAGACTTATTCCTACCCAAGGTATAGTGAAATCCAAAACCCTCACCCTTCAACTTTCAAAAACCTAAACATCCACTTATAACCAAATTTTCATTAAAAATCTCAGTTAAGGTTAGGGATAAAACCATTATTTACTAAAGGGCAAAGGACTATTTCCCACCTAACTTTTGATGCGTTTTTAAAATGCCACTCACAGTAGATGAAAATCCATTTTTCCCACCCATGAGGCGTTAATTTGGATGATATCTGTTTGCATAAGGGTAAAATGTCCATTTTACCCTTGTTAGATGAAATGACAAAAATACCCCTCAATTTAGTCTACAAAATTCATCCCAAAATTGATGTGAGGGTTTCTCTTTCGCCCCCCTTAGGTTTTAGAAACTAACATTTCACCCTACCTAAAGTTTTTAACTTTGAAAACTAACATTTTCACCCCCAAACCTAGGGTTTCCATATTTTTCAAAATATAGCCGCCCCCCATGACTTTCAAAACTAGCAGTTTCACCCCCATTCCTCAACTTCATCTCCCGACGTCGTCACTGGCCTCCTCCTTCTCCTGGTGCGACGGCGGTGGTGCGATGAAGAGATCTTCATCTCCTCGTCGCACGGTGCGACGAAGAGACGGAGATCTCTTCGTCGCACCACCATGCGACAAAGAAGTCTCTCTTCGTCGCTCCACCCAGAGGTCTCTCTTCGTCAACTCCACCCAAATCTCTTTGTTGCTCGTCATGTCGTCCAGACGCTACGACGAAGGACGATGAAGCGTCGTCCTTCGTCTATTCTTCCAGATCTGGATGATAAAGCGTCATCCTTCGTCTGTTCTTCCAGATCTGGACGACGCTTCATCATCCAGATCTGGGCGATGAAGGGTCGTCCTTCGTCGTCCTTTGTAGTCGAAGATGGGAGATCGATCGATTGCGTCGGCCGTCGGTGGTGGCCGAAGAAGGAAGCAAACCCTAGGGGTGAAATCTAAACTTTTCAAACTTTGAGGATGGGTTATTTATTAGTTTTTAAAACCTGGAGGGGGGAAACGGTAAAATTTTAAAGTTTTAAAGTTATAAATAGTAAATGACGAATTTGCCCCTGTCCCTAACTGAAAAATTGGACGACAATTTGGTCATGAGTGGGAAAAGTGGATTTTCATTTGCCGTGGGTGGCATTTTGAAAACGCATCAAAAGTTAGGTGGGAAATAGTCCTTCTCCCTTTACTAAAAAATTAAAGTTTCATCACATTTTCCTCTCTCATAATTAAAAACTTACATTCCCCCTCAATCCAAAGTTTAAAAAGTGACAAAAACTCTCTAGAGTTTGTTCCTCTTCCTCCGACGTTGATTTCTCCTTCTTTGGTTGTTGGTCATCCTCTCTCCCCCTTTATCTCTCCCTTCGATCTCTCTCTCTTGCCTCTTTGACCATCTTCGATCGGAGATGAAGATGAATCATCTTCATCTCAAACGAAGACGAATCATCTTCATCTCAAACGAAGACGAAGATAAGGGAGAGAGATTAGAGGAGAGATAAGAGGGGAGAAAGGATGGCTGGCGGTCGGGGAAGGAGAAATCGATGTCAGAGGAAGAGGAACAAACCCTATAGGGTTTTTGTCACTTTTCAAACTTGTGATTGAGAGGAAAATGTAAGTTTTTAAATATAAGGGAAGAAAACATGATAAAACTTTAATTTTTTAGTAAATGAAGGTTTTACCACTAACCATAACTGAGATTTTTAATGAAAATTTGGTTATAGGTGAGTGTTTGGATTTTTGAAAGTTAAAGGGTGAGAATTTGGGATTTCACTATGCCTTGGGTGGGAAATAGTCCTTTGGCTTTTTTTTTAAATATTGAAACTCAAAATTGAATGGTGGAAAGAACCATGTGGACAAAACAATTTTCACTTGTTTGACACTTATCCAACAATTCTATCTGTTTATATTTTAAAACAATTTTGACTATTCATAAGAGTGTTTATATTATATATTTGATGATTAATTATATAATTTATCTATTCGATCATTGACTGATATTTGGGTTGACATTTAGTCTGAATTTAAAATCATTAGATAATTGTTTAATTATGTTAAGCAATTGATTTTTCATACATTTGGTATTAGAGTATGTACATAAAGGTTATAGAATAATTTTGTGATTCAAATTGTATGTATTTTTGTTCAATTTGGTTTTTAGGGTTCACATATTTTTGTATCAATTTGGATTCAATCCCTTCAAATAAGGGTTTAAAACCACAATAAACTTCTATGAACCCTTTTTAGGATTTTAAAACTAAATATCAAACATAAATTGAACTTAAATTAGATTGAAATCGTGAATAGAATCGTGACATTATCATTATTATTCCATTGTTAATTACATTTATTTTAGGTCATAACGCTACTTATAAATCTACTGAGAGAGCTGATTACTCATACTTAAATTTTTTGCCACGATTACAAGTCTGGTAAGTGACCAAAATCATTAAATTTGGCAATGAATCCATTCTAGGGTTTGTTTGTATTATGTATTGATATCAAATTGGGAAAACCTGACAATCTGATCTACATGGTCAAAAGGTTAATCTAACCAAAAAGTCAATGGTCAATATTTGACCGGTTCATAGATCAATTTGTATTTAAACACTAATTTAATGATTAAGCTTACCTAAATGGTCAACAAGTTTGACCCAATCTGGTCAAACAATTATATGGTTTTCAAGACTTGGTAATTAGGTCAACCAATCCGTCTGAGATGCCCACGAGTGAGAATTGCTACCAACGCATGGTTGAAAGTTAAAGTGGCCATTAACAAGAGGCGCGTGCCAAGATGCTTTTTTAGCTCACGGTAGCGCATACATGCGTCAGGGTGTTGAAAAAGGCCCAACACACTTCACATATGTTAAACTAATTTGGAAAGACTGTGTGGGTAATCATGCCAAATTGTACAATTTCACATAACATTCCACCCTCAACTTTTCCCAACTGTCTCAATCTCAATAATTTGTTTCTATTTCTTTTTAGAATTTTTTTAATTATTATTTGTATTTCACTCTTATCAAATTGATCTAAGATCATATGAGTTTAATCCTTTTGATTACTTTGATAATGAAAAAAATCAATATATTGATGAAAAATCTCAACCACAAGAGGATGTAGTTGCATCATCCCTTTCAAAAAAACAAAAACAAAAACAATGGTGTGAGAGTATTTTGATCAAATTGAAGAAAACATAAGTGATAAATTAATTTGTCAAACATGTACAAGCATTTTACTTCTTGTTTAAAATGGGCAAGTTCAAAGGACATAGGACATCTTCGTTGTCATATAAATGAATATTTAGAAAAAAAAATTACCCCAACACTTGAGAAAGCAATAACAAATTGTTTTTATAATATTAAGATCAATGTACGGATCTTCTTCTAGTAATCCAGATGGCTTTGTCATGGGACAATTGTCAAATTTCATGTATAATCAACAAGTTATGAGAGACTACATGATTAAACATGTTATTGCTTCTGATCTAACATTTTCTTATCTTGAGGTTATAATCTTAGAATGCATAATGTAAAATAGTATTCAACCTAGGCTTGGCCACTATGCATAAACCGGTGGTTTCGATTCGAAATGTTGGTTCACAATTCAAAAAAAGGAATCCTGAATCTGAATCGTTATAGATCGATTTGTAACCGATTCGAAACTGGATTGAATCATCAGTTTTGATTTATGGCTCTGGTTTAGAATCGACATTAAATCGTCGATTCCGATTCATGGTCTCAATTTATTTTTTTAATTAATAATTATAAAAATTAAAAATTAAAAAAAGGCTTACACTTAATTTTTCAATTAAACTTCCTTCGTATCTTATTGGGGTTTAAAAGAATTAAAATCTATGTAGTTCTCTTACCTTTTCATACCCGATAGCCAACGACACCCTCTTAATTTATCATTCACCTTCGTTTTCTTGACTACTAGTTCCCTTCATTGAACCATCTATAGTCATCAAACACCCTAAATGCTAATTTTTTTTTTTGTAATTGAAATTTATTATTTATCTAATGACAAGTTATACCCATATAAGAGTGAACTTGTCAATAGTCACTCCAAATATCACTACATATAGACACACATCCATCTAAATTTGTAAATAGTTGAATTAATTTTTTGTTTTTGTTTTTTATATAAACCTAATAATAATCTTTTTAATGTGTTTCTAGAAATAGTTTTATGTGTAAGATTTAATGCAGTTTTACGATAATTATTAAAACTTAAATTTTCACAAAAACTAAATGTTAAATAATCTATTGCTATCATTTTTACAAATTCTTCTTTACTTTTATGTAACATCCCTACCTAGAAATACTACCCACTGAAGGAGAAATGTTACGAATTAATATCTAGAGTGTCTATTTTTTTCTTTTAAGATACTTTAAAATGAATGCATCACTAAAAGTATTTAGAAATTATTCTAAGAAAACTGAAAATCTAGAAACAAACAAAAGATGTATATATCCCATATGAAAACTCATCTGAAACATCTAAGATCAAGAAGTAATCATATACACCTCTAGATATAATTATACAACTATTTGAATAGAGCCAAAAATCAACAGTATTATATGTATGTAACAAAGACCATAGGTAACCAGCCCCAGCCTACGTCTATCTTCGCTAACCTGACCTTGCCTCATGGCTACCTCGATCACCCGTACCTGTAATCATGAAAGAAAAGGAAGTGAGAGATAAGAACACTTAATAAGGGGAATAAGTTAAGTAAACTATCTCATTTCATGTTCTAACTCACTCTCGAGACTTAACCTCACATCATAACCTCCATAAGAAATCGAAGGGATAATCTAATTCATTCTTTACTATTTGGGTCATACTTTGTCCCATCTGGTGTCTATTTGATACTTTCTGTAAGCTGACTATAGGGATTTGGTACTTTTCTAAGCTCGAGCTCTCTTTCTTTCTCTCACTATAATATTTTTTAATCTGAATTATGCTCTACTACGAGCGGACCTTACTATTGGTTTATGTCCTACTACGAATGTGTCCTACTACAGATGTGTCTTACTACGAGCGGTGTAGTGTAAAGTGTCCCCTCATAGTTCATAGCATGCATGCATGCATTATATCTTACTAATCTTGCTTCCATTTAAAACTATTCATAACTCACCAGACCATACTCTTAGGACGACCTCTGACTGTTGAGCCCCGAATTTCTTTTCTTGCTTTTCTTTCTTTCCTTCTTCTTTTCTTTTTCTCTTTTCTTTCCTTTCCTTTCCTTTCTTTCTTCCTTTCCTTTTTCTCCTCATTTTCTTTCTTTCCAGAAACTGTGAAATACTGTTCACAGACTATTTATGTGGTAGGGCAGCCTTCTTTTTCATACAATTTAATAGTCCCAATTGTCTCTAATTAATACAAGCGATATATTGTTGAAAAGAGGATTCAAAGATATTTTCAACAAGCTATAATAGCACTCATAATTCATTAGATAAGATAGTCAAAACGTGAGATGAAGTCAATGGCAAAAAAAAATTGTTTTCACTGTTTATTTGGTAAAACAGTCTTTTTGGTTCATATAATATTTAATAGTCCAAACAATTTATAATTCATACAAGTTATATATCATTGGAAAGAGGATTCAAAGAGCTTTCCAATAGGCTATAATAGCACTTATGATTTATCAGATAAGATAGCCAAAACATGGGATGAAGTTAGTGGCAAAAAACTATCCTCACTGTTTATTTGGTAAGACAGTTTTTGTGTTCATGCAATTTAATAGTCCAAATGGTCTCTAATTCATATAAGCTATATATCATTGAAAAGAGGATTCAAGGAGCTTTCCAACAAGCTATAATAGCACTCATGATTCAACAGATAAGATAGCCAAAACGTGGGACGAAGTCAGTGGTAAAACTGTAAATATTATCCAACTTTTTGTCATGAACAAAATCACACACATAGATGCCCCAAATGGCAAAACAACATTTCTCAACTTTAAAATCATCATTTATAACATAGATCTAAGGAACCAAAAGCATAAAACATGAAACATATCAAGGATAATACATTTTACCTTGTTTCAAGTCAAATCTTTATAAGTTGGCTCTCTCCTCTTTGTTTTGTTTTCTTTATCACCAAAACACGCTAATATCTTTATATAACATGCATCCAATATATATAAACATAGGAAAAGAAAAAAAGAAAAAGAGATCTTTTGGTTACCAAAGCTCTAAAAGTATTTCCTCTTTTTTTCTTTCCTTACTTTTCTTTCAAACTCTTTAAATCATCCACTTTCCTTCTAAAAATAAAGAAAACAAGCATGAAGGAGTCTTCTTTTCTAGAAGAGGTGGAGAAGATGATAGAAAAGGGTAGAATTGCCTTTTTTTTTACTTTTCTCTCTTTATATGATCTTTATCTCTTTTTCTTTTTACTTTGTATTTCTTTATATATATATATATATATATATATATATATATATTTAAAATTGAAAATATCTCAAAACAGGGTCAAAAGATATAAATACCTTAAAACATACCTGAGGGTATTATATTTTATTATTACTATAAATCGATAGAGATTTATGTAAAGAACCATACCTAGTTATTTGTGTTTGACCTCTATTTTACCCAATTTTTTTTAATGTTTTGACTTTAAGTGCCTTTTAAATGTTTCATATCTATTTCCTTGCTTAAATTTATAAATTTGCTTATAATAATTGCAAACAACTTTAAAATTATTATTTTCTTTTTGTATTTTTTTAAAATGAATTTTGAAAATATCAAAGGTAAGAATTTTTTGTGGTTGTTGTTCTATCTCCACTTATTGTTGTTGTTGTTCCACCTTCACATATTGATTTCCACTTTTTTGTGTTAAAAAATCTTTTATAAATTGATTTTCATTTACATTTGATATATATAAATATTGATCAAATCTCCTATTACGTGAAGAATTTTTATTACTTGTCATTTTTTGATAATAAATAAAATTAATTATATAAAATAAATTTTATAATTAATTATAAAAATAATGAGAAAAATAATAATAATAAATAATAAATAAAATTAATTATAAAGATAAATTCTATAATTAATTATGAAATTGTATTATATAAAATAATAATAATTAAATTATAGAAATTAAAATTCGAATTGATAAAAATAAATTTAATTGAATTTAAGAGAATTTGATTGAAAGATTGAGAAAGTATTGAGAATTGAGAGAATGAAAAATGAGAATAAATAAATGAAAGAGTTGAAAGATTGAGTACGTATTTATAAGTAAAATTTTATATAAAAATTAAAAAATTAAAAAAATTAATAGGTCTAATGACCATATATTGCAAACTTTGCAAAATTTGACAGTCCCCTTCAAATTTATACTTTTTTAATTAAAAAATTTAAATAATTTTCATTTAAAATTAATAAATTTTTTAATTAAATTATTGAACCATCGGTTTATGAATTTATGAACTGGCAGATCAATGGTTAAAAAAAAAGAAAAACTTGAATTGAACCATCAAAATCCGGTTCCAGTTCTAGCGGTTCCAATTTCAGTTTTACACAGACTTGTTTCAATTCGATTCATGGGTCTAACCGACCCGTGGCCAAGACTAATTCAACCTACTTTCAAAAAAGATCCTAGGTTAACATTAAAATAAGATATAATTATAAATTATAAATTAATGAAATTAAAATTATAAAAGAACTAATTGGTTATGATGGTGTTATTTTTGTGACATATTATTTTTGGACAACTAGTAATCAAGAGTTAGGGTATTTTTGAGCAATAACTTATTATATTGGCAGCTATGAAAAGAAAGTTATTACATTTAGGATGTTAGAATGTTCTCATTTTAGTGTTAATATTTAATAAATATAAAATAAATAATCATTTTTTATTACATTCAATATTGCAAAATCTAATGATAAAGTTGTTAAATGTGCATATTATATAATGAATTTAATAGACTAGGCTGGAATGGTTTTAGCCAAAAGTCAAATAGGAATAATTAAACATGTTATCACTTATATTAAATTATCCTTATCACATCTAAAAACATGTCATCATATGTGTGAACAAATGGGATTAAGATGAAAAAAATAAAAATGAACATGAAAACTAGATGGACTTCCATGTATTTAATGTTAAAATCATGTGAGGGATACGAAAATGCAATTACCCAATTTTTTAACACCAGTTTAAAGAAGGAAAATTAAATTAAATACCTAAAATTAACACACCTTAAACAAAATTATCCAACTACATTCACATTAAACCAATACACACAATATATGTAAAATGACAAAAATGCCTTCATATAAAATCAAAATTGAATCACCCCAACTCACTATTGCAAACTAGTGTGCACACCCCATATCACAAACCCAAACTCTTGATTTCATAAAGTCAATTTATCCAATGATTTTTTGACAATTCTAATGACAAAAATGACAAAAGAGGTTAGTCCATTATTTATTGTCATGTTTTATATATTTTGGTGTTAAGATTTAAACGATTAGATGAAGATTTTGTGTGTTTTTTAGGATAGGATTTTCGATTTTGAACAATTGATTAAATGGGTAGAATCTTTTGCCTTTTGGATGAATTTTATTAGGGGATTTCTATGTTAAAATAAGTGTAGATTTGATTTTTATTGAAATGGATTCTAAATATCCATTTTGGGTGAAGAAATCCAACCTCATAGGTTGTCATCTCAGCTTGAGGATCGTTAGATGAAATCAATTTAGGACGGGCAGTTTTTTGCAAGTTAATGAAAGCCTCATGGGATCATAAATTGGGGGACAAAGAGTTAGTTTTGAAACTTGATAGACTCATGGGATTGTAAGCAAGGGCAAAGAGTCAGCTTTTAAAAGTTGCAAGGCTCATGAGATTGTGAAGAGGGGGGGAAGTATGAGTTTTGAAAAAGTTCCCACCTCGTGATATTGCAAGTTTGCGGTTGGGGGTAATGGATTATTTTTATGTGGGGTTTTTTTGATATTTTCTATTACAGTATTTTTTTTTTTACATTTTTCACTTGGGTTTTTATGATATTTGCCATTTAAGGGGGCAAATTGATGTTTTTTTCATTCTAAGGTTTTTCAACATGCAGTTTACAAATTTTAGGTCTGTTGTTTTGAATAAAGTAGTTATTATGGAAACTGATTTTTTTCTATTATTTTGGATAGTTTTGTAAAGAGATATGTATTATGTATAATTTAAATTTGTAATTGTTGTCCTTGTATTATATCTCACTATAAATTCAAGTAATTATCATTTCAATTAATGCACACAAAAATCATATAAATATTTTCTCCAAATAACTTTTATGATTTAAATTATACATAATACATATTTCTTTACAAGTTTCAATTTAGGAAATTTGGACATGTAGATCCAAATAAAGAATTTATTAATACAATTAAACTCTTTTAATAATACAGTGGTTCTTGGATATGTGCATTTAAAATTTTAGGTTTGTTTTCCCAAATAAAGAATCCAATCAACTCGTTTTAGGGTATTTACCATTTTGAGGGGTTTTATGATATTCTCCATTTATAGGGGAGAAATAGAAAATTTTCCATAGTAAGGTTTTTTTATGTGTATATTTCAAATTTTTTGTTTGTATTTCCGAATAAAGTATTTATCATGAAAATTGTCTTGATTACAATTTTTTTTTTATATTACAAAGAGGATTATAGAAAAAAAAACATAAAATGCCAAGGGCGAATTGAGATTTCCCATGGTTAAGCAACACTTCAAGGCTTTAGTGAGCCCACATGGGCGTTGAGACATGATGTCTAAGATAAAAGATGCATTAACAGATCCAAACGACATGTTTTGGTTAATTTTTGCTTGTCCAAGACACTAGATTTAGTGGAGTGTTAGTACACTCCTTCATCTTAAGAGAGCTAATTAGTGTTGACTTGAACGATCAATTATGGTTCAAGGTTAATGTTGTTGACATGAGGTTAAGCCTATTCAAGTTTGCTATTATTACAAACCTTTACTTTAGCTGGTTGATAGACATTGACATTTTTCTTCCTAAAGATGTCAGACAAGATTTGGGATACTTATTTTGATGGTTAGCAGTTAGTGACATACGGTGATCTAGATGAGTTATTCAAGGCTAGGGCATGGGGGGATGATGATAACAACATAGTTAAGTTAGCCTTACTTTATTGTATTCATCTAGGGTTACCAAGGAACGACAATTGGAAATTGATATCCCAAAAGGTTCTTCAATTGGTTGATCATATGGACAGATTCAATGCATACCTTTTGAGAGTATGGGTATGACAAAGGATATCCCAATCCATGTCCCACTGCATTGAGAGGTTATGCATGGACTCTGGTCCTAGTGAAAAGAAAAAGTTAACCCTGTTAAATAGTACGGTATCATAGGGTACCTGTTTGCTCTCCAGGTAAATGTATCATTTACTATTGTAAAGAATTTTTGTGATTGAAATAAAAAACATTTACTATAGTGGTAATTGATGGAATAAACACATTGATGTTGATATTGTAGTTTGGATTAACGAGACGTTTGATACATTGGACAGTTGGATAGATCAAATGTCACTTACAAAAAGTTTACACATGTTAAGGTGGCATACGAGAGACATTTTGGGATTGAATGATATTGAAACTATATTCAACGGAGATGCAATAAGTAGTTCATAATTGATTAATTGATTGATTAATTATTAATTACCTTGCAACAGATGCTCATTGATATAATTTAATAAGTAAGATGATGTTAATTTCTCATTGGTCCTATCTCTAATTGAAAAAGCAGAAGGTTGGTATCCCAACATTGTTAGCTATCTAGGAATATAAAATATCTAATTTTCTTCCTCAGCATTAGACTCCCTAAAGTAACAACTGTTTCCCATGATGTTACTTCTTTAGTGATTGCTCCCATGCTTATTGAGGCTCTCACTAAGCCTTCTAAAGAGCCCATTTCAAGTGAAGCCTTTATAATGCCACCCATACAACCATTTTAAAAGGCAACCCTAGTAATGCCCCCCTCCCAAATCAAATTGATTTTAGGGGAGACTTTTGTTATACCTTTACTGATAGAACCTAATAAAGCTAATTCCTTTGCTGCCATTTGTGAGCTACTGATGCGTTACTTCAATACTACATTGGCTCAATGGAGCTATCTTATCTTGGATCATTTTGGGGCTCAAAACGTGAGGATTAGTGACGTAGAGGCCAAACTGGGTAATATATGAGTCATACTGAGTAATCCAAATGCCAATATACAATATTGATATGTAAATGAAATATTGTATATGTAGTTATAGCCTCAGGACAATAATGATGGATCATTGATGGTAGGCCCTATTATGACATCTCTTCCTCTAGTTGAGGTAAGTAATAATTTATTGCAACATCCTAGATGTTGTGTTATTAAAATGTTTTAATTAACTATTTAATTGCAATTTTTGATGTTGTTATAACATTCTAAGGTTGTTGAAAGACCATCAAGCGAGAGTCCTATTGTGATAACAGGTCAAAGAATGGAGGTAAGTACAATTTTAGTTATTTACTATTAACCTTGTCATCATTATCAACATAAGCGAAGATGAACCATTTATTGTTAATCTTCGTATAGGGTAATGGGCATAAGGGTTCATTGTAAGAGGGTTTTCTATGTACATTGTCCCTAATAATGGAGGAATGCACAGTGTTGTTCATAAGTATCTGACATACAGATTAATCTAATAAAGTGATTCATTATTTATTTGTTGTCTTCACAACATATTCAATTGTTCTACATAGTAGACATCCCCAACAATGCTAGTAAAAAGGTGATTGACATTACCTTCCAAAGGGACAAAGTGGCTGATATCCCGTCATAAAAAAGTTCGATGAGGTATATACATAAATGTCCATAATGATATTCAATTGGCTAATGAAAACATTGAAATGTTATTTATTGTTTATATGCCCCTCCCTCAATCGACCACGCAGTCAAATGTGATTAATCTGATATCACTAAAGGATTCCTCGACCAAGATTCTTTTCATACAAAAGGTGTCATTATACATTTTACTTATTATTTTGAAATTAAATTATTATTTTCCTTAATATATTTTGGTTTTTTAGTAATGATTGTGAATGTTTCATAGTCAGATCGAAAAAAATCGCTTGCTCATTCATAGCCCATACATAAACCTGCTAAAACCATTAGTGTAATGAGTGGGACCTCAAGCTCTTATATCAATCATCGAACATCAAGAAGCCTTAAAGAAGTGGTACAAGCATGTTAAACCTTTGGAGCTTAAAGATGTGTATGACATCGATATAAGGCCGAAATTTGAGTTTTAGACCACAATAATGGAGCCACAAGTATGGTTGTTCAATGATGTTATTAGACTATATCCAGTGACTTCATTTACTATTATAAATATATGTAAATATAACTAATATTGTTTATATGTCTATTAACAACATGTAGATTCATTGTTAGGTCTATCAAGTTAGCATTAATATGACCTTATGGATGATGTACGACAAAATTAGATGAGGGTTCACACTTTCTATATTACACGTATCCTATTGGAGCATAAATTATGGATTGAAAACTAGCCGAATGAATACAAGTGGCCTGACCTTTTAACAAAATTGGTCGACACCTAATTTGAGCTCTATTTATGTTTCAAACCATGGAGACAGGTGGATCAAGTATTGTCTCCCTTTAGTTACCTTTTTATAAATAATTTATGTCTATTCATTGTAATTTGTCAAAAATTTTAGGTTTGCATCCATATTAACTTCAATAATACACATCAGATTAGAACTATAATTGATTTCAAGAAATGGATGCTCACTATATACTAATTATTACAAAGTTTTACTACTAAGCTAGACCTGTTTAAGCATGAAATGATGCCATCTATGAGTATTATACCACATTCACTACATGCAATAAATTTTTGGGCCATTGTGCGACGATTACCATGAGATGATGAATTATTGTTATGCAAGGTGGTTTATGTACTCTAACAGGGTGTTAGATCCAGTGATTACAATATATAATGAAAGAAAATAGGTAAGAAAGTGAAGCAAAAATGACATGCATGTTAATTATATTCAAGAATCAAAGTATAAATTAAACATGCAAGGAAAGGCTTAGGATTTTAACTACTCCTTGCTTTTTTCTTTGATGGAGATGATAGAAAATAACCTCTCAAGTGAAAAGCCTCCAAAGAGATGCACCGACCAAGCAAAAACACCAAAGTTGAGAGGTGTCTCAAGAGGTGAGCCAAAAGGTGTATAGAGAGAGGGGAGAGCTTTTGTGTTTTGTGAGAGAAAAATTAGTTCAAATGAACCAAGTGCCTATAAAATTAACTAAAAGCCCATATATATAGTGATGGCTAATTAACAATTATGAAATTGTTATTTGGTCCTTTTAAATTCTCATTTTAAACTATGACCATGCATGTATTTGAATCATATACTTTAGCCACCATAATTTCATCTCATTAACATCTTAACTTTTAAAATATTACTTTTACACTCATATAACACTTTTTATGATTTTAATTTTATTATCTTTTAGAATGTGCTAGTTAACCTTAGATAATCAATCCTTACTTTCAAAATGTTTGGTTTATTGATGTGACCCTTTAGGTTTACCATAACATAGTTGTAAGCCTTTTTTCGGATGATCTGAAAATGTAATACTCATAAATTCCTCCAAAGGTATTTTGGTCTTTTGAGATTCGCTAATGATTACTTATTATGTGTGAAATTAGGCTTGCACGGTGAAATTAGTTTAATGTAGATGACATGCATGCCCATGCCACAGGCTCGTGTGTCATGCCCATGCATGGTCAGCAGGTTTGAATATTGGATAAGGATGTCCTAAGTGGGGATTTTACAACATGCCATTAGTGGGTAATGGCATACATGCCGGTGTATAAATAGTACATGCTCATGAATTATGTGTTTTAATTAAAAATAGAATGGTCTCAGACGCATTTGGTTGGGATTCCTTTGCCATCTTTTTCATAGAAAACAAAGATAAAAGTAAGGTTTTGTGAGTTTTGAGGCTTAGGAATGTGAAGGATTGTCGATTAGAGTCATCTTGCCACGTGAAGACTTAACTAACGTCGAAAGAGAAGTAGGCAAACTTCCCTTCCTCCAATAGAGTAAACTCTCTGGTTGTTCTATGTGGCTATTGAATATGATCTGGTGAATTATATGTCTGATTATTTAGGTTAGCCATGAATTTTATATACTTACTAATATTTATATGAAAATAATAAAGTAATGTAACTCATAGATTATTCAAATATATTAGATAAATCATCAACATGAATAATTGTCTCTGAATGTTGTTCAATCTTCATGAATGGGTAATGGTGAATCGAATTTCATAGAGGATTTATGATGTCTTATTGATAAGATGTTGAATATGTTTCTTGTGCATGTGTGTGTGTGTGTGTATGTCTATATATATATTTAGCTCAATCTGATCACTTAAATCATCTTAACATGTACCAATTCATAAATAAATAAATTTATTTATTTATAAATCAGTACATGTTAAATCATGTAAGCGATCAGATTGAGTTGAATATGGTTTGAGAATAGATCTTCTTATATGTTTGAGTCATGAGTTTGATGTCATGGAATTTGAGTTTGGTTTTTTGATATTATGAGGTATGCATATTTGGTAGGGTGATAATACTAGTGTATGCATTTTGGTGCTTGTTGTGTTGTGTTGTAGACAAGAAATGCAAAAAGGTCAGTCTACCAAATTCTAGAAATTTAGTGACACATATGTGTGCCTTCACATAAATTCTACCCATGTAAGTTAAAGCCATGAGAAAGTTGAATTAAGAATGGACACACCCTCATATGGTATAAGACACACGGTTGCGTGCCCTACCCCAAAGAGTTTCTCCTGTGTGTATGGTTTGCATGCCCGTGTGGATGAATTAATACACTCCCGTGTGTGAAGGATACACACTTGTGAACTTTTCAGGAAATTTGGAAATAAAGATATGTGAAGTACATAAAAAGTATATGAGGTTCTGATATGAGTTCATGGATTTGAAAATGACTAGTTTACCCTTATAAGAAAATATGATGTAAGACCCTAACAAGGACAATGTAAGGTTAATATTAGATAAATATGTTAGATTATGTAGGAGATGACATGAAGGGAATTTTGGTGTGTCTAACTGTGTAAATAACAACACGAGCCCCGATCAAAGTGGTTTCGAGTCAAAAATTGGTAATGATGTACTATGATATTATGACTTGTCACCAAGTTATGTATAGTGTGATGTATCATTGAGCTATGTGCAATGTAACCATACCACTGATTTGTGTGTAGTGTGGTTGTAAAAACATCAAAGCTAGTGTAACACCTAAATTCAGGTATGTCAGTAAACCGTACTTTCAAAATTACCCCTAGAGTTGATTTTATAACTTGTTGTTTAAAGAAATTGTAAAAGAATTATAGAAAATTCTAAATGACCAATAATTTTCAAATGGGGTAAAATGGTCGTTTTAGAAGGATTTAAGAGACAAAGTGCGAATATAAATTGAATGGCACACTTGAAATTATATGGTGGTGCTAAAGGTTTTTGGTAATTGACTAAGGATAAAATAGTCATTTTTGAAAAAGCTTAAGCGTAAATTGGTCCAAAAGACTTATAAAACCAACCAACTATTCATTTTCTTCTTTCTTAGCCGAGAATCTCCATAATTTTAATTAAAGTTTTCTTTCAAGCAAAGTTTCATCAAAAAACCTAGCTAAACCATCTAATTTCCAGAGCCTCTAGTCATAAAAAGTATAGATCTATCAATTCAGGTAAATTTTAATGTAAAAAGTTTAATTTTTAAGAGATGTCAAGTTTAGGGTTTTGATGGATGATTATATTTTTGGTTGATTAAAGTTTCTAGGAAGAAGAAAAGAAAAAAGATAAGCTTAAATCACCTAATTAGCAAAGAAAAAGTAAGAATTTCATACTTTACATACTTGAAGTAATTTGAGTTAGGTTACTTAAATAACTTTTACTTATATAAGTGTGTAAGGTATTAGAATTAAAGTGATTTATGCTTAAAAGGATAAAGAAATTCATTATGATTCATGATGTAATTTTTGACCATAAGGGTATTTTAGACATTTTATATTCCTAGGGTTAGCTTTGTAGATTTTGTGTGTTGAATATATGAGAAATGAGGAATTGATGAAAGAATTTGCATTAAGGGTAAACATGTAATTTTATCCATAAGGGTAATTTTGCTTAATTAAGTGTATGATATGTGTAAAAACCATCATAATAAATATGTATATTCATATGGAATGCATGAGATATATGTAAATGCATGAGAAAATAATTTGATGCTCGATGAGGCTTGAAAAGAATAAGGAAAAACAATAAATAGGCATATTTCATCTTATGATTATACATGTATACATGAGAAATCATAACATATGCATGATTTTAGAAAAATAACGAAAGAGGAAAAACATTTTCTAAGTTGTGCATGTTTTTAGAAAATGGAAAACAAATGTTTTTGGTTTTATAATAACTTATATGATACAGGAAAACAGAAAGCATGTTTAAAATCCTTACACGTGCGCTATACTATGTGGACAACAAAGAAAGATATCGATTGTACTGTGTGGACAACAAATAAAAATATCAGTTATACTATATAGACAGCAAAGAAAAAAATAGTGAAATATGCTTGTAAGAGAAGATTGTATCTTATATGGTGACTGCAAGTACTGTCATATGTGGTCTAGACTAGTCAATGAAAATATTTAACAAAAAAAAAAAGAGAAAGAATTAGTAAATATTTTATGAAAGTCATTTGCATTAGAATCATGCATACAAGCTTATGTGGCTGATAAAGAGTTAAGAAAGATGTATGATTAGAAAATAGAAAAGTCATGGCACTCATACATGCATAAATCATAACGAGTGAATCATATTTGCATAGTAAAGAAATGAATAAAATGGTTGAAAGAAGAGAATTATGATATGTGTTTAATGCGTGTTTTGTGTCAATTATTTTATTGTAAATAGCTCAGATACGCTGAGTATGGAAGAGATCAGTACTGGTATGAAATATTTTGAGAATTGAGTATGATCTTCTTACTGAACCATAGTCGTTCACTCCGTTTAATTTAATATTCCACAAGTAAAGAGTTGCAGTAAAGGTTCTCGGAGAGCACTGGTGCGACATGCAGGTGAGGAAGGAAGACACCATATTTTTGTTGATTTATATGTTTTTGATGTATATGTGAATATATGCATATCTATATATATATATATACTTGATGTAGATATTGGTGGATATGTATATATTTTGTTTCCTATATGTATATATGTGATTGTGTATATTTATATCTATATATATATAGGGCTAGTTTTTGAAATTGGTTATAAAGTTTATATGGGTGCTAATTTTTATGATGGTTACTAATAAGTATTTATTTTGTTTATTATGATTATGTGATGAAAATCCAATCGATTGGTATGACTAGTTTGTGTGAATTATTAATTAGGAGTGTTACAAAGCATAATAGAAAAAATTCTCAGGCCCTCTAAAATAAGGGAACTCTTGCCGTTTTTTTGTAACACACCTATTAGTTAGGAGAGGTTACAACTAGTCTGTGTTACTATGATACCTTTGAATGATTATGCATTGATGTAGGGTACCTTAGCATCTAGGATGCTCATGTAAGCACCGATAATAGATATCATAACATTTGGGATATGTATGCAATAGTAAAAAAGGCTCGATATCTCACTATTCTTATGAAATGGTATCTCTACCCTAAAGCCTAGCCAACATGTGCATTAGATACATTTTTTTATGGATGTCTCATGCTTTCATCAGGTATTTAAGACATCAATGTACATCATTTGGCTTTAATCATTAGGATGACACTACCATAGAAGGTTGGGCACTAGATGCTAAAATGATTTGGATAGACATCAAGGATATAGGATAAACATTCGAAACACCACAAAAAGATTGATTAAGGGATACTTTGGAGAATATTGATAATTAATGTGTTGTGAACTTGCCTACTAACTGAGTATGTTTCACTCACCATTTTTCTTTATGGTTTTGCAGGTTGGGTTGCGGAGTAGCAAGATAGTGGCAGTAAGCCAACGAGTCAACTAAAGGAAACATATGAGGTAAGGGTGTTTGGTCATTTTGCATACTGTGTGGTAATTATGCATTTGAGTTTATCCTTGTAGTTTATATGTTTTGGTTTATGACTTTGAATTTTAGACACTACAATTGGTATTATGTTTATTATGATTTATTTCACTTTTGGGGTTGTGAATGAGAATTAATTTATCACGCAAGTTTATTATCTCTATTGCGAGTCTAAGTAAAGGAATATCAAGTAGCATGCCTCTTCAGATGCCTATTCTAGGCTACTAGTATATATCTAGAACGAGGTGTCACATTTATTAGTATCATAGCATGATTTTAGAAACCCAAAAGTGTTAAGTGTCTATTGAAAGACCATGAGTTGGTGGTGGATAGGATAATGTTTGACATGCCCGATCAAGACGTGACTTTTGGCTTGAACTTCTTGAGAAATATGAGGCTGAAATGGATTTTCATAAGAGAAAAGTTTAGTTCTATGGGAATTATGGTACTGGGTTCACCTTCGAAGAGGGTCGAACCTTGAGTATGAAGATTAACAACAAGAAAGCGAGAATATACTGAGTAAAATATGTACGAGTTATCTAGCTCGTGTGATGAATGAGCTTATAAAATACTCTTATTGTATTTGAATTCCAAGATGTAATTTTGGATAATTTTCCATGGTTTGAGTATTAATCTTAGTTAATAATAGCACAAGTATGATCAGGTGGATTAGGCTTATGTTAGAAATGTTGTGAAACTTCATTGTGTACCCAAGTGAATGTGTCAGATTGAGACACGAGAATTATTTTGGCATTCTAACAGAGCTTGGAGTGGTTTAAGGGTACAAGATTGACTTTTAACATTGTCTATCATCCTTAAGCTGACGGGCAGACTAAGAGAGTAAACCTAGTAAGAGAGGATATGTTGTAGGCATATTGCCTAAATAATAGACCAATTCGTATTGAAATGTTGCCATTGATGAAGTGTTACCATGTGACTATCTGAATGACTCTATTTGAGACACCTTATGAGAGAAAGTGTAAATCATTGTATCATTAGGATGAGATGAGCAAAGGAAATGCCCTAACTCAGGGTTTAAGATAAAAAATAACCAAGAAAATGATCAAGGATGTGAGCTTAATTAGTGAATGAATAGAATGGGTTCAAGATTGCCAAAAGAGTTATGTCAATTAGAGGAGGCAAAACTTAGAGTTTGATATGGGTGATATTGTTTTTTAAGTGAATTTCCCCTTATAATCTTGTGATAAAGTATGAATAGAAAGGTAAATTGGCTTCAAAATTTATAGGACCCTTCGAGGTTCAAGAATGTGCAGGTAAGATTACCTATCGATTTGTGAAGCTAGTAAGCATAGAATGGATTTATAATGTATTTCATGTGTTGTTAGGGTATAAGGACATTAGTGACTCAACCTATGTATATAGAGTTAATGATTTTGGGTTTGAAGATAGTCTGATTTATGATAAGTACCCAATTTGGATTTTGGATTGACAAACTAAGTAGCTCAAAGTCAACGGTTTTCACTTGTTTGGTTCTTTGAAGGAACCTTTAGGTCAAAGAGTCCATTTGGAAGGTCAATCCGAATATGAGGTAGATGTTTCGATAATTTTTTAAGTGAATTTTGAAGAAAAAATTCTTTTAAAGGGAGAGGATTATACTACCCGTAAATTTCTTCAAGGATTTTTTTTTTTTGAACTTTGTTGGTGATTACTTATTATGCGTGAAATTGGGTTTACACGACCGTGTAGGAAGACCACATGCCTATGTGTCAAGTGACAAGGGAAAAATTGTCTTTTTTTATGAGAAAAGTGAAATTGGCTAAGTGTGGATGGCATGCATGCCCAAATACATGCCAATGTATCATGCTTGTGCATGGTCAGTAGGTTTGAATATTAGATAAAGATGCATTGTGCTAGGATTTTGGAACGTACCATTAATGGATAAAGACATACATGCCCATGTATAAATAGTACATGCCTATGTATTGTGCATTTCAATTAAAAATAAAAAGTGTTCAAACACGTTTGGTTAAGATTCCTTTGCCATCTTCTTTGTAGAAAACAAAGAGAAAAGTAAGGTTTTGTGAGTTTTCAGGCTAAGAATGTGAAGGATTATCGATTAAAGCTATATTGCTACGTGAAGTCTTGATTATCACTAAAAGAGAGGTAAGTAGGCAAACTCCCTTTCCTTCAATAGAGTAAATTATATGGTTGTTATGCGTGGCTATTGAATATGAATTGGTGGATTATATGTCTGATTATTTGGGTTAGCCATGAATTTTATATAATTGCTAATATATATATATATATATATATAGATAAATCAATACATGTTAAGATGATGTAAGTGATCAAATTTGAGTTGAATATGGTTTGAGAATGGACTCAATTCAGATTGAATAGTTGTATGTTGGGACATGGGATGTGGATCTTCTTGTGTGTTTGAGTCATGAGTTTGATGCCATGGAATTTGAGTTTGGATTTTTGATATAATAAGGTAATAAAGTTTGGTAGGGTGAGAATATTGGTGTATGCATTTTGGTGCTTACTATGTTGTGTATTAGACAAGAAATGTAGAAATGATGGTCTACCGAATTCTAGAAATTTAGCGACACACACCTGTGTACCTTCAAGGAAATTCTACCCATGTAAGTTTAAGCCACGGGAGTGTAAAATTAGGAATGGACATACCCCAACGTGGTATAGGACACATGCCCGTGTGCCTTACCGCAAAGTTGTACTCTTGTGTGTATGGTTTGCATACCCATGTGGACGAAGTAATACACTCCCATGTGTGAATAATGCACATTTGTGTACTTTCGAGAAATTTGAAAATAAAGACATGTAAAATACATAAATAGTATATACAGTTTTGAAATGAGTTCATGAGTTTGAAAATGACTAGCTTACTTTTATAAGGGAAGACTATGAGGAAATATGATATAAGCCCTTAATGAAGGTAATATTAGGTTTACATCAGATAAATATACTAGACTCTATGGAAGATGGCATAAAAGGTATCTCAGTATGTCCGACTATGTAGATGATGACACAAAACCTGATCGAAGTGGTTCTGAGTCAAAAATTGATAACGATATACTATGATATTATGATTTGTCATCGAGCTGTATGTAGTATGAGATATCATCAAGCTATATGCAATGTGACCATATCACTTAACTATGTGTAGTGTAGTTATGAAAACATTTGGGCTAGTTTGTGTGACCATGATACTTTTAATTATCATACATTGGCGCAAGATGCCTTAGCATCTGGAATGCTCTACAAGCACCAACAATGGACAATGTAGTACCTAACATGCATGTGTGATAATAAGAGAGGCTCGGGGTCTCACTGCTTTTATGATATGGTATCCATACTATAAAGTTTGGCCAACATGTATGTTGAGTGCACCTTATGATTGACATTTGAGATATTTCATCCTTTTACCAAGAGTTTAGGGCATTGATGTATATTGTTTGACATTAATCATCTAGGATGACACCACCACTGAGGGTAAGGCACTCGATGCCGAGATGATTTGGACGGACATTGGGGATGCTAGAAAAACATTTGAAACATCACAAAGATATTGATTAAGGGACACTTGGGAGAATATTGATGATTATCTACTTATTAAGTGTGTTTCACTCACCGTTTTCCTTTTTGGTTTTTTAGGTAGGGTTATAGAGCAACGAGAGCATGATAAGAAGCTAACAAGTTAGCTTGGGGCAACGTATGAAGTAGAGGCATTTTAGTTATTTTGCATATTGTGTTGTAATTATGTATTTGAGTTTATCTTTATAGTTTATACACTTTCATTTATGACTCTGGATTTCAAACATTAGGATTAGTATTATGTTTATTATGATTTATTATATTTTTAGGGTTATGGACGAGAATTAATTTATCAAGCAAGTTTATTATCTCTGCAACGAGTCTAAGTGGGGAAGTCTCAAGTAGCACGTCTTTTTGAATATCTATTCTAGGTAGAGGTATGTATCTAGAATGGTGTGTTATAAAAAACATATCCAAAAAATTCAATGACTATGATAAATATCTAGTAATGTGTCATAACCCTTAAACCATGATAAAGATACACTTTATCAAACCTAATTTACCAATTGTACATTTCCTGTGGGTAAGATTGATAAGACCCATCCTAACCCGCTAATCTTATAACCTCTGAGAATACCGTTATAGGCTTAGAAGGGCGAAATGTATTTTGTATTTCTGTTTGAAAAACTTTTCTACACCATATTCTAACACGTAAAATAATATCATCTATAGGCCTCCGGCCTTTATATAAGTATATGTCACAATACATCCTGATTAAAGCCAAGAAATCATAAAATAAATCTGTAATCAGGTCTCCGGCCTTATCATATACATGACAAAATAATTTACATCTTTACTCATTTCAAAAGTCATGAGAATATTGTAATTAGGCCTCCGGCCTTTCAACATTTCATAAGTTTATCAAAAAAAAAAAAAAAACAACAAAAAGTATATATCCAACACTAAATATGCTACACCGTGGCACAACCCAACGAAACACTATCCAACACGATCTGAAGGATGTCTTGGAGGGAGGAAAACATTTATAAGGGTGAGCTAAAAGCTCAGTGAGTAGGAAATTTAAATCCTTGAAAATATTAATGCATGTCAAAATATAATAGTATGTCATAATATAAGCCACACACTATGCTAATTATGCTTAAAACACATGCTTCTCATGTACATTAACTTGAAACGTTCATCACATAATAACATCACATAAATTGATTGTCACAAGAATGAAATTAACCATACTACCTTTTTCTCATAGAAACATATCAATCATTAATGAATTTCCACTTCCAACTCAATAGCAATACTATCTTTATCTTATAGGTTTCCTTTCATATCAAGATTCTAAAATATAAAAATATCACACTATTCCAATATAAAGATATACATCAAAATATCATAAAAAAAGAAATATGTCATACCCAGAGGTGTCCCCACCTAGGCAAAGCAAGAGAAAAACAACAGTTATACCCGATATAATCTTTCACGGGTAGAGCACTCAAATCTGTCATACTTGGCATGAAATAAAGCATAAGTAAAGCATTAAATTCTGTCGTACCTATATAAATATCGCACAGGCAAAACATCTAAATCTGTCATACCTGACATAAATATTACACAAGCAAAGTATTTTATTGCATAATAAGTAATAATCAAATTTTATCACCATATATATATATATGAAAATGACTTGATATTATGACCTTTTTGGATAATACTCATCGGCAAGCGCCACAACCACCATAAACAAATGTAAATCACATATGAAGCTCAAGTAAACACTTCCAACTCACATAAAGCTCAACTAAACTCTTCCAACTCAACCACAACACAAAACATCAATTTAATAATTTCCAGAATTCACTTGGTCACCACATAACTTAATTAAGCATTCTGAATCCACAGAATAATGTAACTTTTACTTTATAGCCACCCAAATCCTAAATCTATAACATGCATAAAGGAAACTATATATATATATATATATATATATATATTTTGAGAGATTTCCACCAATCCATGCTACTATTTTCCAAGGATTCACAATAAATACCATAAAATTTCACAAGATTATAAATGAAATTTATGCCAAAAAATTATAAAAAAAAAAAGAAGAAAAATCTATTCCCACTCACTGATTTGGGTTGTCTTTATGCTAGGGTTGAAATCTCTTGCTAATTCTCCTTCTTCTTCACCTAATCAAACCAATTTGAAACAATATGGTTAGAATTTTGGAAATCCTTAAATTGAACAAATATAACAAACCCTAAAAATTTTTGAATAAAAATTGAATATCCCAACCTCTTTTCCTATCAAATTCTTTTCCCTTCCTTCTTCTTTTCCTTTCTTTTCTTCTTTTTCTTCTTCCTTCTTTCTTTTCTCCTTCTCTTCTCTCTTTTTCTTTTCCTTCTTCTCTCCGTTGGCGGCTCTGGAGCTTTTCGTTGCAAAATGAAAGAAACTAAGCCTAATGGCTTAATTAATATATGGAAAATTTCCCTTAAGCCCATACTTTAAAAAAAATTTCACATAGCCCCCTTAAGTTTCCTATAACTATATATTTTTTTTTTTGTCTTTCTCTGGGCATTTTAACTCTTCCCCCTTAAAGAACAATTTCGTCCTCGAAATTATATACCTGATTGAAACAATTCTGGATATTGAGCTCGCATATCCTCTTCTCGTTCCCAAGTCGCTTCTTCTACCAAGTGATTTTTCTAATGCACCTTAACCCAAGGAATGGTTCTAGTACGAAGCACTTGTTGTTTCATATCGATAATTCTCTTTGGTCATTCTTGGTAACTCAAATCTTCTTTTAATTGGAACGGTTGTTGCTAAAGAACATAAGTGGGATCGGGCATATACTTGCGAAGCATGGAAACATGAAAAACATTATGAATCTTAGATAACTTAGGTGGTAAGGCTAGTTGATAAGCGACAAGACCTACTCTTTCAAGAATTGCATATGGGCCAATATATCTTGGGCTCAATTTACCACGTTTCCCGAATCTTAGTAAGCCTTTCCAAGGTGAAACTCGTAGAAACACTTTTTCACCCACTTGGAACTCCAATTCTCTTCTACGCTTATCAACATAGCTTTTCTGTCTATCTTGGGCTGCTTTCAGCCGTTGTCGAATAAGACAAATTTTTTCATTCGTATCTCGCACAATCTCAAGGCCTAGTAATACTCTCTCACCCATTTCATTCCAACACACTGGAGTTCTGCATTTTCTACCATACAAGGCTTCATACGGAGGCATTCTAATGCTAGCTTGATAACTATTGTTGTAGGCAAATTCTGCTAAAGGTAAATAGTTATCCCAACTACCCTTGAACTCCATCATACAAGCCCTTAACATATCTTCTAAGGTCTGGATAGTTCTTTCTGACTGTCCATCAATTTGAGGGTGAAGGGCTGTGCTAAATTTCAACTTTGTACCCAAGGCATTTTGTAAACTTGGCCAAAACTGAGAAGTAAACCTAGGATCTCCGTCTGATACTATGGATACTGGAACACCATGGAGACATACAATCTCTGCTACATATATACTTGTCAACTTATCAAGTGAGTGTGTGGTTTTGATTGGCAGAAAATGGACTGATTTTGTTAAACGATCCACAATGACCCAAATGCCATCATACCCATTCTTGGTACGGGGAAGGCCTGACAGACAAAATCCATGGTGATATGCTCCCATTTTCATTGAGGAATAGGAAGTGGTTACAAAAGTCCAGTAGGTCTTTGATGTTCAGCTTTCACTTGCTGGCATACTAAACATCTGGAAACAAATTCTGCAATCTCTTTTTTCATTCCTTTTCACCAATAATGATCCCTCAAGGTACGATACATCTTAGTACTACTTGGATGTAAGACATAGGCTAAGGCATGAACCTCTTCTAAAATATCCTTCTTTAATTCCTTGTGATCTGGTACACAAATTCTATCTCTCATTATAAGCATGCCATCATCTTTTATTATAAAATCCACCCGCAATCCTTTACGTACTTCATCCTTTAACTTTTCTAGATGAGGGTCTAAATGTTGCATTTCTCGGATTCGATCAATTAAGATAGGTCGAATTCGAAGACTAGCTAATAAAACTCCTGAAGTACTTATACTTAGTTTCGCCCTGAGGGTCCTTAATTCCATCAACAAGGAACAAGGTTTCACTTTCACATATGCTACAACACCCTGAGATTTTCTACTAAGTGCATCTGCAACGACATTTGCCTTTCCCGGATGATAATTGATTGAACAATAATAATCTTTAATAAGCTCAATCCATCTCCTTTGCCGAAGGTTCAACTCTTTCTGTGTAAATAAATATTTCAAGCTTTTGTGATCTGTATAAATTTGACAAGTTACCCCATAGAGATAATGTCTCCAGATTTTTAATGCCCATATTACAGTTACAAGTTCTAAGTCATGAGTTGGGTAATTCATCTCGTGCTTCTTGAGTTGTCTAGAGGCATACACTATCACTTTCCCATGTTGCATCAATACACAACCCAAACCCTGTTTAGAAGCATCACTATAAACCACAAATCCATTTGTACCTGAGGGTAAGGTAAGTATAGGGGCGGAAGTCAATCTTGCTTTCAACTCTTGAAAACTTTGCTCATATTCGACATTCCAGTCAAACTTTACCTCCTTTCGAGTTAGTCTAGTTAACGATGTTGCTATTTTAGAGAATCCTTCAATAAATATTCGATAGTACCCAACAAGACTAAGAAAACTTCTAATTTTAGTAACATTAGTAGGTCTTTCCCATTTCAAAACTGCTTCCACCTTCTGTGGGTCGACACAAACTCCCTCTGCTGAAATGACATGCCCCAAAAATGTAACTTTATCTAGCCAAAATTGACACTTACTAAATTTAGCATAGAGGTGTTTGTCTCGCAAAATTTGTAAAACCATTTTAAGGTGTTCTTCATGCTCTATCTTACTTCGGGAATAAACCAAAATATCATCAATAAATACCACAACAAAACGGTCCAAGAAAGAGCGAAACACTCTATTTATCAAATCCATAAATGTTATTGGTGCATTAGTTAATCCAAAAGGCATTACCAAGAACTTATAATGTCCATAACGAGTCCTGAAAGTAGTCTTTGGAACATCTGACTCCGTAATCTTTAGTTGATGGTATCCTGAGCACAAGTCTATCTTAGAGAAAACCTTAGCGTCTTGTAACTGATCAAACAAATCAGCAATATGAGGCAGTGGATACTTATTACGTACTATCACTTTGTTCAATTGTCTAAAATCAACACATAATCTGAAAGTTTCATCTTTTTCTTAACAAATAACATCGGTGCTCCCTATGGAGATACACTAGGCCTAATGAATCCCTTCTCCACTAGTTTTTGCAGTTGCACCTTTAATTCCCTTAGCTCAAGCGGAGCCATTCTATAAGGGGCCAATGATATAGGAGCTGTACCAGGAATCAAATCTATTGAAAACTCAACCTCTCTATCAGGTGGTAGTCTAGGTAGATCATTAGGGAATACGTCTGGAAAATCTCTAACCACTGGAATATCTTATATCTTTGATTCATCAACTCTAGTGTCTACAACATGTGCTATATAAGCTTGATATCCTTTTTGAAGGAATCGTCTAGCAACAGCAGCAGAGATGATACAAGAAAGAATAATGCGATGCTCCCCATAGAAAATGAACTCTGGTTTACCAGGCTTTTTAAAGATTACTTCCTTGCAAAAACAATCAATGGTAGCACAATGACAAGCTAACCAGTCCATCCCCAGAGTCACATCAAAATCTTGGATGGACAAAGGAATCAAATCTGCCTCTAACTCGTGGATTCCCACCTTTACCTTGCTACCCTTGTAGACATTCTCTACTAAAATTGACTCTCCTACAAGAGTAGCTACCTCCAATTTACATTCCAAGGGTTCTAACTCTTTATTGGCATGTTTAGCAAATGCATAAGAAACAAAAGAATGAGTAGAACCAGAATCAATTAAAGTGAAAGCTTTTCGGTCAAAGATGAACAACATACCCGTAACCACATTTGGAGAGGCATAGGCTTCTTGTTGAGTCAAAGCAAAAACACGTGCTTGAGCTTGAGGTCGTCCCGGTCCCTTTTGTCGACTACTGCCATTATGAGTACCATTAACCTGCCCTTGAGTACCCACACTAGACCCCTCTCTAATCTGAGGCCCTTGGTGTCTTTGATACTGACAACTACTCTTTTGGAAATTCTGTTTGACTGATCCTTGAGTAACACTCCTGACTTGAAATGACAAAGGGCAATGTCTTTTAAAATGACCAAACTGTCCACAATGATAACAACTCAAGGCCTCTCTCTGGTATTGTCCTGAATGGAATCTACCACAATTATTACATTGAGAGTGTTGACCTTTACTAGCTTGAGGTGTACCTCCCAAAGACCCTTGATTCCAAGTGTTACTCCTCATTGACTGTTGCCCTTGAAATTGTCTTTGACCCTCTTAAGATTTGGATCTCACACTCTGGAATGATGCACTTGATTGTCCAGAAAATTTGCCTTCCTTTTTCTACATTCTATCTTTATACCCACCTGAAACCCAACCACTAACCTTCCGTTTTTGTCTTGGAACTCTCTTTTCTCTGTCTCTGTGAGGCTTCCTTCAACTCTTATGGCTACTTCTACCAATTTCCCAAACTCTGAGTAAGAGCTTGCAGTCATTATTGTTCTAATTCGCCCTCGGAGACCTTCTTCAAACTTTCTACACCTCTCTCTCTTATCTCTTGCAATCAACGGGGCAAACCGAGAGAGCTCGATGAATTTATTCATATATTCCTCCACCGATATACTTCTTGGGTCAGTCTAAGAAATTCACTTCTTTTTGTATCTTGATACACCCTTGAATAGTAGTGATCTGAAAACTCTTGACAAAAGTTTCCCTAAGTTATTGTTGTCGAATCCCTATATTTTTGTTGTACCATTTTCCACCAATGATATGTCTTACCCTCCAAAAGGAAGGTAGCGAACCATAGTTTCTGAGAATCTAAACACTCCATCACCTCAAATATATGTTCAGTCCTAATCATCCAGGACTCTGCAACTATAGGATCTTCAGTCCCATCAAAGGTTTTGGCACCTAATTTTCTTGCTCTTTCAATGGTGTTGACACTCTCTTGATACACTAGAATCTGATTTTGAACCACTCGAGTGACTAACTGAGCTAGTCTACCAATAGCTTGCTCTACATTAATCCCATCAGATTGAGGCGCCATATTTGGCTCAGTTATTGGTTCAACACCTACATTAAGACTATGTACAACAGAGTTGACAAGTGGCACTTGAAAATCTGGTCCATGGGCAACCAACTCTCCCACCACATCCTCTACTGGTTCATTTTCCGTTCTTACTACTTGAGGAGTTAATAAATCCCAAGAGGTCTCATACGAGGTTGGCCACGTCGCCTCATATTGGTGTCTACAAATACAATTTAAAGTGATTTAGAATCTACAACCTTTGCTCTGATACCAAGTTGACAAGACCCATCTTGACCCGCTAATCCTATAACCTTTGAGAATACCGTTATAGGCTTAGAAGGGCAAAATGTATCTTATATTTCTGTTTGAAAAACTTTTCTACATCATATTCTAATACGTAAAATAATATCATCTATAGGCCTCCAGCCTTTATATAAGTATATGTCACGATACATCCTGATTAAAGCCAAGAAATCATAAAATAAACCTGTAATGGAATTTGAACATTTCATAAGTTTATCAAAAAAAAAAACAACAACAAAAAGTCTATATCCAACACTAAATATGCTACACCATGGCACAACCCAACGAAACACTATCAAACATGATCTGAAGGATGTCTTGGAGGGAGGAAAACATCTATAAGGGTGAGCTAAAAGCTCAGTGAGTAGGAAATTTAAATCCTTGAGAATATTAATGCATGTCAAAATATAATAATATGTCATAATATGAGTCACACACTATGCTAATTATGCTTAAACCACATGCTTCTCATGTACATTAACTTGAAATGTTCATCACACAATAACATCACATAAATTGATTATCACAAGAATGAAATTAACCATACTACCTTTTTCTCATAGGAACATATCAATCATTAATGAATTTCCACTTCCAACTCAATAGCAATACTATCTTTATCTTATAGGTTTCCTTCCATATCAAGATTCTAAAATATAAAGATATCACACCATTCCAATATAAAGATATACATCAAAATATCATAAAAAAAGAAATCTGTCATACCCAGAGGTGTCCCCACCTAGACAAAGCAAGAGAAAAACAACTGTCATACCCAGTATAATCTTTCACTGGTAGAGCACTCAAATCTGTCATACTTGGCATGAAATAAAGCACAAGCAGAGCACTAAATTCTGTCGTACCTGTATAGATATCGCACAGGCAGAGCATCTAAATCTGTTGTACTTGACATAAATATTACACAAGTAGAGTATTTTATTGCATAATAAGTAATAACCAAATCTTATCACCATATATATATATATAATGACTAAATATTATGACCTTTTTGGACAATACTCATCGGCAAGCGCCACAACCACCATAAACAAATGTAAATCACACATGAAGCTTAAGTAAACGCTTCCAACTCACATAAAGCTCAACTAAACTCTTCCAACTCAACCACAACACAAAACATCAATTTATTTCCAGAATTCACTTGGTCACCACATAACTTAATTAAGCATTCTGAATCCACAGAATAATGTAACTTTTACTTTATAGCCACCCAAATCCTAAATCCATAACATGCATAAAGGAAATTATATATATATATTTTGAGAGATTTCCACCAATCCATGCTACTATTTTCCAAGGATTCACAATAAATACCATAAAATTTCACAAGATTATAAATGAAATTTATGCCCAAAAATTATAAAAAAAAAAAGAAAAATCTATTCCCACTCATTGATTTGGGTTGTCTCTATACTAGGGTTGAAATCTCTTGCTAATTCTCCTTCTTTTTCACCTAATCAAACCAATTTGAAACAATATGGTTAGAATTTTGGAAATCCCTAAATTGAACAAATATAACAAACCTAAAAATTTTTGAATAAAAATTGAATATCTCAACCCCTTTTCCTATCAAATTCTTTTCCCTTCCTTCTCTTTTTCCTTTATTTTCTTCTTTTTCTTCTTCCTTCTTTCTTTTCTCCTTCTCTTCTCTTTTTTTCTTTTCCTTCTTCTCTCTGTCGGCGGCTCTGGAGCTTTGTTGCAAATTGAAAGAAATTAAGCCTAATGGCTTAATTAATATATGGAAAATTTCCTTTAAGCCCATACTTTAAAAAAATTTCATATAGCCCCCTTAAGTTTCCTATAACTATATTTTTTTTTTTGTCTTTCTCTGGGCATTTCAAAGATCCTTTCGTTGTCTAAGCTTGATTAATTTTTGGCTCATGGTTTGTCAGAACCTTAATTTCAATTCTTTATGAATTATCTATCGATATATTTAGAATATCTCATCACGAACACCTTTCATATGACTTATATTATACTCTAACTAAAGATTTTGGTTTTCAATATTTATCAACATTTGTTCAGGAATACAAATTTGGGTCAAATCAACAGTTATCTAGAACCCAATATTTTCGAGTTATCAGATCCCATCTTGATCATCTTTTGTCCCCACATACAAACAATGTTTGACCAATATGACCTTTCGTACAAAATATGTTTAGCCTCATATTTATACACTACATAAACCATACTTATCTATTTCAAATCTAACCATGACATCTCATTACTTGGCATAGTAGTACAATCATACGATAAGTCATTTATTACAATTTAATAATCATGTGACTTATCGTCATTAGTCATGTTCAAAAAGTAGTTCCCTAACTATTAATCCATACTAATTACCTAATGACATAACTATCATCATCATTTACACGAATATCATTTCATGATATTCAACGGAGGCATTCGGTATGTCCACTATGTGATATTATTGCCCAACTTATATAATATCTGTAAAGAACAATTTGATAATTTAGTTTTGTACAATATGTTAATTGTCCAGACGATTGACATACATACTTTATATTAATGCAAATCAAGGAAGTAGTTCACTTATATGAACAAAATAATTTTTTTTGAATTAATGAATTATTACATATGAATATACAAGATAAAATGTCTTGAAGTCGACAATACAAATGGTTCCTAAGGCATTATCTGGGTAGCTAAGATGGTGAAGTGTATAGTGACACATGTTATTGACCTTGCATTCTAAGGACAAGATCACGGTGGCTTTTAGATGCCAAGAGGAGGTCTTATATGGAAATGTTCGCTTAAGTCTTTTTTAAATGCTAAATTACTTTATTATCTTCTTCTACCACCTGGGATTCCTTTTTGACCTCAATCTTAGCTATTGGGTTATCAGATCTCAGATGTACTCTTTACGCTTACTTACCAAGTTGTTTACCTCTTTGCGCTTACTTACCAAGTTGATTATTAACAAACAGAGACAACAATGTTTGCTTACCTCTTTTCGTACCAATGACATACTATTCCAAGATTTGCCTTTTGCACTAACAAAACTCTCACTTGCATTAGAGTCATTTGTTATTATATCTCATACCCATTTTACCAATATGATAGTCCAACTACTTCATTGTTGTCGCTTTAGTTAGTGAGACAGCAACATTCTCTGCTTACGATGTCTTCTGAATTAATATCTCTTTAGCTCTAACAAATTCTCTTAAAATGTAAATTTTTCACTGAATATGTTTAGACTTTTGATTTATTTGCTTGTGTAATAACATTAGTATTGTCACAGAATATGGTTATTGGATAAGCCATATTTGGAACTACACCAAGTTTGGATGCTAACTTGCACATTTGCACAGCCTCTTTTGCTTCTTTTGAAGTAGTGATATATTCAGGTTTTATAGTAGAGTCCATTATGGTTAATTGTTTGAAACTCTTCCAACTAACTGCACCTCTATTACAAATAAAAATGAACCTTAGAGTAGACTTTTTATCATCAACATCTGATTTGAAATCGAAATTTGACTATCCCTAATGTTTGACTTTGAACATCCATAACTCAGAATTAGATTCTTAATTTTTCTCAAATACTTAAAGATCGATTTTGTAATCGACCAATGTTTTTTTTCCTTGATTAGCGTAATATCTATAGGGAATTTGCAACATTCAAACAACAAAAATATATATATATATATATATATATATATATATATATATATATATATATATATATATTTATTTATTTATTTATTTATTTATTTATAAGGAATTTATTATTGTCTCACCAATCTTAGTTATTTAGCATGTGAAGTGATTATTTGGAAAAATAATCCTAACATGCATACTACAATGTAAATTAAACGTGTTGATATACAACTATAACTAATATCAATTCCCTTGAGCCACAAAGGGGTTAACTGGTCAACTTAAGTCCTACTTTTTAGGTCTTCAATGATTACTTCATCTTTAGTCTTTAATTGTACATGGTCTTGTTTCTTAGTTACAATTTCTTTAATAATAAAAAATTAAATCCTATTCTAATTTTATGTTCGTAAAAGAGAAATCTCGGGTTACATTCGAGGGAAGTTAGGTAAGAAGAGAAGAACAACAAAACTTTATAGAAGACAAGATAAGCAAGTCTATTTTAATTATTACAAGCCCAAAAATAATAAATAAAATAAAAGCATTCATAAGGTTCTTAAGTTGTATATCAGGCACTATGCATATATAAACATACATACACCATAATCAAAATTAAAATGAATTAATTTTAATTATTTTACCCAATTGTCAATTTACTTTGAGTCTCTCAAGTTTTGCACAATTGTTCTCCAAAGGTCAAGAAAATCTCAATTCACTCCCAGTTCAACAAAACATGAACAAATTGACCTATTCTACTTTCTTGGGCATACATGTAAAGTGTCCAACCATGCATATGAAATTCAATAAATTTCCAGAAGCATGTACATCTGGAAAGCATAGTTGGAAGTCGTAGGTGCACTTGGAAATCATGCAAGGGCATAACTTGGAAATGGAATGTCCAACTGTACCTGACAACACCATGCTGAGGTGGTTTCGAGGAAGGTGCCATTCGGGCACACCGTGCACGACTTAAAGCCAATCGTACATGGAGTTTTCCAAACCCAAATTCTCTAGATTTTCTAATGAAGGAGAAACCCAAAAAATTTCCCAATTTTTGGCAAGCCACATCACCAGGGTGAAGGAACATGACACACAAACCATCCTTACACCAACAACAACCTTTGAAGCACGCAACAACGCAATTTGAAGGCAATTTCATACAACAACATGAAACCAATTCGACATTCAACCAAAAATTTTATTAACCTGCAAACCTCAACAATATCAAGCAAAAACTTAAGAAATTAAAACTCAATAAATTTAACATAAATTTACATTATTTAGATGACCTCAAGCATATTGCTACAACAAAATATCAGCAAAAAATTTAAATTAATAATAGCATTAATCATAAAATTGTAACAATAATTTTAAAAAAGCTAATTATAATTTATAATAAAAAACATATTAAATTAATAATAGCACCAATCATAAAATTATAATAACAATTTTTTAACAACCAATTATAATTTAAAAAATTCGGTATCAACAATTAAAAATATGCAATCGAATTAAATAAATTCATAGGTATAATTTTGTAAATTAATTTCTCAAAGTTGGCCTTGATACCACTATAAAAAATTTGCAGCCTTCGAGCAGCGAAAAAATGTTTAAAATTTTAATTAATAAACAAGCATACAATAAAAATTCCTTCTGGATCGATCTTATAAGATAATTAATTTATAAACATGTTATTAACATACATAAAGTATTTATAGAATATACCTATATAAGTGACTCTTTTAACTTTTATTAATTTAGAGAAATTATGAAATCTCTTTCAAAATCCAAAATAGATTTGAAGCTTGTTGTCTACATAGAGCATAAACTGATTGGAGATTAAAGTCATGCTAAAAAATATGATAGAATAACGAGAATGGTTTGTGACTTTTTGATGAAACCCACGGCAGTGCATAAATCCATGCGGGTGGGTTTTATGCACACATAAAACAAATATGTCTGCTGTTTCTTTTCTTCCGTGAGAAGTAACATAACATGCGCCTCCTTCTCGAGAAGAAAGAGCACATAATATGTGCCAGCGCTTTTCAACCCTGGCGGCTATAGGGCTCTCAAATTTTTTTATTTTTTATTTTTTTTCCTATGAATGTCCTCTCCGTATATCTATTTTCCATGAGAAATTTTTTGTATATATATACAAACAATTGCGGGGCCCCACCCATGTAGGTTTTTGAATATATATATAGTTATAAAGATAATATACAAATATGAATAGATAATGAGATTAAAGAAGAATTGAGAGGTGAGGAGAAGAAGAGAGCAAAATTAACTGTGAAAAATAATTTCCGGGCGGAGAAAGTGTGTATAAAAATGTGAGGGATAAATAGGGCTATTTATACAAGAATTTTCACCAACTCCCCTTGACATTTACATACTTTAGCTTATTCATATAAAGGGCATTAAATGCCTTGCTTCAATTTTCCACCTTCACCATCATGTAGCCCTCGTTTCATAAATGCATTCCCATGGCTTTACTTGACTTGATTAGGTGGAAAGCCACCTTGATATGTAAAACTCCCCTTTGAATTTTCACCACTTACAGATAATTATATTAACCTTGCCAAGAAAAAACCTAATGAGATAAAAACCAAAGCAAAGGAACATAATTATTTCATATCCTGTAAGTTAGCATTGGACGTGCGTAAACTGCCTTATTAAAAACCTTACTAGTAAAACCCAGTGAGATAAAACCTAGTAAAGAAAAAAAATATACAATACACATTTTGTCCAAAATATGATATACTTCAAAAAATTGGTATGATAAATGCTCCCCCTGATGAATACTCCCCCTCTTTATAGTGAGATTAATTTGGTTACTTATTGAGCTGCCGCATACCGATGTTATACACTAACTTCTCAAATGTTGATGTCGATAGTGTCTTAGTGAACAAATCTATAAGATTCTCATTGGATCTGATTTGTTTGACATCAATCTTTCTGTTTTACTAAAGCTCATGAGTATAAAAGAACTTTGGTGAGATATGTTTGGTTTTGTTTCCTTTGATATATCCTCCTCTAATTTAGGCAATACATGTTGCATTGTCTTTATATAATATGAAAGAAGTGTATGTTGTGGAGGGAAGACTGCATGCATTCTAGATATAATGGATGACAGACTATAACCATATGCGTTATCGGTCGGCTTCATAGAGAGCTAGAATTTCTGAATGATTTGAAGACGTTCAACCAAGGTCTGTTTAGGTGAACACCACGATATTATTGTGTCATTATAAGTGAAAACATATTTCATTTGTCAATGGGTCTTATAAGGATTAGAAAGATAACCAGTATCTACATATCCAATCAAACTAGGATTTTAGGGGATTTGACAGAATAGAATAATCACAAATCTCTAACTTCACGTAGGTAACGAAATATGTGTTTGATTCTGTTTCAGTGGTAACAGGTTGGTGCAAAGCTAAATCAAGCTAACAAATTAACTACAAAGGATATGTCCAGTCTAATGCATTAGATCAAATATAATAGGGCTCCAATAACATTCATATATGGTACTTCAAGACCAAGTATTTTTTCATCTTTTTTTTAGGACAAAATGGATCTTTTTTTTAGATTAAAAAACCAAACAACCATTGAGGTATTCAAAGGATGAGCCTTATCCACATTAAAACGTTTTAATAATTTGTCAATATAAGTTGATTGATGGATAAGTATTCCATTTGAATTATGCTCGATCTACAAGCCGAGACAATATTTGGTTTTTTCCCAAATCTTTCATCTCAAATTCACTTTTCAAATATTTAGTAGTTTTTTAGAGTTCTTCAGGAGTTTCAATTAAATTCATATCATTAACATAAACTGTTATAATGGTAAATCCCGATTCAGACTTTTTGATAAAGACACATGGACATATAGGGTCATTTACATAGCCCCCTTTTTTTTAAATATTCACTGAGACGGTTGTACCACATTCGTCCAAATTATTTTAATCCATATAATGATCTTTGTAATTTGATGGATTACATACCTCTTAGATTGTCCCCTTTCATTTCAGGCAATTTATATCCCTTAGAAAGTTTCATATAAATTTTAGTATCCAAATTTCTATATAAATAAGAAGTAACTACATCTATTAGACGCATATCCAGTCCTTCAGAGACTGTTAAACTGATTAAATATCTGAATATGATTATATCCATCACAGGTGCATGTTTCATCAAAATCTATACCAAGCCTTTAGGAAAAGCCTTGGGCTACAAGCCTAGCTTTACATCTAGTAATCTCATTTTTTTTATTTCTTTTTTTTATAAATACTCATTTATATCCAACAGGTTGTATGTCTTTAGGTGTTGGGACTACAGACCCAAACATTTGACGTTTTGCTAGAGAAGTTAATTCTGTTGGAATTGCTTCTTCCCATTTAGGCCAATCATGTCTTTGTTTGCACTCAGTCATAGTACGTAGTTCAAAATCATCATCATTCAAAATTCAGTAGCTACTACAAATGAGAATATATCATCAATTGTAACTGTCTCACTGTTCCACATCTCTTATGTATGAGCATAATTTAAAGATATTTTAGTATTCTCATTTTTTCGTTTTTCAGGATTTTATACCATTTCAGGGGTTGTGTCACTTCAGGGACTTAAATCTCTTCAGGGATCATAACCTCTTCTAAAAGAATATTAGAGAGTGTAGATTTTTCATTCATTTTAGGATCATCATGATTGACATCAGTTTGATTATTTACCTTTCTTTTTCGATGAACAATGTCTTTCGATCCAACAGGTCTACCATGCTTCTGGCATGTAATAGATTGATCAGTCACAACTCGAATGGACTGTTCAGTAGTTATATTAATTTTTGTTGGTGCATTAGCAATTGGAATATGTGATCTTGTCACTTTAGTCGTATCTACAAATGCATCAAGCATTTGTTGGCAATAATTTGTAAACGTATTATCCTTTGCACTTCAGTTTCACTTTGGAATGTACGAGGATCTAAATGAGACATAGTAAGTGCATATCAAGTAAGTTCATGTCTAACTTTATAAGACATTTTCTTTTCCGCTAATGATGAGAATGTTGTCTCATTAAAGTGACAATCTATAAATCATACAGTAAAAAGATCATTTATTAATAGTTCTAGATGCTAGCTAATAGATGATGAATTATATCTAACATAAATTCTCAAATGATGTTGGAGTCCCATTTTTGTGCTTTAAAGAGATGTAATAAGTACATATATAACACAACCAAATATTCTCAAATGAAATATATTAGATTGGTGACCAAGTACCAATTGTAAAGAAGAAGGTTACAAGTGAATTAACGCTGCAACATGTAATATAGTATGTCCCCACATAGAAGTTGGTAATTGAGTTTTAGTAACAAGGTATGTGCAATTACCTGAAGTTGTTTGATAAGAGACTCAACTAATCCATTATGTGTGTGGACATGTAGGACTGGATGTTCAATCGTAATCTCCATAGACATGTAATAATCATCAAATATTTTAGATGTAAACTCACCAGTATTATCTAGTCATATTGACTTGCTCGAATAATCTATAAAATGTGTCTTTAATTTGATAATTTGTGCTAACAATTTAGCGAATGCAACATTTCATGTAGGCAATAAATAAACATGAGACCATCAAGCAGATGCATCAATTAAGACCATAAAATAAAGAAATAGCCCACTTGGTAGGTGAATGGGTCCACATATGTCCCCTTGAATCCTTTGTAAGAATGATGGGGATTCAACTTCAATTTTGGAAAGAAATGGTCTTATTACTAATTTGCCTTAAGAATAGGTGGTACAGAATTTTCACTGAACAATAAAATTTTATGATTCTTTAATGTATATCCCTGTAAATTTTTAATAATTCTATGCATCATTGTAGATCCTAAGTGACCTAAACAATCATATCAAAGCATAAATGCTTTTGGATCAGACAATTTTTGGTTCGATATTACGTAGGTCTCAATTGTCTTTATCACTGTATAATACAATCCAAATGATAAAGTGGATAATTTTTTTAGTATAAGTCTTCTTCTAGAGGCATTACTCGTTATACAGATGAATTTTGTACTATTTTTAATAACGGTTTCAATGTGGTAACTATTATTTCTTATATCTTTAAAACTAAGTAGGTTTTTTCTGGATCTACTTGAATATAATACATCATTAATGCTTAATTTGGTCTCATTTTTCAACACAATTGTGGCTCTTTCAGAGCCTTAAATCATACTTATTGATCTTGATATAGTATTTACTTTAGCTTTCATTGGTGATAAAGTTAAGAAAAATTTCTTTTCTTTAAATATTGTATGGGTGGTTGCATTATCGACCAAACACATGTTTCTATCACCAGCTTTTGAAGTTAACGCATCAATTTTGGAGTTTATTTATTTTTATTTTAAAATTTTTCATTAGTTATTACAAAACTTGAAAGGAAGATATTTTAAAATTTTGGGTCCTTTGAAAGATTTTCTATTATGACCTCGTTTACGCCCAGGATGACTACCATTAGTAGTTGCGTTCACTTTAGGGAACGACGTAGTACCAGGGGGACGTGTCTGATGGTTCCTCAATAACAATTCATTGTTTTGCTCAGCCACCAATAAACAAGATATCAGTTCATAATATTTTTTAAAATTTCTTTCTCTATATTGTTGCTATAGGAGCATATTTGAGAGATGAAATGTGTAGAAAGTTTTTTCTAATATATTTTCTTCAGTTATTTTTTCTCCACATAGTCTCATTCAGGAGACAATTCTAAATATGGCAGAGTTATATTCATTTACATATTTAAAATATTGTAAGCGTAAATGAGTCCATTCATATTGGGTTATTGGTAATGTTATTGTTTTATGATGATCAAATCTTTCTTTTAGATTTCTTCATAATTCTAGTGGGTCTATAATATCCACGTATTCTACTCATAACCCTTCGTGAATATGATGGCGAAGAAAAATAGTAGTTTTAGATTTATCCTGCTGGGATGTTTAATTTTCTTCTTTTATTATTTCTCTAAGGCTTATTGATTGTAGATGGAGAACTGTGTCTAAGGCCCATTTAGAGTATTTTTCTCCATCCAATCAAAGGGCAACATATTACAAAATTTGTCATTTTCACCAACTGTAGGTTGATGAAAGAAATAAAAATTAGTGATGTGATGAGGAAAAATTATATATGAACTTTAGGTTTGTATTTGTCATATATTCACAAAAATTCTGATTTTATGATTAATATTCATAATATTATAGTATGTAAAACTTACATAATATTTTAGACTTCTATGTCATTATTTTTCATCACTTGTGCAATTTTCAGGTTGCAAATAGGATATCGTTATAATAAATATTTTAATAAAATTTAGGACTTCAAACTTATATATATCTTCTCATGATTTTGTAATCTTCAGGTTATAAATCATATACCGTAATCATATTTAGGATTTTAGGTCAATATTCATAATTTTGTAACTTCAGGTTACAAAAGATGTTCAAAACTTCGAGTCCAAATTTATAATATTCTGGTGTCCAGGTTTGTAACTTCAGGTTACAAACCTATATATATCTTCTCATAATTTTGTAATCTTTAGGTTACAAATCATATACCGTAATCATATTTAGGATTTTAGGTTAATATTTCATAATTTTGTAACTTCAGGTTACAAAAGATGTTCAGAACTTCAAGTCCAAATTTATGATATTCTGGTGTCTAGATTTATGATTTTGCAAACTTCGGTTGCAAATAAGGTAGAATTATAACTGAAAAATTAAATAAAAGCATAACAGAAAATAAAATATATATAATAATTAAGAGAATGATATAATTGAAAGATTATGGGAATAAACCTTAGCAGTTCATGCTGATAACGTGTTATAAAGATAATATACAAATATAAATAGATAATGAGATTAAAGAAGAATTGAGAGGAGATGAGAAGAAGACAGTAAAATTAATTGTGAGAAATAATTTCTAGGTGGAGAAAATGAGAGATAAAGGGGCTATTTATACAAGAATTTTCACCAACTCCCCTCAACATTTATATACTTTAGCTTACTCATATAAGAGGCATTAAATGCCCTTCTTCAATTTTCCACCTTCACCATCATATAGCCATCATTTCATAAATGCATTCCCATGGCTTTACTTGACTTGATTAGGTGGAAAGTCACCGGGATATGTAACATATATATATATATATAGATATATATATGTATACATATATATATGTATAGATATATATATGTTATTATATGTTATTATTATATTTTTTATTATATCTTTTATTTAAAGTTTAATTTTTGGTCACATTGTGTTATTAACTAGATTTGAATTTATCTAATTCGATAAATCTAATCTAAATCTGTATATTTTCACAAATAATGCTAATCATTCATGATTATTTCATTTTAATCTCTAAGTATCATAAAGTATACTTTTAGGTCTAAAGATTTTTCCAAGACTTAAAACCATTAATCTATAAGCTAGATCAGGTACGATTCGAATTCATCTTAGAAACTCTTATGTGTCCAAAGTTTGATCAACTTCTTTTTTGTGTGTGATTCATAGACTCTCAACTAAGTCGGTAGTGATTGGATTCTTATCAGGCTCCCAGCGTGGCATCCATCCAGACACAGATCAAGAGCGACCTTTAGCAAGATATCATAACCACCCGATTAGTGAAATATCAACATATAACTTCTTAACCTATCAGTGATACGGTTGTTCATACAATTTGATTAATTCATCATATGATATCTCTTCAAGGTTAAGGTATAGATAAAATGTCTCCCTTAGGGATCCTCGAGTTATATAGTTTGACTTATATCAACAACCGAAAAATATTAGATCGAACATCAACTCAATCATATTAAGGTCATAGATTTAAATAGTCATTGTCATTCATTAAAGGGGCTTAACTGAGATATCAATACTCGTGCTCAAGAGTGGTGAAGTCTCTGTTGATTCATCGTAGCCTTCGTACAGATCTTGATATAGCTAATCACATCTTTTTTGGTAATTCTTTGACCGTATTATATTATACTGATATCAAACCATACCAATCTTTGTACAAGATGGTCTAGTGATCTCAAGTCTAAAGATCACATGTACTTCTATTCACTAAGAAGATATATTCCATAAACATTAGAGCAACCTCTATATGGAATATTCTTGATAGGTCAGTCTGGTGAACGCATGTACAACGTGCACCCATATGTTGCATTAAGTTGTCACATGAGAATTATCATTATCTTTTGATGAGGTCATTAAACACTATGATAACTCTATCACTATTATTCATGCCCTTAATCATGGTAAAATTAGAGTTATAGAAATTTTAAGAATAGCCACCTAATGTGCACATAGGGTTTTGACGATCAGGTGTCGAGCATTGATCCCCTCTTTATGGTTCAACTATTTTTAGGATATTTGTCTGAGCATATATTAATATGCTTTATAGACAAAAAATGTCATTGTAAATTACAATTATGACCTTCATTAATGAATTTGTCTTGTTATAGGGATTAGCTTTAAAGCACCAACTCCAACAATCTCTTACTTGCACTATAGTCAATCATTCATGCAAACAACACCAGATGACCATGCATGTTCATCATTGCTTCTACTATAATAGAGCGTTCATTGATACAATTTGTTCATTCAATTTTCCAATGGTTAAGTAACCCTTCCTTTTGTCAATCTAATAAGGTGAAATTACAAAAATATGCAATTAGACCATTTGGTGAGACCATGACTCCATAAAACATTTGTTTAGTACTAATAGCACCAAATCAACTATGCTAGAAATTAGTTTTATGATCTAATATATCGTTTAAGACCTTGCATTTTGAATGTCTTATACTCAATTTTCAACGTATAATTTATTCAACATTTACATGATCTGTCCATTTGAATATATTCATTATTTTCAACCTAATTTGTCTTATATCACTATTCCTCATTTAATGACTTCATCCTTCAATATCTCATGAATTATCCATATTCCTTTTTAGGAAATCAAAGATATTTCCTAATGTATCATCTAACAATGCCTATCTGAACATAGTTAATATTTCTAAAAGATTGAGACATCAAATTTTTATGTACATCATGATATTCATGATCATTCTAATAGTTGACACTAATAGAAATCTAATAATATTTGTCTCTCAATTTATGTGTTCAGTGACACATAATTTATGAAAGGCATATATCATCATAACGAAAGAGAATCATTTTGGATTCTTATTTGTTGAATCTCTTTAGCCTTCATCTGTTATAAACACTCTAACTTAAATTTAGTAGTTTATACAATCTATAACAATAGATCAAATGAGGATATAAACTACTTAGTTTAAGTTCTTCTATGAAGGATTACTTGGTTACCCAAGTCTTATTATGTTAGTTACAAATTTCACACTTAATTCTGATAAATTTATTGTCATATAGATATACAATGTCAAAATTGTCATTGTACTTTTACTAGCTTTTGTATACAGTTTTCATATTCCTTTTTGTAAAGCTAAAAGATTTTACGTTTTTATTTGTATGAATATTTATATATTGTAATGTCCACATAAGTTCTTAAGTAGAACTCATCAACTTACACACCCGACTAATTCATTTTCAAAGTTATTACCATCGGTTGTTATCACAACCATTCTAGATTTTATCCATTGGAGTTGTTCTTAACAATTAATTGTCAAACTTTTAATGATATGCAGCAACTATGAGCGCCTCTAGATTTTAGTTTCACTTGTAGGTCTTAGATTTTAATGTCATAAATGACCCGTGCATTTATCAAGGGTTATGAGAATTTTAATTTTTAGAAACTCATAATGCACCTATTTTTTCCTACTTGATTCTATATACTTAAGTGGATTACTTGTTTCCTTATGAAGATAAGTAATTTTTATTGTGATGTTTAACTATACTTATTGGCACATCATTTACTTTATATCTATCTTTCTTGTGAATTAGAACTCAATTGAGTTCTATTATCCTCCTACTTGATCTTTCAGATAATAATGTCTAAAAAGAATTTTTCAAAATAGATTTTAAAACCTATTTGGTACTAGAAGAGCAGTATTCTTAAGTTTCTTTTAGAATATCACACAAGATAATTTATTTAACATATAGTTTAACTAACTCAAGTAATTGTTTAACATTAGTATCACTATCATTGTTAAATAAGTCATTGGATTAGTACAACATATATAAAATGTATTATACTCATAAACATAAACGTAGATTACAGTCACTAAAGTATTACCTTAGAATATTTAGTGGGTATTAAAACTCACACTACACCTCAGGTATTAAATTAGATCATCTATCTTATGCATTCACCTCTTTGGTTTAACCTAAGTGATTTAATACACATATTAACAAATTATTTATTTCATTCTTAAATTTCTTGAATTTCTTCAAGACGTTTAGATTTGTATTTCTAAATATCTACAAATCATATGCATTGGAATATCCAATGAATCATATGAAATTCAAAATTTAATTTGTTCGACACAAACTGTTAATTCTCGTTTTTTTAGACAAAATTTAGCAGTCGAATTATGCTCCCTTTAAAAATAGTGAAAGACTGGCATAGTCATTTTTGTCTAAAAGACATAACTAGTATCCATCATGCAACAACAATCGAATGAATCAAAATTCTAGTCATGACTCAATCCTTCGTGCCAAATCATCAATCCAAATTAATTTGTACAATTTGAGAATTCTTGAAGTAATCATAGTGATAAATCTCTCAGAAGTTTTATTTTCAAAAAAATATTACAACTAGTTTTTATTTTTGTTCACCTTTCTTGTGGGCTAGAATCAATACATAAATCCTATAGCTAATGTTGCGTACACATACCACATTTCTAACTTGTAAGTTCACCTCTTCTTTCAACTAGCATTCTACTATATTTCAATTTCTTCACATCAAACAAATGTGAGAATTTAAGTCTCATGTTAAAAAGTTCGAGATTTCGAGAAAATGTTCAATTTTTAATCTTACCTGAAGTTGAAGACTCGGTTTTCCTTCTTTCATTAACTAAAAAGGTTTTATAGCATTTGCTTCAGTAGTCAAGCTTACCACATCCTTACTTTTGCTAACTATGCCATTATAAGAGTTTAGTGTGTTCTAATGTACTAGGTGAGATTCAGAATTTAGTTAGGCGTCAACCTTACCTTTTTCTTCCTCTCTTTTCAAACTAGTTTCAATTTATTTAGCCATTTTAATATGCTCATCAGTATTCATTACCATCTCTATCAAACCTTCAATGAATTCTCCCTTGTTATCCTTTAAAAAGTCCATAACAAACTTAGTGTAGGATTCGAATAGAGACGAGACAACAAGGTTAAATGTCATGTTATTAATCATATGCAAGTCTAGAGCTTTGGCCTTCTTGATCAGTTTAATTCTATTAAACATGTAAGTTTCATTCTCTATTTCGTCATCCATTTTCTTGATTATTGTAAGGATTAAATTCTCTCATTTTAGAGTCAAGTTTAGGCACAACTAGTAAATCTTGTGCGCTAACATACAAGATTCTCTTCTCCTTTAGTACAGTCCATAGACATCGATACTAGTCAAAGTGTTTTGTATCCAACCTAAATTCATTTTTGAATGTCTTTTCAAATGTTAGGACTTTTGTTGAGTTTATTCTACAAAAACAAAAATAAAGTCATATTTTAATATTATATTTATTTAACATAGTCTTTTATCAAATAAAAGCTCTCACTATTTTATTCAAGTCAATATCCTTCTCCATTTGACTCGAAAAATCTCGGTGGACTTCCTAGCAGGGCAAAATCCTATTGAATTAATTGTCCCCTTCACTTTGGTGAATAAGTTCGAATTAACCAATTAGGTAAGACAATCAAACTAATCACAAAGATCCATGATCTCTAATTCAGCAACTACACATAAACCAATCATAAGATATCAATTGTGATTCTCGATTTCAGTAAGGTGGATACTACATATCACCTATGCAATAATAATTGCATGTCTCTAACTCTACCACAAATACACTTTCACCTTTGCTTTGGTAAACAAGTTAAGTGTACTAGTTAAGTCAAACCTAATATGAACAATGGCTCAATCTTTCACTTAGTAGAAGTATACCCTTCACTTTGGTGAACAAAGTTCCAACAAACAGAGGCTTGCCTCAAGGTATCATATTGGAAGACATTTGGTATTTTTTAACATTTTATTAAAACCCCAATATTTATCTAATATTTTATTTAACACCCTCATATATTGTCATGAATCGAAATGCCCTTATATTTTTTTAACATTTCATTTACAACCTTCATACATGGTTTAATATCAAAATGTCTTTCATATTTTTCTAATATTTTTAACACCCTATATTTTTCATACATTTCATCCAAAACCTTCGTACATTGTTTAATATCAAAATACTCCTATATTTTTTTAACATTTTTAACCTCTAATATATTATCAAATATTCAAATGCTTCCTTTATATAATATACAAACTTGATTTAACAACTAAAATTAAGTTTTTTAGTTAAAATTCGTATAAATATATTTTTCTCACAAATTGACTTGTTTAGACTCGAATTAAAAAATACAATTTTTTTTCTTTTAAACGAACTCATAGTATCAAATATTAACTAAAAATAAAAGAGAAAGTGAAAGTTTGAATTATGTGAGAAATGTATGAGAGTGAGAGTTTATGTAGAAGTTGTAAAGGGTAGTTTTGATATTTTAAAAATTTTTGTAGCATTTTTACTTAAGACTTTGAAAAGTGGGCACTTTTGCTTAGAAAATGGAAAATAGGGTATTTTTGTTTAAATGAGGGTAAAATGGGGCATTTACTTTAATTTCCCAAATAAAGACAAACATAATTTTCTTTGGGTTAAAAAATAACAAATTAATATACTTTTAAAAATTAGTTTTTCTTAAAAAAAATTAAAATTTTTATGGGGGGCTGCCTAGATTGGTGTTACTACCTCAAAGATGTTTTTTTTTTTTTATTTAATAACCAAGAATTTTGCTCATGTTTATAGGATGAGTTAATTTGGCACAATATTTTTTAGACAAGTAAATCTGAAGTACAGTAATCACACATATAACCATAGCATCAAGTAAATCAAAGTTTTACAAATGTTATCAAGACTCAAATTTAAGCATTTATCTTAAAAGTTTTAATATTCTACTAATTTTACTAATTCTTAAGGTTCTATCTCAAAGATGGTTGCTACAATTTGGAATTGCAACAACCATCTCATATTGCAATTGAGATAAAGACTGCAATCGCGATAATGCATCATAGTTGGAACCATCTAAATTGCCAATGATCTTCAATTATGATATAAAAATTTTAAATTTTTAATAATATTAAATTTGAGTAGTTTATATATAAACATTCGTTATCTTGAATTATTTTATTTTATAATTTTGTATTTTAATGTGTGAGGCTAATTTTGCCCTTCTCTTAATTAACTTTAACACCAAAAATTAAAGTTAAATAAATGAGATATTTTTCACCCAAGATGGGATGAAATGAGATATTTTAAGTTTGAAAAAAAAAAACTATTTTTTTCACCTTTTTCGTTAAATTTATTAAAAATGATTAAATTTTTCTAAAATTATTGAAAGTATAAAAAAAATCTTAAGCTAAATAACATTTTATCCTTAAATTTTATTAAATAATTTTTGTATCTTAATTTATATTAATTTAAACTATTAATAAAAAATATTATTAGTACAAATATATATAAAAGGGTATCAATAATATCTAATTGTATATTTTGAGGTAAATTTATTTTTTGAAAATGTTAGAGTGTTAATTAAAATTTTAAGGGTTTTGAAAACTTGAAAAAAGCTTAAAGTGTTTTTAAAAATTTTAAATTATCAATATACTCCTTAGTAGTTTAAAAAATAATTGTTATATCCTCAAAAAAACTGAATAAAATATAATATATTGAGGGTATGAATATCATATTATAAACTATTAAAACTACAATTATATTTTTAAAATACATGTGTGAATATGATAATTTTTTAAATAGGATAGTAGAAGTAAGATAAATATCCATTTAACCAAAGATATTTTAAAAATTGATATTTACAATTACATAATATTGTTCGTAATTCATTCTAATATGTATATTATTGTTATATTTTAAATTTTAAAACAAAGTAACTATTAATTATATTCTTTCTATAATATTTAAACAGAATAAAATTAATGATAATTTTTTTAACTAAAAAAAAAATTAACGGTCAAAGGGCCTCACAAACTAATTGGTAATTACCAAATTCGTGAGGGTATCTAGATTTTTGTGTGTTAGGTGGGTGAATTAACGAAGATATTTGATCGTGCTGGCTCATAGAATTTTAAGGGTAAATAGTAATATAATTTTGATCAGTTAATTTTTTAACAGAATAGTAATTAACTGGTAAGTTAATTTCTTAAATAGTATTGGATAGTATTTAAATATAACAATAATACCCAGATACATGGACGGGATAATATGGATATAATAATATCTTAAAGACTTAAAATTAACCGGAGTTCAATTTGCTGGTTGGATCATATTCATAAGGCCAAAGGACTACTTCTCACCTAAAATATGTTGTAGTTACAAGTTTTCACTCTTTAATTTTAAAAATCTCATTTATTCACTCATAAACGGTTAAAGTTAATGGAACTTTAATCTCTAAAAAATTTATCTCATTTTCCCTCTAAACGTTTAAAAACTAATATTTTCTTTCTCAAATCAAGTTTTAAAAAATTATATTTTTCTCCCAAAAGTTTAGTTTTAATATTTCATCACTCTGACCGATGTCATCATCGATTGTCTCTCCTTTTCGACGATTCTCCTTTTTTAGATAGCTTATCTTAATATCATCCCAATCCCTCTAATGCTCAAGAGACGTACCCAAGAGGGGGCTGGGTGGGTGGGGTTGTTGGGGAGAAGAATAAGTCCTTTGGCCTATTCAAAACGGGTGCACAATTTGTTTGAATGATATGGGCCGGTGCATTGTACTGTCAATCACGAGACATTAACATGTCAACGTCTATAACATTAGGAGTGGACTTTGTATGGAAATCTGTGGTCCATCTACAAAGTCATGGTCCAATTACGTCAGTTTCTTGAGTTTTTTGATAGAGATTGCTGGCATTGTGAAATAGACGCTCCAACTATTGCACCTATCCCTCCTCTTTCATTGATAATTGTGGTGTCATGCCAACGAGTGAGCTTGCTGAACAAAAAATTATATATATTGACTGGATTTAAGATTGAACACTGACTTTGCTAAGAATCGAAAAGAAAAAGTGAACAACTTTAATCCCTAGGGTGAGGAATGAAGAGAGAGTAGAAGACTCTGGAATAGAGGAGAGAGAGTATATTTTATTAAAAATGAAATTAATTAAACGTACAGAGATAATTGTGGGTTTATATGGGCGATTGTAAAAATTCCCAAAGGCCTCTCTTGTTTTGGTCATTTTCTTTGGCACTTAACAATTTATGAAACTACACTTCCATCCTTATACTCAAATATATATAGAAACCTTAATTGAAAGAACTCTTATTATTTTTAATTCTTAAAATAATTTTGGAATTTGTATTAGATTATCCGTTTTTAAGGTATAGCTTGTTCTAAAAGTGTCTCAAGAAATAATCATATTTTTAAATTTTAACATTCATTGGACTAAAATAGTCTTATTAGCTTAAACATCCCAACGAACTGCCCAATAGATAAATATAGGGGAGAATACCAATGAAGTTGAGTTTAAGTACATTTTGTATCAAATTTACTTTAAATAAAAAATAAGTTTGCCAAAATTAAGGGTATTTTAAATTCTGTTTGTTCTCTCAATTCAAAACTCAAATAGAATTTGTGATACGAATTTGTGTATAAATTTATAATTTATTAATAAAATTATGTTATTTTATTCAATAATAAACAAAATAATGTTAATTTAACAATAGTTTAACATGATTCGAATCAAATCATTCATTCGACTTATGAGTCAAATTAAGTCAGACTCCTTTTTTATTTGAATTAAATTCAATTTCACAAATAAGCATTCTCTCAAATCAAACATAGCTCGAATTCAATTGAAGTTTAATCTAAATGAATTCAAACTAAATCAATTTTTAAGATCAAGTTAGTTTGATTCGATCCAATCTTAAATAGATCCAATTTTTTTTTTTTTTTTGAAATAGAACTATTGTTTTAGAGACTTTTACAAATGGATTATTTTTCACCTGACAAGCTTACTTCGTTAGGTGATTTTTACTTGAATGATGTTATCTTGTCAAATGAAACAGCAGCATCTGGTAAAGGTCCATTATTCCTATTCACTGTATCTTAGACTTTATTTTTAAAAAATAAATCAGAATTAATTGTACCATTTTATTCCGTATGCTCTGACTCAGATGCTTCTCTCAGATTAATCTAAAGTTTATGTTTCCGTTGGATCAGGTGACTCAGCCGGCGGATTTGAATCTCCTACACATAATCAAGTAAGCTGGCATCCGATCATGCGCACTCATTAATGTTGACCATTGGAATAAAATCTATCAACCAACAGTTGGCATTCAAACCAAAGCGGCAAAACCTGATCCAAACTCACTTTCTTATTTTGTCTCAAAATAACTCCATTTATATCGTATTTTTTATATTATAAATAATTTTATTATTTTATATATTAAATTATTTAAATTATTTTTATCTTTAATTTTATAAAAATTCATTTTTATAATTTTATATGAAATATAATTTATTATTATTTAATATTATTATTTTGTTTAATGTTATTATTTTATATTTTTATATTATTTAATATTATTATAATGTAGTTAAAGTATTGATAGTTAAAATTAAGAATAAATTAATAAAAATTCAAGTCTAAATCAAAAAATATATGAAGAACGGGTTAACAAGAATGCCAACCTTAGCGTTAACACTAACACCAATCTGTTATTCGTGTGTTTTTTATCCAAACATAGATCTTCGTCAACTCATTTTTAGTTTTAACCATCAATACTCCAACTATATTATAATAACATTAAATAATATAACAATATAGAATTACAATATTAAATAATAGAAAATTATATTTCACATTAATCTATATAAAATTGAAAATAATGACAATTTAAGTACTCTAACACATGGAGTGATAAAAATATTTAAGTTGTAAAAAAATATAATATATATAATAGGTGGGCTCCTTTTGGAGCTAAAATTCAATATCTCCTTTCTTAATTATTAATAAAAGCAAGCTTCAACGTCCATCACCCTCCTCATTTGTATTTATGCTTCTTCACCGACAATGTTAGAATTTTATTTTTATTTTTTTTAAATTATAAGATAACTTAAGACTTGTTTACGAATTAAGTAACATGTTTAAATTGATTAAAAAATATTTTTTTAAAACTTATTGTAAATATTGATGATGTTCATAAATTTAAAAAAAAAAATTGGTTATGAAAGTTTTTGATATATGATTATTGTTATTTATTTCATATATATTTGTTACTCTTGTTAAATCTCTTCAAATAGGGTAAGTTGTTGTTCTTGTTCTACATACCAAGAATTACTTGTCTCTCATTTTACATTAGACCAAATCACTATATTTTTTACCTTTTAAATTTGAAAAATCTGTTCATTCACCCATCATTCACTTTTTATTAATAAAAATCTTTATGTGAAAATATGAGAATGTCATTTTCCTTTTCTTTCTTACTTTCTTTTTCTTTCTTCCCCCCATTACATTAAATCTTTCTTTATTAGTAGAATTTAGATCTTCAGCTTCATTTAACTAGAATGGACACTTCCATTACACACAACAAATGAAGGTAGGTTTATCTATCTTCCAATCACGAAAGCGAAGCCCTAGTGAAGTCCTAGGTTATCCTTCTCACACACTTTTGGCCTTGCAATTTTCATCACCATTAACTCATCTTTGGAAAGAATAGGGTCCATAAATCTTGGGACTATCATTTTCTCCAACAGAATAATTGGAATCTCATCGAAACTAATGGAGATGTCCCTAAAGTTAGAGTTGTTTCTAAAATCTTCAATTGTTAGTATGTAGATTTAATATTCGATGCATAGTTGTTGAACGTTGATATATTATATCTAAAAGAGAAAGAATTAAACCAATCAATTATTTATTATTATTGAAATCTCTTTAAGTTTTTTTCCTCTATATAACATATAAAAAATGGCAAAGATAATATGTAAGAAAGAAAGAGAAAGAGATCAATTTTCCTCTTACAAACAACACTAAGTGATATATTAGAATAGAGATTTTGACAAAAACATATCCAATACTCATAACTCCAAACCTATAAAGATATTAATTAATGAGTATCAATATTGAAGCAAGGTCGATGCCAAGAAACGAGTCGACGTTTCTGTTCAACAATAATGAGGGAATGTGTAATACTCACAAGTACATCATAAGGGTATAATGGTTATTTTAATTGATGATGTTGATGTATGTATGAATTCATGTGAAATAAATGTTTAAGTATGAATTTTAAGTGAAAGGTGGTCATGTATGGGATGATCATGCCAATGTGTCGGTTGTCATGTTAACTAGAATGGATAAACATTGCAATATTTAAATTTAAGTGACACACGGTAGTGTGTGGGGAAAACATATGTCATTGTGTGACGTTACGTAGAAGCAATTTAAATATGATTTGTTAGTTGTGTTTTAGGAATTTTTTTTCTATTCAAATGCACGTGTTTTCAAAAAAGAGAAAAATAATTGAAGTTTGATTAACTAGTTTTCTTGTGGCAATTCTTCTGACAATCCAAGCGATAGCAAGTGCAGAGAAAAAAGGGAGCATCACCTAGGTAAGTAGGAACTCTTCTTCCTTTCTCTAAGTTGTTGATAATGGTAGACTGAAGGATCTCCTCTCTATCAAATTTGATACTATGTATGAATGTGATGATGATAGTCAATGAAGGCCATGTAAAATGTTGCACAAAATTCCCCTAAGAAGTATGCATGTCAAAGTAACAAAGTTCGCCCGACTATGTTTTATGTATGACTATAAGCGAAGTAAAATGACTAAAATTCCCCTAAGAAGTACACATGTCAAAGTAAGAATAAGTTTGAAAAAGATCAAGTCTGGAATGGGCACATGCGCATCCCTGAAGGGACACATGCTCGTGTGTGTATCTAATGTTGCATAAGGGGAAACATCATGGTGAATGAAAGCCATGTAAGATATGAGGAAATAATACACCCGTGTTCTAGAAGTAACATGTTCGTGTGTATAATATAGAGATGACATGCCTTTGAGGGGATACATATTGGTCATGCATAAGGAAAAGTACATGTTTGTGTATCCCAAGATGGATGCTTATGTATGAAGGGTAAACTAAAAAAGGAAAACGGGAACTAGACTTAAAAGTTTGATGGTCGTCTTGAAAGATAGTAAAAAGATTCCAGATACGCAATGGTACTCAATATGCTTAAGAGATTAGATTATGATAGGGCATAAGTCATAATTATGGTGAAAGCTAAGACAAGCATGAGATAATCTAAGGCTCGAAATGCATGCATGTTAGACGTCTTAAAATCGTTACAAAGGGGCACCATGAGTACATACTCCCTACACTTTCTATTGTAGAACACTGTACCTATAATAAAGTACTAGCTTGTAGTAGAGTCTAGTTATAATGATCCAATAGTGGTGTAGGTAGGTGGCTTACACAACAAGTGCTCACATGACTAAGGTGCCCAATCTTTGTATTTAATCCAGTTCGATCGACTTAGTATACAATTATAGGATATAGCTTCTAGATGATAATGTTTTTCACCTAGAGATGATATGGTCAAACCAAATAAGGATCTAGGGAGTGGTTCTTTAGTAATCCAACATGATACTATTCGACCCGAAATATATGTATGTAGCATAGATGTTCCCCGAATCACTGTGAGATACAAATATGATGTTTAAGACCCATTATCTTCCTAATAAGAGTTTATGACAAACTCTAGAGGACAGTCAGTATGGGTCAAACCAAGGGTATTTTGGAGATTATGTTAAAGTTAATAGTAAAGTCTCATATTTATTGAGTATTTTATCATTTATTCTTCTACTTTCATGTGTATATGTATAAGTGATCGTAATGGTTGCAGGGTGAGCGGTGGTTAGTAGACATAGAGCAACATAGGACATTTTTGTCATTATGATTTTTATTAAGTTTATGTATTCAGGTTTTATTATAATGTATCCAATTTCATGTTTGAATTGTGTTTTTGTATTCATGGACATCCTTTATCATGATTCCATAATATGACTTTATAAAGGTATTTTAGTAATTTTAATTTTATGATGAAATTATGGGTTTTAATGATTAATTTTTAAATATTCACATGCACTAATGGTCTAAGTAATAATGTCTTTCTCCGAAGGGTGGTATTTCTAGAAAGAGGTGACAATTTGGTCTAACAACCTTGTCATTGTAAAAAAATAATAATAAAACTATGTCTGAGAGTTGAGTAGATTTTCTCTCTCCTCACTATAAATTTTTCCTTCTTAACAAAAAAATTCCATGAATAAAGATAATAAAATAATAAAAAATTTTAATTAAGATTTAAAATTGGTTCAGGGTAAATCCATAATTTAATAAAAAGAAGGATAGATTAGTAATCAATATGTATATTAAGTGTTCAATATAGTTTTATAAGTCCACTGAAAAATACAAACTAGTAATTTCCATTGAAACCAAATTGTTTTCATTAACAAAAGTTAATTATGAGCGGATAAATAGACTTTTAAAACTTAAAGGGTGGGACATTTTTATTTCATTAAAGTTGAGGTGAAAAAAATTATTTAACTTTTTACGTTAGTGTAGGACCCATGAGACTACACACACATATATTGAAATATTTCATTGACTCAAAATTTAACATATAACATCTTGACCTAAATAGTTCAATCCATTATCAAGATATTATCTACTTTAGATATACAATCTATTATGAGTTTATTTTTGAGTTTTACAATCCAAAAAATATATAGACAACTTAGCAACTCACAAACTATTTAACAAGTGTTCTCTTAGTATTCTCAAACAATGTGGGATTCACACATATATACTTAACATATCTTTTGTGTTTTATCAATATAAGAATTCTATAGGGGAGTCATAAGATTTTATACAACTTCCCCACTCAGTTCCACATTCACTACATGTACACTCATTTCAATATTCACTATATCTTCACACATAAGTTCTTTGGTAGAAATATAATATATTTCCTCATCGTGATCAAAAGTACCTCAAATCGTAACGTTATCCTTCAATACACATACCCAATTTTCAACGATTAACCATAACTTTAAACCGGAACCATCTATGAGATCATCTGAACCAAGTCTAACATTTGCATGACCCTTTTCCTATCTTTTTTCTCTCATTTAGATGCATCACTACCCTATTTTTATCACGTTATAGGCGTGAGATTAATTGCAAATGGAAAATGATATTGTTTCTCTTGAAATTCATGAGAGGTCCAATAGTCATTCATACTTCAAAACTAAATGTTGGTGCTACTCTTCTTGCCTTTAGTGTAATCATCATCACATAAAGAGAGATCTCTTGTGTCATCATCTTCAATAGGGTAATAATACAAGTGAAATCATCATCATCCTTGATTTCATATGATGAGAGCTAAATTAACTCCTCTAAGCATTGATATGTCATATCTGATTGGATTATCACCATTATTTGTTTTCTTACAATTTACGTTATTGTGTTGTCATTTGTCGATGTCCATTACCCTTGGTACCCAACAAATGTAGCAACATTTGATATTTTGTTTAGTTTTGTAATGGTAAATTAAATATGTATGAATTACTTAGAAAGATACATTAAAAATACACAAAACTTAAGTGAATAATATCATTTTACTGCAACTTGAAAAATATTAAAAATCATTGTTTAAAGAAAAATACTAAAAAGATACATTACAATTAGGATAATGGTTGACTAAATTCACAACCATTTGGTGCAGTTTTGGTCAAAACCACACCAAATCAATATCATTTCGACTAAAGAAAAAGAAGTTGTAAGGATGAAGTGAAAATTGGGAATAAAAAGGAAAAATTAAAGCATTAAGATTAAAATGTAGTTTATATGTGCTATTATTATGAGTCTAAATGATAAAAACTTCATGATAATATTTAGAAAAAATAACAGAAATATCTTTTGACTATTAAAACTAGAAGTTATTGTTGACAAAGAGATGAAGAGAGCATTTTTTTTTTTTTTAAATTTAAGGAATGAAACTTTTCCTCTTTATCAAACCGTGGGTGAAAAATAAGATTTATCATACTAGAATCAACATATTCTTGAAATTAAATTTAAAAAGCTTCTTAAAAAAACTTAAATAATTTTAAATGCTGAATTTTCTTTTATTAAAAGTGTTTGACTAATTGATAAGCTCGAACAAATTAACCATAAATTATATGAAATAATTATTCAAATATACTTTTAAACAAGCCATGATAGATACAAGGATTAATGAAGTCCTCTTGACATTATGAAAATAACAAAAATCTTTTAACCTTTTAAATTTTGGGCGTTAAAATAAACAATAGATGACAATGAATATTAATAATATGATTTTAATTGTTCATTAGGAATAGAGGAATTTCCCTTATTTGAAAATTTAAGGAGATCTATCAGAAAGAATAAAATGAGTTATTGATAATAAGGTTAAAAAGGAAAAGATACCCTAAACAATTCAATCTTTCCAAAGATTTTGCATTATCTCTTATGTGCAATTTTGATTTTAAAATAAAGATTTGATAAAACATTAAAATTCTATTTTTAAGTTGAAAAAATTATTTTCTATTTATCAATTAAATTTGTTAAAAAATCTGCGAAATTTTTATAAATTTTAAAATTATTTTTATAAAATATATGAATTCTGTGAAATTATTTTTATAAAATATACATGTAAATTTGTAATTTATAAAAATTATCAATTAAATTATTTTTGTAAAAAAGATTCACATTAAGGGTATGTGTAATTTGGTTTATATTGTAAAATGGGATTAAACTATTTAAAAATTAGAGTTTGATTTGTTAAATGTTTTGAGTTGAGCTAATAAATTTTCAAAAAAAGTTTATTAAGTTTGGATGATTTTCAAATCAAACTAAACCGTAAATTATATTTTTTTAAAAATTACATATATAACTATATTTGATAAAATTTTTCAATAAACAATTTGATATATAATTTTTTTTAAGATTTATTTTGTAATTTTTTTCACATATAGATTGTATATATATTTTATATTATAATTTTATTAAATAATATATATTTAGAAGTGAATGATTTTGATAAGTTCAAATCATAATATAAATTAGATTAAATTATATTTTTTTTAATTTTATCCAAAATTTAAAACAATTTGGTTGAATTTACAAATTTTTTAAATTTAATTTTAAAAAACTTTTAAAATCGGGTGAACCCCTTGATCTACATGTTCTACACTCTGGTCAAGGATAAATCTTTGGATTGCAAGAAGTAATCAACTCCAAAAGGTATGCCCAAAAGATAATTTTTATTAAAAATCTTAGTTAGAATTAGAGGTAAAATTTTTATTTACTAAAAAATTAAAGTTTCGTTACATTTTTCTCTCTAGGTTTAAAAATTTTACATTTTTCTTTTACCCAAAGTTTAAAAAATTGACAATTTTCCCTTACGATTTTTTTCTCTTTCCTCTGATAATGATATGCGATCTTCGATTGTCAGCTATCCTCCCTCCCGCCTTATCTCTCTCTCCCAACCTCTCCCTTTTTCCTCTCTGACACAGATTGATGAAAATCGTATGAAAATTTGGACAATTTTCATTTGGATGATAATGTCCAAACGAATCTTTGGATGCATTGTTGTCTAGATGAAAAGGACGATCTCTTCATCTAAACAACGATGTGTCCAAATAATTCATTTAGATGTCATCGTCCATATGAAAATTTTTTAGATTTCTAAATAATTTCTGTCGATTAGTGGGTAGAGAAGAAAGGGGAAGAGGTTAGGATGGAGAAATAAGGCAGGAGAAATGACAACTGATGGTTAGAGATGAGGGACCGTTATCGAAGAAAAGATGAAAAAATCTTAAAAGGAAAATTATCATTTTTCAAACTTTGAAAGAAATTTTGAAAGGAAATTATGAGATTTTCAAATTGCGAGGGGACAATGTGAGAAAAGTTTAGTTTTTAAATTTTTTATTAAATTATAATTTTACCTCTAACTATAATTAAGATTTTTAATAAAAATTATTTTATAAATAGGTATTAAGATTTTAAAAAATTTAACAATATAAATTTGAGATTTTAGTATACCTTAATCACGAACAAGTGTTTTCGCCAAAAAGATAAATGTCAAATTGGCTGCAAGTTATTATTCATTCGCACCTTCCAGAATTTATCTTTTTAATCCTTAGTTTTAGCTAAGTAATTTGGGCAGATATTTTAAGGGTGATATAGTGCTTTTTTCAAACTTGGAGGCAGAAATATGGCTGTTTTAAATCAATATCATTATGTGTATAAATAATATATATAATTTTATATAGAGTATAGATTATTTCTCATACAAATTTTAATATAAAGATTAATATATATTTTTAAAGTTTGAAAAATTAAAACATTTATCTATAAATCAATTTTTTAAAAAATTTTTAATGAGAGTGAAAAGTAAAATTATCATTTTAATAATATTATTAAAAAAATATAATTCATTATATTTTCTCTTATAGGTTTTAAAAACTAACAACTTTATCCTTATATAAAGTTTGTTAACTTTGAAAAATCACATTTCCCCTCTGAACTTAGGGTTTTCATCTTCTTTTCATTTTAATCACCCCCCAAATTTTTAAAAACTTTAGTTTAATCTTCTCTTCAGCTTCAAATTATTTAAAAATTTGGTGACCTTTCCCTTCGTCGACTATGCCAATGTTGACCATTACTTCTCTTTGGCAACAATGTGACGCAATTTCTTTTCCATCACACAATGTCTCGAACATCTCTTTGTCTCAACGAAGAGATGAATAGATCTCCTCTCGTGTCCCTTTGTCATATCCGTGCGCCTACCAACCATTTCGATTGTAAAAGACAACATGCGGAACAGAGGAAAAAGGAGAAGTCCACGAAGATGAGAGAAAAAAAAAAAAACAATGGTAAGGGGAAATAGACACTATTTCAAAAATGGAAATATTTAGAAAGAGATGAAATTATTAGTTCTTACAATTTTGCAAAAAAATTAAAATAACATTATAGATATTTCAATAATATCATTAAAATGATAATTTTATCTTTCACTCTAATTAAAAATTTTAACAAAAATTAATTTATGAGTAGGTGTTTAAGTTTTTCAAATTTGACAAATGTATATTTATCTTTATCTTTATATTAAAATTTTGATAAAAAATAATCTTTTATATATAAATAATAATATATTATTATAAAATTTGGTAATTTTAAAATAAAAATAAATTAATATTTACCATTATAAAATTATATATATTATTTATTTACAAAATTATATACATAATGTGTATATATATATCGATTATTTTAAATAGGTTTAAATTTGAATTGAATTGAATCGATTTGAAATTCATTTAAGTTTAAGTTCAGCTTAATTCGTATAAAACTGGACTAAAATTTGAGTTCGAACTCGTCTAAAAAGAGTCAAATTTGAGTTTGACTCGAGTTAAAATTTGAATTGAATATTTAGTTTAACTTGTTATTAAAATAATGTTGTTTTAACATATATTAGTTAAAATAATATCGTTTTATAAAAAAATTTTAAACTCACAAGCTTGATGAATTGAACACCCCAAAATTTGAACTCGAACTTAAAAAGATTAAAGTTTTAATCTCAAATTTAAGTTTAAACTAAACTCATTTTATATTTATTGGAATCAAATTTAAATTTAAGCAAATTTAATTTGACTCTACTCTAATTTTAAACAGTACCCGTTACCGGTAAATTCGTCCATTGATTTGAATCGTACACAACATCGAACTCATCATTACTTTCAACTGACCGACTTCTCCCAACACAGTAAACTCCATCACAACCGTCCGTTTCTCCCGATTATCCCGCATGAAGTAACATGATCGTCAGGGCCCACATCATCTCAAAGTTTTTCAATCTTTACTAACGTGTGGGTCCCCTTAGCGCATTACGCACTACTTTGCAGTTTAGCAAACGCGGTACAGCATTAGCTCACTTTATTAAAGTAAAAAGGGAAATAAAAAAGAAAAGGCCGAATATATTTTCAACTCGGCATTTCGTGTCTGCAAATACAATATTAACTTAAAAAATTAAAAATTTCATAAAGAAATGAAAATCTGAAGGAGAGAGAAGGAGAAGACAGTCGGTGATCTATATGGTAGTTGTTGATGGCCATATAGCTATGAAAAGAAGCCACAGTCAGAAACACTCCATTCTGAGCAAGCGGTTATTTTATTTATGATTTTGTGATAATATATTTCTTGTTCTTGATGATTACTCTGAATCTAGTTCTTTCAGATATTCATTGACACGTTTCATTTCCATTTTGGATCCGTCAAGAGTATATTGTCTTTCTTGGTGAATCATTGCTTGGTTGATCAGAGAGAAAGGAAAGATCTTCGACGCCAGTGGTACGTAATTGATATTTTCCGGATTTATTCTTATTCTTTTAATTTTTAATTAAATTAAGCTAGTGGTTGTTTGCTTTGAGATTTGGATCAAGCTTATAGTAGCTGATAATTTTTTTTTTTTTTTGTTTCTGAATTCCTTTTCTTCTGTTTGTTATTACTAACCAAGGCCAGTGCTTGTGCTGTGGAGTGACTTTGGACTTGACATTTATGTTCAGTTTGTTAGACTTTGTATGTGAAGGAATATATGATGTAGAGAAAAAAAATAAAAAAAAGGCTGAAGCTCAAATCTGCTGATCTGCTGAGTTTTCATTTTCATTATGTTTTGAACTTTTTAATGAATGGATTTAAATCCTTTACAAAACTTTAAGGTAGTTGTGCTTATTATATGTGTATGAATCTTCAACTAGATTTTGCTTGTCATCTATATATTAAACTTCGTTAAGATCTGATAAATATACATTTTCTTTTTCTTTTTGATGCGTATCTGACTTGGTTGGGAATCGACAGGTCCATCATGGCACTGAAAACAAGTTCGTCTGATGGTAGAACTAGGAGTTCCGTACAAATATTTATTATAGCTGGGTTATGTTGCTTCTTTTATATATTGGGTGCATGGCAAAGAAGTGGATTTGGAAAAGGAGATAGTATAGCTTTAGAAATTTCTAAGAGTGGGGCAGATTGCAATATAGTTCCAAGTTTAAATTTTGAGACCCACCATGGTGGTGAAGTGGAGGCCGTTGATGAATCTGAGTCAAAACCTAAAGCTTTTGAGCCATGTAGTTCGAAATACACTGATTATACACCTTGCCAAGATCAAAGGCGTGCAATGACTTTTCCCAGGGAAAACATGAATTATAGAGAGAGACATTGTCCTCCTGAGAATGAGAAGTTACACTGTCTTATACCAGCTCCTAAAGGATATGTAACACCGTTTCCTTGGCCAAAAAGTCGTGACTATGTGCCATATGCTAATGCTCCATATAAGAGTTTGACGGTAGAGAAGGCTATTCAGAATTGGATTCAATATGAGGGCAATGTTTTTAGGTTCCCTGGTGGAGGAACACAGTTCCCTCAAGGGGCTGATAAATATATTGATCAGCTTGCATCGGTGATACCAATAAATAATGGGACAGTTAGAACCGCCTTGGACACTGGGTGTGGGGTATGTTAACTTTCTTAACATTTTTTCTCTATTTGTGTTCAATCTATATCTTCTGGAAAACCAGAATGAGATCTGTTTTCATATATCTTCTACTTAAAATGGGCTGTTCTTTTTTTTTTCTTTTTTGTAGGTTGCAAGTTGGGGTGCATACCTTTGGAGTAGAAATGTTATTGCAATGTCGTTTGCTCCAAGAGATTCACATGAAGCTCAGGTCCAATTTGCACTTGAAAGAGGTGTACCTGCTGTTATTGGTGTTCTTGGTACCATAAAGACTCCATATCCCTCTAGAGCCTTTGACATGGCTCATTGTTCTCGATGTTTGATTCCATGGGGAGGAAATGGTAAGTATCATTGTTAAATATAATTACTTTTTTGTGTGTAAGGGTAAGCAATTATTCTTTGCCATTCTCATTTCGTTATTCTTTTTTCTGCACTCTATTATTTCTTCAAGTTAGGATAACTTCAATTGAAGATTGTTGGATCTTGGAATTCTCTGTTTGCAGATGGAAAATATATGATGGAAGTGGACCGTGTTCTTAGACCTGGTGGTTATTGGGTTCTTTCAGGTCCTCCAATCAATTGGAAGGTCAATTATAAAGCATGGCAGCGTACCAAGGAGGATCTTCAGCAAGAACAAGAAAAGATTGAGGAGATGGCTAAACTTCTTTGCTGGGAGAAGATATCAGAGAAGGGTGAAATTGCCATTTGGCAGAAAAAAGTAAATGGTGATTCATGTCGTGGTAGACAAGATGACTCTCGGGTTACTTTTTGCAAATCTGCAGATGCAGATGATGTTTGGTATGTTGCTGCACTGTAAATTTCACGTCTCTTAGAAACTTATTGGCGGGGTTTATATGAGATATATGCAGTGATATAAGTTAATGAAACAATGATTAAGAGTGTCTCTTCACAATATTATAGGGATACATGAGTATGGTAAAGGTAATTGGAACAATATATATCAAGTTCTAAAGTTAATTGCTTTTGTATAAAATATGTAATCAGTTAAACATGCAATTCAATTTTCTTGTAACTGATATTAGTCACAGTTAATAATAAGATATTTTTCAGAAAATTGAATTGAAGTTTTTGTGGCAATAATTTTAGTATGGTGTCGATTAACTTCATTTTGGCACATAGTTGTCCCATTCTGGCCTAAAATGAATGACTTTTTGATTTTTTTATTTGACTTATCATCTTTTTTATGTTGCTTTCTAGGTACAAGAAAATGGAGACTTGCATAACTCCATATCCTGATGTTGCTGGTGGGGAACTAAAGCCTTTTCCAGAGAGGCTTTACGCTACCCCTCCCAGAATTGCTGGTGGATCTGTTCCTGGAGTTTCTGTTGAGTCATACCAAGAGGACAATGCTAAATGGAAGAAGCATGTAAATTCTTATAAGAAAACCAACAGACTTATTGACTCAGGAAGGTATCGCAACATTATGGATATGAATGCTGGGTTTGGGGGATTTGCTGCAGCACTTTATTCTCCGAAACTGTGGGTTATGAATGTTGTGCCAACCATAGCTGAAAAAAATACACTGGGTGTTATCTATGAGCGAGGACTGACTGGCATCTATCATGACTGGTACAAATTTCTGAATTTTTGTTGTCTTTCTCCTTACTGTGATTGGCAGAATGAAGCATAGATTTTGGCATGCAAATTATGACTTTGCCAGAAGGTTTAGCCCTTTTGTTTGGAACCAGAAAGAGATTCCCCTCCACCCCCATTTTATGGTTTGAATATTACCTAATGATACAAGTTTCCTATGAAAGATGTTGTCTTGTTTGCAGAGATATATGCTGGTAAATGTAGATCAAGTCTTGTTAGTTGTGTCTTCTAGATTTTGAGACTCTTTTATATTTTGTCACTTGTGAGTTATGTAATTGTGTAATTAAATTTTTGCTTGTATACTTCAGTAATTTACAATAAAGTTAGCCCTATGTTGTTTTGAATTTAAATCAACATTATATGCGCATTGTGTGCTTGACTAGAGTTGGTTCCAATTACTCTGCTCATTTCTTTTTCGACTTTTGATCTTTGAATATTAACTGAGTAGTAATTGTAATTTCCTTCTGTCTTCATGTTCAGGTGTGAAGCCTTCTCCACTTACCCAAGGACATATGACCTTATTCATGCCAATGGGCTTTTCAGTCTGTACAAGGACAAGTAAGTATTCCTTTAGTCGAATGTGGATGTGGTTCATATTCACCTCTGATAAGCTCTCTTAAATGTGTTTTCACTCTTGTATAAGAATAATCCTTGCATGCGCCCTTGACTGCTATTTTCATTGGGTTGTATGGGCTACAACTACAATACTGATGGATGCAGTATAAAGGATTCATTTTTTCTAATTGGTGCTTCAATGCTAATGAAGTAGATTTAATGGACGGTAATGAGATGATTTCTAATGCTTTCATGCATGGGTTACCATTAAGACTTTTGTTGTGCAAAATCGAAAATTATAGTTCCCTGCTAAGCCATTATAAGCCAACTGCTGGGCAGTTCAATCCTTATTTGTTGAATACAGACTGAACTCATAAATTCTTTTTGTCAAGTAAACTTGGTCAAAGCTTGGTCTTTATGAGCTTATGGATTCACTAATCATAATTTTGTGATCATGTTACAGTCTAATACTTTAAGTCTATGCATGTCCATCCATACAAGTTTTGAAGTCAATTTTTTTTTTTTTTTCCCATATCAACTCAATGGTGAAGTGGCTTCAATTCAACTTCTTGTTCTATTTTTCTTTAGTTGTTCTAAGAAATTCTTTCAAATTAGGTGATCAAGTTCTGAAACAAGCTCTTTTTTTTTTTTTTTTTTTTTTTGTTGTATTTTTCAGAAATCCTATATGTGTATAAATGAACTGAACCTGAGTGTCTCTTGCTCTTCTAGGCTTTGTTGGTGTAGACTATAATAGGTTACACTGATTGGGAATGATTTTGCTGTATCTCAATGGTCTTACACTCTGTGGATTGTAGATGAATGTCCTATGCATGCTTGTTTTTTTGTTTCTTTTTTGTGAGCTTGTCAACAGTAGAATTTGGCATTTGTTTCCCATTTTTTGGGTTCTGTATAATTTAAATTCCTAAATGCTAATTGAATGAACACAGATGTAATATTGAGGACATTCTTCTGGAGATGGACCGGATTTTGCGACCAGAAGGTGCTGTCATAATCCGTGATGAAGTTGATGCAATAATCAAGGTGAAGAGGATTGTAGGAGGAATGAGGTGGGACACTAAAATGGTAGATCATGAAGATGGACCTTTAGTTCCTGAAAAAATACTGGTTGCTGTCAAGCAGTATTGGGTTGCTGGTGGAAACTCGACAGTCACAGAGTGAATGGCATTTGCAAAAGGATAATATATTATGGAATGGTTCACTGCCAGCAGTGCTCAGTGTTTGCAGGTTCTTTCATGAATTGATTTTGTTTTCCACAGAGCATTTTTGCTGCACAAACTACCTAAACACAGGAATGAGTATTTTCATGATGAATGTTTAACTAACGATTGATTTGCAGTGTTCTTTTGTAGTAATTTATAAACATGCAGATCTAAAGAATTGTGTCAGTAAGGTTTATGGTATCATTCTCTTTTGGCCATTTTTTTTTTATTTGTCTGTTTATGATGTGCAATTTCTCGTATTTATGGGGTTGATGAATCCTGAAGTTCAAGTCTGCATGGGTTTTCACCCCTGGTGCCAAAGATTTCTGAGTAAGAATGACACAAGGTACCTTTTATGCATTAATCTTCATGGTAAAGGAAAAAATAATAGTTTGATTGTACAATTAGGATCATTAGTTGATTTTGAGGAAAATCTCAATCGAAGTCTTGTCACTCTGTTTGTTAAGAGGAATGATGGGCCTAATTCATTTGCTACTAAGCCTTTGAATTAACGGAAAGCGCAGAATCGAAGGGGTTGTGAGCAGTGAAAATGTGGAAGGAAGAGCGTGATACCGTAACTCTACCCGACAAAACATGGCCACCTGAACTGTATAACGGAGATGTTACTTTCTCAACCGAACACCGGCCCCAACCCAAGAATAAAATTATGCACTCCACGCTGACCGACCATAAGTGCACTCGCGCGAGATTTTTATGCCGTTGTTTGAGAAACTTTAAAACTAGAATTTCGGTTAAAAATTTCCCTAAAAATAGAATTTACTTATTGTTAACCTTGAGAAAAATTAAAAGAACTCCAGTAGAATTAAAGGTAGTTTATTGTGAAAACCCTCACACAGTCGTTATCCACATTTATTTTTATCTTTTTTATTTTTTTAACTTATGTTTTTAAAACTGGACCGATGATCGAATCGATTGTCTTACTGGTTCATGGTTTGATTGGTTTAATTGGAGAATCAATTAGTTCAATTTATTATCAAATTATAATGAATAAACTTTGCTTGGAATTTGTAAAAAATAAAATCAATTAAAATACTTACACCTATGAAGATTATGATATATTCTTTTTAAGGAGTAATAAATATTCATTTGATTTCAATGAAACGATTAAAATAAAAAAAAACTCAATCTCATTATTAAAAAAAAATAATTTTGTAAATTATTGTCTACATGAGACATTTCAATGAATATGATATTTTTTTTCTTCTTTTTTATTTTATTTTTGAACTTATTTTTCCTTAAAACTTTTAGAAATTCATCAAATCTAATAAAAAATAATCAAATTACTCAAAAATAATTAAAATTTCAAAAAATATTCAAAATTTTGGTCAAATATGATAAAACCCCGTTTTTGACTAATTCAATGCAAAAATCGCTTTTTTATATCAACCAAACTGACTTGGAGCTGGTTCCCGATTCAATCGGTTGGACTGGCCCATCTGGTTCGGTTTTAAAATCATTGTTTTAGCAATGAACTCACTTAAGATAGCTTGTTCACATTAGGCCCAAATTGCCATCTTTATCCACATTTCCTTGTGAAAATTCGTTAGGTAAAGGCCAAAAGACTTATTCCCACCCAAGGTATAAGGAACTCCCAAACTCCCATATTCTAACTTTCTAAAACCTAAACACCTATCCATAAATAAATTTATATTAAAAATATCAATTAAGATTAGGGGTAAAACTATTATTTACTTAAAAAAATTAAAGTTTTTCATATTTTCCTCCCCAGGTTTACAAGACTTACAATTCTTTCCAACCCAAACTTTGAAAACTAACAAATACCCCTTAGAGCTTGTTCCTCTTCTCTTCAACATTGATTCGCCATCTCTGGTCATCGATCATTTTTCCTCTAGCTTTATCTCTCCCTCCAATTACTCTCCCTTTCCTCTCTGATCATCTCGGGTCAAATCGTCTTTGTCTCAGATGAAGATGAACAATTTTCATCTGAGATGAAGCCTCATTGTCTTCGTCTAAGAGACAAAGACAACATATCTTTGTCTTAGATGAAGACTCATATTTTGTTTTCGTCTAAGATGAAGACTATTTCATCTTTGTCTCAACTAAAGACAATCGGAGAGGGAAGAGAGAGTGATCAGAGGGAGAGATAAGGTTGGAAGGAGGATAGCCGACGGACAGAGATGACAAATCGACTTCAAAAAGAAGAGGACCAAACTCTATGGGGTATTTGTCAATTTTCAAATTTTTTGGAGGAAACTTATAAGTTTTTTAAACTTGGGGATAAAAATGTGATAAAACTTTAATTTTATTAGTAAATAATGGTTTTACCCCTAACTCTAATTGATATTCTTAATAGAAATTTGTTTATTCATAGATATTTGAGTTTTTAAAAGTTGAAGGGTGAGAGTTTAGGATTTCACTATAACTTGGGTGAGAATAAGTCTTTTGGCCTATATTAAAATGACCTTTTCTCCTATTGTTCAATCTAAATTCTAAATCCTATAATAAAAAAACAATGCTAACTTGAGACCTCCAATTACCTTATGAAATGGGAAGACTTGAATGGCTTATGGTGTCTATAGCAATCCAAGGGGCCTCTTATAGACCTAACAAAACAGTTCTGAAAGGTTATTTGAGGCCATACTATATGGTCATAAACTTAGTGTTTTTGTAAAAAAGCTGATAGGTCAAAAATTCTCTTCTTTAAAATTAAAAAATATATATATCCATTAGTTAAATTTAAAGAAAAAAACAAACAAATTATAGGTTTTGAAGTTGCATTTTCCTATGTATTTCTCTTTTCTCTATCATCAATTATTTTCTTTAGTCTTCTTTACATTTTATATTTTACCTCATTTTCCATAACTGTGTGAATGTTTAGAATTACACTATCTTTTTAGAGGGGCAAAAAAGGTGTCACGGGGGCAATTTTTCTCAGGCAAAGTCAAACAAATTTAGTCCCATGTGATGCAACTAAATCTTGCACTTGGTTTAGCAATTCCCACACCTGGTCAAATCCTGCTACTTGGATGATCTGTCTTCTTAGTAAAGTTAGAAACAATAGCCTTAACTTGAATCGAATACAAAAGCCATCATATAAATATCAAACACAATGTATAAGGAACAAATTGCAACTTTTATTTCACTAAGAAAGTACAAGTATAGAGTACCATGTACAGTTGCAATTTTCTACACACTCACTCTTGTGCACATACTTAACACATGCTTTAATACTTAGCTTTTTGGCACACTCACTTAACACAATGGTGCACATCCAAATTTGCCCATTTGCCACTTTTATATAAACATAGGACATTGGTTACACTTTTACAGTTTTTATTACAAATTTCAACTTGAGATAAATAGTTTCCTAGACATTCAATTGCTGCCCAAATAACTCATATATCAGCCAACTACGTTTTAGCCAATCGTATCTCTGCTAGTTACATATCAGCTCTCAACCTTTAACTCTCATTATGCATAAGTCCTTGTGCTTTTGCTTCATGTCTGGCACACTCTGCTTGTGTTGTTTAGCTCATCCTTGACTAACCTCATGTCTCGATCTGGTCTCGCTCACATGCACCTGCATCAACGTGCCCATATGCTAAGTCACCCACTCAAGGCATGCTCTCGATTTCCTTAATCACTTGAGCCTTTAGCTCACCTTGTCTCTTTCAAGACATTATTATAACAATATGATCAGTGGTTCATTAGGCATATGTGCTGTTCTTGCACACACCTGTGTTTGCACCCTCGAGCTTCTGGTTCAACATTGTGCTTTTACAAGTGTTTTCCATTGCTTAGCACCTCTGCGCTTCTATTTCCATTGTTCAGCATCTCGTGCACTATTACTTAACCCTTGAGTCTTCCATGGGTACGCCTTTAACTACATTGGTGAGTCGCCTCATGCAGCTATCACATGCCATTGCTTAGCACCCTAAAACCCAACAGCCATGTTTGTGTGTTACCTTTCATGCACTTGCTCTTGCACTAGCATGTGTTATCTAACATTCCCTGTACGCCTTCCTATCTTGTGCCCACGCATTCTTCCGCACAATGCACCCTGTACATATGACTTTACTCTTGGCTAACTTTACCTACAATCACCCCTTACATATTGTAAGACATGCCCAATTATCATCCTTTGGTCTTTCATCGAGTTCAATGTGTCAACCCAACATACCCATTTGCCTTTGATTATAAAGGGTGTGACAAACCTCCCCAACCAAAAAGACTCAACGTCCTCATATCTTCTCATTTCTATCCTAATTTGAATTTATGTCACCAACATGAGCTTACACAAAATTAAATCCCAATAACATCTGCAACCAATAGTAGTTCCTTGGCTTTAAAAACCTCTTTCTAATTAAGAAGTCATTACTAAACAATTGGTGATAACCCAAAACCATTCATTCCACAATGTGTGCCTTTATTTGTGTAAACAGTGCAACATTGCTAACAATTGCTTTTCCTTCCTAGAATAACCTAACTCATGATCCTTTAAATACATAATGGCAACCTCAATTTGTTACCCGTCATATAAGAGTTCCTTATTAATTTTGTTCTTATTCACCCGAATATGCATCAGTAATAAAACATTCTTTTACAAGTCTTGCTCAAGTTCAATAGCCAATGAATTGAGATGACACACTTTGACCCTTGTGGTATTAAGATTAATTTTTAAACATTTGACTTCTCTATCTGACCCATGATGGCATGGTATGAATGATGAGTGTTCCTCTTGCATCACCATTACTCCGTCAAGATGTGGTTTTGGTGCTAACTTGGCTTTCTTGTAGAAATCAATGCCAAGAATCATGCCATAATCATCAAAATTAATCACCAAAACGTTTACCTTGTAAGTGTAACACTCATTGTCATTACAACCCTATAAGTAATGCCATCAACCACTTGTAATTTTATGATGACTATTTACAAGTAATTTGGACACTTGCTTATTTTCAGCCCATAATTATGCACCACCTTTAAAAATATGAAAGCATGTATGACACTAGTTTCCACCATAGCCATAATGTCTAACCCTTTTACCTTTAGTACAATATGTATCAGTTGCACTATGGTAGTAGTGTAATCACCTGTATTTACTTGCATCGAGATTGTGTTCAAGAGTTAGAGAGGGTTAATGATAGCAACTTTCTCAGTTTGTTATGTCAGCCTTTCCTTAGCTAAAACAACATTCAATCACTTCCTTTTTGGACATTTCACTGTTTGATGTGGACAATCGCAAATGAAACAACCCCTTATCCTCTTGGAACTATCACCCAATTGGAAAACACCCTACCCATTAGACTTGTGTTCCCTGTAATCATAAGCCCTACCATCTTTACCTACCTTCTCAAACTTGCCTTTGATCTTTTCATCCATTATTGGTTGCTTAGACTTTAGTGTCTTTCTGTCATTATAGCCTTTGTCCTCAAGCAACCCATCAACAACAATAATTGCACTTGACAAATCCCTCACCTTGTACCTACATAATTCGATTTGAGCCCAATTTTGCAAACTTGACATGAAATTAAACAACTTGTCATCCTCTGATATATTGTGTATATCCAACAATAGTGAACTAAACTTTTTAACACATTCATGCCCCTTTTGCCTGAATTGTTTTAGTGCATTATGCATAACTCAGCCTGTATTGCATGGTAAGAAATGCTTCTTCAATTCTTTCTTTAGAGACTCCCATATCTTTATGTTTGCTCTCCCAACATTCTCATCTTTTGTGGGTTGTGTGTGCCACCAAAGTTTTGCATCCTAATCAGATACATCGTAATCATTATTAATTTCTTTGTATCAACAATGTGTGTGATTGTAAAGTATTATTTTATATCCTGTATGAAAATTTCCAAGTCCTTGTCACTTTGGTTCCGATGGAATGGCTTTGGTTAGGGATTTTCACACAAGTTCCCTCATTTTGGCCATTTATGTTGCTAATTGCCTTACTCAACACTATCATTTCTAAATCTAAGTCATAATTCTCCCAATGCAACCTATCCAATTCTTCTACCATGGAATATCGAATCACTACAATGTCAACCGCAATATTTGATATCTGCCCCACAATATCAAAAGAATCTTTATGTTCATAATTTTCAAAAGAAGTGTCAAACAAAACTTCAAGTTTAGAGATGAACTCACTCAGAGCAGAATTTCCACATCTCTTAGTTACTAACCTGGTTTTCCTTTCAGTTGTCTATGAATATGCCTTGAATTGGTTTTGATACCAGTTGTCATGGGATAACTTTTCCTAGGCAAAGTTAAGCAAATTTAGCCCTATATGATGCAACCGGATACCATATATGATTTAACAATTCCTATTCTCGATCAAATCCTGTTACTTAGACAATTTGTCTTCACAATAAAGTTAGAAACGATAGCCTTAACTTGAACAAAATACCAAAGCCATCACACGAACATAAAACAGAATGTATAAGGAACAAATTGCAACTTTTATTTCACTAAGAAAATACAAATACAAATTATAATGTACACTCACACTTTTCTTCGCACCCATTCTTGTACTCAAACTTAGCACATACTTTAGTACTTAGTTTTATGGCACACTCATTTAACATAATGACACACCTAAATTTGCCCATTTGCCACCTTTATATAGACATAAGACAACAGTTACACTTGGGTAGTTTTTATTACAAATTTCAACTCAAGATAGGTAGTTTCTTGAACATTCAACAACTACCCAAATAACTCTTATATCAGCCAACTGCTTTTTAGGCAATTGCATATCAGCCTTCAGCACATAAGCTTATGCACTTATGTTTCATGTCTAGTAACTTTGCTTGTGTTGTTTAGCTTATCCTTGATTAGCCTCATGTCTTGGTTCAGTCTCACTTGCATGGATGCACCCACATCGTCGTGTTTACATGCCAAGTCACACGTTTGTGCCATGCACTTGATTTCCTTAATCACTTGATCTATATCAAAACTCTTACATAGAAATTTCACAAAATAGAATATTTTATACTGGCAAATGTATCATGCAACCTTGCAAGCAACTTGTACTTGACAACTAATTTACCATACATCTGTTAGGAATAACATAGTCACTTTAACTCGAATAAAATGATAAAGTGTTAGTCTGACAATACTCCAGATACTCTAGACTTACTTTATAATACTAGCTCATTTTAATCTCTCATTTATTATTGCGTTATTTTCTTATGTATCTATGATCAAGTCTATTTTCCTATATGAGCGACAAGATCAACTAGCCAATAGACACACATAATAATATATAAGCGTTTTTCTTCTATTTAAACTTAGCTATTTTTTTAGTCATGTTCCATAGATCGAATTGTGTGTAGTCATAAATACTAGACTAAGATAATAACACTAAAAGTAAACATTGAACAATGGCAAAAAGTCCAAGGGTACCAATATGAGGTAATCCTCATAAAGTCTCACATAGCGAGAGAGCAGAGATTCATTCTCTCACTACTTCAAATAGTCATCTTACTTATGCATACATGGTATGAATCATGTGCTATAGTGTGTATTTTCTCAAATGTTATTCCTGACACTATATAGATCTTAACTCAGTCGCTATACCTAGTACCTAACTTGAGTTCTTAATCATCTCTCCAATCTTGTAGGTATTACTATTTATTAAGAACTTACATATGACATTCATAAGTTATTTGGATGTGGGGAATCTAAACCGATTATTACTAAATTTATCAATTCATGACATCATCTTGATTAATCATCAAAACGACATGTCTAATAATAATAATTCGTTTCTTGAGTAATTCTCCTCCTTTATATGCACTTTCTCAGCACTATCATTCTCAATAAATATGTCTTATTTTTGTATGTTCTCTCAGTGTCAAAGGCGATTGTTTGTGTGAGTAAGCTAATCTCAAACTTGTGTGACATTATGATCTTGTTGAACTTTCAAAATAATGTCTATATTGTAAAATACTAATAATTCAAATATGCAGATGAAGACAAAACCAATTTGAATTCTTTGGTTTTCAACGTTATGTTACAAGTACAATATATCCTCGATAAGTCAACTATTATATTTTACAAAAACCAAGAGATTTAATATGTGTAAGAAATACATCTCTAGAAATTGGTTTGTTTAAAGGATCAAAAACCATATTGTGTATAAAAATATGTTATACAATCATTTCCTTCTTCAAAATGATGTATTTGACAAAGTTATATCTAGTGTTAGAATTTAGGATCTTTTGTGAAAGCTATCGCAGTTTGATTATCACAATGTATGACTATTGGGCCAAGTGCTTCGTCTTGTACACCTAAATTCTCAAAAAATCTTTTTAACCAAACAAATTCTTGCACAACTACAAAACAGGCTACAAATTCGGCTTCTATTGTAAATAAGACTATGCATGTCTGTTTCTTATTGCTTCAAGATATGACGCCTTTTTGGAGTAAGAAAACATAGCCAGAAGTTGATTTGTATTAGTCTAAATCACCACCCCAATCGGCATTTGAATAGCCAACAATATGTAAATCTGATCCTTAATAGCATAAATAGTAATCTACAGTATCTTTCAGATATCTCAATATCCTCTTGACAGTTTTCTAGTATTTCCTTCCAAGGTTTAATTGATATCGACTGACCAACTCGACAACGAAACAAATATTAAAGCGTGTACACATCATAGCGTACATGAGATATCCAACCACATTTGAATAATATATTATAGACATTTCATTTTTCTCATTTTGAGTCTTGGGACACATGTCTTGGCTCAACAAATTATCTTTTGACACAGGATTATCTACAAATTTATAATTCACCATGTTGAATCGTTCTAAAATCTTTTGGATATAATACTTTTGTAATAGAGCCAAAAATTTCTTAAAACGATCTCTTTTGATTTTAATACCTAGGATATAATCTGCTTCACATATATCCTTTATGTCAAAATTTATGAATAACCAATTCTTAATGATCATCATATATTTCAAATCACTCACAACTATCCACATAAAAAGACAGAATTGTAAACTTGTCATTGGACTTTTTTACATAGACATAGTAGTTTTGTTCTAACATTTTAAAATTATAAGACAATATAGTCTTATACAATTTTAAGTGTCATTGTCTTAATAACTGCTTCAAGTCATATATTGATCTTTGAAGCTTGCATACTTTGTGCTTTTGGCCTTTTACCATGAAATCTACAAGTTGATCCATGTAGATCTCTTTGTTAGGTTCTTTATTAAGGAAAGTTGTCTTGATGTCTATTTGATGCAATTTTAAATATAAATATGCTATTATAGCTAGAATTACACTAATTAAAGTAAATCTCATGACAAGTGAAAATGTCTCTTCATAATCTATACTTTCTTATTAAGTATAACCTTTCACAACAAGGTTAGTTTTGTATCTGTCTATTGAGTCATCTACCTTACATTTAATTTTGAGAATCTATTTATTCCCAATAGATTTTTGATATGACGGTAAGTCCAACAAACTTCAGACTTGGTTAATTTTCATGAATTTCATTTCTTCTTTCAATGCTTATTGTCATCGTTCTTTATCAAGGGATGATAAAGTTTATTTGATATTTTTAGGCTCTTTATCTTCAGGAAGATCGATTATGAAAACTTTGTTTTCAATTCCAAAATGTAGCATAGGGATTCTAGGGCATTCGCTCCTAATAATTGAGCATATTTGCTTTCATTATCAAAAATAAGTTGGAGCTCATCTCATTGCTCTCATTATCTAGAAAAGGTAAAAACATTATCTCTTGTGACTCAACTGATGTTTCTTAAGACATACCTCTTTCACATTCCTCTTCTGTCTCATACAGATAAAGAAAAGTCATTTTTTATGAATGTTGCATCTCTAAATTTTATTTCAGTTAATCTTCTCCTATGAACACATACCTTTTGGAGTGTTTTAAATATCTTATAAAGACACATTTCTTTCTTCTTTGGTCTCCATTTTCCGAATTTATAGAATGAGTCATGGATGTATGTTGTTGACCCTTAAGGTTTTCTACTTGTTCATAACTCATTAGGAGTATAAGTAATTGGCTTAGTAGATACTTGGTTAAGTATATAAGTCGTAGTCAACAAGACATCCCCCCAATATGAAATTGGAAGATTTGCTTATGCCATCATAAACTTAACTATTTCTAACAGAGTTTAGTTTCTTCTCTCCGCTACACCATTTTGTTATAGAGTTCTTAGAATCATTAGTTGCCTCACTATTCTTTTTCATTACATAATTTCTTGAATTCAGTAGATAAATATTTATGGCCTCGATCAGCTCTCAAGACTTTTATTCTTCTGTCTAACTAATTCTCAACCTCATTTAAATAATCTAAAACAATCTATTACTTCTGACTTATGAGAGATCAAATAAACATGACCAAAACATAAATAATCATCTATGAAAGTAATGAAATATGATACACCATGTTTGGCTTTGAAATTCATACGACCACAAATATTTGAGTGCACAAGTTGCAAAGGAAGCTTAGCTTTAACTATTTGTCAAATAGTTTTCTTGTAGTTTTTCCTACTACACAATACTCACAAAATGCAGATCTAACTTTGTGATAGGTCTGAATAAACCTTCATAGGCTAATCTATTTATTTTATCTTGGGCAATGTGCCCTAATTTAGTATGTCATATATTTGCATATACATCTAGATTATTAGGAGTTACAAATAACGAAAAACTAACTGAATTATCAAAATTATATAATAAGATGTCTAGCACCATAAAACTTTCTGACAGAAATCCAAATCCATAATAAGTAGTACCATAATAAATCTTAACTAAGTTTTGAAAGAAAAACAAATTATATCCTAGCTTTAATAAAATAAGCACAGAGACTAAATTTCGTCAAATTTCTGGAGCGTACAAGACTTCATGTAGGCATAAGGTTTGACCATCGAGCAAAACTAATTTGCATGTGTCTATTCTTTTACTTCTACTTTTGTGTTATTGCCTATATAAACCTATCACGTTTCCCTTGGTATTCGACGAAATTTTACAAAAGCTCCTTTATCACGAGCTACATGGTCTGTGGCTCCTAATTCTATAATCTACATAGAGAGAGATTCAATTAATAAAACGGTACTGAAAACATAAATTTCATAATTTGAGACAATACAAGACAACACCTTCTTCCAACTATTGACCGATGGATTTTGACTAACCTGTTGACCAGGTAGGTTGATCTATTGATTGATAAGTTTTGACTAACGTATTGACCACTAGGTTTGGCAATTAGGTTTTTCCAACTCGATTGCAACCCGCGTTTGTGAAGAACCCTAATCTCACTACTGACAAAATTGGCCATCGTCCGACCATTGATCGATGACTAAATGATAGAGCTTTTGAAACTCATATGATGATGGTTCGATTTGTAGCAATTTTCGATGTGAACATCACCGAAATCTTGTGAATTTGGGACATAAAGGTCATGACATAAGGTGACGATTTTGGCTTTTGGATTCACCAATTCGATGCGATTTTGAAAATAAAACATGTTACAACCATCCAACAATTACCCTAACATGATTTCATGGATCAATTTCACTCAATTGCATCAAATTGGGCAAAAACGCAATTCAAAATTTGTAAGGAATTAACCCAAAAATTATCAAAAATTTCCATAATAAATTATACCACATTCTAATCATTTACAAGCCAAAGTAATCACAATAATAAGCCAACAAAAAACATAAGCTTTAATACCAATCTAACCAATTCTATGGAAAAAAAATTTCCAGGATCAAGGTTTGTTGACTTACCTGATTGATGATTCTCTGAAGATGAAACTTTCACAATCTCCTGAATTTTTTACAACATTATTTACCCTCTGTTCACGTGAAATTTGAGTTTCCGGTTGATAAGTTTTAGAGAGAGAAAATATGCCCAGCCTTCTTAATTCTTTGATTTTGTGTAATATTTATTTGGGAGGCAATTAGGATTTCAAAATCCCAACTGCTGTTATCTACTGGTAACTGCCAAAGGCAATTTGGTCAAATCTCATTCCAAAGGTAATTTAGGTAATTCTCTTATTATATGGTATAACTGAGGTCAACCTACCATGAGTATATCAAGCCATTAGGAATGGTGGGGCATAGAGTAATTTTAAGAGTGGACTGAATTTGTCAGAGGCAAAACAATGAAAGGTAGAATTTATGGCATAGATTGTGATGGCCACATTGTTACTCTTGAATTGTATCTGTCGGTAGCATTGATTAGAACGCGTATATACGTGTTCCATTTCTCACCTTGCATCTTGTCATTTGATTGAAGCCAGTTGGGTTTCTGAATTCAATTTGTTAAAATAATGTTGGCATCTCTCACGAAACTAGCCAGGCAAACATATTACTGCAGTTAGGTTGTGGTCATTTCATGGCTGGCATATGGATCTGGCCAATGCTGAATAATGGATTTGACAAATCAACTGCCACTTGCTATCACATGGATAATGAAGACATACATAACAACCTTATTGCCAGAATTTGACGAGGACTCAACCTGGTTAAAAGTCTTGAACAAACAAAACAATCAATCATTGATGGTGTAAAATATGATACGTTATAAGGCCATTCACAGTATATCCATTGACTTTACATGGTGTCTAGATCTTCTCATTCCTCTCTATTCTTTTGTATATTGTGTAGTATAATATAATTAATTATAATTTTTTAAAATATAAAATAACATATAAAGAAAATAATAAAATAAATATAAAAATATATTATACCTAATTGTTTATTCAAAATCTTTGTCAAATATGATTTTATATATTACAGTTTATAATTTGATTTAGTTTGAAAACCATTTAAAAAGTAAAAAAAAAAATATAAATTATTTTTTTTTAAATTTATCAACTTAAATCAAACCGTTATATAAACCAATATAAATTATAATTTTCAAACGATTTAACCTAGCTTTATGATTTGAACCAAATTAGCATTGATAAAACCGTCACCAATCTATTGATTAATGTGTCATTGTAACTGAAAATTCAAGCAATATGACATCATATCATATGTAAAACAAATAAGGCAGAATACCTACTGTTATGCAAATTAACTCTGATGATATATAAGGGGTACCTGCTGCCTGATAATGTCAAGAAATTTGTAGCAGTATTAGTGTTTTATTGGAATTCAATTAGGCCACAAGCATAAGGGCCTACTTGTACAACTATTTTCTCACTAAACCTACCAGCCTAATACCCTCTCAATTCACAACTGCCTTTCAATCCATTTCTTATTTCTTCTTTCTTAGAAATCTAATTTCAGCCATTCATTACTTCGAGCTTCTGCATGTTAGGTTTCTTTCAGTTGGGGAGCCTCAGGGACGACCTATGCCTCTTTAACAAATTCTAGTTGTCCCTAAAAGAAACTAGCTAGCTCGTACTTAAGAATTTGTTCTCTTTGCTTGTAAAATTGCAACTGTTGGGTCTTTTTCATTTTTTGATCTTTTTGTAGTTTAGTGTTTTCACTACACTCCTTTTAAGTTTTTGTGCAACAAAAACTGCGAAATAACTCCATGGCTATGATTACCATAACATCAAACGGTCACACTAGCCTCTCACAAACACTGCCCGATAGAAATAACAATAACGAGCTTCGTGCTGCTTCGTTCTCTTCATACTTGAACAGCAATGAAGAGAGTTTTGTTCGTCAACTTGCAGCGTCGAACCCCATAATGGGTGGGCAAGACAAGAATCTTTGCTTAGAAAGAAAAGGACAAGAAGATGGAGAGATTGGAGTATTTAGTGCTGAGAAATACTTCAACGGAGCAATGGATGACAGTCCAAGAATTGTCAAAGTTGGTGCAAGAAACTATCAGCAGTACTTGAAAGATCAAGAACGAACTGATCAAACTCTAGTGAAACCAAGAGTTCAGGCTGCTGGAACTCCAAGCATTCGTTCTGAATCAAGTTGGAACAGCCAAAACGCGTTATTGCAGAGTGTTCTGAAGCATGATATTCCTAATCCTAATCCTAATCCATGTTCGAAGAAGACAAACAAGCTACAAGGGAAGAGTTTTTTCGCTTGTCTCAGATGTAAACGTTCTTGTTCTGATAAAGATTCAGTTGATACCACTGAATATGGGGGTCAAACCATTTTCAAAAGAAGTGCTGACAACGGTACAGTTCAAGCCAAAACAATAAACACTACAGAACCCATGAGAAAAACTGCAGTAAAAGAAAACAGTTTTAGTTTGCCAAGTATGAATTCTGAGACCATTAAAATACATTCTCAAGAAGTTGAAGAAGAAGAGCAAAGGAAATCAGCAGAGGTGTTTAGTTGCCCTATGATTGAAAAGAAAAACAAGTCTTTAACCATCGAAAGGAAGGTGACGATGTTTTCCAGGGGGGATTCAAGTCCAAGACGAGAGGAAATTGAATTTACAGCAACAAGTCCGGATGATAAATGCTTTGAAACTGAGAGTGATGCAAGTTCAGACTTGTTTGAAATAGAGAGCCTCACAGGGAAAGGCAAAGTCAATCCTTTTCTTGCAAGGCAAGTATCAGATGCTACATCAGAATGTATCACTCCAACTGCTTATGCTCCAAGCGAGGCCAGCATAGAATGGAGTGTAGTCACTGCCAGCGCAGCAGATTTCTCTGTCATGTCAGATTGTGAAGAGGTAAGAGCAAGTCCTGTGAAAACGTTTTCAAATGTTGCTAAAAATAGAAGTACTGTAGCTGAGTTGCCAAAGGGCAGACGTCCCGGAAGTATTTTGTTGGGTTGTAAGAATGAGAAGGTTGTTAGAGTTGCAGAAGATGCACATTTGACAAGTCTAAATCAGAAGGCAAACAATAATTATGAGCCCAGAATTCGTCGAATGTCTGATTCATTTGCACCAGTACCTGCGGCTGTGACGAGGCTTCAAGCTGAGACTAAGCTTGAAGGTTTTGATTCCAGACAAAGGCAACATGCTCTTGCTGCAGCTGCCATGCGCGCCCACTCACTTCCAAGATCCATCTCGCCACGTTCTTCGCATCTCTTGTACATTCAGTGATTAGACTCAGTTCCAGTTCAATTCCGTTTTTTAACCATGTTGGATGAAAAGAATTAGTTGTGAATCGTCTGTTTCTTGAAATTCTACTGTTACATATTATGATTTTAATAAAGACTTCATAGTTTTCAGAAACCACCTTTCCATTCTCCCATCTGTAAAACTACTTTCTCATTAAAATGCTTTTGCTTAAACTTACAAATCCTTGAAACTGAGGCTGTAAATTGTTAGATACTGATAAACTCCTTGTCTGATTTATTAGAGCAAGTTGCTTAAGCTTTTTGTGGCATTTAAAGGGGGCTAAAAGTCTAGCTTTTGGTCTCATATCTTTAGCAATATGTGTGTTGAGGACCATAAGAAACGTTTTTCAAAGGCTAAGAGGGCTGGATTCTTCAAAGTTGTCGTTTTCATTGTGGAGCTTTTGTATATATTTAGTTTATGCGAGGACGTACCACATGTAGGACCAATAAGAAGCAAAAATAGCTCTATGTTGGTTTATATTTTCTTAGGGTTCGATTGTTTCTATCCTCTATGGACCATTGCCAAATTGCATGCAGCCCTTTGACACCTCTTTGTCTTGGGAAGAATTCTCAATGCGAAAGCACAGAAACAAAGTACCCCGGAAACAAGTTTTCAAAGAAGAAAGGACATGCTTGTTCGTTATGTCAAAAATCAAAATTAAAATTTTCTCCGCTGCAATAATTTATAGTTGGATAAAGGAGCCTTTCAATCGCATTCTGCATTAGCAACAAACCTTCAAGCAAAGAATGTTGATTACAATGACACTCATTGGACATGACCAAACCATTATCCGCATGGAGAATGTAGGCTGCTTCAATCAATTAATTCTGTAACCACTTAATAAATAAGCTGGTCCATATTTGTTTACTTGTCATATAATTAGACTCCACCTTATTCAAACTCACCAAGGTAACAATGAAGATGTGATTAGTTAGTACATAGCAACTAGTTATATAAATTGAATATGACAATCAGCCACGACATATGTACGCAAATCTATGGCACAACGTGAATAGAAGACCTAATATCTAAAGAGCGGGAACGATATTTTCCTATTAACATGAGATCACTTTTAATAATGTCTTCATCCACGATTCGAAAGGAATTAAACTCATACCAAATTGGCAGCACATAATTTTTCACTTTCCATAGCAGTAAGATTTTAACATCTAACTGAGTAATTAATTGAATAACCCTTTCCCTTATCCTATAAATAAAGTATTACTTTGATGCTTAGTAATGACATTTTCAATATTATACTAGTACACAGTCGAATAGTAAACTCAAACACTTAATAACATAATTGTGGTCATCAACTTCCGAGTAGTTGGTTGAATGGCTCGTGGAAGAAGAACTAAGAAGACTATAAGTGATCAAGTGGCAGAGGAACCCATTGTTTAAGTTGGTGCTCAATAACCAATCTTCTTAATAATATAAATCTATAAAAAGTCATAATCAAAACTCTAAACCCTAACACCCATTTTTTGTAAGTGCATATATGTTCACACGTATGCTTGGATAAATATCCTTAAGTTGGTAGAATGACAAAAGAATCAATGTGTAGCTTGATTGTGAGGACCTTATACGCATATATGATGGTCATTCTAAAAATGTTCGTAACTTTAGTGTAACTTAATCTAAGACACACATAATTTGGTAAGATTATCATAATATTAAACAATGCTATCAAAAAGGTGGTAACAGATCTCATATGTCGAAATTATTGGTGTAACATGGTGCAACACATGAGTTCTTGTTAATTGCATACCCACTAAATTAACCCATTAAAAAGTATCCATATAGATGATAACTCTTATGTCTATAAAATAGATCATCTAGTAGATGGTGGTATATATGATCTTTAAACTTAAGATCACTAGAATATTTCGTATGTTAGTTGGCCTATTTTGACACTTGTCTAATGTAGTCTTTTTTAGAGGTCTATTAATATGATAGTGGTTGCAAGTTACGTTGAGAAGAGTAGTGAGACTACAATGAATTAAAAGATTCATCACTCTTAAGTATGAGAACATATATCTCAATATGCTGCTTGGTTGTGATAATGCACCAAAATCTATACCCATAGTAGGAACGAGTTAGTCCTCGATTCAATATTAACATGATTATTGTTTGATTAAACAAGTATTAATATCGAAGATAATTTGAGTAGACATTATTAATGTGCATCAATCTTGATGAAATATCAGTTAATGAAAAGATTTGAACACATGATAATTATACTATTGAAATGTTAGTATTAGTTTTTCACTGATTATTTATTAGTTGGATAACCATGATGTCTTGCTAGAGACCAATTATAGTTTTGAATAAATGGCTTATTAACTACAGATTAATTATAAATTTATTCACTACCAACACGATATAAAACTTATGGGTTACACACTACAAGGGTTGATAGTCATGATTAAAAAGTTTTGGGTTAATTACATTTAAAGTGAATCACACCCGAACATTATGATTAAGAGCTTTATTGATAAATAAATATGGATGCAATCATATTATGATAGATGTTTTGTTCATTGTTGGACATGAATGTATATGATTAATACATTAGAGGTCAAATGGTAATAATTTAATAGTTTAAGGGCTAGAATGTAATTATTGGAAGTTGGATTATGGTCTAAATGCATAAAGAGTGAACCACCTAGGGTTATCCTGAAGATGATGAACCTAAATCTCTGATAATATGTCTTAATATTTAGGGATAAATATTAAAGACATTAATAAACTCAATTAATATATATTAAAGGATTAGGCAAAAGTTCAGTTAACCTAACTCATGAGGTGGACTATATGAAGATGTGTATTAAGGTTATGAAATGTCTAATATAAATTAAGACTCTTTTCATAAACCTTTAGAATTCCTCTCCTTAGTTGCCTACTCCAAAAATACATAAATGAATCTCTCAACCATCTAATCACATATTCAACAAAATATATAATCTAACAATTGTAAGAGTTTTAAACACCTTTTCACATGATTGTATGTTCATGGTTATTTTTGTGTGGATGATTAGAGGCCTTTCTATTTTGCACGAAGGTGTGGAAGAATTCGACACAAATTTAGGGTGGATCTCAAATTGAAGGAGCCTTTAAATGCAAATATGGTTAAATAAACTCCCTTTATTATATGTATAACACCTCTAGATATTGGGTTTAGGGTTTTTGTGATCAAAAATTTTATTTTTATGCATATTTTTGCTACCATGTATGATAGGATAGGGATCACAAAAACCTACAATGGTATTAGAGCCACAAAGTGCCTTGTTATACATATAATAATTGTTATGGGTGAAATTTACATGTTTTGATCACATTAATAGTTTTAGATCCTTAGAATGGTCATTGAAACATGCTTTTTTTTTTGTTTAATTTAAATATGATTTGTGTTAATTTAATTGTTATAAAAATTGTTGAATTCAAATTGCTCACATGTTGAAGGTTATTTTTAATAGCCTTAGGTGCATTTTAAGGGCATTTTAGTCCTTTTCTTAGACTTGCTTTCAAATCTAAATTGACTAAGGTTAAATTCGAAATTGGATTGTGATTTTGGCTTAAGGTATAATCATGCATGTTGAGTGCACATTCGCCACACAAATAACCCACATAAGTTGCCATGTTGGCATGATTGATGAATGTACACCTATGCATCCTTAGGATGCATGACTGTTACCTGTGTTTTAGCAAAGTCCTATATAAGAACTTATTCTATAAGAGAGGAGAATTAGGGAAAAAATTATATATTGCTTTTGCTTCTTATAGAAAACCTTAGCCAACCAAGAATCTTAGAGCGAGAAGAATCTTCACACAACACCGATGATAGATTTTGACATGACTGAGGCTTTAGAGAAAAAAGTTTTTGAGACAGAGAGATTAATGACAAGATTTTCCCTTAGGAAAACCAAGTAGGAGTTTATCCCTCTTGGGTTTTGCACTAAATGTTGATAAGTGTCTTTGAATGATAAGATTTTGATTTGTGTCATATAATTGAACGGATTATGATAACATGCAATCTGGATGTGGGTAGTGGGTTAGCGTTGATATGAGAATTGTAGAAACTTGTGTTTTTGTTTGCTTTAATTATACACACGTTGATAATAGATTTGAAACTTAGAAAATTAAGGAATTTCAACCAAGAATGGACTAAGAAAATTTTCCAAAATGCCATGCACGATTGTACCATGCTTGGTCATAGTCATGCATAGACATAGAAAATCTTGATTTTGAATGGGTATACGCTTATGTACTATCATGTGCACACTTATGTACATGTTCCGTGAAAACTTGAATTCCCTATGAATGGACATGACAATAATGCATGATCGTCCAAAGCTTGAAAGTGATTTTACGGTGTCATGTATGCCTATCAACCAAAGTGCATACTGTTGTACATGACTGAGATAAAGATGAAAACCTTAGGCTTAGAAAAAGAAGACAATGAATAGTAAATAATAACATGCACAATTTTGCACTTAAAGGAGGCACACCCTTGCATCAATACTTCATGCCTGTATGCCCATGAAGCCTTGAACATGAGCTTACAAAAAATTTTGATTAAGTATGCTCGTACATAGTTGAGCACATGGTCGTACATAAAGGAAGAATGTATGTCAATGACTAAACTATAAATGGTTGCACATGATTGATTTTGAATAATTTTTAAAATAGAATTATGGATTGTTGAGGTGCTGAGAAGTGCCCATTAATATAGATTTATAAAATTATAGGCTTACTCAAGGGTATGACCTACGCACACTCGTCAATAGGGTATGATGTAGTCAGTTAATTAATGTCTTTAGATAATAAATGAATTGTTTAAGATTGTATGTTTGTCGATTGACTTAGAATTTACCAAGACATAGATAATATGATGATTGAGGTCTATAGAGATAAACGCCAAGACCATAAGTTTACACATTGACAACTAAATAGGATAACCAAGACTAGAGGGAAAACAACTGTGTTTGAGAAAATCATCATCTATAGAGTTCATTCCAAACCAAACACCCTCACACCATATTACAACCATAAGAAAAACCTAACTGATTTCTCGAACATATAAGACCTACATTAGTGGATATTAAGAGTACTATCTTGCCTATAGGGTCGGGATTGCAATAATTCATAGAGGTTATAATGGGGAACAAGGTGTACATATGCTCGATTGAAGTGCAACAGAACTAGATATGAAGGTTATGTGAAGGAAAATTCTTGAATTGATTTAAACAATCAAGTAGATGGCCAAGTTGTGATCGAGTGTTGGAAGACCTAGGTCTTTACGAGAAAATCTTCTAAAATTCATATTTTCATTGGTTGCATAAATACCTGAGTTTAAGGGAACCAGAAGCTACGAAGTCTACATATTCTCCTTGTGTTTCAAATTTTGAATTTGCTTGAGGATAAGAAAAGGCTTAAGTTTAGGGGAATTTGTTGCATTTAAAATCTGCATACAATGTCTAGAGGTGTAAAAATCTGTATTTTAGTAATAAATATAGTTAGAGTTTTAATTAAATAATAATAATAATGTTCCTAAATATTTTATTTAACTATTATGTTTTCATTTGTAGGAAAATAAAGCAAAAATCACAGAAAAAGTTGTGAAAAAAGAATGTAGAAGTAGAAAAATTTACAGAGGTTTTTTGATCGCATTAGAAAAAGACGAACACAAAAGAAAGGAAAATGAAAGAAATCAGGACCTATTGACATCAATGGATTAGGAAAAAAGTAGATTTGACGTTAAAAAGAATCATGAAAAGAATCCAAAAATTGTGATCACATGAGGAGAAAGAACATACATAAAGCCACTCAACTCATTAGAGACATACTCTCTCCTTCCAGAATTCACAATAAAGGTTTTGAGCAAACCATTATTTATATTCGGTGAGCCATTAGAAGTACAAATTTCAACGCACAATAACAAGCAATAGCGACAACCAGACGCCTAGAGCACACATATACATCTAGATACAATCTTTTTATCTCTTTACTCTAATTACAAAGATTTTATATATTTATTATTGCATGCCTATTCTTAGTATAAGTGGCTAAATTTTCTTTTATTTTTGTAACTAAGGGGAAATCGATTATCCCAAAAAGTTTATAGTAGATTATTCTATATTTTTATAAATCGTTGTGTTTTGATTTAATGAATGGTTATTCCTTGCTTATGATAAAGATAAGACCCGTCTCTTCACATGTTAGTAAACTCACATAAACTATCAAAATGTAAATGTTTGATTAATACATGCATTTATTGAAGTTGGAAAACTGATACTAGGGAAAGGTCAATTTGTTGTAAAGTGATTAGAATCACAAGACGTAATGGGTAGTTGTTATCCAAGTGATCACGAAAGTAACGACCCGTTTAATATCTGCACACTTACTCAACTTCGTAAGGGTAACTAGGTTAATATGAGATATCCAACCGACAATTACATCATGATTATTTTAGTAGTCTTATTATCTATGCAATGTTATTGGTAAACTCGAAGTCCTAAAAGTCTTTACTATAGTAGTAGTGTTTTGATCATATTTCATCTATTATTTTAATTGTATATTTAGTTTAACAATTTTAGCAAGTAATGGTAGTTGCATTCATCTATTATTTACAACCTCATGAGCTAATATACACCTTGAAATAAATTATTAGTTAGTTTCACAATCTATATAGGATCGATATCTATTATATTACTTGAAGATTCATGCACTTGTGAGGAAGATTCAACACATATACAAACCCAACATTTTTTTCATGTTTTATCAATGTGAGATTTGTTTAATAGTGTAACATTCACCTTTTTTATAGGACTTAACACCCTTATTAAGGTTTTCCTCACCATCATTTAAAATATACGAAGTGACTCTGATACCATTTGTAACATTCATGGTCCAATGGTCCAACCCATTGTTAAAATATTATCCAATTTTAGACTGTTTATTATAGTTTTGTTTTTAGATTTTGTAACCCAAAATGTATTTTAATAGCTTAAAAAGTTTATAGACTATTTAATCAATCTTTGCTTAGCCTCCTCAAGTGTTATGGGATGCACATACAAACTCATTATCTCTTTCGTATTTTATAAATATGAGATTTGTCTAAAAGTGTTAAATAAGACGCTTGGTTCAAAAAATTTCAAATCACTATAAATTCATAACATTCTCTTGCCCTTTCTCTTTATTTTTACATGTATTTGATTGTTTCATTGTGTTTTAATTATCCATGTTTGATAATTATAATTTGTTGTTAAAATTCGATAAATCTCATTCACCCACCCTAGGATTAACTTAAGCCATCCAGGTATTTCTTACTAAATCGGTAAACACTTGCTTAATGTAGAAATAAGGTGCCTAGAGATAGTGTGGTTAGCATTAACCTTGATAATCATATCTAGAAAGTTACGCTTGTACTTCCTAAAAAACTATATGGCTAGATATACTCCGATAAAGGGTGAATAAGAGCTTTTTTTAATTTTATTTCTTTTATGGAATTTTAAGTCTAACTAATCTAGGTGAAAAATTTGGAATAAAATGATGATGGAAATGGCAATGCATGCACATAAACATGCAACCGAAGTTATATGACAAATGTAGAAACAATGGGCATTAAACTCATGGAAAAAAGATTAGACTTTACCTTCTTCAAGCTTCTTTTTTTTTATGGAGATGATTGAATGGAGCAACACAAGTGTGATACCTCTAAACTTTACACCAAACCAAGCCAATTTTAGCCCTTGGCTAAATATATAGAGAGAGAAAGAAGTGACATAAAAATTTTTAGCAAAATGAGTTCATATGAGTAAAATGAACTAAAACTTGCTTTATATAATAGTGGACCAAATTTCACTTGCATAATTTTGATTGCCACCGTATCAATATCTTAATTTACATAATAGCTATGCATGTATATCTAATATATACATTAGCCACTCAAGTTTTATCTCATGAACACATTAGCCCTTAAATGTAATCTTTCAAATCCATGTAATACTTTATACATAATGTTACCTTTATTACCCTTGGAAGGTGCTAGCCATCTCCAGATAATCAATTCTTTGTCTTTTTGAAACATTTTGTTAATTTGTGTGACTATCTAAGTTCATCGTGGCGTAACCATGAGTTATTTTTTGATGAACTGAGAAGTATGTTTGGAGACTCAATGACCATGATAAATATCTAGCAATGAGCCATAGTGTCTAAATCACAATGAAGGCACACTCCATCTAACCTATTTTTGATTATATGATTCGTGTAGGTAAGAATTTTTTGTGGTCAAATCTTGATCGAGTATAAATTCATGGTTTGTCAAAACCCTAATCTCGATATTTCATCGAATCGTTAATCGATATATTTGAAACGGATCATCACAAACATCTTTTGTATAGCTTATATTAGACTCTGACTAGAGATTTAGTTTCTAATATTTATTGATGTTCATATAAATAATTACTAAGTTAGTGGATATTTCAAATCCAATAACTACGAGTCAATAGATCCTCTCTTGACCATCACTTGTCTTCATATATGAACAAAGTATGACCAACTTGGCTTTATCTTACGAGACATAACTAGTTATAGATTTATACACCATACGATCCATACACATCTATATCGGATTTGAACATGATATCTCAGGACAAATGATTACTCTGTACATTAATACAATTATACGATAAATCATTAACTACATTATAGTATCCATATGATTTATCGTAATTAGTAACGTTTGAAAAACAATTCACTAACTGTTAATCTATACTAATGTCTTAGTAGCATTCATAATATTCAATGAAAGTAATAAGTACTATATGATATTATTGCCCAGCTAATATCACGTCTGTAGGGATCACCAATTCTATGGAGCAAAGAGTATACGACTTAATATTTTAATGTAGTAAAAATAATATATTTATTTTATTTATTTTACATATTAATATGTTAATATATAATGGAGCAAAGAGTATACAATGTAAAATAGGAAATGTTATATTCTCTAACAGTAAAATTGAATTGTAATTCTAAAAAAATACTTTAATTCTCGAATCATAAATCATATTCATACACAAATATTTAAATATTGAGACTTACCTTACAATACTTCCAGCAATACTTTTTTACTACATTAAATTCTTACTCAGCAGTGTTTTTTTTTTTTTTCCTCTTAAGGTAGTAATGATAATCTCTCGTTTTTCTTTTTAGTTTTCTTGGTAGGTTGGATGAAAATTCAAAAAGCTTTAAAATGTTATCATAGTTAATCTCCAATTAATGAGAAATATTGGTGAGTTAATTCCTTATTCTGATCCCTAATTTATTTAAAACTTTTGCCAAATTCAAATTCACCTTGCCCTTATTAAAATTTAAATCCTAACACATCTCTTATATCAATATAAAATTTATCCTATTTAAATAATAATAATAATAGTACGGGGCAATACAATTTCTCCTCCTCAAATAATTTCATTCCTAAAATTAATGGATACCTTAAAGACTTAGGGATACTTCTATTTTATTTTTGCCTCTCTTTCCCACGTGATCTCTTCTAATGAGTGATTTCTCTTACAAGATTGCCATTAGCGAAGGAGATGGAAGCTTGATCAATGAACATCTTAAGTTACTCCTAACGAGTCGTCTTCCAAGTAACAGGTGACTTCCAGGTGTAAGGAAAGATAGCAGTCTACCTAGTTAAAGCAAAGATAACCTTAAAGTCCTTCAATAATTACAAGATCCAAAAAGTCCTTAGGGAATAAAATGTTCATGCCAGTTTGGTGCACTTATTAGTTTGTGCAATTTTAAGGTGTTGGATCATTTAACGAAATTTACCATGCCCTAAGTTAAAATCCATTATCAAAAATGTTCAGGAGAAGCTGAAAGGATAAGATTGCTTGATAAGATTACTGGAAAAAAGGCAAATTTAAATTGTAATATGGATTGTTAATTAAGTTGCAATTTGGGTGCTTATTTATCTTTGTAGTTTAATAGATTGTAGTCAAAGCATCATGTCCTTTAATAGGTGCCCATCCCAATCCTTTGAAGTGGACCAAATCATTAATGAGAAGGGCTTTTCAAAGAGAAATTTCTCTTCCTACCATTTGTTTAATGAGCTGGGGACAGCCAAGTGAATAATAGGATAAAGACGTGAAGGTAGATGTATCATAATTGCAGCAATAATATCTAAGACAAAAGACATAATTATTGAAGGAAGAAACTTATTTCTAGTTAGAAGTAGAAGATCGATTGACATTCAAATGGAGATGAAATTTTGGTAGTACATGCCAATGATTAGGAATAGATTTGAATTAAGCTAAACTCAAATAAGAGAACGATCGAGCTTGACTTAAATCTATAATAGTTAATTTGAAATCGAGCTCAGCTCAGTTGATTAGTAATGAGTTTATTGAAAAAGCTGCTAAAGATGAAAAATAAGAAAAATCACCAAAGAAAAATAAAGGTTATTAGAGAAGATAAAAAAGCACCCAAGAAAGAAAAGTTACTGAAGAAAATAAAAAGTCGTCAAAAGAGATGAAAATTTGTCAAAGAAGATGAACTTGCTAGTAAATGTCTAATGACTTGATTGCGTCAAACTAGGGTTACCACTGCTTGACCTCCTCTTATTCGAGCCAAATATCAATCTAAACTTAACAACTTAGATCAAATCTATCCTTACCAATAATGGAGATGGTATAAGCCCATAGCTAAGGGTCGGAACACGTGGAACAGAGAATGTTTAATGCTAAAGAATTGAATAGTAACTTGCGAGAGGAATCGCACATTGGACACACGGTGAAGACAAAAGAGCCCTCAAACAGTAGGAGTTAGTAAAGCTTTAAAAAGGCCTATCCATAGAGAAGGACCAGCGATCATATTCATAACCCAAAAATGTCTAGAATATGTTGACTCCTGATTAAAGATTAAGGGGAACTTGATGGTCCCCCTCTAGAATTGCAATAATGGTAAATCTACCGCAACTAAGTGGGCACATATTATCTTAGTCAAGTGATGAGTTTGTAGTTGGAAATTTCTGGAATCTGACAATGATGCCTAATACAGGTATGGATCACCATTTCATATAGGGAATGGGAACAGTCAGAACAAAGATATAACATGTACAGCAATGACAGTCCCTAATAACTCCGAGCAAAGTGATTAAGTACTCCAATAAGATAATTTCTTGAAGAGCAAGGCCCATTATATTTCCTGTTTATTGGTTTAGTCTGGAAGATAAATGAAGCTTGATACAAGGAAGAATATGAATGAAACAAGCATGGTTGAACGCGACGGCTGCAGTCCTGACAAGCCTCTGATCCAATACCACAACTCAAGTAGCAAAGTTGCTTAAAAAAATTGCCAGTTAGGTGCATCTAACTATGTAACACCCAAATTGGGAACTCTACACAACATATATTCAGTTTGAGCTTTATTATAAACTCATATAAACAAAAATGATGAGAATAAAGCACAGCAGTATATGTATATACCAAAAAAAACACAATGGTGTGGCTCATCAATATGCAAAAAGAATCAAATACTAGTTGTACATAACTAATTGTCCTAAACTTAACAATCAATTCTTTTTCTGATCTTTAATAGGTCTCACCTGCTCTCTTCTCAAGTGAATAAGGCATATAGGTCCTAAGAATTCTGTCCCACATTACAAAGAATGGTTGAGGACAGTTGTATTTGCTACCATAAAGCTGATGGTGCACATCATAATACATAGTATTATTTTTGAAGAAGAATTGGAAGAGGTTTCCAGGAAGCCATAATCCACAGTGGTCATTTACTGTTTTGATTGTAGCAAAGGAGAAGAAAAAGATGGAGACTTAAGGAGACATACCAGAGAAGAGAAAAGATAAAGCTCCTCCAATTGTGTCATTAAGAAGCCTCTCAATTGGGTGATTATAGAGAGCACCATATGCATAGGGGACAAGAAGTCGGTGATTTAGAGAATGGATATGTCAATAGAAAAATTGAATGTGGTGCATGTATCCATGCATAAAATATTGCCTAGTATCCATAACCAGCATTGCTGTTAAAGTTGTCTAGCTAAAGCAGATAGAGAAGACTATTGATTAGCAGAAGCGTCGGCATCACTTCCTGTTAACTATGCAGAACAAAATTCCATTACAGATTAGTAAAATCATCTAGTTTCAGCATAAATGTTGTAGAGCAAACAGTAACAAAACAGCATCTATGCAGTCCAAAATATTATCCAATTATTGTCTCAACATATAACAAAATCAAAGGAACAACCACAACAAAAGAAAGATGATAAAGGTGAGCAACAAAACAGAACATAACAGTGAGAATAATTAGACACAACCAGTAGCAGTCTATGATACTGAACAAAAACAGCCATGAATTGATCACTGTAATACCAACCAATCAGATACTTAGGAATCAATAAAATTCATCATAACTTAGAGAAAACAATCTGTGAAAGTGGAAATTGAGGTAGAGGGATTTTGAATAAAGCTACACGGCTTAACCCACTACTCCATGATACAAAAATTAAGAACAAAATTCTTTTGCTAAATATCAACTCATATATTCGCTGCAGTCTAACAAATATAGTTTCCATAAGTGTTCTATCCCTATTTTATGCCATATAAAATTTAGTATATATCTTAAGATTGTATAAAAAATATTAAATAAGTTGATTAAAGCATTTATGGCCTATACTCGAGCAATGGACTCCTTCCAAATATTGACCAGTACAATTTCATAACTGCTAAGCCAAAAGAAATACTAGCACTAATCTGCACATTTAAAATCTATAATTTACTTGAAGTGCGGTACACAATTCAACACAATAATTCGCCACCAACCAAACATGTTGTTCACATCATCAGGCAACTATGTTCCAACATCAGAGCATTCCTTCAAAAATCTTCAAAAAGAACTATCACAGGGTTGCTCATTACCAAGCTATTTATCCTTTTAGCCAGAAAGGAGAAAAAATAGAGTAACAAGCACGATAAATCTACCTAGGAAGCTGGAAATAATATTGCAGGACAATATAATTACAAATTTTTTCCATATATTCACCAACTTAAAACTCCGTTAACACTTGAAAACGAAAAATTTAGGCTTAAGAAATAAAGAAAAAACAATAAAATCAGAGAAACATAAAAACACAATAAAGTCCTATGATCGAGCATCATATACTTGAAAGTCAACTCAGAACAACTTATTGAATCACTAAACATAGAAATCAAGAACAGAATGAACAAACATCATAAAAAAGAACATATTTGACCTATAAAGCATTAAAAAATAAATTAAAAAAAAAGAAAAGAGAAAAGACTAACCGAAAACAAGAGAATAGCAACAATAGCCTGAATAAATTGCTAGATGAGAACGCCTTTGACAACATCGAATTTGGATACCAAATTCTTCTGATCTTCATCCTGTCTAAGGTGCAACCTATAATTTTGGAGCTTATCAAAAGAACCAACCACCGTATGCAACCCCGAATATACCCAACTACATATAATCGGAACAAAGAAGCCTAAAAGCTGGTCTGACACCCCAAACTCCATTCTTCTTTTACAAATTCAACAGATAGGACACAGCTCAATGTGCCCTAATGCTGTGTTATACGAACAAGTTTCGCTTTTCTCATAGGATCAAGAAAGCCCTAACCTATATACCTTTATACTCGAATTCAAACTTCCTTTTCTTTGGTTTCAATTAATTTTAATAATTGTTAATGCAACATCACGAATTAGATTCGGAAATAATCATTGTAATGTATGATGAGAGTGGTATAATTGTGCTGGGACGCTACAGTCCCACCCCTAGCGAGTATAATATGGAAGATTAATATATTAGTGTGGTAGAATATATTTTAATATAAATTAATTTAATTTTATTTAATATGTGTTTTAGTCTTCATATTTATATAAAATATAAGTAAATGATATATAAATATGATAAATTAAAGTTTAATATAATTGAATTAATTTTATATAATATAGATTTTAATCTTTATATTTATAAACTTAATATATTCTAACACATTACATGTATGTGGCAAATTCTAGATGAATTATTTGGTTTTTGGTCGTATTTTGAGTTTTTGATAGGTAGAATGCATCACCATGTATGGGCAATAGTCAAACTGAATGTAATATCCTCAGATACGTTCCAAGGACATTTATGTTTTTTGACCTTGTTTTAAGATATTTCCAGTTTTAAATATATATATATATGGAAAAAAATATAAAGTTGTATTATATAGATTTAGATATATATAAAGAGAAAAAAAAGACAAAACAAAGAAACTTCAAGGCTTTTCCATCATCTTCCTGTCCATTCTAGCAGCCAACATTCTTCAAGCTATTTTCTTTTGTTTTGTGAAGATAAAGGAAGGAATTGAAGGGGTTTTGGAAGATAAAATAAGAAAAGTGTTATAGATTTATATTTCCGAACCCAAAGATAATCCGATCTGAACAATATAAACGCGGAAAATAGGAAAAAATAGAATAACACGATTTACTTGGTTCAGATCTCGTAAACGAAATCCTACATCCAAGGCAGAGGTGTTCCTCTAGTCAAATCCACTAATATCAAGTTCGATTTACAGTATACAAACACACAGATCTCTCACTGTACATCAAAGCAATATACAAGCAAATACACGACAATACAAAGTCAAAGAGCACCTGACTTCACCGTAGAGACACCGCACATCGAACTCAGAGAGCAAACTCAGCCACACAGCAACCACAAGAAGCCACAAGACGCATAAACCAGAGAAAGAAAACACAGCAGCTCACGCCTCACTTTCTCTTAATATTCACTCTGCTTTAGTCGGCCAAATATAATGTTTATATACTTAGGTCAACAAAGTGAACACCCAACAAGTTTACCAAACTGCCCTCACTTATAAATGAAAAGACCCATGCATCCTTAAGCTCTAATTACGCTACTGCCCTTATAGTTTTTAAACAAATATTACAAACTCCACCTTGTTTGAAAACTACAAGACTCAAACATGAATTTAACTAGCCAAAAAACACCTCTGCAAGACAGACTCACAACTTTCCAATTTGCAATAAGTCTAAGGCATTCTTAAACTTATTTATTGGAACCACCTTTGTCAAAATATCAGCAGGATTCACCTCTGAAGCAATTTTCTCAAGAATTACCTGACCTCTAGACAAAATTTCTCTTATAAAATACAACCTAACATCTATATGTTTTGTTCTCTCATGAAAAGCACTATTTTTAAACAGATGTATTGCACTTTATGAGTCACAATAGATCACAGGAATACCACAATGCAGTCCCAACTCTTCTGTTATACCTTTCAGCCACAAAGCTTCTTTTGTAGCCTCTGTCAATGCAACATATTCAGCTTCTGTTGTAGACAAAGCAACAATATGTTGAAGACAACTCTTCCAGCTTATCACATTATCACCAAATGTGAAAATATGGCCATTTAGAGACCTCCTCTTGTCTAAATCTACAGCATAATCTGAATCACAGTATCCTTTAACATATAAACTGTTAGTATCAGATGCAGTATATACAAGACCAAAATCACATGACCCTTTCAAGTATCTTAATACCCATTTCACAGCATTCCAATGTGCTTTACAAGGTTTTCCCATAAACCTACTCACCAAACTAATTGCATAAGCAATATCAGGCCTGGATCCTATCATAGCATACATTAAGCTACCTACCACATTTGCATAATGAATCTTTTTCATATATTCAGATTCATCAGTAGGTAAATCATGCAAAACAGACATCAATTTGAAATGAGCACCTATAGGAGTATTCACAGATTTAGCATCATGCATACCATACAATTCAAGAACCTTTTTAACATATTCAGATTAAGACAGAGTTAAAATACCTTTAATTCTATCTCTATAAATATCCATTCCTAAGATTCTTTTTGCATGTCCTAAATCTTTCATTTCAAATTCATCTTTTAACAATTTTTTCAACCTAGTTAAATCACTTATTTTCTTTGAAACAATAAGCATATCATCCACATATATTAACAAGTAAACATAGCTGCCTGTTTCAATTTTAAAAAAATAAACACAATTATCAAAGTTATTTCTAGAAAAGCCAATTGAGAGCATATAGTCATCAAACCTTTTATACCATTGTCTTGGTGACTGTTTTAGGCCATATAATGACCTTTTTAGTAAGCAAACCATATCTTCAGATCCAGGTTTCTCAAAACCCTCTGGTTACTCCATATAAATCTGCTCTTCTAGATTACCATGAAGGAAGGTCGTAGTAACATCTAGCTGTTCAAGTTCTAAATCAAATAACACCACAGCAGATAAAATAAGCCTTATTGATATATGTTTAACAACAGGTGAAAAAATTTCATGATAGTCAATTCCTTCTACTTGGGAAAAACCCTTTGTAACAACTCTAGCCTTAAACCTTCCATTTTCAAAGCCTGGAGCAGCAGGTTTTCTTTTAAAAAACCCATTTACAACCTATAATCCTTTTATTTTCAGGTCTTTTAACAAGAATTCATGTGTTATTTTTATGCAGAGAATCAATTTCAGTTTGCATGGCATTTAACCATTCCTTTTTGTGTTTACTCATATAGGCTTGTTTGAAATTTAAAGGATCATTCAATTAAATGCAATCACCTATATTAAATGCATATGATATAAGATCTGTATGAGCATATTTAGATGGCAGTTTAATAGCTCTTCTAGTCCTATCTCTAGCCAATTGATAATCAGAAAAATCACTGTCTAAACTACTTTGACTCTGACTCTGTGATGGTTGCTGGTTCAAACCCCTATTTTCATACTTTGAAGCATGAATTGGATCTGAGCCTAAACCAGGTCCATCACTTGACTCAACACTAGCTGAATTTCTCAAGTCAGAATTCTCCACCTCAATATGAACCTGTTTAGACTGAAATTGGTTAGAGATAAACAGATCTTTATAAAAAGCAAATTCATTAAACACAACATCCCTGCTAACCACACATTTTAATTCATCAATTAACCAAACTTTATAACCCTTAGTCCCTGTAGGGTATCCTAAGAAGGCAGCCTTTAAGGCTCTAGGGTTCAGTTTACCCTATTTCACATGGATATAGGCAAGGCATCCAAAAGGTCTCAAGTGATTTAAATTTGGTGGTTTACCAGACCACAATTCAATAGGAGTCTTAAAATTAATAGCAGAAGAGGGTGATCTATTAATCAAATAACAAGCAGTAGCAACTGCTTCAGCCCATAATTTCTTACTCAATCCTGAGTCAACTAACATGCATCTTACTTTGTTCAGAATAGTCTTATTCATTCTCTCAGCAAGACCATTCTACTGAGGAGTGTCTGCACAGGTTCTATGTCTCAAGATTCCAAATTGTTTACAAAAATCAGTAAACTGTTTGTTACAAAATTCAAGACCATTATCTGTTCTTAAAACTTTTAGTTTCTTATTTGTTTGATTTTCTACAAGAGTTTTCCATTCTTTAAAAAACTCAAAAGCTTGATCTTTAGTTTTTAAAAAATAAACCCATACTCTTCTTGAAAAATCATCCACAAAGGTTAGAAAATAATGAGTATTAGATAGAGAACTAGGTACCTGAGGAGAACCCCACAGATTTGAATGCACATAATCAAGAATGTTCTTTGATCTATGAGTAGCAGCTGCAAACCTCAACCTTTGTGACTTCTCTAAAACACAATTCTCACAAAACTCTAATACGGAAATTCTATTAGAATTAATCAAGTTTTGTTTACCAAGTTCTTGCAAACCCAAGAAACTAATGTGTTCTAGCCTTTTATGCCACAAAACAGTTTCATCCATCTTATTAGGTTTAGAAGACATTGAGTCACTAACAGTTGTTCCCTCTAAAATGTATAACCCATTTATCAATTTTGCTCTCATTACTACTAAAGCTCCTTTCATTATTTTAAGCACACCTTTTTCAGATTTATAAGAATAACCATTGGAATCTAATAAACCTAAGGATATTAGGTTTCTTCTCAATTTAGGAACTAATCTAACATCATTGAGAATTTTAATAGAACCATCAGCAAGTTTCAGTTTAATAGCACCTATACCAGTTACCTCACATGCATCATCATTACCCATTAAGACTTTTCCTCTATTTATCTGTTTTAGATCTAAAAACTAGTCTTTTCTAGGTGTCATGTGATAGGTGCATCCTGAATCTAAAACCCATTCTTCCCTAGACAACCCCTCAGTTAAAACAAAAACTTCAGCACTGTCATAGCCATCAAGCAGATTTACAGACTCATGTTTCTCATTATTTGAAGGAAAATTCAATTTCTTTCTTTTAGGGCAGTTTCTTTTCATGTGGCCTTTTTTATGACAATTCCAACAAACTCTTTTTGGCCTAGATTTAGATCTATTAAATCTTTTATCTTTTTGTTGAAATTTCTTTTCAGTTCTGCCTCTTACTTGCAAGCCTTCACCTATGGTTTTCTTTTCTATCTTCATTTCTAAATCTTTTGACTTAAGAGCCCCTAAAACATCTTCTAAAGAAAGAGACTCTCTACCATATTTGATAGCAGCTTTTACATCTTTAAAAGTTTCAGGCAGTGAGTTCAAAATAATAATGGTTTGATTTTCATCAAAAATTTTCTCTTCTATATTAGCCAAATTAATAGTAATTTTATTGAACTCATCTAAATTTTCTTCTAAAGACTTTCCTGGATCCATTTTAAAACCAAACAGTTGCTCTTTCAAATATATTTTATTAGTCAAAGATTTAGTCATATAAAGAGATTCAAGCTTCAACCATAATTTTGCAGCAGTACTAATATCATCAACTTGTCTTAAAACATTATCAGATAGATGTAAAATAAGCAAGCTATAAGCAGTTTCAAGTACCTCAGCCTTCTGAGATTCTGTCATATCAGAAGGTAAAGAATCTATACCTTCCAAAGCCTTTGCACACCTTTGATGCACCAAAACAGCCCTCATCTTTTTCCTCCAAATATTAAAATCATTTTTTCCATTAAACTGTTCTATTTCCAACCTTGTTGACCCCATTATGTTCTTTTTCTTTTAGTTTCTTTAATTCTACAAGTACCAAAAGAAAATACAGCAGTACCAAGAAAGCAAAGTACTCACAACAAGAACACAATCTTTTCGAAAATATTCACATATATCAAGAGACACAGCACATATATTTCACCAAAATATATTGCAAAGCATGAAAACCAAACACACCTCAAGATATACACAAGCAGCCGAATATAAACGAAAAGAAACGAAAATAGGTCACAAGATCACAGATCGGAAAGATCTTTTATGGCTCTAATACCACTTGTTATAGATTTATATTTTCGAACCCAAAGATAATCCGATCCGAACAATATAAATTCGGAAAACAGGAAAAAATAGAATAACACGATTTACTTGGTTTGGATCTCGTAAACGAAATCCTACATCCAAGGCAGAGGTGTTCCTCTAGTCAAATCCACTAATATCAAGTTCGATTTACAATATACAAACACACGGATCTCTCACTGTACATCAAAGCAATATACAAGCAAATACACGGCAATACAAAGTCAAAAAGCACCTGACTTCACCGTAGAGACACCGCACATCGAACTCAGAGAGCAAACTCAGCCACACAACAACCACAAGAAGCCACAAGACGCATAAACCAGAGAAAGAAAACACAGCAACTCACGCCTCACTTTCTCTCAATATTCACTCTGCTTTAGTCGGCCAAATATAATGTTTATATACTTAGGTCAACAAAGTGAACACCCAGTAAGTTTACCAAACTGCCCTCACTTATAAATGAAAAGACCCATGCATCCTTAAGCTCTAATTACGCTACTGCCCTTATAGTTTTTAAACAAATATTACAAAAAGAAATAAAGAAGCACATTGGAAGCCTTGGTAACCAAAAGATCTTTTTCCTTTTCCTTTTACCTATGTTTATATGCATGTTATGTGAGTATGTTAGTGTGTTTTGGTGATAAAGGAAGCAAAACAAAGAAGAGAGAGCCAACTTGTAAAGATTTAACTTGAAACAAGGTAAGGAGTATTATCCTTGATATGTTTCTGTTTTATGCTTTTGGTCCCTTGGATCTATGTTAAAAATGATAATTTTGAAGTTGAGAAATGTTGTTTTGCCATTTAGAGTATCTATGTGTGTGATTTTATTCATGGCAGAGAGTTGGTAATATTTACAGTTTTACCACTGATTTCGTCCCACGTTTTGGGTGTCTTATCTAATGAATTATGAGTGATATTATAGCTTGTTGAAAAGCTCTTTGAATTCTCTTTTCAGTGATATATAGCTTGTATAAATTAGAGACCGTTTGGACTGTTAAATGGCATGAACAAAAAAAATATCTTACCAAATAAACAGTGAAGACAGTTTTTTGCCATTGACTTCATCCTACATTTTGGTTGCCTTATCTGATGAATCATGAGTGCTATTATATCTTGTTGGAAAGATATTTGAATCATCTTTCCAATGATATATAGATTATATGAATTAGAGATCATTTGGACTGTTAAATATTGCATGAACCAAAAGGACTGCTTTACCAAATAAACAGTGAAGATAGTTTTTTGCCACTGATTTCATGTCACATTTTGGCTGTCTTATCTAATGAATTATGAGTGCTATTATAACTTGTTAGAAAGCTCTTTGAATCCTCTTTTCAACGATATATAGCTTGTATGAATTAAAAACCATTTGGACTATTAAATTATATGAAAAATAAGGCTGCCCTGCCAAATAAACAGTTCCGTGAACAATATTTCACAGTTTTTGGAAAGAAAGAAAGAAAGAAAGAAAATGGGAGAAAAAGAAAAGAAGAAGAAAAGAAAGAAAAGCAAGAAAATGAATTTGAGGCTTAAGATTCAAGGGTCATCCCAAGAGTATGGTCTGGTAAGTTATGAATAAATTTCGATGGAAGCAAGATTAGTAAGATATAAGACACACATGCATGCTATGAACTATGAAGGGGCACTTTACACTACACCGCCTGTAGTAGAGAACGTCCGTAGTAGGACATAGACCCCTAGTAGGGTTCACTCGCAGTAGAGCATGCTCGTAGTAGAGTTCAATTCAGATTCAAAAATGGTGTAGTAAAAGAAAGAAAGAGAACTCGAGCTTAGAAAAGTGTCAAATCCCTATAGTTAGCTTCTAGAAAGTATCAAATAGACATTAGATAGGATAAAGTATGACCCAAATAGTAAAGAATGAACTTGATTATCCCCTCGATTTCTTATGGAGGTTATGATATGAGGTTGAGTCCCGATAATGAGTTATAACAGAAAAAGAGATATTTTACTTAATTATTTCCCCTTATTGAGTATTCTTATCTCTCACTTCCTTTTCTCTCATGATTGTAGGTGCAGGTGATTGAGGTAGCTATGAGGTAAGGTTAGGTCAACGAAGATAGATCCGATTGGAGCAGATTATCTCTGGTTGATATTTTTGACTTTTGACCTTTTTGAGATGATTGTATAGTTGTATATGATTACTCCATGTTTTCAGACGCTTTCATATGAGATATATACATCTTTTGTTCACTTTTAGATTTTCAGTTTTCTTAGAATAATTCTAAATACTTTTAGTAATGAGTTGAGTTCAAAATAGTTTTTAAAAATAATAATAATAATAATAAATAAATAAATAATAAACGCTCCGGATATTAATTTATAACATTTTTTCCCCAGTGGATAGTACTTTTCAGGAGGGATGTTATATTGAATGGAAACAAAGAGTTGAATATTAAAAGGGCTAAAGAACCATTTCTCATCTAAGTTTTAATGTGTTTTCAAAGTTATTCCCATGAAATTTGAAAAACTCGAAATCTCACTCTTAGACCAATTATAGTTAAATTTTTTTATTAAAGGTAAGGGTAAAATTATTATTTTACTAATAATATTAAACAAATATAAATGTATTATATTTTCCCTCTTAAGTTTTAAAAACTAACAACTTTACTTCTATCTAAAGTTTTCGAATTTTAAAAAATCACATTTTTCCTTCCAAATTTTTCCTTCACCCCTCTAATCACCATCTCTAGTATTAATAACCTCTCTTCTCTAACCTAAACCGATGGCCAGCACATGAAAAGTGATCTAGAGCAAATATTTTTGTCAAAGACAAAAAGATCCAATGATCTCTTTGTATCTCTTTGTCTCATCGTCGAAGAGAATATCTGGATCTCTTCTCTTTGTCATTGGATCTCTTTGTTACCCGTGAACTAGCCACCAATTTAAGGTGAAAATAAAAGATCGTTGGTGTTAGAGATGGTGGTCAAAGAAAAGAATAAAAAAACCCTAAAGTTTGAGAAGAAATGTGACTTTTCAAAATTAGAATACTTTAGATAAAAATAAAATTGTTAGTTTTTAAAACTTAAAAGAGAAAATGTAATGAACTTTATATTTTTTTAATATTATTAATAAAATGATAATTTTACCCTTATCTCAAACAAAAAAATTTTAATTGCAATTAACCTATAAATAAGATTTTAAATTTTTTAAACCTTATAAATATAACTTTAAAAACGCATCAAAATTTAATTGAAAATAGGCATTTGGCCTATTAAAAGAGATAACAAATTAATATTAAAGGAGATAACACTACATGAGAGAGTATCAAACCTTTTTTCCCTTCAAAAAGATTCAACTTTATTTTTTTCATGCCAGACTTAAAATTGCTTTTTTTTTAAATGAATTGAATTTTTAAATTAATATATTAAAAATATTATAATTTTATATTTTTTTTATTAAAGATATCAAACATAATTATTTGTTTTATTTTGAAAACAAAATAATTTGTTCAATAACTTTAATATAAAATAATCAATAAAATAATTTGAAATTTTAATTACAAATGAGACTCAGTTTTTCAATAAAAAAAATTAATACTATATAAAGAAACAAATTATATACAATTTAAAATAATAATATATAATTGAATTATTTTAAAATAAGAATAGCATGGAAAATAACTCACCTGACCGACCCAAACACAGCAAAATGGCTCGGTGTATACTGTAGCAACCCACCAGTCAACACAAAAGTTTATACAATTTGTTTGTATGCATAATTTTATTTTAAACAGAATAATAATTTTTAATTTTGAAATTATTAACACTATGTTATAACTCTTAATTTTACATAAATTTATGAGATTTAAATAATTTTGATATAACAATTTTAACATTATTTTATTCCCTGAATAAAAAAATAAATGTTAACATAAATATTTGTGAAGAGCTAAGAGCCTATTTTTGAAGAAAAGGATGAAAGGAGACCATAGTATAAATATGTAAGCTAAACTGCAACTTTACAGTCATTTTTGATAAGGAATAATTGCACTTCATATTCTTTTTCCTTTCTTCCCATTCGAGCTTCCAGCATGGACAACCCAAAAGATTCATCAAAAGGATGCCAGTTTCTTACATTGCCTCTAATTCCTCAGTCTCAGCAACTTTCTTCTGAAAGTTGAGGCTGATTTGCGTTGTTCGTTTGCAAGGTGCTAAAAATTGCAATTCAGTATATTAGTACCGTTTTCTCTCAAATTATGTAACATAACACCATTGTGAAATTATAGAAATGAAAAACTAAAAGAAAATGCCGACCAACCTTTTGCCTGCTTTTTGTTTGAAGACAAAACCGAGGATTTCCACTCCTCAAAAGCAACTTTGTCCTTTCTCTTTTGCCGTTTGTAACTTGAAACCTGCAGAAGAATGGCGTCAATAACATTTTTGGAAAATCAATCACAAACTGGAAGAGGAAAAAATAGGTAATGAAGGATAGGAGCTGCGTCTTGCTACTGCCTTGTTAAAATAGTGGTTGATAAGATATTAATATCTGCCTGTAGCTAGGAGAAAGTAGTTGATAATCTGTACACAACCATATCCTATTGCGAGGCACTGGTCATAATTCATCTGGCTTGAACTCGTTAACAAACAGTTTAATCCATTTAAAAAAGATGATTGTACAACTTTTGATTTCAAAGCTATGTCATTTGGTGCAACTTTTGTACCATGATTACAGTTCTGCAATATCATACCGAGTGTATATGCATTGCAACACATATTATGCTCCAGGTCAGCCAAACAGGCTAATCAAAAGAAACCCAGTAAATAACTTCAAATGTTTATTAATGATCATTTACATGATTCAGAAGGTATGAGACTTTCAATCTTCTGAAATGACTCATATTTTGCTTTGCTAAATTAACATCAAAAGAGGAACAAATGTCAAATGTCTGAGGGAACTCAGATGGCATTTATCCCCACAAAATACTTTATCTAAACAATTCTTTTATCCAAGATGAAAAAAGAATAAAAAACAGCAAGAGACACAGCTACCTCAGTGCCATCATCAGATAGATATCCTCCATCTTCAATCTTCCTTTTTCCAGGTAAGGCATCTAGCAATTCTGCATTAATAAGGCAAAATTAGATAAGAAACAAATGCCAAAACTAAATTTAGAAAAAGAAAAAAAACAATGTCAAAAATAGTGATTAGAATTAACTGAATTCAAGTTACATTAAAAAAACTAGTGCATACATTAGAAAAATTATAAACCCACATGGATGGTACATAAAAAAAGATTCCAATGCAAAGACAATAGAAATATTACCTCGATTCCCTTTTATTTCTGTAGGATCTTTCTTTTCCTTTGTGACTCCTAAAACATCATGACATAGGTCCTTCATTGTGGTAGCAACCTATATCAACAGTTCCATATAATTACAAATGATAGCAACATGACCCACTACAAAGAAAAATGTTCCATTATGGAGAATTTCCTTACACTATTAAATTCAGCTTCAGATGTTCCACAAACCTCAATCAACTTAAGCTTGTCTACCTTCAGCTGTTACATTGGACATTCAATCACTAAACAAGTTAAAACATACAAGAAAACAAAAAACAATTTCTCAAACCATCCTTCACAGTATTTTAGTCTTGGTTACCTTCTGTTTTCTCGCACATAAATAGAATGCAACAGCAGTAAAAACAGGGCGTGTGAAGTCTGCAGATTCCCGCCTGGAAGCTGGCAATGAAGAAAGAAACCGTTCCTTGTACCTGACATCAACACCATTCATTCAATCCCCAATCAATAAATTCAACAACAGCACTGCATTTACTAAAGATAGGCCTAGCCAAATCCTGACTTTAGCTATTCCCTTCTAAGGGGCATTTTTACAAACAAGTAGCAAATATCGTCTATAAGCACAATAAATCTGTGGCAAACAGAATGTACATAATGTATCAAGTTCACAGCAAAAGCTAATAAAAATAAGGAGCTTACAGCGACAAGCCCTTCTGGACAAATGGAATGAGCCGAACACATCCAAACTGAATCCCCAGTTCTCTTATATCCAACTTATTCCTACACCAAAACACAACATATTCTTATCAATAAAACAATCCACATCAAATTAAAATAAAAAAGTAAAGCAAGTTACCCACCTGAAACCAATGCTGTTTTGTAGCAGATTAAAGGATCTGGTATAAGCCTTCTCCGACATTCCACTCATCTTAATAGCTGTCTGTCGATCAAATATTGTGTCGAACCTGCATTCATTCAGCCTTAATTAATTTCACAATAAAACAGCATATTATAGGGCGTCTGGATCAATTAATGTTTATACCTCGTGGCGGCAATTTCCAGACACATAATAGCCTTACAGATCTCTCCCTGAAAAGGATAAAAGAACTCGTTTAAACAAAATTTCAACTTCCGATTAAAATTTTGATGAATTATTTAGACTTTTATAGTGCTTACGACTCCGATAACCGAGGAATCGAACTGCGCATCGCAAAGCCGGCGAAACTCAGCGGCTTTTCGAATCAATTGCTTGGATTCAGAGAGGCCTAGCCTTTGGGCGATATGGAAGAGATCCATTTTGTGTAATTGATTTGTTCTAGTTTGTCGGCTGAGAGTTCAGTTGTTTTGGAATTAAAGAGATAAGTGATTGAGTTGGCGGGATTTATTTCGAACTTGTGGCGCGCACAGAAAAAGTCTCAAATTTTCTTTTTAATTTTGCTGAAGGACTATTTCTCGCTAAAAAGTATCCACTTATCTTAAATTCTTATCATTTAATTTTATAAATTTCATTTATCTATTTATAAAAGTTAAAATTAACAAAACATTAATTTTTTAAAATTTTATTTCTTCTTCCAAACTCTAAAAACTAACTATTTTTCTCATAAGCCAAATTTTAAAAAATAACATTTCTCTTATTTAAGATTTAGTTTTCAAACTCTAGCACCATTATCCATGAGCTCTCCCGCTCAAAGATTTCTCTCCCTTCAGTGATCTCTCTTCTCTCAACTGGATACTCGATCGACATCGAATAAAATCAAGGAGACAAAGACAAAGATCTCGTCTTCATTTAGAAAAACAATTGTCTTCCTATACAAAATCTTCATCAGCTAGTACTTTAAAGGAGGAGAGAGAGAATGTCGGAGCATGGTGATGCATTAAAGAATCTTCATCATTGGCGATGACGTCGGATTTGGTGTTAGAGATTGAAAATTAAATCCTAAAGAGAAAATGACATTTTTTAAAACCTAACCTAAAAGATAAATTTTTAGTTTTTAGGGTTTGGGGGGGGGGGGGGGGGGGGGGGAGGGGGGTGAAGGAGATTAAATTTATTTTTAATAAAATTTTAATTTATTTTAATATTAAATTTTAATTTATTTTTAGTTTTTAGGGTTTTAGGGGAGGGAGGTGAGAGATTTGGTGTCAAAGATTAAAAATAATGATTTTACCTTTGAAACTAAGAGACTTAACTTCCTATGGGTTGGTGTTTGAGAATTTCATAATTAAAGGATGAAAACTTAGGAAAGTAGGATACTTTAGGTGGGAATAAGTCGTTTGGCCTTTTAATTTATATATTTAGTAAAAATCTTGTGAAAAATAAAATTAAAACTATTAAAAGATTAAAATTAAAATACATCAATTAGGAAGGATAGACAATTTTTCAATTCAAGCCCAAATGACTGTTTTCCATTGAACTTTTGAAAAGTTTATTTTACATTAGTCCCCTAAAATCAAATGTTAATTTTAGCCTTAAAGAATTTTTTTGCATAGTAGAATTGAAATTTTCAACACGATTTGTTATCTTAATATGACATAATACAAAAAAAATTGAATTAAAGTTGAGTTTTTTTTACATGAATTTTAGTTTGGGTTAATCTAACATAATTTGAAACAATATTAGATTGTATACGATAGACACAAAACTAACCCAAACTAGGGGTGAATTCGAATCGAACCGAACCTAAATATGTAATGGCTTGAGTTCAGTTCAAAAGATTTTAGCGATGACTCAAGTTTGTCGAGCCAGTCCAAAGGGAAGTCTAAATTCTGCTTGAACTATAAATTCAAAATTCGTGGCTCGGTTTGAGTTTATAGTTTAAATTTATAGTTCGAGTTTGTAACTCAAGTTTGTAACTAAAATTCGTAGCTCGAGTTTATAATTCAAGTTCGTAGCTCAAATCCATTGCTTGAATTTTTCAACTCAAATTTACAATATCTAAAATTAGGTAAAACCTATGCCATTATATAAATAAATTATTGTAATTTCCTGAAAACTCACTTGGAAATCTTACTAATATTAACTTTATTGCAAAAGTAGTACGCATATGTCCCATTCATCTCATATTCCTCCTTTTGTCATTATTTTGTAGCATCTGAATTTTCTTCTTTCTCCTTTCCTTTGTTGCAAGCTTGACATCCATATTTTCCATGGATGCAATAACTTGCTTAATGACAAGTGCAATCAAATTGTAAATTGGCAACACCAAAAAGAGCCAACAAACAAATGCAATCAAATTGCAAATCCTTCAAATAGATCTCAAGGTAGAGCTCTCTTGCACTTGCAATGATTTGTTATACAAGCAACCATAGGAACTCGGAAATTAAGTAAGGGTTTAGCTTGAAAACAAATTCTATAAATCATATCAATGTGAATGAATTAGACATTACATCACTTAAAAATTATGGCTATATTAAATGACTTAGCATATACGTTAAATGTCATCAAGATTGCAATATTAGCAAACTGAAGAACTCATTCAACATAGTTAAATAATTGCATAGGCATAGATCATCAATCAACCTAAAATTTTCAATTCATATAGCTACAATATTTACAAGCATTTTCCTTTACAACTAAAGATATCTTGGAAACTGACTTAGCATAATTTTTTATAAACTTTAGCTCCTGTTTAAGCTTATAATATTTAAGAAGCAAGAAATTCATGTTTTTTTCTCAATGTCTAAGCATACAACTTCCTCATAAACTAGACCATACAACATTTGATCATATTTCAATGTCATATACAAAAGAAAAGCCCATAAATCAAATTGTTCATTCATATTTGAAATCTACAATATAAACAAATTAAAAATGAAGAAGATAAGTAAACAAATATATTGGAATAATGTAGTTAAAAAAATAAGAGGTGAAATTGGCCTGATTGTGGCATTAAGAACATTAAATTTCTCGATTTAAGCACGAAGTATTTCATTGGAGATAGGTAATCAATGTTGTGTTTCCTAAATAAATTAAATTGTCAAATAGAGTAGATTCAATATTAAATAAAGTAAAATTTGAAATTGTGAAGTCCATTACCTATTGCCAAAGTTATATTGTCAATATATTCCTTCACCAATTGTGTGATCTAAAATACTATTTTTATATGTCTAACTCATACATGAAATGTATTTTGTAGATATAAACTTAAAATACTTACAGCTTTACCCAATTTTTATTACAATTTCCTTCTTGTCATCAGTGATCAGTCAAAAGAGATTAAGCTTTCTTAATACAAACCTATCAAGAAACCAAAAAGATATTATTAATTTGAAACAGAAAAAACTATAACAATTAACAAGTATATAAAAATGATAAATAATAAAACAAACCCTGAAGTTTAACCCTTTTTTCATGATCTTCTTACCAAATAGAAAACAAAAATCACCACTATAACACTTATTCCCATTGCACCCACCAAAGTAATGCAAGCCACCAAGAGATTTGCAAATCTTTAGTTAAAAAAACCTATAACAAGCATCAAAACACTCAGAATTGTTGACATCTACCAAAAAACATAATTGTTGACATATACAAAATGGAAACAATGTAAAGTTGGTTTAGTACATTATACATAAAGTTTGGATAAAGGCAAAACAAAACAAAAAAAACTATATTGGATATCAACAAACTTACATCAAAAACTTCCTAAGGGCCCTAAACCCTTTTGCTTCATTGTTATACATTGGTAATATAAACTCAACCTCCCCATCATCTTACAACAAAGTAACAACAGTATAATTTTAATAATTAAGAAAAACCATTTTAGAATAGAAATGAAATATAAACCAAATGAACACAAATTTTGTCAACCTTGTGTGGCATTTTCACTCGATGCAATGCTCTAATCTAGTCACCTCCACAAAGAAGCATATTTACTATTTTCGGTGATAAGGATGATCTACAAGGTTCAATGCTCTCGACCTCGCACTAAATATTTGTTCTAATGCAACAAAAGATATTGGAATGGCTAAAATTTTTGCTGCCATACGAGAAAGAACCTTGTATTTGCTATGATTAGCCTTCCACCACTGTAGAACATTAAAATCGGTAGCTTTAGTTTCTTTAGTTGTTTCTAAGCATCCCTTTCCTAGGTAAACATCCAATTTTGACTTAGAATATGGTTTAGATTCAACTTTCTTGATATGTTGCCTTAATCTTTGCCAACCTTCATTTGTCATAGATTTAGTCTAAGCAGTCTGAGAGATAGATGTAGTATCTAACAAAAATTCCATTAAAAACAAATATTAGGTTTCATAAATATTAGATTTTAATAGAAAATTTTATAATGTTGTAGTTTAATTAACTTAACCTGAACCACCAATTTCCACAACAATGTTGATTGCATCTTTCAAGGCTAAAAGTTGACTATATTGATTATATAATGTTTCCATACTCTTTCTAAAACTTTCAATCTCCACCTTGGCTTGACTTTCACCATATAGACTAGGAAAAGCCAGTTCAATTAGCCTAAACTTGATCCTAGCATAAATTGTAGAAATGAAAAATGTATCAACTTAAAGTTAACACAATTTAGTATTAAAAATAACTATATCGATAATAATTTACTTCCGATCCAATGCACTAGCCACTGTCATAAGCAAATTGACCTCCCCTCAATACTTATCAAACTTTAATCTCATATTGCTTACCATTCGATGAACAAAAGCATTTGGATTAAACTCTTTTTTTCTTAGTATCTCTATGATCCTAAATACTTCTACAAAATATAAATTTGATGTGAGGTAATCTGAACCTGATACAATATTTGATATATCATAAAAAATATATAAGAACTTAGAAACTATTGCTACCATCCTCCACTACTCAATAGTTGGACAATAATTATAGTTTTTATCTCTCAAACGGTATCTAAGAATACATCTTTAAAGATCAAAGCCACATTAAACATTTTATATGTGTTATTCCATCTTGTGAGACAATCTAATATGAGTTTCCTTTCCTTAATACCCAATTGTCGAACAATTTCACTGAAAACTTTTTGATGAGACTCACTGTATTTAATGTATTTAACGTTCTCTCTAACATTCTCTATCACATCCTTTATCTCCTCAATTCCATCTTGTACTAATAGGTTGACAATATGTGTTTTGCACCTAAAATGAAAAAGTCTGCCATCATATAACAATCTTCTTTGAACTCTGAAATCCTTTTTCAACATAGACATACAAGAATCATTTGCGCTAGCATTGTCAACCTTTATAGTATGAACCTACAATAAATACGAGTTGATTAGTACATTAAAATACCAAAATTATCCTTCATCACTTCTATACAAACTCTCACTATTGTACATTTTTCACATCATTCAAACTCTCACTTTCATTTTTACTCAATATTTAATACAGTGGGTTCATTCGAAAGGAAAAAAATTCATATTTTTGAATTCGAATTGAATAAATCAATTCGTGAGAAAAAATATGTATACAAATTTTAACCCAAAACTTAATTTTATTTGTTAAATCATGCTTGTATATTATATAAATGGGGCATTTAGATATTTGATAATATATTAGGGGTTTAAAAGAAATGTTAAAAAATATGGGGGGCATTAATATTAAACAATGATGAAGGTTTTAAATGAAATGTTAGAAAAATATAGGAGCATTTCAATACAAGACAATATATGAGAGTGTTAAAAGAAACGTTAGATAAATATAAGAGTTAAATGAAATATTAGAAAATATGAAGACATTTTGATATTAAACAATATATGAAGGTTTTAAATGAAACGTTAGAAAAATATAGAGATATTTTGATATAAGACAACATATGAGGGTATTAAATAAATATAGGGGTTAAAAGAAATATTAAAAAAATATAGAGACATTTTGATATTAAACCATGTATAAAGGTTGTAAACGAAATATTAAGAAAATATAAAGATATTTTGATACAAGACAATATAAGAGAGTGTTAAATAAAATATTAGATAAATATAAGAGGTTAAATAAAATGTGAAAAAAATATGGGGGTATTTTGATATTAAACAATGTAAGAAGGTTTTAAATAAAATGTTAGGAATATATAGTAGGAATCTCACAAAGGTAATGGCCTAAAAGCAATAGCAAAGCTTTGACTTTGTGACATGTGTCAACTTGAAAACTTAGTTTATGAATACAAACGTCATTTTTACCAATTACTTGGTGGAACGCAAAAGGTTATGAAAAGTACCTTTTTTGCAAAGTTACCACATAAATGGGACAAAGCTTCTAGTGAAGCCTTTAAATTACTTCTAAAAAAGAATTAGATAGTTAATTCTTTTGGAGGAAGGATAAAGGCTACACAGTAACTCATCCAAACAAGATATCTTAATTAAAAGCTTGATAAAGATACCAAAAAGCTTCAATTCAACAATGCTTGTTGTTACAATTTTGATAGAGTCTTAGGATGGTACGACTGTGAAAGATCATCTAAAACTAGTAAACATCAAAATTGAAAAACTCATAAAAGCGAAGCACTTTTCTATGGAAAAGGAGATTTCCTAAACGTTTTAAAACTATGAGAAAGAAACCCATTTTTAATAAAACCAAACTTCTTAATCATGGAAGGTTTATTAGAAAGGTGACGACAAAAGAATGAGGAGCAATGAAATTTTGTGCCACTTGCCCTTTCGGAAAAAATGCTAAAGATTATAATTGTTGTTGGATATATGGTAGCAAAGATCACTATGTGGATAAATTTCCAAATCAAAGCAAAAAGAAAACGAGTCTTAAATTCCTAAATATGAATTTAGAATTTTAGATTTTTGAATATGAACTTATATTTGGATACTAGGTTAACTCGAACGACGAGTCAATCTATGAACTAATTTTGGAATACTCTAACACCTCTGATTCAAAGGATTATTCTTTGAAAGAAAGCTCCAAAAATGAAAAGGGATAAATAAACTTGTCTAAAATAGATAGGGATATCACTTCTCATCAGATTTTTATGAATAGAATTGAAAAATTGAATGAGCAATCAGATATATTCCACAATGATAAGGAACTCATATCTTTGGATAATGAAGTTACTCCTAATTTAGTAGTAAGTTCATCTACAAGTTATGAGAATAGCTCATCAAATCCAAATGAATAGGTAATTTCAAAACTTACACCTCAACAAGTTTTTGGAAGAACCTCCAAATGGATGTTTAAAGCTCATTGGCTAGAAAATATACATGAGAAACCTGTAAGGATAGCTCGCACTCAATCAAATGAAGGAGAAATCATTCTTTCGAATAATGATGGCTATTCAAGGTGCGTGAACTTGTTAAAAAAACCGAAGAACAAGTTTCATTATGTACAACTAGGAGTTGTACAAGTTTGAGTACATAAGCTATTTCGAGGAGGTATGAATGTACCAATCTAAGTAGCATTACTAGGTAGAAGATGGTTAACTTTCAATAAAGCTCTAGTTGGCAGTTTTCATGCCAATTTAGCTTTGGGTGATTCTTATGGCATTATTAAACCAGGATATATGGTAAGCCTAAAGGATCCAAATTTGAAAAGGATTATGACCCTACGAATTCATACATCTGGACTAGAGGATCTATTACACACTAGTGAAGGAATAACTATACAATATTGGATGATTTATCAATTAGTAAATTTGGTTAATTTGATATCACTACATTCTAAAGCCAACATTGAGGTTCATGGACCAGGATCTAACTCGTAATTTCTATTACCCCGTCTATTGTCAATCCAAGGCAATTAACATAGCCTAGGAATTAGGTTTTACGTTTCACTTCACAACCCAACATGGTGAAATTAGAATTAAACCTTCAAGAAATAAAAATCGAGGAAATAAATGATCAAGTAACTTTACCTCCTCCTAGGAGATCATTCTCGATAGGAGATCATTCGTTATTCCCATGATGAAATGCCAAATATACAAGGAAAACATAATATAACCAACGAAGAAACATAAAGTGTTTCTGGTATCTCTCAAAGTACTTCCCAAAGGAAGTAATTAGTTATAAATCTGTACAAATTTCTATATATGAAGACGAAACCCCATCTACGTGAATGATAATGAATTATAAAATTCATTGTCATGCACTAGTACAAGGAACGATAAACATTTGTATTACAACGGAACTCAGTTTTCCATAATATAGGCCATATACAATAGATGTTCCGATAGACACAGGAGTAACAAAGTATATCACTCGAAAGTTTTGTTTTTCACCAGAGATGTGGAAAGAACTTGAAAAGCCAATTATGAACATTGTTGCAAATGAAGGACAAAATATGATCATAGAATATGTCCAAGATGTAACCATATTGTTAAACAAGAAAATTTGTTCTAAGGGAAGTCTTATTACTAGATTACTTAGAAGTAGATTTTATTCTTAGAAACTCATTTTTATGAGGACAAATAGAAGTGAGGCCATTCATCCAAGATAATGATTATATTATTCTTGTAGGATATACAATTACTATTTTAGCGAGGTCTAATCTCTCTAAAGTCAAAAATGGCTTTAGGCCCAAGAAACTACAACCTAAAAAGGAACACATCAAATTCTCTATTAAGCCCAAAGAGAAATGGTGGATCAAATCCTTTGAAAACCATAGGAATGAAATGACATGTCAATTGAGTTTTCAAAAATTTAATCCTCAAACATAAAAACCGGATCGCACGAGGCTCAAACCTCTTGGGTATGCCTTGAGAGCATGGATAAACTAACATGAGGGAATAAAATTTTGAAAAATGATAGTCATGAAAACTCTTGGATTCTTGAAAGAATTAGAGAATTTAAATAGGAACTTTCCCCATGTTTTGATGATTTACCATTAAAATTATAGGAAAGGAAAAAAGTATTTGCTAAAATAAAACAAGGAGATCTCGATGATCAAGTAAAGTCGGAATCTCGTAGATACTCCCTTGATATAAAGGAGAAATTTACAAAGTAAATCTTGAAATTATTATCAAAGGGATTAATTCAAGAAAGTAATAGCTTTCATTCTTTTCCAGCTCTTATGGTAATGAATAGAGTTGAACAAATGAGAGGAAAGGCTAGAATGGTAATCCATTATAAGCTACTAAATAGCAAAACCATCGATGATGCAGACAAAATCCTTAACAAATTAGTTTTGTTAAATAAAGCTAGGTTTGGAAAAATATTTTCATGCTTTGATCTAAAGTCAAAATTTTGGCAAATAAGAATAGTAGAACAAAACATTATTTTAACAACATTCACTTGTCCCAAAGGATTCTTTGAATGGCTGGTGTTGCCATTTGGCTTAAAATAAGCACCTGTTATATTCCAAAGGAAAATAGATAAAGTTTTTTTTTGACTTATCCGATTTCTATGCTATTTATGTAGATGATATACTAGTCTTCAACAAGACTAGGGAAGAACATAAAAATCATCTAGAACAAGTAATCAAAAAATTCCTAAACATGGAATGGTCTTATCTGAATGGAAGATAGACTAGTTCCAAACCAAGATTAAATTCTTAGAGGTTGAATTTGGAGAAGGAGGAATCTAACTCCAAGATTATATTACAAAGAAACTGCTAGAATTTCCTAACAATAACATGCTTAAAGATAAGCATATGTTACAACAATTTCTTGGACTTACAAACCAGATGAAGGAATATATCCCTAATTTGGCCAAGGTAATAAATAGATTAACAAAGAAAGTTAGCCTTAAAGTACCATGGTCATGGACAATAGAGGGTACTAATTGTGTTATCCAAACTAAAAACTTGACTCAAAACCTTACAATATTAACACTAGCAATAGACTCTGACTTTTTGATAATAGAGAATGATGTGTTGAATTATTATTAGGGAGGAGTTCTAAAAGCCAAGGGTATTGATAATATTGAAAGAATAGTTTGGTTTGCATCAAGAAAATTATTACCTGTTGAAATAAACTATTCTATTTATGAAAATGAAGTTTTAGTAGCAAAAGAATGTATTGACCGATTTCGATGATTCGTTATCAGTCAAGAATTTACTTTAAGAACTGATTCTAAATAATTGACCTTATTTATGAAATTGGTTTTAAAGGATGATAAAATGAGATTAATCAGATGTCAAATTTGGTTTGCAAAATATCGCTTTAAGATTGAATTTATAATTGGAAAATCTAATTTTATCGCTGACTTTTTTGTTTAGACCATTATAGAATAATTGACAAGAAGGACCAAACTGAAAAAAGGTTTTCATGCTCAAAATGTAGAGCCCCACTCATCTAAGGTGAAACTGCCCTTCTAGGGAAAATGTAGTAATGCCAAAAAGCCAGGTTCTTTAACTAGCAACTCAAAAGGTAGTGAGCCAAAACCAAGGCAGATAATGAAACTCTACAAATAAAGGATATAAACACTATTTTAAAACATGTTTTTACAACATTACAACAAACAACTATAAATCAGTTACAGAAAGCTATTGTTATTCCATAAAGCTTGATATGTTCTAGGTCTCAACAATCTCTGGATACAGATACTTTTGACAAGCTTAATCCAAAATATCAGAAAGCTACTGTAGCAAGCGTGGTGCTCTTTCCAGAGGAAAAACTTTGAATTTGGAAGCTCTAGTAAAGGGAATTCTATTTCCCATAAGAAGAACTTTCAAAAGAAAGGAGAGGATACTACCAAAAGGTAAGATACTAACTAATGGTAAGATAAAGGGAAAAAAAACTACAAGAAAGAGTAAGCTATGTTGAAAGATTCAAAATTCCTGAAAACTTAATGCTTACAGAAGCCAATAGAGCAATATTAGAAGATCTAGATATTCAATACTGTATAACCCTAGCTATGAGACAAGCCGAAGTAGAACTTGGGTAAACATTGCGAAGGCTAGCCAATTGACTAGCTTGGTTTAAAGTAGATAAGATCTATTACTATTAAAAAGAACTCTCAGGAAGATCTACTTTTTGGAAGCAATTACTTTTAAAGCCAAGACTACTCAAAGATATAGCTGACTTTAAAATGTAATCTCTGGAAATAGTCACTTTAAAAAGACTTATAACACATCTAAAAGAAAAAAACATTGAGAATCTTTGAGAAAGACTCTGTATTTTCAGATAGACTTATAGAATTACATGTTCTATGAAAACTTTTTTGGAAAGAATTGTATGAATCATTTTTGAAGAAAGGATATATAGATGTAATGGAGATTGATCTCCAGGAAGCGATGGTGAACCCTGAAATACCAGATGTGGTCAAACAAGCACTTTGTATATTTGACAAAAGAATACATACATTTACGTGTATTATTACTTCTTTGGTTTAGGAGGATGATAATGTTCAACCTATATAAATCTGGGAATTTGTTGTAGGAGAGCCATGGTATAATGTAATGGTTCGTAAAAACGTCTTAATATGATAGTCAACACTTCAACAACTTCATGAACTTAATAAAGAGGATGGGTTTTGGACAAAGATACATATAAGCAAACTGTTGATGGTCCAAGCTAGGTTTGAAGAACTCTTAAGGAAAGATGAAATAGTTCACATTGATATAGGGATAATAATCATCTTATCAAAAAAATATGCAAGAGTTGCAGACTTTCTGTTCAAGGAAAATCAAGCCCAAATACAAGATATGGCTAAAAGGTTTAAACCCTATAATATCTCAAACCAGACCCTGATTGAAATACAAAAGGATATACTTTGACTTATTATTACTCAAAAGGTTGAAAACCAAGCCCAAACTGAGAAAGAAGGAACCTTTGGAGACTTCATGGACTCATTGGATTGACAAATAAAATGATCCCAAGAAAAGGGAGATCTGCTCAACCCAAACTAAAAAAACAGCACATGTAAACGCAATACGTATCAAATATGTGATAGACAAGTGGAAAGCAAAAACAAAAGATCAACAGAGGAGATATTATCGACACTCTAAAGATCAACAATTAATAAAGCACCACTTGGATTATACTGCTATAAAATATGTAAAAAGTGATTGACATATGGGAGACTTAGACCCTAATGATCAGGACATGTGGTTGTTAGTTTGCGTTAGCTAGAAACAACCAAGTATAATTATTAATGCTTTTACTGTTTAAGAATATGTTGTTAATGGATTCAAGGATGTCTGAAATCCGGAAGTCTCTCTCTCTTCTATAAATAAAAGAGACTTAGTTAATGTTTGTAAGAGTGATAAGTATTACAAAGAGTGAATATACAAAACTCTAAAACTTGTTCAATCATCAAGAGGCAAGGTATTTTAAACTCTTCCTATTTATATTATGGTTATGCACTTGATAATATAGATAGTTTGTTTTATGTTAATGAATGCATATCATTAATAAAACTTGACAAATATGTTATGATTATTTACTAATAATGATCACTTTTGTGATAATTAATATCAATAACATATGAATTTTGGTGACATTTGGTAAAGGGATCATTATGGTGTGTGTGTGTGTGTGTGTGTGTGTATAACTCAAAGGAATGCATAAAGAAGAACAAAAAGTGACATTTAATAATTAATATGTTCTTAAATTTCATTCAATTATAGTAAATGACTTAAAATTAAAGATAATAGAGCAACTTATTGATAAGATAACAAAATGCTATAAAGACTAAAGAGATGGTCTCAATCATCCACACGAATAGTAATAGTTTCCATTGGTAAAAACAAAAATTCTTTGAAAAAGTTGGAAAACATGTAACATTGGCAACAATTAAAAATATTAAATATAATTAATGCATAAATTTTTTTAAAAATTATTAAAGTTAAGCAAAATTTTTATTGACTCAATGTATGATATCTCTTGAATCTCTCTTCAATGATAAATGGTTCATATATATATCTTGTACACAAATAAGAACCTTCACCATTATAATAGTAAGAGAGCTATGAAATGAATCTATGAACAACTTCTAGTACTAAAAGCTTATTCAAATGTAATAATTAAAACGCGCATAGCCAAAACATCTTTTCTACTAAAGAGAGAATTTGGTATATTGGTGAATTCATCTTCCAGTAATTTAAGATATCAAATTTTTTGCCCCAATCATTATCAATGTCTTTAGCTGGTTATTTATCCAATTCGGATTTAGGTTACATAACTCATTGTCCATCCCTCTTCTCATTAAACATAACAATCATGAAATCTCCGAGATTAAAATTTGCATCACCGATGACAATATTACTTGGAAATTGAAAATTTTCAATTGACTACATACTAGGAGAAGTATTAGATTCAAATAAAACCTACAAGGCTTTATTCATTTTTGTTTTTATTTTATCAATAGTAAATGATTAATAACCTAATTCATATATTCTAATTTATATCTAGGATTTGGTACCACTATGATGAAAAATATTAAGTTGACATTATCAACATTTCTTCAATAATAGATTAATAGCTTTAATTAAAACTGAGAAAATCAATCAAAGACTCTCTTCAAAGTAAAGTTGATAATGATGCAATGAATAACATTATGAGAATTAAAACATATTAAATTCTTATTGGGCTTTGGCATTAAATAAATCTTTAAGAATGAGCCACATGTAAGTAAGTTCTTGGTAGACCATCCAAATTTGCAATGCTCTAGTATTGATTAATCTATGCTTAAATAATTCTTATGGTTCCAGGCTCTAATGAAAGCTATATGCCAAGTTTACAATTGCAAGACATGTCGTTCCAAATGCTAATGCAAGTTATATACCAAGTTTACAACTACAAGACATGTTATTAACTTTATCCTAAAATTTATTTGTAGACTAAAACTCTATTTATGTCAACCCTAGGTCAAATTGTATTCTTGTCCCTCAAGTTTTGGGTTATTATTACTATTTGACCCCGAAATTACAATTTCATACAAACAAGTCCAACAATGTATTTTGGGTCCATTTGTAAAGGAATGAACTTGAGTCATTATAAAATTTCCATCCAAAAACATTGTCTTTTAGAGGGAAACACTACTTATCTTGACAAAATGAGCATATAACACTTAAATTAATTACATCCATTTAACACATAATTCAAAACTAACCAAGATAGCCTTTATTGGAATAATCATGTGGAAATGAACAAAAGATGTCTATCAACATAAAACAAACATCATCCAAAGTATAATGTGTGTAGCAAATATAATACAATACATCCATACAATTGTTTCATAAAAACTGAAATTATAAATAACATACAAGCTAGAATAACAACAATGCCCTCATGCCAACTCTAAGCTCGTTGACCATTGCTTGCACCGTAATTGCCATGATCACCTTAACCTGCAAAACAAGGAAAGTATGAGAGTAAATGATAATCAATCAGTAAGTAAAAAAATCAACTTTAAATTTGTACTAAGTCCTCATTTTGCTCTTGTCTAGTCTACCTTAACTTAGTCATCAATAGAACCCTCAAAGACTCTAACTTAGATGACTTGATTCCACTAGACTTAAACTCTTACTCAAGAGGCTATAAGGTCTCATAAAATCTCTTGGAACTCATTTTGGTCCTATTTGGTCATCTAGGATACTTTATGGATCCTAATCTAGAATGATCTTATATTTTCCTACATGTTCGGGTGAATGCATAGATGCACATTGTAAACGTGTTCACTAGGCTGATCTTACTAGAGGATATCTATATAGATAGTTGCTCCAGTGTCTATGAAATAAATCCTCTAAACACTACTATACATGTGATCCTTTGACTTGAGGTTGCTAGTTCGTCTCATGTAAGGATCGATATAGTTTAAGGTTATCTAATGTGCTACCATAATTAAGATAACTATAAAGGTAGTAATTGGTCATATCATGAGATACATAGAGACTATGGTTGATTAATAAAGGATTTATCACTCCCAAGCATAAGAGAAGATATCTCACATAAGAAAACTAAATGACAACCATGATTGTTTAAATCTATGGCCACAATGAGATTAGGTCATAGCTTGATCTATATTGGTCATTGATATGTATCAATTCATATCAAAAAGCTATTGAGATAGACATACTTCTATATCTTAACTTCGAGAGATATTGGTTGATGAAATGATTGAATTGCACGTAATTGTGATGTTGTAAAGGCTTAAGAGATGTCTACTAACACTCTGTTGATCGAGTAGCCATGATGTCTTGTTAAAGGTCAATCTTGACTTGTGTCTAGATTTGATTTGAATCTGGATATTACCAACTCAATAGAGAGCTTATGGGTCACATGTACAAAGAAATTGATTTGAACTTAGAGACGAGGATTATTTGCTGATAATCTTGGTGTTTAGGGATGAGGGTGAAATAGTGAATAGATTGGGCTTGTCTAAGAGGATAGAAAACCCCATTTTAACCTTTCTGTAACCATGCTAGCCATTCACCATGATGAAAGGTGGAGTTGATCGTGCCACATATCTAGATTCTATATAAGGATGTGTTTCATGGAAAATTTATGAAGGCTTTTTATTTTATATAAAAACCCTAACTACCTTTTTGTCTTTACATACATACCTTCAATCACAAAGTCCTAGCAACCTCTTGTGATTGAAGCAGCCTCCTTCTTTGCTCATGCTTCATGTGGATACCAATTTGTCGCCTTCCAAGGATAGGATAACGTTGTTCTCTAGCCATGTAAAGAATGAAAAAGTTGTCAAACACGGATATAACTCTGTATACACCTTATGTGTGACTTGTTTGTTCATGAAATCTATGTATAAAATAGGTATCCTTGCTTAGGTTTTTAGGATTGTATGTATTGAAAGTTTTTAATTTCGTCACATTGCCAGTTCCGATGCTTCGAAAACCTAATAATGGTATCAAAGCCACTATCTAACATATTTTTTCATGAAAAATATGCCTACAGCTTGTTTTGATTAATTGTATATGTTGATTGCATGTATTTGACTTAATCAAAACCTAGTTAAAATTGTAATGATGATTTGCAATCGTGTTGCTGTATGATTGTTGAGTTTCATGTGCAACAACATAAACTGTGTCAATATTGTTGAGTTTTGGTTTTTTAGGTTCTGCTTGTTATTGTTGAATTGCAGGTTTATTCATATTAGTTGATTGCCATTGATTTTGTGTAGCTACACAAAATCACTTTCAAATCGTGTTGATGCATGATTTAAAGGTTGTTGCTAATGTGGGTATGATTTACGTACCATATTACCTCATCTAGGAAAATGAAGCCTAGAACACCTGACACATAACTGTGCACGAGCAACATCCAACTGGGTGCTTGTTGGAACGGGTAACACCTTCCTTGGCACCTTGGAAGTTTCATTGAAGGCATGACTAGATAGATGTTCCTTGTACTAACTATGCCTTGTGAAGATTCTAGTTATACATGCTTATGGAATTTTGGTGAATTTCATAAGTATGGCTTGCACCTTTGGCTGGAGGTAGAGGAAATTCAATATAATCTTGTTTTGATAAACCAAGATTGAATTGAAATTTTCTTAATTACAATTATGCAAAACCTTAGCGAGTAAAATGTAATTTGACATTTGATAAATAATAATTAAAAATTTAATTTTTAATTTGGGATATATATGTATAGATGTATGTATGTATGGTGCTTAGTACACAACCAATAGACCTACGTGTTTAATGTTTTTTATTTTTCTAGGTTGTAAGTTTATTAAATAGGCCCTACACATCATGTCTTCCCTTTTTCTTTTAAATTAGGTTTAAATTTTTGTTTTGTAGAAAATTGTAACTAAAAAACAAAGTCATGTAATTATCAAAGATTGAAAACGAAGGGCAAGTACAAAGATCTGAAGATGAAAACTAACTTAGGTTGACCAATTAAACTCTTCTTAACTTGAAGGGCTTGATATTAGTTGTAGTTGTATACTAGCATATTTGATTTACATTGTAGAATGTCTATATAGGATTTTTTTTTCCAAATATCACCTAACATGTAACTTAAAATTGATGAGATTGTTTAATTAAAACCCTTAATATTGAATATTAAATATAAGATTTAATTTGTGTTTTCCAATATGACGACACCTTAATTAAACCCTATTCGTTGGAACCTTATTCGCTAATGCGAAAGGTACATTTCTATTAGGTGAAAAATCAAAAATTGATTATATTTGATTTGAGTTAACTAGTATACTTCATTTGTTCACTAAAGTGAAGGTAAAGTATATTAGAGACATGAGCAAGAAATACATTTGTCAATGTAAGAAGATATGTAGTATCCATCCTACTAATTCCAAAAATCACATTTGATATCGCATGATTTGTTAGGGTAACACCTAGCTTGAGATCATGTGCTTTTGGTGATTAATTTTAAATTTACTTATTCAATTAATTCAAACTTATTCACCAAAGCAAATGAGAAAATTAATGCGATGAGATCTTAATACATTAGGGAGTTCACTAGAACTTTCTAAGTACGATAGTGGTGGCTATTGGCTTGAAGAAAATTGTAAAAGCATTTTTAATTAATTAAAATAATATTAATAAACTAAAATAAAGTCACTGATTCTTTTATCTGTAATTATAGATAATAAATCACCATGTCAAACCTAACTTATCGATTAATTCTCAAAAAGAAAAATAAGCTCATTGGAAGCAATTTCACCGATGGGCACAAAGATCTCTAGATTATATTGCATTTGGAGAAAAGGCTATATATCTTCGAGGGATCGCCATCTCGTGAGTCCGATCACGATACCACCCAAGAGTAGAAAATTACTTTTAACATGTATTTGGATGACTCCATAGAAGGTTAGTGTCTCATACTGACTTTCATGTCACTTGATGTTAAAAAATAACATAAGGAAATAGATGTGGCATCCATACTTATACACCCTTGAGAGTAATATGACATTTGTGTGAAAGTAAGAAAAACACAATTTCTAGGGTAAGAAAAAACCTACTTTGTGAATGGTTTGTTGAAGTTGATACAAATTGATGTTTGAAGGCACTAGACATCGTCTCTAGAAAGTCAAAAGCTTAAGAGTGATATTCTAGACACTAGAGGACTTTGCAAAAAGATGAGGGCTTTATAAAATAATTTTAAAATGTTTGATGTAAATGATAAACTACGTATCGGTTTGAAGTAATTTTTATATACATTTTGAGGCCGAGCATGAAGTAATCCCAATCGTTCAAGATAACCCAACAACACACATCCTCGATCTAACAACATACACAAAATGTAATCAACAAGACATTATCAACATTTGAATCAAATCGATAGGCACACGACTCATGCATGTGGCAAATTAAATGCCTAAGTAGAAACGTCATTTTGTTGGTGTACTAGCAAACAATGATTTTAATTGTCCATGTGTTGCTCCTTTGTGTAAAGAGACGAAGAGTTTAAAAAGCCTTACTCGCACTCTAAAAACTAAAAACAATTATTATATGGTCAAAACTCGTTTGATTGATCAAACTCATATATTAAACACCCAAAAGGTGACTAACTGTTAGATAATGAAAACTTTCCTATTTAGAAACATGATCAGCAATCAAGTGCATTAGCAGTATATGGGTCGACCTAAAGTGCATACAAAAAACTTTCCTATTTAGAAGCAACAAAATGAGTTAGAGTTGATAGTTATCATGGATCATGACAACAGTTATAAATAAAGTGTGATTACTCTTCTACTATATAATGAGTACATGATTGCCTAATTATGATGACAATTTTTAGGATTTAATATATTTTTTTTAACGAGGAATCTTACTCGAATGGGAGTGTCTTGGTGAGACATAATCGATCAACACCGAGCATGTCAAACTCTGGGTCTAGTAACTGACCACACAACCATTAAATTAAGTAAGTTAATAATTTGGTCTTGATATATCAAAAGAGGAAGTTTGAACCATATTCTCTTATACATTAAACTTTCTCTTTATTGTCGTTCAAATTAACCCTTAAGAGTTTAAGATTCAAGATATTATGTTTTATATATTCAATTATATATGTACCCTTAGTATTTATCATATAAATTCAAGATTGTACAGATATCTACGAACATTTACAACTTTTTAACTAAGTACCATTCTTTTCCTCAAATTAGTCAATAAAATAATCATGAATGGAAATAATCTAATCATGTTCTAACATTCTTGAACAAAATTTCATTGCCGTTTAGTGTAGTTCTTGTCAAATTCCATCACCTACATCATATTTTTATTTTAAATATAGTTTATTATATAATTAGGGAAAAGGTATTAATAACAAAATAATAATTTTTTTTAGAAATATATGTTTCTATTCAAAATTATTAGATGTGGTTGCTATTTTTAATCGTTAAGGGACGTTTGATTTTAAAAATATTTTATTATTAAATATTTTTTATATTATTTATTATATTAATTAAAAATAAAATTATTTTTTTAAAAAAATTAATATATAAATTATATGTTATAATAAAATCAAAATTATTTTGATAATTTTTTAATATCTAAAGTAGAATTGATAATCAGATTACCTTTTATATTACTTATAATATTATAATTAATAATAGAAAACTATCAAAATCTTTTATTATTTATAAATTAAATCAAATAATATAAATAATAAAAAATAAATTATTAAAATAATTTTCAATATTCTTTGACCAAACACACCTTAAAGAGCAAATCGTCATAAATCCCCAAAATGACAGCAGCATTAGTTCCTAACTTTCCCCTCCCCAGACGGTATCCAAATCCAAGGATACGAGCCAACCTTCGCTTCCTTCCTTACCCTCCCAATCCGTTTATGCTTTTTATTTGATGTTATATTATATTATATTATATTATATTATATATCTATCATCAAATATTAAAATCCGTCCGACTCTTTAATCATTACTCATCTTGGGACCCATTTACCTTCATCTTTTAATCCATTTTTCAAACCCTAGCCCGCTCTCTTCTCCGTACAAAATTTCTTCAAATCACCGGTCTTACACCTGAATTCGATCTTTCTCATGATCTCCGTGTGATCGTTTCACTTGACGTTTTAATTTTTGTTTCTTTATTGTAGTTTTGTTGTTTGTTTTTGAGTTCGGATTGCGAAATGAGTAATCAGAAGAAGAGGAACTTTCAAATAGAGGCGTTCAAACACCGCGTGGTGGTGGATCCAAAGTACGCCGAGAAGACCTGGAAGATTCTGGAGCATGCGATTCATGAGATTTACAATCACAACGCTAGTGGCCTTAGTTTTGAAGAGCTTTATAGGTCAGCTTTCGTTATTTCTCTTTTACGTGTTTTAGATTTCGATTGTATTTCTAATGCTATAATTCATTTCTTGATTGGATGATACATGTTAAATTAAGGAATGGAACGTATCATCAACTTAAGAAGGTAATAGGATTTAGGAATATGGGTACGTGGTACAAATTTGGTCAAAATGATTAGTGTAATTGTCTTAATTGTGCTAAACTCCGCATTTCATGATTTGTTGTCTCCTGTTTTTATTTTATTCATATTGTTCTCAATTTAGCGTGTATGTTAACTAGGCTTGTCTGAGTTCTAAGGTGGAATTCATTGTTGTTTTTTGTGTTCAAGTTAATTCAAAATTGAATATAAGAAATTTAATTCTGTTTTTCAAACTTCAAGAGTGCATTTTTTTTATCATTTTCTGAAAACAGTGTCTGAAAATGAAACCAGTGAAATATGTCTACTAGAAATAGCAAAATAGCAGTTTAATGACAAATATAAAACATGGTAGCTTTATATTAATAATCTAAATTTGATAAGGTATTTTCTTTTTCTTTTTTGGTAAATATTATATATTAGCCCATAATAAGCTTTATTATATATCTTTTTTATTCACCCTTTCCATTGGACCACAGAATATTTTTCTAGAAAAGAGATAGATATAGAAAGGACAGAAGATAGAGAACCTAAGCCCAAAATAGGAGAACAGGCTGAGCATCTTTATATTTTTCTGCTTGTTTCTATTTCATAGTTATGAAAGTACGAAAATGTTTTTCCATTTTGTGTTTCTAGAAAACAGAAATGATAGAGAATTTGTTGCTCATGTTTTACAAGTTGAAAGAATGAAAAAATTATCTAAAATTGATAACGACTGGGCCCTAGTTATTTCTTATGTGGTATTTCTTTGTTTAATTATTGGGCTGTGTTTACTTATTCAGTTCTATAGCTGTCTGTTGTTTCGGTATCACTATACTGCATATACAATGGTATTATTGTTGGAAATTGTCAGTGCTGCTAGTTGTTAGACATTTTGATTCTTGGAGAAACCAAATAAAATTGTTTATGTACTAATTTTCTTATGTGGGTGTTCCTTAAATTGGTAAGTGTTATGGTGATATGCTGATGCATTCTGTGCTTTCATCATCTATAATCTGTTATACATCAATAGCAAGCTAGTCAGGTGCCTAGTGAATTTGTACATATTTGAAAGAAATTGGGAATTACTTGACTACATTTTCTTCTTTTCTTTTTAACTCTTTGTTTTTATATCAACCTGGAAAGAGGTACTAGAAGTAAAAAACAGGAAAGACATAACATTCATTAATCTATTTATTTATGTAACTTTTTATAGTCTCACTTGTTTTCAAGATTTGTACTCTTCTTTTGTCACTGCAATTAGCTAATATAATCTGAATTTTTGTATTTTTTATTGCAATCAGTTTCTATAATCTCGATATCGTCCTTTTCTGTAATCATGTTTTCTGCATGTGCAAATTGAAATCAAGATTTAAGTTGCTATTTTGCATTTTAAATGTCCACCTATTAATTTTATTATTTAACTTTAATTAGGAATGCGTACAACATGGTTCTGCATAAATTTGGTGAGAAGCTGTATTTAGGACTTGTTACAACTATGACCTTGCATCTCAAAGAAATATCAAAATCTATTGAGGCTGCTCAGGGAGGATTGTTTCTGGAAGAGCTGAATAGGAAATGGAGTGATCATAATAAGGCATTGCAAATGATCCGAGACATTTTGATGTACATGGACAGGACTTATATTCCAAGTACCCATAAAACTCCTGTTCATGAGCTTGGCTTGAACCTTTGGAGGGATAACATTATACACTCAAACAAGATTCAGACAAGGCTTTTGAATACACTTCTTGAGCTTGTGCATTTAGAAAGAACAGGTGAAGTCATAAACAGGGGGCTGATGAGGAATATAATTAAGATGCTAATGGACTTAGGTTCATCTGTTTACCAAGAAGATTTTGAGAAGCCATTTCTTGAGGTTTCTGCTGAGTTTTACAAGGTTGAATCTCAAAAGTTCATTGAGTGTTGTGATTGTGGGGAATACCTGAAAAAGGCAGAGAGACGTCTAAATGAAGAAATGGAGAGAGTAACCCACTACTTGGATGCCAAGAGTGAGACGAAGATAACATATGTGGTGGAGAAGGAGATGATTGCAAACCACATGCTGAGGCTAGTCCACATGGAGAACTCTGGCTTGGTAAATATGCTTCTTGATGATAAATATGAGGACTTGGGAAGAATGTACAATTTGTTTCGTAGGGTTCCTAGTGGTCTCTCATCAATACGGGAAGTGATGACTTCTCACCTCAGGGAAACTGGTAAACAGCTAGTTACTGATCCGGAAAGATTGAAGGATCCTGTTGAATTTGTGCAGCGGCTGTTGGATGAGAAAGATAAATATGATAACATTATCCATGCGGCATTTAACAATGACAAAACATTCCAAAATGCTTTGAATTCCTCATTTGAATATTTCATCAATCTGAACCCTCGTTCTCCTGAGTTCATCTCGTTGTTTGTTGATGATAAACTTCGTAAAGGTCTGAAGGGGGTTAGTGAGGAGGATGTGGAGACCATTCTTGACAAAGTAATGATGCTATTCCGCTACTTACAGGAAAAAGATGTATTTGAAAAGTACTATAAACAACATTTAGCTAAACGCCTTTTGTCAGGAAAAACTGTCTCTGATGATGCAGAGAGAAGTCTAATAGTCAAGCTTAAGACAGAATGTGGGTATCAATTTACTTCCAAATTAGAAGGCATGTTTACAGACATGAAGACCTCCCAAGACACAATGCAAGGGTTTTATGCAAGCCACCCAGAGTTAGGGGATAGCCGCACACTGGTTGTCCAGGTTTTGACAACAGGATCTTGGCCCACCCAACCTACTGTTGCTTGCAATCTGCCGGCTGAAATGTCGGCGTTGTGTGAGAAATTTAGGTCATATTACCTTGGAACTCATACTGGTCGGAGATTGTCTTGGCAAACGAACATGGGCACAGCAGATATAAAAGCAATATTTGGGAAGGGTCAGAAGCATGAGTTGAATGTCTCAACATACCAAATGTGTGTTCTCATGTTGTTTAACAATGCTGATCGACTTAGCTACAAAGAAATTGAGCAGGCTACAGAGATTCCTGCTTCAGACTTGAAGAGGTGTCTCCAATCTATGGCATGTGTGAAGGGCAAGAATGTTCTTAGGAAAGAGCCTATGAGTAAGGACATTGATGAGGATGATGCATTTTTTGTCAATGATAAGTTCTCAAGTAAATTCTATAAGGTAAAGATAGGAACTGTGGTTGCTCAAAAAGAATCAGAACCAGAGAAACAGGAAACCCGACAGAGAGTAGAGGAAGACAGGAAGCCTCAGATTGAAGCTGCTATAGTTAGGGTGATGAAATCAAGGAGGGTACTTGACCATAACAACATAATCGCAGAAGTCACAAAGCAGTTGCAGCCACGGTTTCTAGCAAACCCCACAGAGATTAAGAAACGGATTGAGTCCCTAATTGAGAGGGATTTCTTGGAGAGGGATAGTGTGGACAGAAAATTGTATCAGTATCTTGCCTAAAAAATGGCAATGGGTGATTCTACTTTTTTCTTAAAGGAAGTCTAAGCATTGACAAATTGTACCTTACTTGGTAAGTTGAAAATTGGTTTACAACTTCTACAAGCTCCATTTAATTTTAATGAATATCCATTTATGTGTCTGCTTTTTTCCTTCTGATTGCACTGTTGTTTAAGTTTTTGGTTAATTGCGCATGAATTGAATTCATCATCAAATTGATATGCAACCATTAGGAAACTAATTATTTTGAGAATATTGTGTAAAAAGTGGAAATTTGAGCATACGGAATAAGAAATGCTTTGTTAAGTTGCAAGGAGAGCCTTGGTTGGGAAGCATTAGAAACAGAACGGATTTCCTTGCTCTTTGTTATAACCACATTGGGGCCTCATGGTATTGCATCTGCTTCATAACAGTATTCTGGAATGGTTAATATGAACATTTTGAATAATTATTCTATTTCTTGATTGGGATTTCCTGCATTTTTGCTAAGTTTTGCTCTTTTTAGCTAGCCAGTTTGGAGGTGAGTTAGCAAAGCAGTGACTTGATTGATGTTTGACTTGTTTTGACTCGTATGGTTGCTTGAGTGGTGGTTGTCTGTTTTAGGAGAAAGATGGGCTTCTATTAGCTTGCAATAACAACAGACTATTGATTGTTTATGCTATATTTTTTCTTGTTTTAAGACTTACGACACAACCTTGGAGGCGAAATGTACGGTCTCAATCTCAAAGCTAATGTTAAGGGGGTGAAACTGATCGTGTCTGCCATTTTCATTGCCCTTACTAGTTGTCTGGCTCCCAAGTTTGCAAAAAAGTTGTCTTGGGAATGCAATGTATGGTGAAGATAGAAAATAATTTGCATAATTTTGAATGTGAGCTAAGGGTTGTAGATATTGGAAAAACCAATAATACCTGTCAGATGAATCAATCAATCAATCAATCTGATTGACAGAGCCATGATTTGTTTGCTATCCGAAAAGTTTGTACATAGCATTAACAAAACAGTGAGTCAGAAATCTGGTTTGAGAATGAAGAATAAAGAGAATACTTATTCGCATGAAACTCCAGATTTTTTGAGGAGGAAATTTGTTTAGTAAGCTCCAACCGGATGAATAAGTATTAGCATAATACTGTATAAGGAAGGTAACAGGAAATCAGATGATAGTGTCAACAGAACAACAACTGCTGACTCCAGTAGTATATTATTAAACTCTTCCAGTACAAGGACATTTTTTTATCACTACATTAGTGAAATCCCTGCAAAACCTAGACAGATTCTGTATCTTCGACCTTTGTTTAGATTAGCTAATCTGCAAGACTTTATGAGATGAAATAAACAAAGAGAAAAGCAAAAATAAAAACTGAACCTAGCTAAAAAATCGTGATCTGAAAAAGTTATAATACAAAAGCAATCTTTTTGTGGTGTGTGGTCATAGGAAGCATAGAATGCGTTCATAATGTTCATGGTTTGCCAAATCGAAGTTCCTACAATAACCCCTTTGACAAAACCATGTGAATAATGAACATGCTTAATGAGTATCAAAATAAACGAACCTGCTACAAACTACCTACAATATCCATTATATGTTTGCAATTTGATCATGCCACTTTAGACATATCTATTTCCATAATTACTCTATTAAAAAAACATGGCAAAGTTCCAAGTAATCTTAACTAGAAGACACGACTTAAATTTTTATAGTTTGAACAGAGTGTCCATATCAAGACGCAATCAAAATCAACAAAAAAAAAAAAAGTTCATTAACCCTAAATTTAGAGAAGTGCCATGATAGGACACAAACAAGTTTAGCAAAAAAGATCAACAATACTAGAAAAATGAAACGTGGTTCCACCGCCATTCATTTTAAGCTTCATTCTCATCCAAGATTTTTAAACAGTAACCATCATCAATCCTTACTCCCCAACTTTTTTTGGCAACAGTCATTTGTTTTGAATGACAAAGTTTTGCATATCGTAGCCTTGCAACAATACTTTGTCTTTCCAATCTTCTTCTTAGGTGTTTTAGTAATGTTTTGTTGATGGAGTGATTGGAGCTGCATCAATACTAGGAGTAAAAATTGACAACAAGATCAATAGAAGATGATTAAGTGGATTCATCTTCTAGAACAGGTTTTGCTTAAGGCTAAGAATCTTTCTAAGTAAGATAGTTTATGAGTTATGTTATGTGTAAGATGTTGAGCGGTCACCTATTTACTCAGTGTTTTCATTCACGTATTTTTTTTTATGGTTTGGCAGGTAAAGGTGAGCAATGGGGCATGTGGGCGAGCAAGCGGTCCAACGTAGGTCATTGCTCGAGGTTGAAGGTAGTTTGGTCATTTTCAAATATTATGTTGGGCTTTTGTATTTATGTTTATTTTAAGACATGGATTGTACTTATGCACTATGTTTTGTGATGTTAGATTTGTTTCAAACATTTGGGATTGCATGAATTGAGTTTAATATGTTTATTTATTGAGGTATTTTAGTTTACACCTCTTTGCATGCATTTTGAGTAAATATTTGTAAGCATGCTCTTTATTCCGCTGTAATTAATAGAAGTTCACATTGTAAACATTTCTTCGCGTCATGTTCCAAGGAAGGGTATATATCTAGAGAGGATTGTTATACCACTAGCATGTGTTGTAACATTTTAATTTAATAGTCTGACTCGATATTGTCCACTTTGGACATACAATCTATCATAGTTTTGTTTTTTAGCATTACAACTAAAAACTTGTCTTGACAATTTAAGGAATTTAAAGACCATTTAACTTGTAGTATTATTTTAACATCTCTAAGCAATGTAGCACGTACATACAAACCCAATATCTTTCTCATATTTTGTCAATGTGAAATTTGCCTAAAGATATCACATTCACCTCTCTTACGGACTTAGTGTCCTCGTTAAGGTTTGTCTCATTATCACTTAAAAGGACATGCGAAATGACTTTAATACCATTTATAATATCTCTAGTCCAATAGTCAGATTCACTTTTAAGATATTATCCACTTTGTAATTGTCACATCCCCCTTTTATGAAACTCAACATTCTTTTCGAGGTTTGCCCACCATGGGTAAAACACAAAAAAAATGTTGGGTTTATATGTATATCTGACATCACTTAGAGATATTAAGATAAGACTGATTAAAAAACTAGTGAACTCTTTAAGCTATCAAGATATGTTTTGAAATATAAAACCCAAAAACAAAACTATAATAGACTATATATAAAAAGTGAATAATATCTTGATAATAAATTAAACTATTGGACCAGAGATCTTACAACTATAGGTCTATAAAGTTGACCTTAGTTTACAAATTTGCATATTTGCTCTTCAATCTAGTGTCCATACTGTATCTCAAGTGCAACAATTTATACACAAACCTCGGTGAGGACTTTTTGTTAATTTCAAAAAATGAAATAACAAAAACTAGTGGTTTATGAGCAACAAGAAGTACCGGAAATCAAATTTCAAAGAATAGATTCAGCACATAAAAGATTGTATACATAGCTTTGTAACACATCATTTTCCATGGACGTGTCAAGTTTGCAAAGTGTTGGAAACTTGTGTTTATTGATGGCTGGAATCTATTTCCGTGAACATTTTTGAGACATTGATTTATAGAGAGCTTCAAAATGACACCAGTGCAGATGAAGTTATGCAGTCTTTCTTATGTACTTTTTTGCAAGCACTTGAAATGATGGCGGAAAATTAAATACAACAATATAGGAAACAAAACTATGAACATATTGGGGGAACATTTTCACCGAAGGATCTTGTGTGGATACCAAGATTTTGTCCTAGGCTAGGCTTGGATTGGAAGTGATTAGTATGTTCTCGCACAATAAAATCTAAGGAGCCGCACAATAAAATACAGGTCCTGTGCACTTTGTGTAAATTTTAGTAAACATATTATGTGTAAGATATTAAATTTGTTTATTTTGCAAATTCTATTTTCTCTCAAAATTGTTTCCCAAATATTGTCAAAATGATTCATATATCATGCAAGGGATAAGGGATGTGTAATCTAGTTTGTTGCGACTTAATAACCTTTTCAAACTAAATTGAAAAAAACAGTATGGTCTGATTCGAATTACAATTTAAAACCATTAAAAATCATTAATAAAAAGAATTTTCATACATATATTAAAATTTTCACTCATAGATGCAATCACTCTTTTTAAGACCTTGTTGACAAGCTTAAAAATCAAAAGACAATTACATTTAAAATCTTATATTGATGACCACGATTATTGTTTCGAATTTAAGTTGTCCACGATAACAATATTTGTGAAGTCAAGCCAAACATTAATATGATGAAAGGGTCAGTTAAATTCAATCAACAATTAAACCACTTGACCAATAACTTGATCGATAAATAGTTCAAATAAATAACACAAATGATATTAAAAATTTTTATATAATTAATCATTAAAAATTAAATTTGAATTATATTAGAATAAAAATTGACTTGGCTTGATGACAAACACTTATATACTGTATCAATTGATAAGCTAAACACATCAAAATGAACATTTTCATGGTTGCATCGCATGATTGTAGATTCACATGCACATTAACTAACTTTAATTTTTTATGACCTCAATTCTGAGATAGATAATTTCACAATCATCCAACCATTAAATTATATGTTTAATTTCCATCCCAATATTTAAATTTCCAACTGTCCATATTTGTTATAATCTTAGATTCCTAGTAGTGTAGTTGAAATGAACAAAAAACTAATAGAGACTGAAAAATAAGCAAAGTAAAGATGGATAAAATAGAAACAACTATAATACAAAGCATGCACATGGGGGAATTTATATGCATTTATCCCCAACAAACCGCCCGCAACATCCAATGAAAAATGCATGCCAAGGCACCTATTATGTCTTCATGCATGAAGCATATGGACGCTCTGGGCTCTGGAAAGTCCACCACTTGCAATACTTACCGTTTTTTTTTGGGGGTAAGTAAGAAGTATATTAAAAAATTAAAAAAAAAAAGAGCCGGAGCCTCAAGGCTTGAGACACCCAGAATAACCTATGGTCCTCTCAACACTAACAAAAGAACTTGATCGCATTGTAGTTAGGGCCCTTCGGTTATGATCCCAGCCAAAGCAAAAAGAACCATTTTTGGACGGTCTATCTAAGTTTCTATATAGTTAGGAATCAAGAGGGGGCACCAAACTATGCATACTATACAAAAAAAGAAACTCCTACACAAAACAATTTACAAGAGAGGAGCTTGACCAAGCCAAAAAAAGTGCAACACATGGCCGAAACAAAGGAAAAAGCCCCAATTGCATCCTTCTACACACCTCTTGTCCCTCCGCAATCAAGAGAACCCAAGAGCAAGTGACCCGAAACAAGGAGAAAATTGGACAGAAAATCTTAAAGTATCTCCTTGGAAAATAATAATAAAAACCACTTAATAAGAATGTTTTACTAATCAATAAATTTTTGTATACACACTTTTGAATATATAATTTACACAAATGATGTTTTATTATATAATTGAATGATTTTAAATTAAAAATAAAATAACATAATAATGACATAATATCTGTGTATTAAATTATATACTCAAAAGTATGTAAGTATCACGGTACTCTTTAACTATTTCCTAAACAAATTAATGAATTTAATCTTAAACAATCTCATAATCACAAGGGCAGCAAGAGTTTCAAGTTAAGAATCCTATGTTACTGGAAGAAATTTGGCCTAACCCAGGCTTATTAATGCAATTCCACCAAAAAATAAGTTAACTTCGCAATCTTTCCTATTGGAAATTAAATAGACAAAGGAAAAAAAAAAAATCTTATAGGCCTTCTGATTTTTAATGGCAAATAAGAATGATAAAAGTACCTCCAAAACTACTAAAGCATTGCTCCACAGTTAATGTGATAACCTGTGCCCCAATCCACGGTCAATGCTTTCTTCCGTTTGTAAGGGGCAAAAATTTTTAAATTATTAATAGACCTGTTTCATATGAAAAATACACCTTTAATGAATTGGATAAAAGGAAGCTTAAAATTCCTACCCTTCAGAACTTTGATGTATGTGGAATCCAATCCCAAAGAATCCCTGCCGCCAATAATACATTCTTCTACTAGAAATTTAAATCACTATGTTGAACACTGGCAACAACAAAAAATAGAATCCAGTATGTGAGCCATCTCTTATAAGTATGGAGTTTGTAGTATTACCAAGCCTGCAGATAGAACCAAGGAATTTTATTTAGCAGTGTCCAAGATTTAAAATGATAAACCTAAAAATATTGAACATAAAATGATAAGTACAGGATCTATTTTGTTTCTCTGGCTTGGTTTCATTTAATTCTAGATGCACTGATTAATGCAGTTGCACAGCACAGTATTTACCAATACAATAATTGTATGCAGTGGCAACAAAGTAATCACAATTTATATGAAATTTCTAGGGTGTCAACCATGGCTTGCATCACATAATGAATGAAGTCTACTAGTGCTTTCTCCGCAAGCTGTTGATTGGTACTGGCAAAATTTTGAAATGGGCGAAACAAAACTGAACTAGCAACCCTATAGTGATGATGTTGTAACACTACATTTTAATGTAGTTCTGTGGTAGAGAAAGAGAGACCGAGCAACTGACCACCATTAGCAGTGCTCCAAACGACAAACAGGTATAAGAGAATTTAATGTTAAGCGCATATTACTACAAACCTTGCAAGCTTGCTATTTAACACCAAGGAAATGATACACAAACCCCTATCCATCTAAAGAGTTAAGCAAAGAGAAAGTATCCATAGCTGTGTTTCATTAATAGGTGAAGGCAGTTACTTGAACAAAAAACTTGGGAGCATGCAATATTAATCATAATCAAAAGGAAAACTAAAATTACGAGTAAAGATAGGCTTCTGAGAAATACTTGGTCAAAAAAACGTGCAAGAAACAAGCTCTGGCAGTTCAATTCAAGGGTTGAAGAAGCTTGAGCCACCCATATTGATAGCAATTAGCACTAATATACTTGTTGCTACAGCAAGCCAAAATAAGGATGACCCTGCAAGGTATCATGCTTAAAAATCAATATATACATTTAATCCAAAAAAACTAACCTCAGAGAGGTTTTCAAACATTTTAGCTTAGATATAAATAAACATATACACTCAACTTAAAAAAAGCAAATTACCTCCAGAAGCCGCATCCAAATCTGATGTCACAGATTCAGCATTAGGACCACGTGATCTCAACATCGTAGACCCAGTACTTGAGGCATCATCAAAAATTTTGTTATATCCAGTTTCAGATGTAACTATTCCTTGAAATTCCTCACTCACAATTAAAGCAGCTAGAACATCCATAAATGACTCCTTGTCAGTTTCATTTGAAAAATCTCTTTCACCTCGTTCATAAGAAGCGTTTAAATCATCAGAATCAGACAATTCATCATCTGATGCATCTGTATCAATGGATTCTGCTCCAACTGTGTCATCTTCTTCATCCTCGACATATGCTTTATATGTCAGTCGAAGTAATAACTCTCCGGAAGACCCCCTTCCAAACAATCCCCAACCTCCTTGCAAAACCACAATTCTATCTGTTGGTACAGTGTCTTGAAGAGAACCCAGATCAACCTAAAATGGTATTGCATTTTGAATCTGTTTATATAGGTAAATGAATCTAATTTATATGCCAAAGACATTCAACAAAGTTTCCAAATACATAATATAAAATAGCTGCATGAAGTCATTGATGCAACTAATTAAAAAAAAAAAAGGGAAAATTATTGGCCATAAAAATAACCTAGAAATGAACTTCGATTAGATTCCCATGGCCTTATTACCCTCAGCATAATTTTGATATATAATTCCCAATTTAACATTCACACAGAAATATTGAGGACCTCAACCATGCATTTTATTTTCAAAATGTAGTGCCAAAGATATAAAGATCATATAAAATAAAATTAAGATGCAACACACCTAAAGTCCACAACTCCAGAAGGAATCTAAAGATTATGAGGTATGAAAAGCCCTTAACCAGTAGCAAAGATGAGCACTATGAATTATTTACAAACATTGAAATGAGTTCACATACTAAAAACTGCTTCTTAATTAAATTCCTGGCAGAGAAATATGAATCAAGAATGTCAATGTAACAGAGGTACTTGGTGGCTAAATTAAAACAAAGGACATAAAAATAAAATTTAAAGTAACATATATTTCATGATGCCAGGTATAATAATTTAACCATACTAGGTGAAGATATATTACCACACTGAGCAATAGTGGCTTACAGTTTTGCCTGACATTTAAGTCATCAAAGTTGTTTGGTTTGGGAAAAAGATGCCTCGTTTGAGTATACCCGATGTCAAATGACCAACCATTGAGATCTCATATAAGAAAATTTAAGGAAACTTGATTTTTCCAATGCGAAAATTGTGCATGTTATATTGCTATTATTATATTAATTAACTATACCAATTTAACTATATATGTCCATTTCACAGGTCAGTTTAGTTTAAAAATTTATAAACCACTTATGTAATGGTTAAACCTAATATGTGCATCTATTTTGCTTGTAGGCATATTGTATAATTTAAATTAAAGGAAAAGAAGAAAACGTAGCAACCAGCAAGATAACCAAGTTGGCTGTGGTGATTCCAGCATCTACACCAATTTGTATATATTAGGTATCAGTCTGCTGGTTTCACTGCCACAATCTGTCTTCTATATTCCACAATATCTTATGCCACAAACATCCCAATAAAGTCATCAGAAGATTTAGAAAATTTCCTACCATCTTTCTCTTTCTCAAGTCGCACTGAACTGACAAACATAGACTCAATAAATAACTCATGGCTATTAGGCAATTGGCTACTGGTTATTTGCACTAATTGAATAACGATAATGTGAAAATTGAGACAAATATAAAGCTCATTGGATGAAAGAGTTCCATGCAGCTAACCACATTTTTTGGACAAGGCTTTTTTTGATAGTCATCTAAATAGGTTCTTCCAGGGGAAGAAGCTTTGCTTACTTGAGCTGCTACGCAGAGATATAAGTATTCTAGGGGGAATTGAAATAAAGATTTTTCTTTAATACAAATAACTCCATCGAAAACGTACGACAACCTAATATGCCAGAGAACCTTGCCATGACAATAAATATTTCAAAAAAAATGATCTAAGTCTCCATTCAATCTATACAGTATGGAAAAAATTATATTTATTTTACCTCTCCTGTACCGATTGTCATATCTGTGAAGCCAAAAGAATCCTTTACTTGGATGTATAATTTTTGTTTCCTATGGTTCGCTACAAGCAAATGAAAATCCTGTCAACAGTCACAAAAGCACATTACTTGAAGAAATTTCACAGAAGAAAAAATATACATCCGTATGATCATGCTAATTGAAGAAATTACCTGATTCCATATTGGCTCACCAGGTGGTCCAATCACAGTTGTTTGACTGTTCTTTTTACTGCTTATAATTTGATCCCCCAAGTTTAGAACAACATATGGATCTGTTTTGCCTGAAATAAGAAAAAAGATCCATTAAATATAACATATGAAACAGAGTGAAAAAAAAAACCAATATATACCATTCATTCACATTAAGTGAACAAGGGACAAACTGTATTTTGATAGATCAAGTATACGTTAGGATCCCATACCATTATTCCAAATTTTAGCACAAACAGTAACCAAAACCACAAAAAAAGTTCCTTTATTCATCAAAGTTGTTTACATAAATAAACCAAATAATTTAACGAGTCAAGACTTCCCATTTCTAACCATTCAATGCATTTGAGAACTCCCACAATCAGCTCTAAGGATGCCCATTCTTTTAAAAATCACCTTGACCTCAAGGTGGAAAAATTGGATTTTTTTTGTTTTTTGATATTTTTTCCCTTTTTCACTAGTTTTTTTTTTTAACCGTATTTTTTTTGTTGGATAAAATTGGAATTTCAAACTACAGGATAGCAAATTTTGGTTCGACAATAATACCAAAAACAATTGGATCACATCCTACAACTGTGCTTTTTTTTTTTCCTTTTTTTTAAATTTTCCCACTTTTTTTCTCTCTTTGTTTCTGCCAAGAGTCAACTTTGCTTTTTTTTTTCCTTATTATTTTTTAACTGCCAAATATATAATGTTCTGTCTTTTGTTTTCCTTTTCTTATTTTTCTTCCTCTTTTCAACTTCTCTTTTTTGTCTACCCTAACTCATCACTATTTTCCGGCAATTTACACCTTTCTAGCCGCCACTGATGTGGCCTTTCATCTTCCCAATACCGATTTATCTTCAACCATCATCTTTTGTTGCTGATGAGGATCCCATACCCTTATTCTCAATTTCAGAACAAACAAAAGTAATTTTATTCATAAAAGGTATTTACAATCGAGGAGTCGAGACCTCCCATTTTTGGCCATTAAAAGGGTTGAAGGCCTCCCACAATCATCCCTAAGGCTGCCCACAACCCAAAGATTGTCCAAAATTCCTAATTCTTCTTCTCTTCCCTTTGTTAACCCTAACTACCCCTTTTTATAATAAAACCTAACCTATAAGATAAGGACAAGTGTCACCCTATCCTATCAGAATATGTGTGCTTATTTTTAATTTCAACATGGTACATAAATTAATAACTAAGTATTATATATAATGAAGATGTACATGATTACTTTCTGAAAATCTAAGAAACCATGAAATTTATTTAAGGTAGTAACGGAGTTGTATAAAAATTGTCAGGCAAGAAAATCTTTACATGGGTTAACTTTCCAACATTTTCATTGGTATGAAACATTTTACAAAGCCAGTGGTGGTTTAAAATGAGCTTGCATAGAATACAAAAGAGAGATGAATTTATGGGATGTACATAGAATAAAGTCAATAGAAAACATATGAGATTTAAATAAAATGTCACTTAGGTGTCATATCTATAAGCAAAACTGTAAAAGAAAAAGTTACTATTACCATAAACATAAAAGAGTTTTCGGGCATCTACAAGTGTCACAGATAGTTCTCCAACAAAATCCTTGTTCCTTTCTTGCATTTCCCCTGATTTGAAATCATTAGCAACCGGGCCAACTGCTTTTCCTTTCTGGAAATCTAAAACTATCTTCTTTGGACGTACAAATAATCGAGGCAAATCCTCAGTGAGAAGTTTAGTCAAAAACCTGAAAAAATGCAGCCAAGCAGTTTGTCATCCACATGACTTAAATATTCTTCTAAACAATTAAACAAAAAATAAAAAGAAGAAGATGCATTCAAACGCACAAGATAAAAAATTAACAAATTCTGGAACACTTATGGCCAATTTGTAAAGCTTTGCATAATCACTTTTCAAATAACTCTTCCAAAACCAGAAATTGCAAAATTCAATTTCAAATTGGTAGCTTCCATAAATGCTTGGCATCATATCCTAAAAACTGTTCTAAGAGGGAAAGTGAAATTCCATTTAATACTTTCTTTCCTAACTTCCATATATTTTGCTGATGTAACCTCTCTCTCTTTTATTTTACCTTGGGTGGGGGGGTGGGGTTGTGGGATGTGGCGGCAAGAATATTATGATAAGGGATTCATTTCACACCCTCTCATATCAATCTAAATTTTATGAGTTGGTGAATGGTTCCTTGACTCTGCTTCTTGGGCCAGTTTGTAGTATCTTGAAGGCAAGAGCGCCAAAGCAAAATTAAACTCCTAGATTGGACAACGGTAAACTCGTTTTTAATTTTTTATTTTTTGTGGCTAGGAAAAAGCACATAATGACTTAATTCATGTGAGTAAATCCAGTAAAAAAGGTCGAATATTTGTTGCTTTCCCTCTCAGTGACTGCCATGCAAAAGGCATATCAAGTCAAAAGCTGAAAAACTTAAGCTGATATGTAACCTAAAGCCACTTCTATTATTAACATGCACCCTAATGTGTGTAAAGCACTTCATTTCAACACAAGAAGAAGCATGATCTTAATGACAACAGCATGCACAAGTTATGATTAATAAATACAATAGAAGGATTTAGATAGTAGACTACTCGATTAGCTTGGTTTTGATAGCATATTACAACAGAAGAAACATGTTTAAGCTGAAGTCCCAAAAATAACATTTGCACTATAAAATTGAAATGCATAATACTGATAATCTGTATTCTTTTTGTACTAATTTATCCTGTTTCAGGATACCATGTTTTGTTTCTCACAGGATTTAAAGCATTTGGAAAAGGAAGGGACAATTTCATGAAATTATGGTCACTTAACTCTTAGGGTGCATTTAGTTCGAGTAATATTTTATGACCAAAAACGAAAAATTACCTCAAAAATAGATTATCTAAATCATTACTAGGTATAAATTAGTGATGTGTTTGGCTAAATTGGTAAACATAAATAATTATTGTGTTTGATTGATAGTAATAGAAGAATACTAAGATATTATTTTACTTAAATATCCTTAATATGTTAAATTAAATCAAAGGTGTAAAGATGAGGAGAAATTGTAGCAAATTAAAGGTAGGGAGTTGGATTGAGATGGTAGGGGGAAAATTGCAATAAATCAAAAGGTGAGAGTTTAATGAGAGTCTAATGCTTCTCATCTTCACATCTCAATCGACACCGGCAACTTCTCATCTTGGAATCGGCTGGCTATCATCTCACTTAAACCATCTTCTAGATCCAAATGGAATTGGATGCTTCTCATCTCAATCAAACCATCTTTTAAATCCAATGAAATTGACGAATCGATCTCATCTCTCATCTCAACGATGGCTAGTTTTCTTTCAATAAGGATTTTGACGTCTTTCATTGAAATATTCCAACCCTAACCATTTCTTCGATTTCAATGTCTTTCACCAAGGATTTTAGCGTCTTTCATCAAAAAAACTTGCAGATTTCTTCTAGTGATCTTTGTAGTTTTTGGTGGTGGGTGGTGATGGCGTCAACAGGTGGTGGTAGGTGGTGAAAATGCAATTTTACTTTAGAATGAGAACATTTTTTACTTAATAAATGTTTGAGTAAGGATAAAATAGTCAAAATAGGGGTTAAGGGTTGTATTTTAATTAAAAACGGGGGTGTCTTTGTTCTAAAAAATTAATAAGGATAAAATTATAACAAAATTAATATTACCTCAATAATTTTTAAAAACCTAAGGTGGAACTAATAATTAGATTACCTCATATATTACTTACTATGCTACTTTGGTAAAATAAGATTAGCAAAATCTTTTATTACCTAACAAATCAAACAAGGTAAAGTCAATAATAAAAGATATATCATTTGGATAATAAAAATTATCCCAAATGCCCCCTTAGGGCATTTTGTTAGGACAGGGAAAAGAGTATTTTCAAAGAAATTAGATGCTAACAGATTGAAATTAATGTAATTAATCGGCTGCTCAATTTGTTGTGCCACTTTTAAGTGAATTTAGGATATTCCTTTTAATAAGGAAAAGTGGCAACCTATAACCAATTTTCTCTTACTGTTTTTTTTCATTTAGGGTGGATTGTCTAAACACTTTTAATCTTCCTTATAATTTCTAGTTCTGACTCTAAAGAATTGGTATCTAGAAACTACAATGTTTGATACAAATTTTGACTTATTCATTATTGTGGTCTCATGTCTAAGAACTAGTAACGATGCATTTAAGATGAAGCCATTAGTAACCAAGGATAGTACTATGTCTATTCTCTAACAACCTCTGGAGTTGGGCTAACTAGTAGAAGCCCTTGGATTTAACTAACAGGTGAACAATTAAAATCCCCTTCTAGTCACCTACTTGGGCCATATTATATTATTTATATCCCACTGGTGTTCTCACTAACAAGGTTGCTGAATTTAAAAGCAGCCTTAAAAGTTTCTCTATAAAAAAAACACTAGAAGAAAATTTCTCCACCTTAACCATGTAAAATGGGCCTACAAATTCCAAGAAGTATACCCAGACATTCAAACAGCAGAGCTAGATTATAAAACATAAACGATGGTGCTTTAACCTTATGGAAGATAGGAATGAGTAAGTAGGCACAAGCACTAATTAATCAAAGGAGATTTTATTAAACTCCCCCTAGATTTGATGGAAACACATGTACATCTCACTAATTCCATATTATTTTAAAAACCCCCCTTTAAATTTTTGATAATGGCATAGAGGCAGCTTAAAAGTTATTGAGGGCATAAGCTAAAATATCATAACGTTTATCAAGACATCCCTTGAAACAGGATAAATAGCTGACATTTCTCAAAGTATTCCTCTTTTGGAATTAGGCACTACAATTGGTACCTTATGATCCATTAAACTAGTATTTACTTTTATGGTTCATGTCCAAGTTGGGTCTGTCTGCAGAGTAATTGTATGTATTTCATTCTTACGACAGAAAATAGGCTTAATAAATCAAATCATATAAAAAAACAACAGCATATTTAGGAATCCTTGAGATTATAATAATTGGAAGAAACTATTTCAGACAAGTTGAGCAGATAGGATGTGATAAAAAAGAATTCTGCAGCACAAGCTTTGTCTCACCAACATCTTTATTAAGCCCATGGATGCAGTGCAGAATTCAAATCACTAAGCAAAAGATTCCCACAAAAAATAAAAATATTTATAAAATAAATACTATTTATACATCAAATTAATTGCATTCACAAAAGAAAGAGGCATCAACTTAAAATTGAACAAAATAAACCCACTTACATTGACAGAACAGGAATTGCTGGAATGCCCAATGCATCAAGAACCAAGCACAAGAAAACATAAATCAGTATCTTTGAATGTCAGCTAGCTTAGTTCTAAATAATTAATAGAAGAAAATAAATAAATAAGCTTTGCATGTAATGACAATATCAAAACAAGTCTAATTCAACAACAAGTGAGTAGGTGTCTGTATGTGCAATAAATCGGCCATGAAAATCTTCAGATAGATGAACAGGTCCCAAGAAGAATGTATGTTGGGTAATTTCCAGCAAGTTATGTTTCTTTCCTATATGTTTCTCAAAGATCACTATGATGAGTAATCTTAACATTAGAAAATCAAGTTAATAAATTTACTAGAAAACAGACATTGGTCAGCTTTAAGGTTTTCACTTTTGATGTGTCAAAGTTCTTTTGCTATCTAGTGGTAGATATTTCAAAACTAGTGAATCAAGAGCTCAGTTTGTATCATCCAAGCCTTAAACCATAATAAATATTTCATTTATTAACTCATGCTAGGCTCAAAGAACTACTTCAGTTACAACAATTTGATAATTGGTAGGTACATAGAGAACTTTAACCTTAATACACCCCTTTGGCTCGCTCTCCTATCCCTTTTTTGGGATCAAAATGAGCCCAATTGCCCATGACTTAAGAAAACTAACATCCTTCTACTAATTCAGGTCCAAAATTTCAAAGAGAAATTTTAACTATTTCACTAGCAAAAACCCATAATGACTAATCAATGATTCATATTCATATATCATTTAGTCCAAATATTGCACCAATAATACCTCCAAAAGAGGAAAGATAACAAATACGGGGTCTAGCCTATCTATACAAGTAGAGACCTGAATGATCATCTTCATGTCTTCTCATTGAAGCCAATGTAACTCTGGATCATCCCCAAATTCAGACTTTTGTCCCATGTAGAAGATTTTACAGGAAAAAGTTCCTTATCTTCTACTCTATCTGCTAATAAGCATTTTAACACACATTTCTTGAGCATGAACATTTTCTATCATGTTAAAAATTTGAAGAAAAAGTTAAAACAAGATAAACACCATACAAATAATTAAAAAGAGAAGAGAAGAGGAAAAGAAAAGACACATAGTAATCAAAATAAAATGTAGGAGAATTAAAGCAAAAATAGCCTGATTAAAAATAGAACCTGGAACAAAGCATAACTTCATTAATCATTGAAAGGTTCACAAATACCATTGCTTAAAGCCTCTATATTGCTAGAAGGATGGCTTGAGGTTATTCATGAAACAAGTTGCAGACTTTTAACTGATGAGAAAATGAGAAGAGTGGGGAATAGAGATGTTATTATTGAAGTAAAAATTGGAATTTAGGTGGATTATTTATGGAAAAATTAACTTCAAATTGATCTGTACAACGCCTAAAAATATCCTTTGTCCAGAGGCCCTTTGTCATTTCAGTTCCCACTCAAGCTCACAGAAAAATCTAATTGTATTCACCTCTCATATATTAGTGAGCCAAGCTCAAGCACATGCTGAGTGTGCATTTAACTGAAATGGACAGAATTGACATATATGGTTATGGCCTGATTAATTCCAGACTAGTGAACAATCTACTAACTCATCTGTCCCAATCATGATTCATTCACAAGACCAATATATGTTTCCTGAAGACCAGAGATATGTAAAAGTGTGCAAAATCTTTAGGGAAGATGCATGATCATTATGTAGATGATAAATAACTTAAGACAAAATCTTCCTAGTATTTATCTTGTTTAATATGTGTTTCCTGACATCAAATTCACAACTGATTGATGCAAAACATCTCATCCAACCCAAAACATATGTAGAAAAAACTATTCAAGTAACTTTACTGCATAAAAAGTGAAAAATGCCATAACCTCTTGAAATTATTTTTTTGCCATACCCATTAAATTAAACAGGCGGAATGGTGACAATTCAAATTTGATTTTGGGAAGTGAAACAAAAGCCCATGAAACAGCTCCCACCCAAGGCTCTGTTGGTATCAATCGCAACTTAACCCATAGCTCCCCATCAACATCAAAATCCCGTACACCAACTGGCACAGCAAGGGGGATAATACCAAATTTCAGTGAGAGCATTAAGAGCATGCGAGCACCACCAGTATAACGAAGGCCTATTTGGTACCTACAGAAGATGAAAGAATACAGAAACCAATCAAATTCATTGCTTCCTTACTAAATCAAAACCCAAAAATTAGCCCCACACATGAAGATTACGGTTCCCTCTGTAATTTGACAATTTTATCTAATAATAAGGTTTTAATCTCTACACACGAGCCAAGCTTAAAAGAAAAAATAAAATAGAGTGAAGCATAAAAAATTTCAGAATGTTTGCACTCAAATAATGATAAAAAAGGCACTGACTTTCCAGATAAGGAACCTAGAAGAGCACAGTGCACTCATAGGCAACAGAATCAGCCTTGATTTCATCCATAAAACACCTTTTAGACCAGAAAAGTTGGTCTCCCACTCTACATTGCCTAATCGTTAATCAACCTATTAATTTGAAACTAAGCATGATATTAATGCCATCATTAGGCACTAAATTTAACCACAGGAGACAGACTTTACAATCATTGTATGCAGTGGATCCATTATTATAATCAAAACCGAATTCCTTCTATAGAATTTAGCTACACAATAGATAAATTACTAAAGAAATAAAAAGCTTCATATTGCACACAAAAATATGGATGCACTAAGATATATAATTAACTTACTGCAAATCATTAACCCGACGTGAAGTCCTACGCTCAACATTTCTGACGGACAATGGCTCATCTCCTAATGAGAACTGCTTAATCTCAACTCTTTCAACATAATCAGGCTTCTTTAAATTATCAATAACTGGCTGCAACAACCCAATTATCCAATTCTCAATTCCACCTCTATAAACCTTCCACAACTTCCCCAACACCATGTTCACCCATTCCACGGACTCTTTTCTCATCAAATCCTTCTCCAAGAACAACGAAAAGCTAGTAGGAACCTGAGGCCACGCCCCACCACGTAGCTTCTCATCATTCCTCAATTTGTTGTTTCTCTTCCTTGAAGTCCAGACTTTATCGAAAATTACCCCAACAAAGAAAAAGAAAAAGAATAAACCTACAATGTTTCGATTGACCGGAGGAGATGGTATCGGATGAATTACTCCTAATTGAGTTCTTAGTTTATCCACAATAGGGTCTTCTTGAAAGTTGGTGAAATTTGAACCCATTTGGATGGCTGAGGAAGATTTTTCCATCTCCAATTCGTTTGAAATTTGTTTAGCCACATAGTTTCTGGCTCCTCGCCTCGTTGAATTGGAGAATTCAACGCTCAAATTATTGTTCCTGCTATCCGCGGGGATTAAACACGCGCGAAAGCTGAATATAGTGGAGAAATTCTTTTTTCTTCTTCGTTTAGAGAAAGGAAACTTTAGATTTTGATTAGTGAAAGCTTGACATGGACAAAGTTGAGGGATGATAACTGTCTTCTGCGAGAAATTGAAACTCGCAGAAGAAGACAATTGCAGAATCATTTGTTCATAAAACAAAATGAAAGCCTCCTTTTCAATCAAGATCGTTTCGATAAACACATTTTTCTTTTTTACCAAAGAATTGTCAACCAGGAGGACTGAATTGGAGAGAAGTTGAAAAGTCCATAAAGGAAATTGCAAATTGTGAGGGAAGAAATTTTGAAAAAATAAGAAAGGAGACGAGACAGAGAAAGAGTAGAGAGGGAAAGAGAAAGTGGAAACGTGTGATGGAGTAATTAGGAGGAGGCCTCTTTAAAAAAAGGATCAAGTATGGTGCGTTTGGAGCAAATTTCACGTGGGTCGGAGCGGACGGGATTTTCAATAAATTAATATGAATTTCCATCTATGTCCCTGAGGGAAATTATTTTGAGGAAATTTACAACACCAAAACTGAAGACAATTAGAAGAAATAAAGGACTCTGTGAGGACTTACCCAAAAAAACAGTGTCAGTGAAGAAGAAGAGATAATGAGTAAGAAATATGAAGTATAACAAAGTGAGTGCAACTTCAACATCGATAGGGAAGAGGAGAACAGAATGGGAGTTTTGTTATTTAACAAATAAGGTTAATATTGTAGCAAATTGAGAGGAGTTTGAGGAGCTTTGATATCGATTTCACAGAGAAGAAGAGAGGTGTATTTCTGATTAAGAGCAAAACAGACTGGAGGGTTGAGGGTTGACTATTGGTTTTTGTTTGTTGGCATAAGAGATCAAAGATCTCGTAAGTTCTTGTTCATATCCCATGACCTAAGCAAGCAAGCAAATCAGCAAGTCGAAACCTAAATATTCTGTAATTTTGGCATTGATTTTAGTGTTATTCTTGGTTTATTGAGCAGAGCTTTCTTTTGCTTCTCGTGTTTCTTAAGAGATTTAAGTCTATCTGGGTTAAAAGGATTTTAATCACAATGTTTAAAGGGTGTGTTTGATTTATTTCATTTTTATTGGGAAATTAAATTAAATACCTATTGTACCCTTTTATTAAGCAAAAATGTCCATCTTCTTTATTCCTAAACAAAAATGTCCTAAATATTTTTTAAAATATCAAAACTACCTTTCACTACATCTATATAAGCCCTCTTACTCTCACTCTCATTATATAAACTTCTCATATCACTTAAACACTTACTTTCACTCTCATTTTTACTCAATAATAATTATTACAGGTTCATTTGGAAGGAAGAAGATCATATTTTTGAATTCGAATTAAAAAAATCAATTCATGCGAAAAATGTATTTATATAAATCTTAACTCAAAACTTAATTTTTTTTGTTCAATCTAGTTCATATGTCATGTAAAATGAGCATTTGGTATTTGATAATAATTTGGGGGTTAAATAAATATTAAAAAATATAAAGATATTTTGATATTACACAATATATGAAAGATTTAAAAAGATGTTAAGAATAAATATATGCGTTTTAAAATAAGACAACATATAAAGGTGTTAAATGAAATGTTATATAATTATAGAGGGTAAATAAATGTCAAAAAAATATGGGGTATGTTGATATTAAACATTGTAACAACGTTTTAAATGAAATGTTGGGTATAAATAGATGTATTTTGATACAAGACAACATACATGGGTGTTAAATGAAAATTTTAGATAATTATAACGGATTAAATAAAATTTTTAAAAAATATGGGGGGTTTTTTGGTATTAAACATTGTAAAACAGTTTTAAATTATATGTTTTGAGTATATAAATGTATTTCCATACAAGATAACATGTAAGGGTATTATATAAAATATTAGATAATTATAGGGGTTAATTAGAATGTTGAAAAAATATGAGGGTATTTTAATATTAAATATTGTAAGACTGTTTTAAATGATATGTTAAGAATTGATAGATGCATTTTATAGAAAACAACATGTGAGGGAGTTATTTGAAATGTCGCATAATTATGAGGGGTAAATGAAATGTTAGAAAAATATGGGGGTAATTTTATATTAAACATTATAAGAACGTTTTAAATAAAATGTAAGGAATAGATAAATACATTTTGATACAAGACAACATACAAGGATGTTACATGAAATGTTAGATAATTATAAGAATTAAATAAAATGTTAAAAAAATATGGGGATTTTTTTATATTAAACATTATAAACCAGTTTTAAATAATATATTATGAGTAGATAAATACATTTCCATACAGAATAACATGTGAGGGTGTTATAAAAATATTAAATAATTATAGGGGGTTATTGGAATGCTACAAAAATATAAAAGTATTTTGATATTAAACATTCTAAGAGGGTTTTAAATGATATATTATATGTATGTTCAGACATTTTGGTAAATTAGAAGTGGCATATATATCAATAAATGGTTATTGTGGATTTTTCTTATAAATGTTTAATTTTTCCAAAAAACTTTCATTGTAAGATTCATAATTAAAATGACTAGTTATACGTCGGTTTGTTTCCAAAAAAAATGGATTCAACGTGATGACAACATAATGAAATATGTTAGAGGATGTAAATAATTGATTAAAATTTTCTCTAGAATAACATTTGAGGGATTTATTCAACTTTTGGAGGAGCATTGCGATCTTGATCCAATCAAAAACTACCTTTAGCAATCTATGAAACCAAGGAAAATTGAGTTTGACTGACCCATACAGATTCAAAATGATAAAGATGTCCAAGGTCTTATTGATATGTCTCAATACTTCCAAAAATGTATTCCTATTTTTGTTATATGTACCTTGATTGAAATAAAAGAAGAAGAAATTAGTGAAGTGAAAAAAGAATATGATTTGAAAGACTTGATTGATTTCAGTAACAATGCATTTTATATTGCAAACTCATGGGCTCATAGAGAGAAAGATAGGGTTCTCGACTAGAGTAACTTTGAGGAAAATGACATGATTAATATTTCACTTGATGAGGCAGAGTTCAAGCATATATCGCCTGTTACCAGAGTATAAATAGTTTGTAGCTTGAAGATCCTATTTTGGGTGTGAAAATTATTCTGTGTCATTTTTTGACAATATCCTTACTGATCTATTCAAGTGGCTTCCTGATTTTTCTCCTCAGTCATTAACATCATCAAGTGGTACAGGATTGATCTGAGAAGGAAATGCTATAATGCTTAGTGATATTTTTTATAATAAACAACACTTGAAAGATGTTGTGAATCAATTTGCCCTAGAGAAAGGATTTCAATACAGGGTATTGAAGTCTGACACAGGGCGATGAAAGATTAAGTGTGATGATGAAAAAAGTTGCTGGTATATATCTACAAACAAAGCCAAAGTTAATGAAGTTTTCTAAATCATTAAAATGAATCCAACCCACATATCAAATAATGTCACATCATTGACAAGCTAGGGTCCAAGCTTTAGGTCAATTAATGAGATCAAAGTTTGTGTTGATTAATCAAATTTATCGGTCCATAGAAATAATTGTCGATATCGCCAACTTGTATAAAATTGACATTTTATATTTACAAACTTAGTTGGCAAGAAATTGAGCTTTAAATTCACTGAAGGGCTCTCCGAAAGAATCATTTATGTTATTACCAGATTATTGCTATAATTTACAGTGCACTAATCTGGGAATCGTGACCTCTATTGAAATGGATGACGATCATCGATTTAAGTATTTTTTTATGGTATTGGGATGTTCCGTCTGTGCATTTAGACAATATCTTCAACTTATTATTTGCGTTAACATTCTTTTATTTAAAGGCCAATATCTAGGTCATTTATTCCTTACAGTGGGTCTCGATGGTAATAAACAGATATACCTTATTGGTTTCTGTGTCAGTAAAAAAAAAAAAATTATGACACGTAGTGTTGGTTTCTTAGGAAGGGTAAAGAATGCACTATAATATCCTTGAATTGGCGATAATCTCGGATTGACATCATGTTATATACTCTACAATGGTTGAAGTCTTTTTAGATGTCTACCACGGGTGTTGTTGTCATCACCTTCTGTGTAACATACGAACAAAGTACAAATGGAATTGAAATTCAAATGCTAGAATGTCAACAATTGAAAAACCGTTCAGAAATCTAAAAAGTACGAATCGATATTTTTCATAAATGACAAAAATCTAAAATACAAAACTGAAATTTGAATTCTATATATTGAAATATCTTAGAATGTCAACAATCAAAAAATCGTTCATAAATCTGAAAAGTACAAGTCGATACTTTTTAAAAATGACAAATCTAAAAAATAGAATTGAAATTCAAATTTTATACATTGAAATATCTTAGAATGTCAACAATTGAAAAATCACTCAAACATCTGAAAAGTATAAGTCGATATTTTTGAGAAATGACAAAAATCCAAAAAATAGAACTAAAATTCGAATTCTATCTATTGAAATATCTTCGAATGTCAATAATCAAAAAATTATTCAAAAATCTGAAAACTACGAGTCGATACTTTTCAGAAATGACAAAAATATAAAAAACAGAATTGAAATTCGAATTCTATATATTGAAATACCCTAAAATATCAACAATAAAAAAATCACTCGAAAATCTAAAAAATACGAGTCGATATATCCTAAAATGGAAAAAATAAAAAAAACGAAACAAAAATTCAAATTTTATACACTATAATACCCTAAAATGTCAACAATCGAAAAATCGTTCGAAAATTTGAAAAAACGGATTTGAATTTCAAAATTTGCATCGTAAAACACGCCTAGAAAAGCATTAAAAAAAAAAGAAACATATATCAAATTTGAAAACTACATATCAAAAAACCCTAAAACAGAAAAAAAACGAATATAAAATTCGAAAATTATATGTTGAAAAACCCTAGGTGTGAAAAATATCAATGTACTCTTACAAAATTTCTCTCAAGTAGGTCCAATATTTTTTCTTTGCCCTTTTATCAATTTTCTAATCTCTTATAGGCCTTGCAGTTTAAAAATATTCAATTTCCCCCAAACCCACTGTTTTCACGGATCAGCCCACGGTTTTCTATAAAATTTCACACAGACCCCTATGGATTTTCTCCTTATCTCCCTAGCCCTCATATTTTGAAAATTTTAAACTTCCCCCCCATCCCACGAGCGATCGTTCATGCCCGTGGGAGATTTCATTCGGTTCGTGGGATCCACTGTTCCCACTTACCCCATTGCTAGCATTTTTAACCCTTTTTTGGTCAAAAATTGTCATTTTAACCTCCAGTTTTAACAAATATCAAATTTATATATCCTATAACACAAAACTCTTCAAGAATTTTAACCAAAACAATCAGGAATCAAAACATTTTATGTATTGTTCAAAATCGAAACCCTAAAAATTAAAACCTCAAAATCTCCCTCAAATCTTAATAATCTTAACAATAAATTAATTCAAACAAGAGTAGGGATGATGTACTAACCTTCGTTGCCATTTTTGGTTGTTGGAAAACACGAAAAGTTGACAAAAATTCTTCACCCGTGGGAGACTCGTTTTTTCTTTGATTTTAACAGTGAATACTTGGGAAATGTTGAAGGAATTATGTAAAATTTTTGGTTCATATATAAGGGCAGTTTTGTCATTTCACAAAAATAGGGCATTTTTGCTTAATCCTAATAGTTTTGGGCAATTTTGCTTAGCCTCCCTTAGTTTTGGCATTTAATTTAATTTCTCTTTTTTATTAGTATAGATTATAGCGGTAATAAAAAAATTAAAATATTATTTTAATTATATGCTTTTAAACATAATTATACTAAAATATTCTTAAAAATTAATAAAAATATAATTATAACCAAATTAAAGAGTATTTTTTACTGAAATATTTAATTACTTACAAATTAAACAAAGTATAGTAAAAAATTACTAAAATAATATTTATTTTACTTCAACCAACTTAAACAATGATATTTACAGAATTTCAGACTTGAGGATAATTATTTAGGGATATTTAAAAAGATGCCACCTTTTTTTCCCACCCACACATTTTTACTGCACCTTTTATACACATAAAAATTATACGACAAAAACTGAATAGTTACTAAAATACCCCTGTTATAACTAGAGTTTGATTATCATACAATTTTACTGTTTACGCATAAAAAGAATTTTACACACAATTCCCTTTTGCAAACTTGCAAAACAAAAGAATCCTTGCAAATTAGAAAAAAAAAAAAAAAAAGGTAGTTCACATGAGTTTTCAATATAAAAAAAACTCCAAGACTTCAATCTTTCACAAAATATATATATATATATTCTTCTCCTTTTCCAAGCCTTTATTGTCGACATAGAAAGAAGCCAACATTATCGCCGATGATTGCTTAACATGAAGAAGAAGCAGTCGACATCTACACTGGCAAAAAGGAGAACTAACGTTGACAAGGAATGCTTTATCCACCAACGTCAATGAGATTGAACGTTTCATCCACTAATGTTGTCAACATCGTCGTTTGAATCTGACCAATTTAGGAAGAGTGGCATAACAAGTTTTACAAGTAAGTAATTTCTACTTAGATTTGCTTACATTTTGTTGATGTATGAATAGATATTAGTGTTTGGTGTTGGTGTATGAATAAATTTAGGGTTAAAAAAAAAGGATTTTGTTGTGTTGATGTAGTTTGGATATATGATTTGAAATATTGTTTGATTTGGTCAATCTGAAACTAGAAAATTGTTGAAGAACAATCAGACGATATGTATATCGCTTATCCTTACCAGGAGATAATGCCTAACACCAAGTAGGCAATATCTTATGTCACTATTCACAGTATGTACCAAAATCATTTTTCATTTGTTAATTTGTAGGAACGCTGAATCAATATCTACGAGGGAGCATATAAGTTTCATAAAAAGTATAAATTTAATGCGCAAATGATCTCCTAAATGAAGATGGATATTGTTAGCGTCATAAACCAAAAATTGACGATAATGTAACGAGAGATATTTTAGATGACTTGCTTTGGTCGATTCTTTGGTTTAGAGGAAACTTATTTTAGGTTTGCTCTTATGCATGCAGTGTTTTTTCATTTAATTAACCAAAGACAACATGATAGAGAACTATGGTTTCAAATAAACAGTGTGGAAGTACGTTTTAGCCAGTAGAGTTTACACTTGTCATTGGTCTTTTATTTGGAGATAACATAGATGTGTCACACTACGTGAACTATTCAAGAACCTCTAAATTGATGCCAAAATACTTCTCATGGCTTAATAGATCGTTACGATATCAAGACATCGAAAGGGCAATTAATGACCAAATTTAGGGTGACAATGATGAGAATGCCATAAAGTTTGCAGCTTTGTATTTAGCACATACCTTCTTTTTAAGGTAGACAATAGAAATGCGGTATCTAATTAAATGTTGCATTTAACCGATTTAGTTGATATCCATAGGGTGTGTTGTCATGGAATAGGACAGTAGAGTCCATATGGTGGGGTATACATGGAAGCTATAAAAACTGCCTATAAAGGCCACTCCCTGTGGTCAATTACCTAATTATGGGTTTTTCTATTGCATTCTAGGTAAATAGTGCATCATTAATCAGGCAGGAGTATGAAAGACTCCCCAGGTTATCCTCGTAATGCATTTATATTATACATCTTTACAAGTCATGCTTATGTGTATGAAATATCAATCTTGTACCTATCTGTTATGTCAAAGATAATTCCTTTGGTTAATAGATACAATCAACTACAAACATTGATTTAAGGATAATTTTCAATGATCTAGCACCTATCTGTTTATGATGTGGCAATATTTGATCCTTTAGACAAGTGTGTGCAACATTCATGCGACATAACACCTAATAGTCTCCATCTGCCAATTGCATTGACAATGTACACACCTAATTTGATAACGTTTTGCATAAGAGTAAACAACTTTCCATTGGGTGTCTGTCTGTAAAGCATATCTTTCAAATAAAGCTATTAATTCAACATTTGAATCATAAAAACCCATTACTCTTAAATTGTTGTCTCTTTGTGTTTTTTAATTACTAATACTAGTGTTCTCAACATCAATTGTTGGCTTAGGATCCTATTGGAATAGATTTAGATTGTGAATATGACTTGTATATGTTTTCATATCTATGGAGCCATGGTGTCTTGTGCTAGACTCAGTTCCTTTATTGATTTGATTTCTCACAATGTCTTCACTCAGTACACAATCAATGTCGCCATCATCATTATTATTCTCAAGATTATAATCCTCATCCACATCATCATCATTATCTTCATTGTCATGATTTACACTATACTCCTAGAAAATTTGTGGTTGTGCCCAGTCATATGTGTGATAATTTTCTCTTTTTGCCACACATATAGTTGATTGTCTCTTCTTTCAATATGAGTTTGACTAACATAAAGTTTTATTGATCCTTGTAAACTTCTTGCTTCTCTCATCACATACTTAAGATCATTATTGTCTTCAATCTCAATAGGGCCTACTAATGCATCACCAACGATAAAAATGTGGACATTTGCTTGACTTCGATCAAATCTGAGATGATTGTATATTTTGCCCACAAATCCTTTGAAATTAACATTTGTGTCAATACAAATTAGTTTTTCCTTCCTATTAACATGTTTCACTACATTAACATCACCTGTAAACTAATTCCTTCCAAAACGAATAATAAATCTGGTTTTTTCCATTTTTACCTATAAACCTGCATTGTCAAGCAAACTTGGATAAATTTGAAGTTTCTATGGAAAAATGACCAGGCGAGATCGCCTACATCAAATGATAAGGTTTGGTGAGAAGGCTTTTCTAGCTCATTTGGTTCGATCTAAGGCTCTTCAAACTTTTCTTTGAGCTATATTCTTCTTCCAACGTCTTCTTCTGATAAGAAATCTTTCTCCAAGAAGTGTGTATTTCTATTGATCAAAATTCTTTCATCAGTTAGGAAGTAAAAATAATATCTTAAACAATCTTTAAGATATCTTATGAATTGACCTTTTTTGGACTTGACTTCTAGCTTATTAGTTTTGATTAATTTAACATAAGCTGGACATCCACAAATCTTAAGATAATTAATACTGTGAGGTCTATCATTGTTAAGGTAGATGCCCTAAAGCTAATCGAATTTGAAATTTATAGATACAATTTTATATTAATAATTAATAAAATGATTGTTTGTTATTTAATTTATATTTTGACTATTTATATGATCGTGCAAATATCATTTCCTTAGAATGGTAGAACTGTGATAAGAAGATCAGACGACTGATCATGAAAACCTTATTGCTTAATTAGTGGTCATTATAGAAATGTTCGTAATCTTGACATTGTAATAAATAAGGGCATGTGTAATTATGATGAGATTATCATAGTGTTGAGTGATCCCACTAAAAGTGGTGATAGTTCTCATATGTCTAAGTTATTGTAGATAGCTTGATACAATACATGGGTGTACATTGTAGATGTGTTCATTGAACTGATTCAACCAGAGACTATATTCATATAGATGGTTGCTCTAGTGTCTATAGAATAAATCCTCTAAATATTGTAGGTACATGTGATCTTTTCACTTTAGATTGTTAAATCGTCTCGTGTAAGGATCAATATGGTTTGATATTATCTAATGTGTCATTGTAATTGAGATAACTATAAAGATAATAATCGATCATATTATGAGATACGTGAAGGCTATGGTTGATCGATAAATGATTCATTACTCTTGAGCACAGGAGAAGATGTCTTACATGAGAATACTAAACATCTATGATTATTTGAATCTGTGGCCACAATGGGATGAGGTTGTAGCCTAATCCATGCTAATCATTGATGTGTCTATTCATATCGAGGAATCACTGAGATAAACACATTTCTATATTTCAATCTCGAGAGATATTGGTTGACAAAAAGATTAAATTACATGAAATTGTGATGTTGTAAAAGCTTAAGACACAAACACTCTATTGTCCAGGTGGCCATAATGCTTTGCTAAAGACTATTTTTAGTTTGTGTCTGGATTCACCTTGAATTTGAACACCATCGATTCAATGGAGAGCTTATAGGTTACATATATAAAGGAGTTTAATTAAATTTAAAGGAGTGAATTGTTTGTTGACAATCTTGGTGTTCAGGGCCAAGAAAGAAATCTTGATTGAATCGGGTTTGCCCAATAGGTTGAGAGGATGCGAGTTTGATTATGTCTTGACCAAGTGCCACCTGTGCACTTGGTATGATGGTGTCGGTCATGCAGATGCATGATGACAGTTGACACTATAAAATAAGGCTTACCGATTGGCACACTTAAGTGTGCCAACCATGCAAATGTTAAAGCTTACTGGTTGGCACACTTAAGTGTGTCAGTCGTGTAACCAATTAAGCTTACTGGTTAGCACATTTAAGTGTGCCAACCATGCAAATGAAACATGTTGGCTGGGCATTTTACATGCCAGCTGTGCATATGTGTTGAATGTGTTATGCGCGCTTGGAATTTTAGCTATACTCGAACACTTACACAGTTTTAAAAAAAGGCATAATTTTTTTGCAAAATACATAAAATATACACAGAGTGAAACCTAGCCGTCGTTCCTCTATTTTTCCCTCTTTCTGTGAACATTAAGAGTCAAGTTAAAAGCCTTAGCAACCTCTTTGTTTGGATTTTTTGTTTGATTTGAAAATTTTTTAAATTCTACTGCATTGCCAGTTATCAACACTCTGAAAACTCTACCATCGTAGTAGAGCTACTGTTTAGCATATTTTTATGAAAATATATACCTGTTGTTAGTTTTGATTTATTTTATATGTTGATTGCATGTAAGTAGATTAATCAAAACTGTTAAAATTGATAAAGATGATTTGCAATCGTGTTGTTGCATGATTTATTGAGTATCACGTACAACGTATTGTTGAGCGATGATTTCTGAATTTTGTTGATATTACATGTTTAATTTTTGGTTAAATGCCATTGGTTTCATGTTATTACATGAAATCACTTTTGAGTTATGTTGTTTGCATTATCTGAGGGTTACAGCTCATGTGAGTATGGTTTACATGTCGTATTCTCTCACCTTGATGATAAGCCTATCAAAAACTGAAAGGTTTTCTAGATTTTTTTTGTCACTAAAAAAACTAAGAAAATTGAGACTGGAATTTAAAGCCTAAATGGCTAGATCAATTTTTATCTAACCATGACTATTTCATGGTGCCTTGGCACCATGAAAGTGGCATGGTTGGACACATTTTTGTCCAGCCATACTTGTCTCTTAGTGCCTTGGCACTATGTGATTTGCATTGCTAGACAAATCAAGGATGAGAAGCTGTAAAAGAAATGGTTGGGGGAAACTATAGTAAATTAAAAGTTAGGGGTTGAATTGAAAACCACTCACCATTGATCGAAAATTCCCTAAACGACAAACGATGACATGAGAATAATGTCATGAAGGGCCGATCAATATGGAGATCCATCCTATACCTTGTTTTGAACGAAGGGTAGTTGATCGTGGCCAGCAATGGTGTAAAATATTTTAATTTAGATGAATAACATTTTATTTTTTATTGTATGTTTGACCGAAGATAAAATGGTTATAATTAAAGTTGATAGTTTATGTTATTGGGTTTTATTTATATTGTGTTAGTTTTGGTTTCGTATAAGAGATTTTTAACTCTAATATGATCCAAATTAAAATAGTTTAAAAAAATTTTAACTTTAACCTAACCCTTTAATAGTTGAGTTAATTTGACCAGACCCAAGTTAACTCGAAATTATAGATTATTTTTACTCTTTAGAGTGTTTTTATTATTTTGATTTATTCACCAAATAACCCCAACTTATTGTTAATAAAACACAATATAATATTTTATCTTGTTTATAAATTGTCTAAAAATTACATACTAAAACCTTTAAAATGTATTACTAATCTAACTAATCAAATCACATTCTTACTATTTCATAATAAAATAAGTTAATTGAATAAAAATACAAATTAATATGAGTAATTATAATTATATAAAGATACAACTATATGTAATTTGTAAAAATTTCAGTTGTTATTGATATTATTTTTTAATATTTATATAGTTTATCAATAAAACTATGCATACATAATTATACATATAAATGATATATTATCATGTGATTGAATGATTTTAAATTAAATATAAAGTAATATTAAATCACATCATAACGTATAATTTATGTACCCAAATCTCATTCTTACTACTTAATAATAAAATAAAATATTCAAATAAAAATTAATATAGATAATTATAATTATATAAAAATACAACTATATGTGATCTATAAAGATTTCAGTTGTTATTGATGTTATCTTTCAATATTTATGTAATTTATTAATAAAACTATACATACATAATTTGAGTATACAAATGATATATTATTTATGTAATTAGATGATTTTGACTTAAAGATAAAGTATCATTCAATCCTATAATAACATATTATTTATATATCCAAATTATATACTAAAAGTATGTACACATAGTATTATTCATAATTTATCTCTAACAAATTCTATTAAAGTAACATTTCTTTAAAACATTTGAATCAATTCATTTCATATCAAATTATTTTTGTATGAATTTTAATAGTATTTGATTTAATTTTAAGTTAAAATAGAGTAATTGGAAATAAATTTTATGTCAAAAACACTTAACCTAATCTATATATATATTTTTATCTTGTTAATAGATAATGTCAAAAATTATCATCCCTAGCTACAATTACATTTGAGATTAAATGTAATTATAAATGAATGTAAAAATATTTTTTAATCCGAAAAATTTAATAAATAGAATTACAGTAAAATTAAGATTTTATTAATAATTTTTTTAATAAAAATATCATTTATCACGTTATCCTTACTAAAGTCTGACTCTGTTGCTCTTCGGTGCACTGTCGAACCGAAAACCCAGCCTCATCCCTTTGGTTTGCTCATTTAGCTGCTACATTCACAGAAAAATATTTTCAGATTATAAACGATGTTGCAGCTTCAGTTTTTATATCTTCAAACCCTAAACCCTAAGTTATGCCCATTACAATCTTTATCAAATTCAAAACCCAACCCCTTTAGTTCCATCTCTTCAACTAAAAATTTCCTTAACATCAAAAAGAAGAAATTTTTAGTCAAATGCCGTCAATCAGAGTACTATGAGCAAAAGAGTTTCCTCACCCCTCCCAGCAACTCTTCTTTTGCTTCACAAAATTCTACTGAAGCAGCAGGTGACTTTTTCTGCCTAAAATATGCTAACTTTTGCCTTTTTATGTTTAACTCAAAAGCTTCAATCGCCAATTTGATGTTCTCTCATTTAATAATATGTTTTTTTCTGCAATATAATGGAATCTGCGATTAAACTAAGTTTGGAGATAAATTTCTGGGCTTTAGTTTGATTTTTTTTTTTTTTTTGATTATTTATCGTTTTATTTATTTATGTATCTTGTATGTATAGTTGGGCCATTGCCACCGAGGGTTTATGTGGGTCATTCAATATACAAAGGGAAGGCAGCGGTTACTGTGGAACCTAGAGCACCGGAATTTGTGTCTTTAGATGTAATGTTGCTTTTGATTTTTGCTTTATTTCTTTGTTCATTTCTAAATGGCTGGTTAGTGAAGTTGTTCTATATTTCTTTATGGTGATGAAGATGTTTTAACAGTTAAGAGTTTTGACTGCCTTCTATTGATTGATGATTGCAGTCAGGGGCATTTAAATTATCCAAAGAAGGTTTTGTGTTGCTGCAGTTTGCTCCTGCGGTTGGTGTTCGACAATATGATTGGAGTAGAAAGCAGGTATATGCCTTTATCCTTTGTTTGGTGATGGAAAAAAAAAAAAAAAATCATGGTAGAAGAAATGGGATTTTTAGCCTATTATGGACATCTTGGGATACTGTTTGAATTTACTTGATAGAACCTTTAAAATGGTTGCTGTCATTTAGAGAAAGCAGTGTTAGTGCATTTTTACTCCAAAATTGCATGGATATTCTGCACTTTTAAATGAATGAATGGAGTTCAGTGGGTTAAAAGTAAAAGGAAGACATCTATAAGTTCGAACTCTATTTTTGCTGGTCCACTATGCTCATGTTGATCAGACCTCAGTTATATTAACCACAGCTGGATTTGATGGTTGAAGTAGTGGATCGATTATCTAAATTTGTTTGGACTTCTAGTCCTTAAAACTGTCGTAATAAGTATGTATTTCTCATAATTAGAATATCAGTGTTGAGCCTAAATTTTTTTAATGGGCTTTATAGTTAGTAATCTACATTTAATTACCTTTCCAACTTTTCTATCCAAAGACTACAGCAATATGTCTACTTATGTGCCTCTAATGTTCATGTTGACTGTTTTTGACAGTTTGGGAATTCATTTGCCCAGGGAAGATCTGCCTTTATTTATTTATTTATTTATTTATATAGCTTGTCAAGAGTTTAAAATAATCTATGCAAGAATGTTTGATATATGTGAATATATTTGTGGTTGTTTTGGCATGAATCTAGGTATTCTCATTATCGGTGACAGAAATTGGAACTTTGGTTGGCCTTGGTTCAAGAGAATCGTGTGAATTTTTCCATGATCCTTTCAAGGGAAGAAGGTACCATCTAGTTGCTGAATTTCACATGGGGAGTCGAGTTTTACTTTTAAAGTTACTTAGAAGTTTGTGACTTGTGCTACGACTTACAATTCAGAGTTTTCTATTGATGCATGAATGATATTATGCTTTGAACTCATCTATGCCACATGGAGGCAAATTTTTCTGTATTTAACTCCTTTATTTTAAATCATCTATTCATTTATGTTATTTCAAATAAGTGATTTGAAGACTGGGGTTGGAGGGCTATTAAAAAAAAAAAAGTTTCATTTTGGCTCCTTGCTATCCATTAGTCAAAGATCAAATGCCAATCAATAGATTCATTTTCTGTCCTATAATTGAGGAATTGAATATCATGTCATGAAAATTTGATTTACATCTGCAGAAAATGTCAAGTGCTCTGTATTTAACCCAATTAATGTACTTTACTTCAGAAGTGTATCTAGCACTCTAAATGATATGAAGATTATTTAGACTTGCTACCTTCGAAATTTTGGTGTGCTTTCTAACCTTGGCCTTACCCATATGTTTATACATGTTGATTCAAACAGGCTCAAAATTTAAAGCAACCTAGGCATTTTATCAATTTATATTCTTACTGAAGTTTCATTTTTTTTTTTCTGTAGTGAAGAAGGCAAGGTTCGGAAGGTTTTGAAGGTGGAGCCACTTCCTGATGGATCTGGTCACTTCTTTAACCTAAGTATATCTCTTTACCTTGAAATCTTAGCAATAAATTTGGGAATATTGTTCTACGAAATCATAGAAGTGAGAAAAAGTGTTAAGATACCTTATTTTTAGGGATTGGAATCCTAATTTGGTTTATCCTAATTATAATAGGATTATTAATTATAGCAAGAATATTATATTTGCCTTTATTATTTATTTCCTTTAATAGAATTCCAAGATGACTAAGGAATACAAATCCTAGTTGACTAAAAATTATAACTTCTATATATATGTAATGCCTTTTGGCTATTTTTCTCAATCAATAGGCAATAATAGTATGATTCAAAGCCTTTGGCTATTTGGAGGTTGATCCCGTCGAAGTGATCAAATTGGAGGCCGATCCTCTGGAGGTGATCAAATCCCTATCTTCTTTCTTAATTCTTTTTTCAATTTTCCTTGATAAAACCTAGGGTTTTATCAAAAAGAAACACGGGGAAAATGAAAAGGGAGAGAAAAATGCTAAAGGAAAATAGAAGAGGGTTCATGAAATAGTCAAATCTTCATCAATGAATTCTAGACCATATACAACTTTGACCAATTTATAAACAGGCCGAAGCCAAATTTGAAAAACCCTAATAATAAATGAAAATAAAAGTCTGGACTACTCTTGATAAGACTCCCTAAATGAAATAAAATGAAAAACCCAATTAACTCTATTGATGCCTAGCATGTCCTGCTTCAACTTGACACTTTTTGATGTATTCATATGAATTGACACTTTAAAATGTTATGCTCTCCACACTTTTTATTCCTTCATCCAGTAAATCATATTTCTCATTAAATTACTTCTAAAAATCTGCCTTTAAATTCCTTATTTTGATTATACCCAAACTGTTTATACCTTCATCCAGTGAATCACATTTCTCATTGATGCCAGAAGCTGATAGATTCACATATTCTGACGGTCTACAACTTGAATAAGAGATTATGTTAAATCAATATTTATCTAACATTGCCTCTGTTCTGCTTTATCTAAATTGTAGATGTTCAAAGCAAGCTTATCAATCTGGATGAGAGTATTTACATTCCCATTACCAGAGCAGAGTACACAGTCCTTATCTCGGCATTCAACGTATGATATACTTCTCTCTGTCTATATCTGATTGAGTTGTGCATTTTTGTATGCGTTTAATTTTAGGGGCAAGGAAAGATATGATTTGGCCTGTCATCTTAGTATGCTGTAGAAAATCATGAAATTTTTTTAACAATTGACACTAGATATCTTGTTTGGCTTCTATACAATGCACTTTATCTTCAGTATTCGGTAAACCCTGAGGTTAATGGAGGCATGGTGGAAAAGTTAGAAAGTTGAGAAAGCTGGTTGGCTGATACTAATAACAAGTGAGAGGAATCTGGCTTGTGTGAAACATAACTTTTAAGAAAACAATCTAGTGTCTAACATATTACACTTTACCTAGTTTAATCAGCATGTTATCCAGTTCTCTGGCTAATGAATTCTGTCAATGAATTCTCTAGTTTTGCATATTATGAGAATTGAAAAGTTAAAAATGTTATCCACTTCTACAAGGAGGCTGATTTTTGAAACACAGCAAAGATAAATGAGTTTTCCTTGCATTATGGGGTATGGTTTTAGAACTGCTGGCATATAATATTTTACTGCTTTGGTTTCAAATTCTTCCTTGTCTCTGTTCTATGTGGATCGTCTTTAATAGACACAAGTATATTACAGTATTTTCAATACAATTGGACTTGTGTTTGTTGCAGTATATCTTGCCATACCTTTTAGGTTGGCATGCCTATGCAAACTCAATAAAACCTGATGATACCAGCCGAGCAAATAGTGCAAATCCCAGATATGGAGGAGACTTTGAATGGAACCGGTAACAGGCAGTGCAGGTGCCCTTATTGTCATAGTGCTAGGAAATTCAGTTGACCTTGTCAACTATTCTTTAATGCATATGGGTTTTTACTGGATCATTCCTCCTGAAAATTTTGGGGTTGTCCCCCTTTTTTCCGTTGTGATAATAGGTTGAAAGAGGTTTATAAATAATATGGTTGTTTGTAATGTCTTACCTTACGGTTAACTAGTTCATGGTTGCAAAAGGTTTCAATGTAATTTCATTTTGAACTACGATCGACTTATTTATTTTCTAACATGGGCATAAAAATGATAATAATAAAAAGAAAATAGATTCCGAACCATTTACTTACTAGCTCAATTCCTTGGAAAGCATTGAGATATAATGACTTTGGTGATTTCTTTTTCATGCCAGGGATGTATAAGATTCTTTGTTTAATACTGCTGAAAGTAGTGAATTTGGTAAATTATGTAAAATGCCTAAAATTAGGGGGTGTATTAAAATTGAGTAATTTTTTAAGGTTTATAGAGACATAACCAAAACCCAAATTTAAAAGCCAAAATGCCTATGAATCTCTTGTATGATCCTAATGTTCTATACAAATTTAAATCATGACTATATGAATTTTGAAAATTCTCGTGTTTTCCAACTTACGCTAATTTGAATACCATGATTTTGAATTAAAACAAAAAGTTTGTTATATCTAGATATTTATAAGAATATTAACTTCTAAATTTTAATTTATTTGATAATTATGTATTGTTTTTTAGTATGTTGGATAAGTTTGAAGTGTATTTTAATCCAGAGTAATAGAAAGAGTTGAAATGATATTATTTCGGTAGATGATACTTTACACATGCAAGGGTTAACGGTTATTTTGCATATGCAGAAGTTTTATTGGTATATCATTTATCTAGAGGTTAATTGAAAATCTGTATGTGCAGGGGCTCATTGATATATTATATGTTCGGGGTTAATTTCTATTTTGCATGTGTGGGCTAAATTGATGTTGTAGAATATGAAAAATACTCAAAATTTATGGTTAAATAAGAATTTCTCAAACAATTTTTTTGTTAAATAATTTATTTACAAAATTATATATTATCATTGTACAATTGATCCATATGTTGAGTTTTGTTATTGTTTTGGTACGGTACAAAGGGATTGGACCAAGAATGAAGGTAATAGAATATAATACATGAGAGATAAAGAAAACAAATGCTAAAATCCTTGCAAATTTGATGTTTGAGGGATTAGTTTGATTATTGAGTAAATGTCTTCATATTGACCGTAAGCAAAATCATATTTAGATGAGCCTCAAATTAGAAAAATGTCAATAGTACGAGGTCTATCAAGATTATGAATGATGAGTCTTTTTCACTAGTTAAGAGAATGCATTTATGTTTATGTGATAAGTACTCCAAAATTGAGAAATGCATCTCCTGAAACCACCAACTTTGATTTTTAACAACCACATAATAATGTAGTAAAAGATGATGGTCTATAAAAGGTAGAGCATGGAGAGGTAAATACCCATAAGGTGTTGATAAAGATGAGATAGTGAATATGCATGATGTTAATACACTGTTAATTGTAGAGTATTGTGTACTTAGAAATTAAGAGAATGTTTTGACTTCTATTGCCTTTGATTGTAGTGATGAAATTGATAATTTTCTTATTGAGGAACCTATGTTTAAGGAGAGGATCAATGTTAGTGGTCGCATTGAGGGGATGGGAAGTTTCCAATGTACAAACTTAGTTAGTGTTGATGTATTGCCAGAGGTCATGAATGCTCCCAATGGCACATTTTATTGGTTATGTAACACCAACAGATATTTCTCAAGGGCAAAACAATCATTTCTTATACATTTATGTGTTTGAATACGCATATGGTTGAGTTAAGTTGAAATAAATTAAGTATAATGTGATTGAGAGGACGAATGGATATTCTTGGGAGCAAGGATGCTCATTTGTAGTGTGTCACATCAACTAAAGTGGATAAGTGCCACGTAAGAAAAGTTTAAAGGATGAACGACTGTCTATGTGAAGCATGAATGCCAATTTGTGGCGTTATATAGAAATAGGTTAAATAAGGCACATTGCACTAATTTTGGGGTATTTGTTATCCCAAAATTTAAGCAATGGACCGAAGACACTTTCTTTTGACAAATTGATGAATATATATATATATATATATATATATATATATGCATGCATGTGTTGGTTATGATTTGTGGAGTTGTTAAGTTGATTTTATGTGTAAGTATTATTATGCTAAATTGTTGTGTTGAAGACTAGGGCTGGACTCGAGCTCGAGCTCGAGCTCCGAAAATGAGCTGGGCTCTGCTCGGCTCAATCGAGCTCGAGCTGGCTCGGGTTGGCTCGTTAGATTTTTTTAAAAAAATTTTTATACAAAACGACGTCGTTTTGATCAATCTATATTAAAAACGATGTCGCTTTGATAATGAAAAATGAGCCAAACCGAACCGAGCCAAGTAGAGTCGAACAAAAAATGAGCCGAACTCAAGCCGAGCCGAGCCGAGCCGAGCTCGAGTCGAACTCGAGCTGAACTCGAGCCGCCCATATATAAACCGAGTTGAGCCCGAGATGGCTGCGAGCCGAGCTCAACTCGGCTCAAATCCAGCCCTAAAGATGACTAATTGGTAATTAAGATAGTGAACAGATATGTTTGATGAAAGTGGTAAGGCTTTACAACATAATCCTTGCACGTTAGAATTTTTGAATTAATGTGGTTAGGGTTTTGATGGAGTTCTTTATACTAAGCACTATAGTAGTGTTTGGAATGGTATATTGTGTCCTTATACTGTTAGTTGGTGTCTAAAAACTTAGATTATGGTGCAGTTGAGTAGAAGATGCATAGAAATCAAATAAGGTGTGAAAATAAGTCGTTTTTGCACTGCATATACATCATGAACTCCTATTTATGTCTGAAATGTATAAGATTATAGGTTATGAACAGGCGTTCAGTATAGGATGAACACTTGTTCATGTTAACATTACGAATTAAATTAAGTTTTTCCAACACTCCAACAACTATTGGACATTTTTGATCAATGAATAGTCAACAAAGGCATGAAGTTCATTCATCCATATTTCAGGAATGATCGTACAAAGGGTACAATGACAAAAATACCCCTAAAAAGTATGTAGGTCAAAAAGTTGACTAAGTGTTAAGGTTAAGTTTGGACCAAGGTGAACACCTATTCACCAAATAATGGAATGCTCATTCATGCTTAAAGGAGGGTACAAGGATGATGAACGAGAAAGATGATTGTTTCTAGTTCTAGAATAAGTGAACGACTATTCACATGAACTGGTGACACCTATTCACACCGAACAAAAGATGAGTGTATGTGAAGAGTTAGTCGTTCACTAGAAGAAGGGTGTGAACGTTTGTTCACCTAATGAGGGATGCCAATTCATAGTAAAGAAAAGTTAAAGCGAACTAGGTTAGAAGTTAAAGGGGTTGTTTCAAGAGATAGTATAAATGTACTAGGTATGCAATAGTGCCCAAAGTGCCAAGAGATGAGTCAAAGATAAGGCTTAAGTTATGACTAAGGTGAAAGTTGAGATGAGCCAAGAGGTGATTTAAGGCTCAAGTTACTAGCATGCTAAACATATCATAGGATTGTTACGAAGGGACACTGTGAGTATATATTCCTTAAATTGGCTTACAGTCAGGGATGTTTGCAGTAGGATACTGTACCTGTAGTAGGGTATCTGCTTGTAGTAGTTTCAGTTATATTTTTGTTTTAGCAGTCTAATAGTGGAATAAGTGAGTGGATTACACAACGAATGCTCAGATGACCAAGATGTCAAATCCATGTATTCGATCTAGTTTGATTGACCTAATATACAATTATAGGACATAACCTATATTATGATAGTGTTTTCAATGAAAGATGATATGGTTTCATTAGTTTGGGATCTGGAGAATGATTCCTTAGTGATAAAGTAAGACACAATTAAACCTAAAGTTTTGTTAAGCAGCTTGGAAGTTTCCAAGTTTATAATTATGAGATATAAGACCCATTATCATTCTAATAGGAGTTTAATGATAGGTTTCAGATGATAGAGTTAATATGGGTTGAGCCAAAGGTGTTTTGGATATTATGTAAAAGTTAATAATAAAGTCTTCTACTTACTAAGTGATAATTCACTCACTCCCCCACTTTTCATGCTTATAGGTATAAGTGATCATAATGGCTACGAGGTGAACAACAATCAACAAGCTTAAAGCCAACATTAGGGCATTGATGTCATGTTTTTGATCATGTTTGATCATGTTATTTATTTACCCTATGTTCAGACTATGTATTCATGTTATACTATATTATGTTTTATAATTTCGGATTTCTGTTGCCATATATTTGGATTTCTTTTGTTACGTTTCCTCAAAATAATAATACGACAATATTTTACCAAATTTGATGTTTATTGGTAGGTTTTTGGTAAATGTGAATGCTTGTTTATATTTTAAGTAAATGCATGTTCAAATAGTCTAAGTTTGTAACATCTTCCTTTGGAGGACATGACTTCTAGGGGGTGTTACAGGCTGCCTTCTTTCCTTGACCATCTGTCCAAATCTAATGCCTAATGAGCGGAGAGTAACACATAATCTTTTAAAATAGATGACATTTTCTTAGACAAAGAATGTTTTCAAGATGCATTTGGACAACATGTTTTGGAGAATGAGTATCAATAGAAAGTTTATAAAATCCATAAAATCTAGATGTGAGATAAAATCTGTTCATAAACTATATAGATTGATGAAGTGCACGGATAATAAGGTTGGAGGGTTATGACTATTTTCAACCCCAATATATGGATACTTACCACATGTAATACCTTACATTGGAAGTCATGTCCTATAGAGTAATGTGTTGTTTAATCTTAACTCTTAAACATGAATCAAAGTGATCAAACATCTAACAATGTAAAATTACTTAAATACCTTTCAATAAAATAATCATGAAAACAAACCCAAATGTCATAACATCAAACAAACAAGGAAATACCATAATGTGTGTACAAATAAAACATCAGATAAAAAATGCCTAAAAAATTACAACATATAAAATCATCAAATCTAAAAATTTTGTCCTCGCATCACTCCGTTAGTGACTAACCTTGTCATCGCCACATCATAATCTTTTACTTGCAAAATAATGATGATATTGATATGGTAGATGATCCGATTCTACTGTGTATTTCCACAACATTAGTTTGCCCTTATTATGCACTACGATTCTACTTTTTTAGATTTCTGTAATGGAAGAGTATAAAAGTACAAAAAGAAGAGAAACAGGTATTTGTTTTGGTTTGCATAAAAATTAGATGAGATAGTTATGGTGGTTTTGGAGTTATTTTAAACAAGGATAACTGCCTACAACTCCCAATAACTATCATGGGTAGTTTTGTAATTACCTACAACTAACATAGGTAATATGGTAGATTTGCATAATCATTGGATGTAGGTCAAGTCAATCTATCATAGGTAAACTAAACCCAATATCTTTCATTCACACATGATGGTTGATCCGTACCAGAACTTACATACAAAATCCTCTCATAATAGTACATTTATTATTAATAATTGTGTCGTGTGACCTTACGAGCAACATTTATTTAAGAGCTAATTTACTATACATCTATTAGGAATAACATAGTCGTTTCAGTCCGAATAAATATAATAATAAAACGTTAGTCTCGTAGTGACCCAAACTTGCTTACTAATATTAGCTCTCTTTAATTTCTCAATTACAATTATGTTATTTTCCTATGTATCTATGATCAAGTCCATTCTCTAATATTAGTGATAAGATCAACCGACTAATGGACACATGTAATGTATATAAATCTTTCTAATCTATTTGAAAATTTCAATTTAAACTTAGCTGTTTTTCTAATCTTGTTCCGTAGACTAAATCATTTGTGTTTATAGGTTCCAAGCTAAGATAATAAACATTAAAAATAAACATCAAACAACAGTAAAGAATCTAAGGGTACCAAAAAAAGGTAACACTCATAAAGTCTCACACAGTAAATGAGTAGGGATTTATTCTTTCATTACTTTAGTTGGTTGACTTACTTATGCACTTATGGTATTAAACATGTGCTTCCAATATGTATCTTCCACAAATGTCAATACAACAATATTGTACAGATCTTAGTTCAGTTGCTGTACCCAAGACCTAGCCTAAGTTCATTAATATCTCACCAAACTTATAGGTATTTATATTTATTAAGAACTCACATTTGACATTCACATATTATTTGGATGTGAGGAATCCAAACCGATCATTGTCAAAATTATCTATTCATGACCGCATTTTGATTAATCATCAAGGCGACATGTCTAATAATAATTTGTTTCTTAAGTAACTATTCCCCTCTGTGTGTACTTTCTTAGCGCTATCATTCTAAAAAAATGTCTCATCTTTACACGCTCTCTCAATATCAAAAGCAATTGCTTATGTGAGTGAGCTAATCTCAAACTTGTATGACATTATAATCATGTTAAGCTTTCAAAAAGAAATAATTTATGTATAGTAAAACAATAAGAATTTAGACATGCTAATAAAACAACGTAAACTTGAATTCCATGGTTTTCATAGTTGTGTTCAAGTACAATATGAGCTCAATAATTTATCAATTATAATTGATGTAATCCAAGAGATTTAATATATGCAAGATATACATCTCTTAGAAGCACTTTGGTTAAATGATCAACAACCATGTGATACATCGAAACATATTGTACATTCATTTTCATCTTCGAAATAATGTCTTTAACAAAATTGTATCTAGTGTCGATATATTTGGTTCTATTATGGAATTTGAGATTTTTAATAAAAGCTATTGTAGTTTGATTATCACAATAAACAATTATCAGATTGACGACCTCGTCTTGTATACCCAAATTCATAAAAAATCTTTTTAACTAAACAACTTCTAGCATAATTATTGAATAGACTACAAATTTAACCTCTATTGTGGATAAGGATGTGCACATTTATTTCTTACTACTTTAAGATATGGTGTTGTTTTAAAGTAAGAAAGCACAACTAGGAGTTAATTTGTGTTGGCCTAAATATTAACATCTGAATGTCTAATAATACATAAATCTGATCCTTAATAGCATAGACAATAATCTATAGTGCTTTTTAGATATTTCAGTATTCTTTTGATAGCCTTCTAGGGTTTAATTGATATTAACTAACTAGCCCAACAACACCCAACAACAAAGCAAATATTAAGGTCTGTACACATCATAATATACATGAGGCTTCCAACTGCATTTGAATAAGGTATTATAGACATTTTATTTCTCTCATCTTGAGTCTGGGGACACATTTTTTGACTAAACGAATCACCTTTTGACATAGGATTGTCCACAGGTTTGTAGTTTGTTATATTGAATCGTTATAAAATCTTTCTGATATAATGCTCTTGTGACAAGCCAAAAGTTTTTTAGAACGACCTCTCTTGATTTTAATACCCAATATATAATTTGCTTCATTCATATCCTTCATATTAAAATTCACAGATAATCAATTCTTAACGATAATCACATACTTCCTATTATTACATCATCCACATATAAAGATAAAATTGGAAACTTGTCATTAGATCTTTTTACATAGACATAGTGGTCTTGTTCTATCATCTTAAAATCATAAGAAAATATAGCCTTATGAAATTTTAAGTACTATTGTCTCGATGACTGTTTTAGGCCGTATATAGATTGTTGGACTCTGCATACTTTGCATTCTTAGCCTTTTAAAATAAAACCTAAAGGTTGTTTCATTTAGATCTCTTCATTAAGTTCTCCATTAAGGAAAACTATCTTGATAATCATTTGATGTAATTCTAAATCTAAATGTGTCACTATAGCTAGAATTACACGGACTGAAGTAAATCTCATAACAAACAAAAAAGTTTTTTTGTATTGTATACCTTTTTGTTAAGCATAGCCTTTCACCACAAGGTAAGCTTTATATCTATCTATTAAGCCATTTGCCTTACATTTTATTTCTAGAATCCATTTGTTCCCAATGGGTTGGAGATTCTTAGATGTTTGCTCTTACGTAATTGATGATCTTTGCTCCTACTACTTGAAACAGGTTGGTGCTCAATCTTATTGCTCCCACTAAGTTGAGATGGATGAGGTAATTTCTCATTCATCCCACTATCTAGAATAAGTAAAAAAGTTGTTTCTTGAGATTTAACTAATGGCTGTTGAGAAGTATCTTCTCCCTATGCTACTTTTGTTTCATACAAAAAAAGACTTTTATAGATATCACTCTTATTAAGAAAATCGTTTTCTATGAATTTCATATCTCTGGATTATATTTCAATCACTCTTCCTTCAGAGTCCTTCCTATTGAACACATACCTTTTGGAGTGTTTAGAGTATCTTATAAAGACAAATTTCTTTTCTCTTAGTCCTAATTTTTTGAATTTATAGGAGAAGTCATAAATATTTGCTGCTAACCCTCAAGGCTGTAATAAATTCAAATCAGGTTTTCTACCTATCTAGAACTCATAGGGAGTGGAAGTAGTTGACTTAGTAGGCATACAATTAAGTATATAAGTCACAATTAACAGTACATCTCCTCAAAAAGAAATTGGAAGATTTTTTTCCACCATCATAAACTTAACCATTTCTAACAGAGTTTGATTTATTCTTTCTTCTATACCATTTTGTTATGGAGTTCTTGGAATTGTTAATTGCCTCACTATTCCTTTCTCACTATATAATTCCTTGAATTTTGTAGATAAATATTCATGACCTTGATTAGTTCTCAAGGTTTTGATTCTTTTGTCTAACTGATTTTCAACCTCGTTTATATAATATCTAAAGTAATCTATGACTTTTGACTTATGAGAGATCAAATGGATATAATCAAAATGTGTATAATCATCTATGAAACTAATGAAAAAAGATACACCATGTTTTTCTTTGACATTCATAAGACTACAAATATTAAAGAGTACAAATTTTAAAGGAAGCCTAACTCTAACAACTTTGCCAAATGTTTTCTTATAGTTTTTCCTATTAGGCAGTTCTCACAAACAAACAGATCTAATTTTGTAATAGATCCTAATAAACCTTCATAGGTCAATTTGTTCATTCTATCTTGGGTAATATGCCATAATCTAACATGTCATATATTTGTATCTACATCTATACTATTAGAAGTTGCAAATAACAAAAAACTAATGGAATTGTCATAATTACATAATATGGTGTCTAGCACTATAAAACCTTGATAGAAATCTAAATCTACAATATGTAGTAAGATAATATATCTTAACAAAGTTATGAGAGAAAAGCAAATTATATCTTAGTTTTAAAAAAACAAGCACAAAGACTAAATTTCGCCGAACTTTTGGAACATATAAAACGTCTTGTAGGTCTAAGGTTTGGCCACTACACAATATGCCCATTGCTTTCACTTCAACTTTTATGTTATTGCCTACATAAATCCATTATGTCTTTTTTGGTATTCGATGAGACTCTACAAAAGCTCCCTTATCACAAGATACATAGTTTGTGGCTCCTAAGTCTACAGAGGATAAGATTCAGTTAACAAAATAAAACTAGAAACATAAATCTCACAATTTAAGATAGGATAAGGCAATACCTTTTTCGGTTTCGTGAACTTATGGGTGAAATGACCTTGTTTCCACAATTATAGCAAGTCACTTTAGTCTTATCTCATTTTCCTGTGTGCTTACCTCTTTTACATTTAAACCTTTTGTTCTTATTCATGGGTCCTTGGATGATCTCTTTCCCTTTTCTGGACTTATGTCACTTTCGCTTATGGCTAGAAAATTTATTAGAACTAGACTCAGTGAAATATGCTCAAGCACTCAGTCTAGTAGCCTCTAAGTGCTCAACTTTCAATTTTGAAAGTCCATATATTTTTGCTATGAGTCATATTGACTTTTATATGTTTCCAACTATTAGGGGGAGATCGTACGACAACTTGTACTTGTTTCTCATCGGTTAGGTTATACCTAACTTTCTTCAGCTTTATTATCATGTTTGACATTTCCCTTAAATGTTGCTTTATTGGCTTATTGGGAATGTTTTTGTGTGTTCAGCTTGATAGTCAACTACCTGAGTTTAGAGACTGTGGTTCCTCAAGACTTTTCCATCAATGCCACCTATATGGCCTTTGTAGTTTTATATTGCTTATACTGATACGCTATGTCATCATTCATTGAGCTGATAAAAATTCCTCTAACAGTTGAATCTTTCATTTTCTAGGTGTTATAAAAGTTCATGTCACACTTATACTAGGCATTTTTAAGATTCTACACCTTAACTAGTTGAGGCTTTTCCATTACTTGATTAACGACCTTTAAAGTCTCTTGTTCATCAAAGATATAATGTATTCTCATTCTACAAATTTTATAGTTGTCCCCTTTCAATCTTTTTCCTTTATTCAAGTCAGTGATAATATTTTTTAAAGTCATAGTTTTTAATTATACAAAAACACATTTAACATAACATTAACTAATCATGACATATACACATTTATTGTCATAATTGTGCATTAAACAAAAAAAATTTCATATAAGGCTTAGAATAAAAAATTCATTATATTCCCAATCATCATCTATAGCTTAAATGTTCAATATTTTTTAAAATTTAATCCAATTATGCCAATGTAAATTTTAGAAGAGAATTATTAAATTCTACCAATCCTAAAATTCCAATAAAAACAACATAATAATTATTGAATCAACAAATGCATCGATATTTATATAATGCAAAATGAAGTTCAATACAAAAACATTTCTAATATTAAAGGATATATATACATGAAACCCAAACAATTTTAATGACTAGAACCAACTCCCGAACTATTCGTAGTCCAAGGCTTATATGAATTGAAATAGGGCATTTTAACTATCAACTGCCCTCCATATCTATACCAGTCATAGGTAGTAAAGACTTCTTCATATTTTTCCACAATCCTTGGAGTGACTTTATCCATGATAAAGTTTTTACATTTTTTGCATAACCTACGTGCCTCACACTCTGTTGGTTTGGGAAAATGGATAAAGTTGCAATTTTTCTCATATTCGTAGCAATATTTCGCTCTTCAGCAAGCCATACCTCATACTCACAATCCCAATAAGTCTTTAGTTTGTTGTCCTAACTAAGATTGGTAATTATGAGAGTCCAATGGTCCGACATTAACATAAAAAGCCCATTTATCTTTTCTTCTTCGGTTAAGGATATGCCTTCATATCTTAATTCCAATGCTTTCCCAGTCATATTCTAAATGTGTGAGAAGCGATTATCCTTCAGATTCATCTTATAGTTCAAATAGTAGTCCTTAGTCAACATATTCACTGTATAAATGAACAAAATGGACAAAAATAAATTACACATGTATAACAATACAAACAACATATGTTTATATGTTATTTAGAAATGTATAACTCAAAATATGTTCCAAAAAACCTATTATAAGTTTGTTTTAGACGAAAAAAGGTTACACAACCTCTTACGCTCAATAGGAACCACAGGATTTGAATCAACTAGTTGATTCGAGCTTATACATGTAAGGTTTTAGGGTGCCATTAACCAACGGTGCAACATAATTAAAAATTAAAAAAAATATATGAAAGATCCTAAAACCCATCTAAGACACCCATTTTAATGCATAAATTCATGATCATGATAAACACACATGGTTTTTAGAAATTATACCTGTGTTGTTAGCTCCACCAAGACTTCATGTTGCTATGTAAAGATCATTATCCAACCTTCTTAAGGCGATGCCTTGGTATCTATGCAAGGCACGAATGAGAGGAAATCTAGAAAGAACGCTGCTAGAGTTAGAGCTTAAAATAATGGAATCTTGCATCAATAAGATTCTAGATGTAGAGATGTGTGTTTAGGATATATGCGTTTTGGATTATTGCGTTAATAAAAATTTGACTCAAACTAAACATCTTTATTTATAAGGTGTACATGAATCCTAAGTTAGTTAGGACTCTAACTACTTAAGTGATAAGGTATCCAAAAGTTCTTATTAAATTAAAACTCTTAATTTATTCAAAGTTTTAATACATAAAAATGCTAATTAAATTAGGATTCTAACTAAATCTAAACTTTCTATCAAACAAGAACTTTGAATTTATTGAAAGTTTTAATGCATAGGAATCCTAATTAAATTAGGATTCTAACTAAACCTAAACTTTTTATCAAAAAAAGATTTTGAAGAATCCTTCTTTAAATAAAACATTGTAACATCTCTCCCTAAAAGTACTACCTACCAAAGGAGAAATGTTACAAATTAATATCTGGAGCATATATATTTTTTAAAAATACTTTAAAATGAATGCATCACTAAAAGTGTTTAAAAATTATTATAAAAAAACTGAAAATCTAGAAGTAGACAAAAAATGTATATATCTCATATGAAAACTCATTTGAAACATCTAAGATCATGGAGTAATCATATACATGCCTCTAGATACAACTATACAACTATCTGAATAGAGCCAAAAATCAACAATATCATATGTATGTAACCAAAACCATAGGTAACCAGCCCTAGCCTAGGTCTATCATCACTGACCTGACCCTGCCTCACAGCTATCTCGATCACCTATACTTGCAATCATGAAAGAAAAAGAAATGAGAGATAAGAATACTCAGTAAGGGGAAATAATTAAGTAAACTATCTCCTTTCTTGTTCTAACTCACTCTTGAGACTCAACCTCACATCATAACCTCCATAAGAAATCGAAAGGATAATCTAGTTCATTCTTTACTATTTTGGTCATACTTTATCCCATCTGGTGTCTATTTGATACTTTCTAGAAATTGACTATAGAGATTTGGTACTTTTCTAAGCTCGAGCTCTTTTCCTTTCTCTCACTACACTATTTTTGAATTTGAATTGTGCTCTACTGCGAGCAGGCCCTACTATAGGTTTATGTCCTACTATGGATATGTCCTACTACGGGCAGTGTAGTGTAAAGTGCCCCCTCATAGTTCATAGCATGTATGAGTGTATTATATCTTACTACTCTTGCTTCCATCTAAAACTATCCATAACTCACCATACCATACTCTTGGGACGACCCCTTAATCTTGAGCCCTAAATTCCTTTCTTGCTTTTCTTTCTTTTCTTCTTCTTTCCTTTCCTTTCCTTTATTTCTTTCTTCCTTTCCTTTTTCTCCTCATTTTCTTTCTTTCCAAAAACTGGGAAATACTATTCATAGGACTGTTCATTTGGTAGGGCAGTCTTTTTGTTCATACAATTTAATAGTTCCAGTGGTTTCTAATTCATACAAGCTATATATCATTGAAAAGAGGATTCAAAGAGATTTCCAGCAAGCTATAATAGCCCTCATGATTCATCTGATAAGGCAGTCAAAACGTGAGATGAAGTCAGTGACAAAAACTTGTATTTCCTGTCTATTTGGGTAAAGAAGTCTTTTTGGTTCATACAATATTTAACAGTCCAAATGATCTCTAATTCATATCAGCTATTATAGTTGAAACGAGCATTCCAAGAGCTTTCCAACAAGCTATAGTAGCATTCATGATTCATCCGATAAGGTAGTCAAAACGTAGGACGAAGGCAGTGGCAAAACGATAAATATCACCTAACTTTCTGCCATGAACAAGTTAACACACATAGATACTCCAAATGGCAAAACAACATTTCTCAACTTCAAAATCATTATTTATAACATAAATCCAAGGAACCAAAAGCATAAGACATGAAACATACTAAGGATAACACCCCTTACCTTGTTTCAAGTCAATCTTTGCAAGTTGGCTCCTTCCTCTTTGTTTTGCTTCCTTTATCGCCAGAACCACCTTAAATCAACACCAAAACACACTAACATATTCATATAAGAAGCATCAAATATATATAAGCATAGGTAAAGGGAAAGGAAGGAGATCTTTTGGTTACCAAGGCTTCCAAAGTGCTTCATTTTTTTCTCTTCTAATTTTATCTTCCAAAACCCTTTCATTTCCTTCCTTTTTCTTCACAAAATAAAAGAAAACAACATGAAGAAGGCTGGCTGCTAGAATGGATGGGAGAAGATGATGGAAAAGGCTTGAAGTTTCCCATTTTTTTGTCTTTTCTCTCTTTATATGCATAATTATCGCTTTATCTTTATCTTTTTTGTATTTCTTTATATATATATATAAACACAAACATACATGTGAATATATATATATATATATATATATATATATATATATTTAAAATTGGAAATATCTCAAAACAGGGTCAAAAGACATAAATGCCCCTGAAACATACTTAAGGGTATTATAACTCTTCCCCCATCACAAGAATTTTGTCCTCAGAATTCACAAAAACAATTTTGGATATTTCTCCTTCATGGTCTGCTCTATTTTCCAGATGACCTCATCTATCTTATAGTTTCTCTATAGGACCCTTACCAAAGTAATTTTTCGATTCTTTAGTTACTTAATTCTCCTGTCAAGTATCTGAATCGGTCTTTCTTCATAACTAAGGTCTTCTGATAACTAAATATCATCTGTATTCATGACCTGGGAATGATTACTAAGGCACTTCTTCAAAGATGAGACATGAAATATATTATGAATTTGATCCATACCAGCTGGTAAGGCTAATCTGGAAGCCACTTTACCAACTCTCTCAATTATCTCATATGGACCAATAAATTTGGGAGCTAATTTTCCTTTCTTTTCGAATCTTATCAAATGCTTGAATGAAGCAACCTTTACAAAGAAAAACTCACCCACATTGAATTCCAAGTCTCGATGTCGATGGTCTGCATAACTTTTTTGTTGATCTTGTGTTTGTTTCATTCTCTGCCTGATCAATTGGACATCATCGATTATTTTCTGGGTCAACTCGGGCCTAAGAGATCGGGATAACACATCACTCTCTCTTATCTCATCCCAGTAGAGAGGAGAACGACACTTCATACCATATAATGCCTCATAAGGTGCTATCTGAATAGTCATTTAGTAGTTATTATTATAAGCAAACTCTACCAAAGGAAACATTTTTACCCACGTAGCTTTATGATTCAGACAACAAGCTCTTAACATGTCCTCTAAAATTTGATTAACCCTCTTCGTCTGGCCATCTGTTTGAGGATGATAGGTTATACTAAATGCCAAATTAGTACCCAAGGATCTTCGGAGACTTTTCCAAAAAGCTGATATAAATCTCGTATCAAGATAAGATACTATGGTCCTAGGTACCCCATGTAATCTAATAATCTCCCTAACATATAATCTCCTCAGTTGGTCTGTGGTAGTAGTATCTTTGATGGGTAGGAAATAAGCTGACTTGGTCAATTTATCCACAATCACCTAGATAACATTACATCCATTCTGAACTCTAGGGAGTCTACTGATGAAGTCCATAAAGATATGCTCCCATTTCTATTCTGGAATAGGCAGAGGCTGAAGCAACCCTGAAGGTCTCTGGTGTTCAGCCTTAATTTGCTGACAGGTGAGACATCTGGTAACAAACTCACCTATATTTCTTTTCATGCCTGACCACCAAAAATGTCTTTTTAAATCCTGATACATCTTTACACCCCCAGGGTGGGCAGTGTAAAGAGAACTATAAGCCTCTGTAAGAATTCTCTGTCTCAATTCGAGTATCTGGGAACATACATTCTATCTCTAAATTTGAGAACTCTATTTGATACCTGAAACTCTGTCTTGAGACCCTTTTGCACTTTCTGAATTTTCTGTTGACACCACTTATCTCTTGTCTAAGCCTCTCGAATCTCATCTATAAAAGTGGGTTAAATCTCTAATTTGGTGAGGGCTCCAATCACAAACTCAATATACTCTCAATCTATATCTCTTTAGATCGTCAATTATGATATCATCACGTTTCTACTGAGGGCGTCTGCAACCACATTAGCATTGCCGGGATGATATTTAATATCACCGTCATAGTCTTTTTTTACTAACTCAAGCCATCGCCTCTGTCTCATATTTAACTCTTTATGAGTGAAGAAATATCTGAGATTTTTATAGTCATTATAAATATTACATCTTACCCCATACAAATAGTGTTTCCAAATTTTCAAAGTAAAAATTACCGCTTCTACCTCTAAATCATAAGTAAGGTATCAGGTTTCGAATTCTTTCAACTGTCTCGAGGCGTATACTATCACCTTGCCTCGCTGCATCAATACTGCTCTTAAACCACCGTATGAGGTATTGGTGCACAAATCGTATTTAACTCCCTCATCTGGAAGTGTTAACATAAGAGCAATAGTCAATCTTCTTTTTAATTCTTGGAAGCTTGCCTCACAAGCATCTGACCACTGAAACGACATTGCTTTCTTTGTAAGAGTTGTGAGAGGTCTAGCTAATCTGGCAAATCCCTCCACAAACCTCTGGTAATACCTTGCTAAACCCAGAAAACTACGAACCTCTTTGACTGTTTTTGGTCTCTGTCATCAATCTTACTGGGATCCATTGATATACCTTATGCTGAAATCACATGCCTCAAAAAGGTAATTCTATCTAGCCAAAATTCACATTTCGAGAATTTAGCATACAGTTTTTTCTCTCTCAATCTCTGGAGGGTAAACTTTAAGTGCTACTCATACTCCTTTCGACTATAAGAATACACTAAGATATCATCAATGAATACCACAATAAATTATCCAGGTAGTCATGGAATATCTTATTCATTAAATCCATAAATACCATAGGGGCATTTATCAATCCGAATGACAACACTACAAACTCAAAGTGGCCATACCTTGTTTGGAAAGCTGTCTTAGGTATATCCTTCTCTATCACTCTTACCTGGTGATAACTAGATCTCAAATCTATCTTAGAGAAGACCACGGATCCCCTCAACTGATCAAATAAGTTGTCAATCCTAGGTAATGGATACTTGTTCTTAGTTGTGACTTTATTTAACTTTCTATAATCAATGCACATCCTCATGGACCCGTGTTTCTTTTTCACAAATAGGATGAAAGCTCCCCAAGGAGAATGGCTCGATCTAATAAAACCATGATCTAGTAACTCTTGAAACTGCTTCTTTAATTCTTGTAACTCGGCAGGGGCCATTCGAGAAAAGGCTCTTGAAATAGGTATTGTGCCCGATGCCAACTCTATACTAAATTTAACCTCTTGCTTAGGAGCTAATCTTGATAGCTCACTCAGAAACACATCTGGAAACTCCTGTACCACTGGTGTCTCATCAATAATTGGATCTAACTCAACTTTGCTCACTATATGAGCCAAATATCCTGTACACCCCATTTTCAATATTTTACTAGCTTTCAACATATTTCTCATCAAACTCCGGATATGACCCTCACCGAACTTGAATTGATCTCTAAAGTCTAGGTTAAATCTTACTTTCTTCTTTTTATAATCAATCTCAGCTCTGTATCTCCCCAAAAAGTCCATCCCTAAAATCATGTCAAAATTTGGCATTTCGAACACAATCAAGTCCACCAGTAACTGTCGACCTTGAATCACAATACTCTGTCCTAGCAGCATCGTCTCACTAATAACTGATCCCCTATCAGGTAACTCGATCATAATCCTCTAGGCTATTCTGATGGGTTGTAACTTTAACCTTTCAAGCAAACTCTTAGCTACAAAAAAATGAGTAGCCCTACAATCAACTAAAACATAAATAGGAGTATCAAGATAGAGAATCTGACTCGTGACAATTGATGGGTTAGCCTCTGCTGGGCCCTGGGTGATCGTATAAACTTTAGTTGTAACCTCTTCTATAGGTTGCTGCTAGTCTACTCTCACTTGGGTAGCTGTACAAAAAAGAGCGATATGTTTGGGTTGACGACATCTGAAACAAACTACCTGGCCTGTCAGTGACTCTCCTCTATATTGTTTCCCACATTTCTTGTAAACTAGTATCTTAGGTCCTCTCTATTTCTTTCCACTCTTCCAGTTCTTTTTCATGCCTCTAAATTGGAGAGGTCGTTTACCCTTCCTGTCTCAGTTTGGAGGAGGGCCTCTCTGTGTTGAAACTATACCAATGCTCATCGGGGGAACTGACATGGTAGTAAGGGGTGTAACTTTTTACTTGATGGTTTAACCAAACCTCTTTCTCATAAAAATCTCTACCCTCAAAGCTCTATCAAGGGCCTCTACATAAGTCCTGAGTGACTGTGCCCCCGTCATAACATCTTAGGCTATCTTAGGATTTAGCCCGTACATGAACTTCTGCATACACTTTATCTTTGTACTAGCTATCTGGGAGGCATACTGAGACAACTGATTGAACTTTATGGAATATCCCTTTACTGAATCTGTCCCCTGCACTAGATTAATAAACTCTTGGGTCCTAATACAAGTAACATTGACGCCTCTGTACTCTGTCTCAAATTGATGCTTGAACTCAGACCATGTCATCTCTGAGACATTGATCGTCTCCCTAACTAAGTTCCACCATATTCTTGCTCTTGACTTAAAAAGATAGGTGGCATATCTCACTCTTTCCTGGTCGGTCATATCAAATAGGGCCATTACACTTTCTATTGACGCCAACCACTCTTCAGTTGCTATTGGGTCCTTTGCACCATTAAATTTTTGAGATTGGTGCATACTAGAGAGGTTAAAAATAGGATGCAGTTAAGTGCTTACTAGGGCTGTTATAGATTTTGAAGTAACCTCCATCATATTATGTCCCCGAGTTAGTGGTGTATGCGTCATCTCACTTGCTTGCGTAGGAGCATCTCTATGCTCTCTCATCATCTCTCTAAAAATCTCTCACACATCGTGTGCATTGAGTGCCCCCTAGGGTACCTAGGGAACTGCTCCCTCACTCTGGCTCCTTTGAAAGGGATTTATTGGTGTTCGACTCATAGGTCCTGAAAATGAACACATCAATCTTATAAAACTTAGCAAGTATAAGTAAAAACTTAACTTATAGTGATCGGCTGAGAGGGTGGTCAATGTGGCTAGAGGGTATTCCATCTCTGTGTTACTTAGATTATTCCATTTGTTTTAGAAAATATTTTTTGGGTTCCCAAAATCATGCTCTGATACCAACTTGTAACATCCCACCCTAAAAGTATTACCCACCGAAGGTGAAATGTAACGAATTAATATCCGAAACATCTTTTTTTTTAAATACTTTAAAATGAATGTACCAGTAAAAGTGTTTAGAAATTATTCTAAGAAAATTGAAAATCTAGAAGCGAATAAAAAATGTACATATCCCATATGAAAACTCATTTGAAACATCTAAGATCATGGAGTAATCATATACATACCCCTAGATACAACTATACAACTATCTGAATAGGGCCAAAAATCAATAATATCATATGTATTTAACAAAAACCATAGGTAACTAGCCCAGCTTGGGTCTATCATCGCTGACCTGACCCTGCCTCGCAGCTACCTCGATCACCCATACCTGCAATCATGAAAGAAAAAGAAGTGAGAGATAAGAACACTTAGTAAGGGGAAAAAATTAAGTAAACTATCATCTTTCTTGTTCTCACTTACTTTCGGGACTCAACCTCACATCATAACCTCCATAAGAAATTGAGAGGATAATCTAGTTCATTCTTTATCCTATCTGGTGTCTATTTGATACTTTCTGGAGGCTAACTATAGGGATTTGACACTTTTCTAAGCTCGAGCTCTCTTCTTTTCTCTCACTACATCATTTGTGAATCTAAATTGTGCTCTATTATAAGCATACTCTACTGTGGGTTTATGTCCTACTACGGACGTGTCCTACTATGGACGTGCCCTACTGCGGGCAGTGTAGTGTAAAGTGTCCCCTCATAGTTCATAGCATGCATGCATGCATGTATTATATCTTACTAATTTTGCTTCCATCTAAAACTATTTATAACTCACCAAACCATACTCTTGGGACAACCCCTGAATCTTAAGCCCTGAATTCCTTTCTTGCTTTTCTTTCTTTTCTTTTTCTTCTTTTCTTTTTCTCTCATTTCTTTCTTTTCCTTTCCTTTCTTTTTTTCTTCCTTCCCTTTTTCTCCTCCCTTTCTTTCTTTCCAAAAACTAAGAAATATTGTTCACGAGACTATTCATTTGGTAGGACAGTCTTTTTGTTCATTCAATTTAAAAGTCCAAACGGTCTCTAATTCATAGATACTCATGATTCATCTAATAAGACAGTCAAAACATGGGATGAATTCAGTGGCGAAAACCTGTATTTCCTTTTTATTTGGGTAAAACATCATTTTTGGTTCATATAATATTTAACAGTCCAAACAGTCTCTAATTCATACCAGCTATATATAGTTGAAATGAGGATTCAAAGAGCTTTCCAATAAGCTATAGTAGCACTTATGATTCATCCGATAAGGTAGTCAAAACATAGGACGAAGTCAGTGGCAAAACGGTAAATATCACCTAACTCTTTGCTATGAAAAAATTAACACACATAGATACTCCAAATGGCAAAACAACATTGCTCAACTTCAAAATCATCATTTATAACATAGAACCAAGAAACCAAAAGTATAAAACATGAAACATATCAAAGATAACAACCCTTACCTTGTTTCAAGCCAATCTTTGCAAGTTAACTCCCTCATCCTTGTCTTGCTTCCTTTATCACCAAAACCACCTTAAATCAACACCAAAACACACTAACATATTCATATAACATGTATCAAATATATATAAACATAGGTAAAGGGAAAGGAATGAGATCTTTTAGTTACTAAGGCTTCCAAAGTGCTTCCTTTTTTTCTCTTCTTATTTTATCTTCCAAAACCCTTTCAATTCATTTCTTTTTCTTCACAAAACAAAAGAAAACAACATGACGAAGGTTGACTGTTGGAATGGACGGGAGAAGATGATGAAAAAGGCTTGAAATTTCTTTTTTTTTTGTCTTTTCTCTTTTTATATGCATATTATCTCTTTATCTTTATCTTTTTTATATTTCTTTATATATATATATATATATATATATATATATATATATATATATATATATATATATTTAAGGCCAAAGGATTATTTCCCAACCAAGATATGCTGCATTCTCAATTTCCCCCTTTTAACTTTGAAAATACGAAATATCCACCCATGTGCAGTTAAATTTAACGGAACCCTAACCACTTAAAATTTTATCTCTTTTTCCCCCCTAACCCCTAAAAGCTAACCATTTCCCCTTAGACCAAGTTTTGAAAAATAGCATTCCTCTCATAGGGTTTAGTTTTAAATCCCTGATGCCAAATTCGGTGCCATCGCTGACGACGAAGCCTTCCCGATGCATCACCATGCTCCAACGACCTTTCTTCTCTCCTCTAGAACTTCGATCGGTCCAGATCTGGTATCGTCTTCGCCTGGAAAGTTGAAGAGCTTTGTCAGGAGATGAAGTTCTTGGTCTTCCCAGACGAAGATGACGACCTTGTCTTTGTCTGGGAAGACGATCATCTTTCCAGACGTCTTTCCAGATAGAGATGAGGTCGTCTTCTTTGTTTGGGAAGATGAAGAGCTTTGTCTCCCGACGAAGTTCTTCAATTTTCCAAGTGAAGACGATGCTAGATCTAGGTCGATCGACATTCCAGATGAGAGAAGAGAGGCTGTCGGAGCATGGTGCTGTGTCGAGAAGGCTTCGTCGTCAGCGATGGTGCTGGATTTGGCATCGAGGATTGAAAACTAAACCTTAGAGGGGGAATACTATTTTTTAAAGCTTGGCCTAGGGGAAAATGGTTAGTTTTTAAGGGTTAGAGGGGAAAAGAGGATTAAATTTTAATTTATTTTTAACATTACAGATAAAATGATGATTTTGCCCTTAAATCTATTTTTTTTAACAGTCTATGGGTAGGTAAATGGGCTTTTCAAAGTTAACAGGTGAGAATGTGCATAAAAAGTATACCTTGGGTGGGAAATAGTCTTCTGGCCTATATTTAAAAATAGAAATATCTCAAAACATAATTACCCTTAGAACATACCTGAGGGTATTACAAACATCTTACCTACGAGTTAACTTAGCAAGTTGACTTGTATCAACCATTTAGCCTTGCTTGGTTGGACTCCTAAGTAAGCTTAGTCAAGACCATGCAGTGTATTTGCACAATGTCATATGACACCTTGCACACCACTTGATTTAGTCAAAACATATCTATACATTTCTCTCTTTCCATGATCTTAACATTGTTGTCAAACGATCTTTGCCTCTTAGTTCGTATCAACCCTTTAATACGTATGACCCATAAGCTTTTTATCAAACTATTAGTGTTTGAATTTGGATCGAATTTAGACATAGACCAAAATTAGCCTCTAGCAAAGCATTATGACCACTTGAATAATAGAGTGTCAATGAATATCTTTAAAAGCTTTTACAACATCACAATTTCATGCAATTTAATCATTTCATCAACCAATATCTCTTGAGGCTAAGACATAAAATTGTATTTATCTCAGTAGTTCCTTGATATAAGCTAATACATATTAATGACTTACATGGATTAGGCTATAACCTCATCCTACCATAGCCATAAATTCAAGCAGTTATGAATGTCTTTCAGTATTCACATATGAGATACTTTCTCCTATGCACAAGAGTGATGAATCCTTCATTGATCAACTATAGCCTCCTTGTATCTCACGGTATAGTTATTCATTACCATTATAATACCATTATTACAACGATACGTTAGATAGTGTCAAACTATACCATTCTTTACACGAGATGGTTTGGTAACCTCAAGTTAAAAGATTATATGCTCCTATGATGTTCAGAAGATTTGTTCCATAAACACTGGAACAACTATCCATATGAATATCCTTTGAATAGGTTAGCCCAATGAACATGTCTATAGCATACACCTATGTGTTGCACCAAGCTATCAACAAACAACTTTGATTTGTGAGAATTGTTACCACCTTTCGATGGGATTGTTCAACACTATAATAATCTCATCACCATAATTTGTGCCCTTCGTTATTGTAATGTTGGGATTATGGACATTTTTAAAATGGTCATCTAATGTATGTATAGAGTTCCTATAATCAATCATTTGATCCCCTCATCACAATTCTACATTCTAAGGGCACGTTATTCATACGATCATAAAATTGACAAACATATAATTTGAATAACTATAAATCTTTTTATTAATTAATGAGATAAATTGCAATTGTAAATGTCAAATCAATTAGCTTGGGGGTATCTATCCTAATAATCTCCCACTTGCACTATAGCCAGTCGGGCATAAATCTAATACCAATCATGCTACATACATGTTATGCTTCTGTTGTGATAGAGGCTTTATTAATGGGTTAGCCAAATTGTCATTTGTATCAATCTTCTCTATTTGTATGTCACCTCACTGAACAATTTCTTAGATAAGATAATATCGTTTGAGTATGTGTTTGGACCCTTTAATGAGATCGTGGCTTATTTGCTTTAGAAATTGCTCCATTGTTGTCGCAATAGAGCTTAATCAGCTCAACAATGCTTAAAACCATTCCAAGTTCTGTCATGAACTTCTTGATCCATACAACCTCTTTGTCTCTTCTGAAAGGGTAATACACTCAGACTCTATTGTAGAATTAATCATTATACTTTGCTTAGAGCTTTTCTAGCTTACTGCACCACCATTCAAATAAAAAACAAACCTAAATTATGATTTAAAGTCATCTCAATCAATTCAAAAATTGACATCACTGTAGCATCTAATAGTGAGTGTAAAATCCCCTTCATAAACCAAAAATGCATCCTAAGTCTTTTTTAGTTACTTTAAGATGTTCTTGACTGCCATCTAGTGTTTTTCACCTGAATCAGAATGATATCTACTACAAATGCTCAAGGTGTATAAAACAATAAATCTTGTAAATAACATGACGTACATGATTGATCCTATAGTTGAGGCATATGAGATCCTACTTATCTTATTTTTCTTAGATTGTGAAGATAGACATAAATCTTTTAAAAGACATGGGTATAAATCCTTTCTTGGATTCTTCTATAAAGAATCTCGTTAACACTTTATCTATATGTTTGTTTTGGCTTAGACCAAATAATATACGTTCTCTATCTCGGTAAAATTTAATCACAAGAATGTAAACTATTTCTCTTATGTCTTTCTTAGAGAGACACTTGGATAACCAAGCCTTTACTAATTGTAAGTTTGTTATGTCATTTTCAATAATCAAGATGTCATCAATATACAATACTAGAAATGTAATCACGCTTCCACTGACTTTTTTATACACACACAACTTGTCTTTATTTATGATAAAACTAAACTCTTATACAACTTCATCAAAAATGAATATTCTAGCTTCTAAAAGCTTGCTTAAGCCCATAAATGGACTTTTAAAACTTGCATACTTTATTAGCTTGTCCAGTAAGAACAAAATCACCGGGTTGTGTCATATAAACCTCTTCTACAAGGTTACCATTCAGGAAGACAATTTTGACACCCATTTGAAAGATTCTCATAGTCATGGTATACAACAATAGCAAAAATAATCCTAATAAACTTAAGCATAGTGACTAGCAAAAGGTTTTGTCATAGTCAATGCCATATTTTTGTGTGAAACCTTTGGCAAATAGTCATGTTTAATAGGTATGCATGTTACCTTCTATATCAGTTTTCTTTATGAAAACCTATTTACATCCTACGGGTTTTACTCCTTTAGGTGCATCCATTAGAGTCCATACTTAGCTTTGGTACATGAAGTGTATTTCAAATTTTATGATATCTAACTATTTATCAGAATCTAAACTCGTGACCGTGTTATTGTAAGTCTTAGGTTCATTATCAGAGATGAACAATATGTCATCGTGTTGAGTCATAAGAAAACCAAATCTTTTTGGCTTGCAATGTACTTATGTAGATCTACATAAGTTTTGTGTGCTCTAAGGTTGTGCCTCTCGAGCTTGAAGAACTTTCTTATGATTGACTATCTATGATGACATATTGTTATGTCTAACATTTGTGATATCTTGTGGTATAAGAACTTCATCGAGTTCTACCCTTTTCCAATTGGTCATCTTAAGAATAAATTTCTTCTTAAGGAATACGCTAGTATAAGCAACAAAGACGTTTTGCTCCTTCAGGTGGTAGAAGCAATATCCTTTAGTTTCCTTCAAGTACTCTCACAAAGATACACTTTTTAGACTTAGTGTTCAGTTTGTTCAAAGTCAATTTCTTGGTATAAGTTTCACAACCTCAAATCCTTAAGTATTCTAGATTAGCTTTTCGCCTAGTCCACAACTTACATAGATTTTTATTCACAGATTTAGATAGGGCATGGTTTAATATATAGGTAGTAGTCTCTAGGGCATATCCCCAGAAAGATATGGATAAATCAATAAAACTTCTCATAGACTTGACCATTTCCATTAAGGTTTTATTCCTTTGTCTAGATACACCATTATGTTGTGGTGTACCAGAAGGAGTGAGTTAAAAGACTATCCAATGTTCCTTTAGGTATCATTTGAATTCAATATTTAGGTATTCACTTTCACAATCACTGTAAAGAATTTAAATTTGTTTCCCTAGTTTCTTCTCTACCTTGTTCATGAATTCTTTGAATTTATGAAAACATTCGAACTTATGTTTCAACAAAAATGCATAGCCATATCTATTGAGGTCATTAGTAATTACGACAAAATAGGTTTCTCCATATCTAGTGTGTACTATCATAGGCCAACACACATCACTATGAATGATCTCTAATAGTTTAGTTACCCTTTCACTGTGTCTAGTGAAAGGTGTTTTAGTCATCTTACCCAATAAGCATGATTCACATTCATCATAAGATTGAAAGTCAAATGACTGTAAACCTCTTTTTATTAAAAAAGTCTTGATATATGTTTCAGTCCTTTGTGGCTTAACCTGCAATGTCATAGATATATGGTATTCAATTATTTTGTTTTAAAATGTTTATTATTTTGCATATTGAAAATTTCATTATCCAGTTTTACAATGTACAAACCATTATGCAAATGAATTGATTTATAAAAAATATTATTAAAGCTAATGGTTATAGTACAACCAACAATTAAAAATGAATATCCTTTTGTCTCTAAAACAAACACAAAAATTAAATTTCTAGAAATAGATGAAACATAATAATATTTATTTATTTCTAAAACAAGCCTAGTGGGCAACCTAAGATAATCAATTCCTACGGCTAATACAACAACATGTGCTCCCTTTCCAACTCTTAGGTTAACCTCTCATTTGACAGACAATCTATTATGTTGTAGTTCTTACATATCAGAATAAATATGAGTACCACATCTTTTGTCACAACCTAGGATGAATAAAGTGAATAGTTTATCTCAATGACAAACATATTTGAAGTAGATGCTTCAGCTACCTTCTTGTTCTTGTTTTCTAGAAAGGTCTTGTAATATCTTTTCCAGTGACCAACTTTGTCACAATAGAAGTAGACAACCTTTCTTTTCCCTACACCACCTATTGGCTAAGTAGCAATATTTGATTACTTTTTTGTTTTAGGCTTGAGCTTAACCTTACCTTTGTCTTTGCACTTAGCCTTGGATCTAGGTGCATGGGCTTCAACCACAAGCAAATTAGTTGAAGCTACCTTTCGTACCTCTTATTTAGCTTGTTTGATCATATACAACAATTCTTTAAGGGTTTCTCTTTTTCATTTAGGTTAAAGTTCATGACAAAACTAGCCCAATATTTAGGAAGAGATTTTAGCACCAGTTCAAAGGCAAGCTTATTATCCGTGATAAAACCCAAGCTCTCTAACTGCTCAATATAACCAATCATCTTGACCACATGAGGGTCAATCATCTTGTTCAAAAATTTATCGATACATTCGGTTTGACATAGTGATAATTTAATATACAATTTTTAGATAAAGATAATTAGTAATTTTATTCATAAATAGTAATGATTTTAATTACAGATTTAATTAATTAAAATGGTCCTATTATTTTCCTCAAGTTAATAGCCTCCACTATTTTACTCAAAAAGTTCCAATGAACTTTCTAGTGGATTGAGACTTCATCGCATTAATCGTTTTTGGCGAATAAGTTCGAATAATCAAATAGGTAAATTTCAAATTAATCACCAAAAGCTCATAATCTCAAGTTAGGTTTTAGCCCAACAAATCATGCAACTTCAAATGTGACTTTTGGTATTAGTAGGGTGGATACTACATATCACCTTGCATCAACAAATGCATTCATTATCGATAACTCTAATATACTTTACATTCACTTTAGAGATTAAGCAAAGTACACAAGCTAAGTTAGACTCAATATGAACATCTCTTCACTTTCCACCTAGTAGAAATGTACCATTCACCTTAACAAATAAAGTTCTGATGAACAGGGGTTTAATTAGGGTATCATATTGGAAGACACGAATTTAATATTAGACTTAATATTTAAATTGAAGTTTTTGAATTAATTTGTCTTGTCAGATTTTATGTCGCTTGTTAAATGATATTTAGAAAAATATAATCATTCACATCTGTCTAACAACGTAAAATTAAAACGTGTCAATACATAACTATAACTAATGTCAAACTTCTCGAGCCATAAGAGGTTTAACTAGTCAACCTAGGTGAATATTTTGTCTTTGGTCTTCGTTTTCGCACTTGTCCTTTTTGCCTCCAGTCTTCAATAATTACGTAACTTTATTTCCTAGTTACATTATTCTAAGAAAATAAAGTAATAACCTAAACTAAAGAAGAAGAAGAGTTAATACAGATCGCACATGCCCTATTTGAGGATTACAACCTAAAGAAAATAAATAAAAATAAATAAAAACATTTACATCAGTTCATTAGCTGTGTACTGGGCACTATGCCTACATACATCCATATATACACATCCAGTTAAAATAAATTTTAATTATTAATTAGCCAAGAGTTTAATTATATTTGTATCCTTAAAACTTTTCAGAATAATTGTTCAACCCCAAGACTTAGGGAAATTTTAGTTTTGGTTCAAATTTAATGAAACTCGAATCGAAATCTAATTCCTAATCTCGAAAGGTATTTAGGCATCTCAAAAGGCACGTCGCATACATGATGAAGAACCATTGTACATAGTTTGTACCAAAAACAATCATGGCTTAGGCAAAAAAATTGCCCAGCCATGCATAAGTTCAAGGTGTAGCGAGTGTACTAGTGACAGTACGTAGCTTAGACAAAATTACCTAGATGAGTGCCATCTGACCATGCACTAGCCCATACCTCAGGAATGAGATAGCACAAAGGTTGCCCTACCACGTCTAAGTGGCCAAAGCTTAGGCTGCCACCCTCATTGAACCATAGAACAAATTATGTCCAAGTGCGCATCATGGTGTTGAGCAGCCTTGCCATGCATGACACCGCATTGTGCAATTTTTGTTCCAGTCATGTAAGGTGATGTTTCTAGCCTTAGTTTTTGGGCTTTCCACTGACAAGAAATTTATGAGCTATCATGCAAAGGAAAGTCAATCATTAAGTGAGCAACGATGGCGTGTAAACTATGCTCATGTGACAAATTGGTTATCAACCTTGAATTTAATCCTACATCAACAATTGAAGTCAAGAAAATTTTAGGAATAATCACTCAATAAATTTAACACATCTTTACGTTGTTTTAAAACTTAACAAATCATATGGCTACACGATTGCATATCAATTTTACCAATTTTAGGGTTTTGATTATTTATCAATTACTTGCAACAAGATATAAATATAAATAAAACTTGTAGGTATATTTCCATGAAAGTATATCTAAACGATGACTCTAATATGACTGTAAGGTTTTAGGGTGCCATTAATTAGTAGCATAATGAAATTAAATTTTTTTTTAAATATATTAAAGACCCCAAAACCCATCTAGGATACTTGTTTTAATGTATTGATTCATGAACATGTTAAACACACATAGGGTGTTTAAAAATTTTACCTACATTGTTGGCTCCTCTAAGACTTCACATTGTTATATAAAGATCGCTATCTAACCCTCTTGAGGTAGCACTTTGGTATCCATGTAGAGCTTGAATAGAAGTTTGCATCAACAAGATTCAAGGTATATAGATATGTATTTAGGATGTATATGTTTTGGATTGTTGTGTTAAAAAAATTTGACTTAAATTGAAAATCTTTATTTATATGGTGTGCACGAATCTTAAGTTAGTTAGAACTCTAACTACTTAGGTAATAAGTTGTCTAAAAGTTTTTATTAAATTAAAACTCTTAATTTATTGAAAGTTTTAATGCATAGGAATGCTAATTAAATTAGGATTCCAACTCAACTTAAACTTTTCATCAAACAAGGACTTTAAATTTATTGAAAGTTTAAATGTATAAGAATCCTAATTAAATTAGGATTCCAACTTAGTCTAAACTTTCTATCAAACAAAAACTTAGAAGAATCCTTGTTTAACTAAAACACCTTACCTATGAGTTAACTTAGCTAGTTAACTTGCATATGCCATTTTGTCTTGCTCGATTAGACTTCTGAATAGGTTGAGTTGAAACCATGTAGTGCATTTACACAACACGATGTGGCACCATGCATACCAAATGATTCTAGTCAAAACACATCTATATATTTCTCTTTTTCCATGATCTTTGGATTATCATCAAACAATTCTTGTCTCTTGGTTTGTATCAACTTTTTAATGCATGTGACCCAAAGCTCTATCAACTCAGTAGTTTTTGAATTTGAGTCAAACGATAAAATATTAGCGAACATCTTTATAAGCTTTTATAACATCATAGTTACATGCAATTCAATCATTTTGTCAATCGATATCTCTCGAGGTTGAGACATAAAAGCGTGTCTATTTTAATAGTTCCTTGATATAAGCTAATACATATTAATGACTTTCACAGATTAGACTATAACCTTATCCCACTATGACCATAGATTAAAGCAGTTGTGAATGTCTTTTTGCATTCGTATATGAGATATGTTCTCCTATGCTCAAGAGTGACAAATCTTTTATTGATTAACCAGAGTCTCCATGTATCTCATGATATAATTGTTCACTACATTTATGATACCCTTATTTTAATGATACATTAGATAATGTCAAATCATATTGATCCATACATAAGACGATCTAATAACCTCAAGTTAAAGAATCACATGCACTCGTGGTGTTCAAAGGATTTGTTCTATAAACACTAGAGTAATTGTTCATATAGATATCCTCTAGTAGGGTTAGTTTGATAACATGTCCATAACATGCATGCATATGGTGTACCAAGCCATCAATAAACAACTTCTACAAGTAAGAATTATCACCACCTTTCGATCTGGTTGCTCAATATTATAATAATCCCATCACCATTATATGTGCCTTTAGTCATTGTAATGTTGGGATTATGAATATTTCTAAAATGACTATCTAATGTGTGCATAAGGTTTTCATGATCAATTGTATGATCCTCTTGTCACAATTCTATCATTCTAAGGGCATGTTATTTGCACAATCATATAATAGACAAACATATGAACTCAAAAAATATAAATCCTTTTACTAATTAATGAGATAAATTACAATTACAAATGTCAAATCAATTAGCTTTAGGGCATCTATCATAATAGTACGTGTAACCATATGCTGAAGAAGAGGCTTCACATGCGTTTACGTACTGAAACAAGTGTCCTATGCGTCTTCACTTGCTAGAACAATGCCTCACATACTGCCACAAATCGATTTTGGATCTTGATTGATATTGGTCAAACTTTGACCATTGATTATTGACTTGTCAACGATGATTGTTAATGATCGACCAACTCATAAGTGAAGACCTAAGTATGGTAACCTAGTTGACTAGGCAGGTTAACCCGTTGAACTATAGGTTTAGGTATCCCTTCAATTGACTAGTTGGGCAATTGGGTTTTCCTAACCCAATTGCAACCTATACATAATAAAGAATCCTAATCTTGCTACCTTTCTAGTTAGTTGGTCTTTGACCAATAATCGATAACACCAGGATAGGGCTTTTGAAACGTTTTGACCGGCAATCCTAGTCGTCCCATAATTCAGTTGAAACTTGCCAAAATTTGACGGTAATTTAACAAACATAGTAACAATTTTAGGGTGACATTTAGGCTTCCAGATTTGTTGATTCGAGTATTTTTTTTACACAATTATATATTTAAAACATGGAACAATCATCCAACAATCATTCTAATGTGATTCAATCCATCAATTTCACTAAACTGCATCCATATTTACATGAACCATAATTCGAATTTCATGAAAATTTAACCCAAAAAAATTACTATTCATAAAATTGATTTCAGGGATAAGTAAAATAATTCATTAACATAATATATGTATTAAACATGGCTTTGATACTAATGTAAGCATTTTAACAATCATAAATATAGGTTTGAAAATAAGCATTCCCAATTAATGAACAATAAAATTCGATGACAATGTCAATACGTTGATGATCCAAGTCTGTTATGTATTTCCAAAACACCAGTTTGCCCTTATTATGCATTGTGATTTTGTGTTCTTAGATTTCTGTAACAGTAAAGTACAAATGTGCAAAGAGGAGAAATTGATTTCTGCTTTGGTTTACATAAAAATTATAAGAGATAGGTGTGGCAGTTTTGGAGTTATTTTAAGTAAGGATAACTACCTACAACTGTCAATAACTGTCATAGGCAGTTTTGTAATTACTTGTAATTACCGTGGGTAATATAGTAAATTTGCATAATCATTAGGCATGGGTCTGGTCAACCCATTATGGGTGGACCAAGTTATGGGTTTACCAAACCTAATATGAATGTTATAGTATTTGTTGGTTGTTGTGATTACTTATGGTATTGATATATTTTTAGTTTTTTTTTCGTTTACACCTTTTTGCACATCTTGTTTATTAAGTGGTGTTGATCATGCTATTTATTTACTGTATAGTTAAGTAATGTTTAAAGTTAACATATCTTTTTGAGTTCATATTTCATCTAAATGTAAACAGGGTAGAGTGTTGCATTGTATTGGGACACAAAGAGACTTTACAATGGTGTATGGGGATAATTAGTAAATATTTTCATATAGTTCTTGATGTCACCACTCAAATATCTATTGATTAAATCAAATATTTTCCATTTGAAGTAGTTCATGAAAAGATAAAGAATAGCTCTAGCTATTGGTCATAATTTAAGGTGACTATTAAGTTCTTTCATAAATATTTATATTGTAATATCTCTCTCTCTCTCTCTCTATATATATATATATATAGAGACAGAGAGAGAGAGAGAAACTTGTGTGTTTTTCTAGGATTGTATTGGTGCAATTGATGACATACATGTTCTCACATATTTTTTATAAAGCACACAAACTTGTTTTATGAGTCAAAAAGATTATCCCTAGCAAAATATTATGGTTCTATATGATTTTGGTACATGTTTCACTTTTCTTTTTATAAGGGTTGAGAAGGGAGTGCACATGACACACTTATATTTTTATAATATTATCCAAGAAGAGATTTTAAATTTTGCAAAACCTCAAATAGGTTACTATTTAACTAACAATACGATTTACATTTTTTTTTCTCAATTGTCAAGTCATTTTATGTATAATTTATTGATTTATCAATATTTTTATCGATAATTTTTATTTAGTTTATGTGAGGTATTCAAATAGAAAAAAGATTTTTAGCTCTATATAAATGAGAGAGATACCTGTTAGGGTTAACGCCTTAGAGTTAGTCTTCATATCGATACAAATTCATTAATAAATGTCATATTTGTAATTTTTAGTGGTATTCCTTTGTTCATAAAGATGTTAATATATATATGCTTAGGCAAATGTCCTAATAATAGTTGAACTGTAACAAGGGGATTAATGCTCAACATCTGATCATGAGAACCTATATATATATATTAGGTGGTTGTTTTTAAAACGTTTGTAACACTAATATTACCATGATCAAGGGTATAAATAATAGTGATAGAGTTATCATAATGTTGAACGACCTCATCGAAAGATGATGACAGTTCTTACCTATCAAAATTGTATGTTGACAACTTAGTGCAACACATAGGTGCACTTTGTAAACATGTTCACCAGACTAACTTAACAAAACGATTCCATATGGATGGTTGTTCTAGTGCCTATGAAAAATATCCTTTTAGTGAATAAAGGTACATGTGATCCTTAAACTTTAGATCATTGGACTATCTTGTATAAAAATTGATATGATTGCCAGAAAGGTAATGATCAGTCATATTATAATTTGTATGAAGGCTACGGTGGATCAATAAAGGATTCGTCACTCCTAAGCATGAGAGTTGATATATTAATTAGGGCTTACTGATAGATGTCAATGACTAATTAAATTTATGACCACGGTAGAATTGAGTTGGTGTTCGATTCAATATTTTTGGTTATTGACAAAAGTCAATCTATTTTATTTGGGTAGTTTTAAGGGAGACACGTAATTAATACTTCAATCTTGAAGAGATATCGTATGATAAAATGATTGAATTATACAAGTAATCATATCACTGATAGGTTAAAAGAAGTCATATGCTGATTTCTACTAATCAAATAATCATGATGTCTTACTAGAGACCAATCTTGGTTTGTATCCAGACAAATACAGGGTTGAAAACTTGACACGAATCTGATCCTTGCTAACTTAGTAGAGAGTCTATGTATCACACACAAAAAGAGTTGATGAACTTTGGAGGCATGAAAGTTATCCAAGTTGGATTCAGTTTAGATTTTAAATTGAGAGTATAGAGACTTAGGAAGATCTATAGACCCAAAATATATTAAAATCTATAGACCTAAAATATATTTTAATATACCTTGAGACCTTATTGTAATAATACTGAGTTACTGGGGTGTATGGGAGATTTGATAGGATTGAGTTGGATTTACTCAAATCCATATATCTAATTTGAAGTTCAATTAGGATGATGTGTGATTCAGTCTTAATTTTCTTAAGTAAATAATCTCATAAATCATAGGAATTAAATAAAATATATATTCATTTAAGAGAGTGTTGAATGAATGTACAACTCTTGTGACAATTCCCACCCAAGTTGTGCATACCTGAAACATTGTTTTGTCCTAGGCATGCATGAGGATGTCACTTGGGATATGTTCAAGTCCTAGGTGGCACATGCAATTAGGTATATATATCGGTGTCTTCTCGCTTTATATTATGAGTTTTATTTTTATAATTTTTACAACCCAAGCAACAACACAAAGAAATCACTCCCTCTCATCTAAAGTTGTCCTTTAGTTTTAGCAAACCACGAGTACAGTCGAGCCTCCATAGTTACTATTTCGTGTGAATACTAAGGAGCAAACCAACACTTGGTTTTGAGAGCAACTTTTTTGTTACCTCTCTCCATAAATGAAAGACGAAGGAGTTGTCTATGTAGGTATATCTAACAAATACCTTATTTGTATTTTGTATATTTGCAAATTAATCGTACTATAGGAATGATCCAAAAAGGGGATTTTGTGAAATTTTTGTTGTTGAATTAAAATTTTTAATTTGTTATTCCGTTATCGAAGACTGCAAAATCCCTATAATATCATCTTCTTTTTTATTTTTCAGAGCAACCTCTTCAAAATGCATAAGAGTTGTTTAACAAGATACATTCAAATCCTTGCAAAGTGTGATAGAGAAAACTTTTGGTACGTGGAAAAAAAAGGAAATTTTGGACAAAATACCATTCATTGATTTCAAATGTTACAATGACCATGGTGATTCACAATTTCATTTACAAAGAAGCCAGGTCAGATCTCAATTTTTGAAATGTATTACATTAATCTTGATGATGTCAAATATCATTCTTGACAAATAAAAAACATTTCAAAAAAAAAAAAGTATTGATGATGTCTCTCTTGTTGAGCAAGAGATTGCACGTGAAATGCAAAATAATTGAGTAATGAAAGACGTTAGAAATATCATAAGTTAGTTTATTGATAAAGTCATAAATCAACGATGTAACTAGCTACTTGTGAGACATATTACCTTAAGGGTATTTATGTGGAGATAGTATTAGACACTTCAACATGTAAATATTAGTATATGATTCATCAAATTTGTTATATTGATATTAAATTTGTTTTGAGTTTTCACCATTGATGATTTTTCAGAATTTATTTATTTTTTTTATAATTGATGTGTATCCAATGTTACTAACTACAAAAAGATAGAGTCAAATAATAAATTAGATTAAGAGAGAAAACACTGCATCCTTAGTATATGAGATAATTGATTAAAATTTAGTTTGCAATGTTAAATAAATAGTGTGCACTTTGAATTTAGTGTAGAAATTTAAGCATAGTAGTTTAGTAGTAAATAATAATAAAAGTATTAGACATATTATTGGACATTTTAACACAAATAATAATATTTTTATATTATTTCCCAAATAGATAAAATTTGATTATGATTATTCATCCTCTAATATTCATAAGTTATACCAAATATCTAAGAATTGATATGGATATATTGATCTCATTATGATATTTTAGTTGTTGATATAAACTATGAGAATAATTAGGGGTGTGTGTGTGTGTGTGTGTGTGTAGTTGTTGATATAAACAAGACTGAAAAATAATGTTTTGTTGAATTTGGATTACAGTATGTCCACATAAAAAATTTCTACTGCCCCTTCCGTTATCATATAAAGTATCGAAAATGCAGATGGGACAAATAGAAAACCAAACACACAACAAATGAATTGATTGAAAGAATGATATGACAAATAAATACTTTGAGAAAATAACCACGTTATAAGATTAATGTATCCGCAAGAGAGTGAATAAACTAACTACTAAAATTTTTCTTTCACTTTGGAATAACAACACTATATATTCAAAAAAGCAATGAGTAAAAAGCTTTATGAATAGTAAACACTGGAGTGACACACCAATTCCTGGTAATAAATTGATTATTTACAATTTCAAAATTTTTCAGTTTAAAAGCTCATTCAAAACCACCTGCAAATAACCCACTAAACGGTGCTATTATAAATGCTAATAAATCAGGGCATAGTGCATGCCAGTGAATTGACATAACAGAGATTTATTTCCAGGAATATCGCATAAGAGAATTAAAAGGAAAAAACATTAATACTTAGATTATTGATTATGTTGTTAAGATTCAAAATTTAAGACCCACCAACTTCGATGAAGTATCAAATTTGTAACACATAATAGACAATAGTATTATTATATAGGATTATGAAACTTAGGAGTTTATAACAATAAAGATCATATTATGATGATACAACTGGAAAATTCAGCCAATTCTTTAATTTCGAAATACTATAAGTTACATACCTAGAACATGTCGAATCTTTCGTGGAATGATATGCAGCATAATTAGTTTTCCATGACACACGTTTGCCTTCGAACTGTCTTTCTAAATTTTATAGAATTTGGCACAACTTTGGGAGGCTCTATATTTGGTGTTCTTGGGAGAAGAAGGACATAATGTGTAACTTTTCTGCGGCCGTTTTTTTGGACATTTTATGTGTCTAACTACCAAGAAACTTCCTTTACCTACCATCAATTACATGAGCAGTTTATGCAATCAGATCGGGTTAACCTATCATGGATGGACTTAAGCCCAATACCTCCTACTCATATATGATGAAAAATCTGAACCAAATACTTAAACACAGAAATCTCAAACAATAGTATATTTCAGACTTGCAAAAATGTCACGTGACCTTGTGAGACTTAAGAGCTTATTACTATGCATTTGTTAGGAATAAAATAGTCGTTTCAACCTAATAAAATATAATCAATTGTTAGTCTCGTCATACCTTAGACTTACTTGATAACATTAATTTTTCTAATCCCTCAAAATATTTGTGTTATCTCTTTATGTATCTATGATCAAATCATATCTCACATATGATTGACAAGATCAGTTGGCTAATGGATATAGCTAATGAATAAATCTTCCTCTTCTACTTGAAATTTTCAGTTTAAACTTAGTTACTTTTTCTAGTCTTGTTTCATAGACCAAATCATAAATAGTTATAGGTAACAAGCTAAGATAGTGAAACACTAAGAATAAACAATGAATAATAATAAATAGTATTAGGCTACCAACATAAAGTAATCTTCATAAAGTCTCACATACTGAAAGAATATAGATTCATTCATTCACTACTTTTATTGGTCGACCATGCACACAGGATATAAAACATGTGCGACAATGTATATTCTCCACCAGTGTCATATATAAACACTGTATATATCTGAGTTTAGTTGCTATGCCCAACCTCTAACTTGAGTTCTTAAATATATTCAAACTTGTAGGTATTTATTAAGAATTCACATTTGACATTCATTAGTTATTTAGATATAGAGAATCTAAAGTGGTCATTGTCAAATATATTTATCTATGACCTTCTATTAACTAATCATCAAGGTGATATTTCAACTTTAATAATTCTTTTCTCAAGAAATATGTATCATCTTTCTTTACTCTCCTAATGTCAAAAACAATTGCTTATGTGAGTAAGTTGATCTATAACTTGTGCGACATTATAATCCTGTTGAACTTCCAAACAAAATGATGCATATATAATGAAATACCAAGAATTCAGATATGCAAATTCAAAAATAAAATCAACTTGAATTAATGGTTTTTGATGTTGTGTCACAAGCACAAAATATAAGCTTAACATCTTTTCAATTACAATCTATGTAGTCTAAGAGATTAATATGTGCAAGATATATATCTCTTGAAATAGGTTTGGTTCAAATATCATCAATCATGCATTGTGTAGAAATATATCATACATTCACTTTCCTCTTGGAAATGATGTCTCTTACAAAATTGTCTCTAGTGTCAATATGTTTGGTTCTACTTGAAATTTAAAATTTTTTGTAAAAGTTATTGTAGCTTGATTATTACAAAGGGCAACTATTGGTATAACCATATCGTCCTATATAGCCAAATTCATAAAGAATATTCTTAACCAAATAACTTATTGCATAGCCATTGAGCAAGCTATAAACTTAACTTCCATTATGGATAAGACTATGCATGCCAACTTTTTACTATTTCAAGATATGACGCCTTTTTGGAGTGAGAATGAATAACCAGAAGTGGATTTATGTCGATATAAGTCACCACCCTAGTCAGCATCTGAATAGCTAACCAAACACAAAATTGATCCCTGATAACACAAACAATAATCCACAATGTCTTTTAGATATTTTAACATCCTCTTTATAGTCTTCTAATGCTCTTTTCCAAGGTTTGATTGATATCAACTAACTAACCCGACAACAAAATAAATGTCTAGGTATGTACACATCATAGTATACATAAGGCTTCTAATAACATTTGAATAGGGTACTTTTGACATTTCTCTTCTTTGATCTTAAGTTTTAAGATGCATCTCTTGGCTCAATAATTCATTTTTTGACATAGGAGTTTCAATGGGTTTGTAGTTTATGATATTGAATAATTTTAAAATCTTTTTAATATACTACTCTTGTGACAGAGTTAAAAGTTTCTTCTAAATATCTTTCTTATTTTAATTCCTAATATGTAATCTACCTCACCCCTTCCTTCATGTCAAAATTCATAGATAACCAACCTTTAATGGTCGTTATACACTTGAAATTCTTTCCAACTGTTAACATATCATCTATGTACACAGATGAAGTTGCAAACTTGTCATCAAATTTTTTTCATATAAACATAGTGGTCTTGATAAATCATTTTAGAATAATAAGGCATTATAGCCTTATGAAATTTTAAATATAACTGTTTGGATGTCTATTTTAGGCCATATATTAATATTTGAAACCTTTAACAACGAAACCTACAGGTTGTTCCATGTAGATTGCTTTGTCAAACTCTCCATTAAGGAAAGTTGTCTTGATATCTATCTGATGTAACTCTAAATCTAAATGTGCTACTATAGCTAGAATCAAAAGAATAAAAGTAAACCTTACAATTGGTGAAAAAAATGTTTCTTCATAATATATACCTTTTCGCCACAAGGTGAGCTTTGGATCTATCTATTAAGCCATCTATCTTATGCTTGATTTTATGAATCCACTAGTTTCTAATAGGTTTTTGACTTGGTGGTAAGTTTATCAAACTCTAGACTTGGTTTATTTATATTAATTTTATCTCTTTTTCCAATGCTTCTTTCCAATCTTCCTTATTAGGGGATAAGAGAGCTTTTTTTATTGTTTTAGGTTCTTCATTATTTTGAGGAGTGGTAATGGAAACCTCATTTTTAATTTTAAAATGTCATTTAGGTACTTTTGGACAACTACGCTTACACAATTGAGGATCACTACTCCTATAATTAAAATAAGTTTGAGCTATATCTCATTACTCCTACTTGGTCGAGATAGATCAGGTAAATTCACATTGCTCCTATTATTTAAAATAAGCAAAGGTACTGTCTCTTGGGACTTAATGATTAGTTGTTGAAAAGTACTTATTCCCTATTCTTTTTTCATCTGATATAAATGAAAACCTTTATCAATATCATTCTTATTAGGAAAAACATTTTCTATGAATGTAACATCTCTAGATTCAATTTTAGTTATTCTTCCATCAAAATCATCCCCAATGAACACATACCCTTTGGAGTGTTTAGAGTATCTTATAAGTATGTATTTCGTTCCTCATGGTCCTAGTTACCAAACTTATGGGAAGAGTTATGGATAAATATAACAGATCCCCAAGGTCACTATTAATTTAAATAAGGTTTTCTACCTGTCCATAACTCGAATGGAAACAACTAATTTAAAAGGCATTTGATTACGTATATAGGCAATAATTAATATCGCAAAAATTTGCTTGCATTATCATTAACCTAACCATTTCTAATAAAGTTCTATTTTTCCTTTCCACTAAACCATTATGTTGTGGAGTTATCGGAATTGTTAGTTGTCTTACTACTTTTTCCATTACATATGTTGTACCTTAATGTTTTGATAATGATAAAAATATAAGTTTAATTTGCTAACATGTCTAAAGAATGCATGAATGCATTACAAGTGGACAAAGTGTGAAATTTGCAAATAAATTTGAAGCAAGAAAATACGGTCGTACCTCTCTCATGATCAAATTATATGTTAACTATTCAGTGTTCTAGAAAAAAATTACTTAAGAAGAATAAAAGTCTAGCCTTGATGTTCTAATAACATTCCAGCCATGACATCAGAAATCAAGCCATGTGTAAATCACCCAAACTTACCACGTGTAAAGTTGTCCAGCCATGTCACTCAAATATCCTGTCTTCACACCACATGTCCAAGTCATAGGCTACCCCTAAATGTCTTAGTTGTGACACTTTCTCCTCATGCATCATTGCCATGTGTCCAAGCAAGTTTATCCAAACCATTGTATCACTGTCATGTGTCCAATCGAATGTGTCTAAACCCTTAAATATTCTAGTCATGACTCTTGAAAGGTGTCCCAACCATGACACTTCCTCTCCAGCCATGCCACACCATGTGTCTAAGCCAAATGCTTTGCTACTACTCTCTTAGCTCGCCAGATCTCTAGCCATGATTGCTTACTAAAGAACTTGTCCCGACCATGCCAAATGTGTTCTAACTACGACACTCAAAAATTGTCCCAACCATGACACAAAATGCCAATCTAGGTAGGACACATGTAAATTCGTCTTTGTCATGTAGATTCTAAAAACGTCCCAGTTGACACATAATTCAATCAAATTGTGACGTGTGTAAAATCCTCCCAGTCATGCAAATTTTCAAAACCTTCTAGTTGTGCACCTCTTTATTTTCTGTAAAATCACATTTATACTTCAACCATGCACAAACCAACATGTACTCGTTCAAGCTTCTAGATTTTCTATACTAAACATAGGAATGAAGCAAACCACTTGTGACATGGATCTACCACCCATGTTGAGTGCATTTAAAGCTATCTATTGAGCATTTAAAGTTACCTTTTATAACTTTGATCGAGGCCTTCTTCACCAAATTTTTCAATTGGTTTTTGACAGTAACTCAATCCTAATGGAACGTAACCTAGCTTTACAAATTGAGCTTGGACTGAAGAGCGAAAGGTTAGACATTTTTTTTACAAGTGAAAAAGAAAAAAAAAACTAAAAGACTTTGTTTCTTTGTAACTCTTACCAAGCTTTCTTTTTATTCATTATGAGTCCAAGTGTAATCAACTTGTATTTACAGCCTTATAGAGGCATTTAATACCTTTATCTCTTTGTTATTATTATTTATTGTTGCAGTGCTCTATAGATTTTTGCTCAAGTTCCATAACTTAAGGTAGAATAAGACAATTCTTTTTTCAGCTTCATGAATTCACGGGTAAAATAACCCTTTATGTCATAATTGTAACAAATCATTTTAGTTTTGTCCCTCTTTCCAACGTATATACCTTTCTTTATTGGAATTGCTTGTTTTTATTCTTAGGGCTTTGTACAATCTTTTTCCTTTTTCTTGGACTTGTGCCACTTATGGTTAAAGCGAAAAAACCTCTTGGAACTAGATTCTACAACCTATACATGAGTACCTAGTCCAATTACCTTAAGGTACTATCCTTTAACTCAATATGGCAAGCAATATCAAAAAAAATCTTGATTTTCTTATTGTGGGTCATATTCACTTTTATATGCTCCCAACATTGGGAAAAGATCTTACTATTGCCTGAACTTGTTGTCTCAGCCCCATTATTATATTTGGCATGTCCCTTGGATATTGTTTCATCAATTTGCTAGGGACATTCTTATATCTGTTAATTATCGCAATTTGAAGACAGTAGTCCTTTTAAACTTTTCTTTCAAAATCATCCATATGACATTTGCAGTTGGGTATTCATATACCAGATCATCATTTATAGAGCTAATTAAGTTATCACACGCAGTGGAGTCCTTTTTCTTCCATGCGTGACATAGTCTATATCATATTTGTGTTAGACATTATTCAGGTTCTACCCCTCAACTAGTTGAGGTTCTTCCATAACTTGATTACAGCCTTCAAGGCCTTTTGCTCACTTAGGACATAATGCATCTTTAAATTTCATATATTATAGTTGTCCCTATTTAGTTTCTCGCCTTTGTTCTAGTAAGCTATTATATTCTTAGATGTTATGGTTAATCAAACTACCAAGACATATCATATACAACATCAACTAATGCAATTATACACACATTGTCACAATCGTGCATTAACATTTAAAAAAATCTCACATAAAGTTTAAAATCGAAAGTTCACTATGTTGTCAATCATCTTCTATGATTCAATTGTTTCATATTTTAAAATTTAATCTAATAGTGCCAATAATAATTCTAAATAAAAATTTCATTAATTTTACCAATTTGAGAATTCCAACAATTAATATTGATAATATGCAATACAAAAAAAAAGAATTTATGCATATCTACTATGACCAGGACCATTTATAGTACAACCTTAATACTAGGACTCACAGTCATTAAAACATGTTATTCTATATTTTAACCGTTTTTCATGTCTGTGGTTTATTCTCTAATCAGTATTAAGAAATACCATTTCATTATCTCGTACTATTATTCAAGTCACATTATCCATGATAAAGTTCCTATATTGTTTGCGATAGCCCAAATACCTTGCACTTCGTTGATTTGGAAAAACAATAAAGTAGTGGATTTTCGTAGATTCATTACAATGCATAACTCTTCAGCAAGTTGTAATTCATCCACATAATCGTACAAACTCTTTACATTCTTGTCCTTAACAAGATCATGTATCACAAGAGTCCAATGGTCAAGCATGGAAATAAGTAGACCATATATCATTTCTTTTCTAGTTAAGAGTATATGACTTTCTATCAATTCTAAATATTTATGATACATATTCCTAACATGCACAAATAAATTATCAGATGGCCTTATCTTATATTTTATGTAATGGTCCTTAGTTAACATGTTTGTCCTTAAAAATAGACAAAATAAATAAAAAATAATCATATTTGCATAATAACATAAGCATTAACAAGACAATACATTATGTAGCATTACATAATTCAAAAACATGTGATTGGAAACATTGCTATATGTTTACATAAGGTAGAATGAGGTCTCACATGCCTTAATGTGTCGTAGCAACCATTGGATTTGAGTCAACACATTGATTTATGAATCAATGCGTTGTCACGCATCTATAAGAGGGTTTCACGTACTCTCACGTGTCAAAACAATAACCCATACACCTTTACGCATCGGAACAAGGTCTCACATGCCTTCACGCACTGAAATAATGTCTCATGCATTGATGACATGCCTACATGTGCCAACTACACCGTCAATGCACCACCATGCACTAGTGAGAACAGATTAGGTCTAGTTTGGGTTTGGTTGATTCGTTTACCTAGTTGAGTTAGACTGTTGACCATTGACTATTGATCGATCAATCAACCTAATGGGTGTTGACCAGTTTAGGTCACTGGGTTGACCAAATGGGTTAACCCATTAATCAATGGGTTTGGGTAACCTATTGACAAAATAGGCTAAATAGTCAGGTTTTCTGAACCTGAATGCAAGCCGACATCAACCAAGAACCCTAAAAATTCTTCTATTCAATTTGCCAATTCTGACTATTGTTTAGGCTAAAAAGCATAGGACTTTTGATCAATTCATGTCATTGGTCTTAACCATTGCAATTTTTGCATCAATGTCATAAGATACTGGTGGAATTGAAGCAATAAGGTCATGATTTTTGTTGATTTTGACCATATTTTGGTGCTATTTTAAGACCAAACCATGCAACACATATCCAAACATCTTCCTAACACATTTCTAAGTCTTTGTTTCATACAATTTTACTAATTTAATTCGAACCCAAAATTCGAATTTCAATCAATTTAAGCACAAATTCTAGGTTTTGACTTCAATCAATTGATTATAGAATTACATGAATAATCTATAAATTATCAACCTTAGAGTCTGATACTAATGTTGGAAAATTCAGCCAATTATTTAAATTCAAAATACTATAAATTACATACCCAAAATATGTAAAATCTTTCATTGAATAATCCGGAGGGTATTTAGTTTTTCACGGCACATGTTTGCCTTTATACTATCTTTCTGAATTCTATAGAATTTAACCCAACTTTGGGCAGCTCTATATTTGGCGTTCTTAGGAGGAGAAAAAGCACAAAACACGTAACTTTTAAGCGGCAGTTTTTTGAGGCATTTTATATGTGTCCAAAGGTTAAGCTATTAACTATCATGGGCAATTTACGCATCTGGAATGGATTGATCCGTCATGATTGGACTTAAGCCCAATAGATACAATAAAACAATAGTGCTAAGATAACATTATTACATCAAACATATTAAAATAATAAGAAAGTTAAATGTAATACTTTATAGCTTTTACATATTTATAAAAAATGTTGTTCACAACTATTTAAAAAAAATGATTTACAGTATAATTTGGCTTGAAAACTACTTAACTACAAAAGAAATGGTATTTAATGAGAAAAAAATTGATTAGGGGATAAATATTTCTTCATTATAATTATTAATTTTATAATTTTAACAACCAATTATATATACTTTTATTAAAACTAAATAAATTTATATTTTTTAATGACAAACTTTTAATTTTCTCACTAAAAGAACTTTCAAACTTATCATTATAGGTCTTATAGATATATAAAAAAGTAGGAATAATAGATACAAATCCCCTTACTTCATTTACAATCATTTATATATATTTTCAGTCAACATAAACATTTTGTGATTTATTATGATATTAATTTACCCATTTAATAAAAAAATCTTTTGAAAGGTTCTTCAAATTAATGATCAATTTTATCCAAATTATTTCAAGTCCAATTAAATAAATCAAATTCAAATCAAGGTTTGAACTCGTTGTCATTAATAAAACTAATTAAGTTATTATTATTTATTAAGTTCATTTAGTTTACTTCTCTAATAAGAAAATAAGATGAAATATAGATAATAAAAAATAAAGGGAAATTTTAAAAAATGGCCAAAATACCCTCCTATTAAGCAAAAATGCCCAAAATCACTATTTCCAAGCAAAAATACCCAAAATCACTATTTCTAAGCAAAAAAATACCAAAATTACCCTTCTCCTCATTTATTTAACTTCTCACTCACTATAAGGCTTAAATGTAATTTTAGATAAATATGAGAGGTTTTTGGATATTTTATATTGTAAACAGGTCTGCTGTTACATAACAAATTTCAAAAAACCCATTGTGTTCTAAGAAATCTCCGTTGGCTCCCTAATATTTTAAAAAATCTATTTTACCCCCTAACCTATGGTCAATGTCTGCTGAGCGTGGGAGAAATCGTTTGACCGTGGGAAACACTGTTCCCACGGTCGGACTGCCAATCCTTTGCAGCCATTTTCGGCCAAAATTTGGTTGTTTCGGTCTCCAATTTTCACATAAATCAAATCTACACGTTGTATAACACAAAACCCCTTAATCAATTCAATGAAAACAACCAAAAATTAAAACATTTTAAGCATTGTTCAAATCGAAACCCTAAAATTTCAAATCCCAAAATCTCAATCAAATCTCAATAATATGAGTAATAACTTGATTTAAATAAGATTACGGGAGATATACTAACCTTATTTGTCATTTGCCGTTGCCGGAAAACAAGAAAATCGGCGAAAATCTGATTGGGAAGTTTCGAACCGTGGGATGAGCGTGCGAGAATGGAAAACCCACGGTCAAGCAGTAAATTTCAGAAAAACCTGTCGTGGGCTAAGGACTCTCCCCGACACCTCAATATTTTAAAAAAGCTATTTTACCCCCTAACCCACGGTCAATGTCTACTGACCGTGGGAGAATTCGTTTGATCGTGGGAAACACTGTTCCCATGGTCGGACTGTCGATCCTTTGGCAGCCATTTTCGACCAAAATTTGGTTGTTTCGACCTCCGAATTCCACATAAATCAAATCTACACGTTGTATAACACAAAACCCCTCAATCAATTCAACGAAAACAACCAAGAATTAAAACATTTTAAGCATTGTTCAAATCGAAACTCTAAAATTTCAAACCTCAAAATCTCAATAATATGAGCAATAACTTAACTCAAACAAGATTACGGGAGATATACTAACCTTCTTTGCCATTTGCGGTTGTCGGAAAGCAAGAAAATCGACGAAAATTTGGTCGACCGTGGGAAAGTGGGAAATTTTGAATTTTCTTTGAATTTGCACAGTAAAATGACCGTGGGAAGTAAGAAAATTTGCTGTGTTTATATATGGGGGTAGTTTTGTCATTTCATAAAACCTGGGCATTTTTGCTTAAACCTGAATATTTTGGGCAATTTTTTTAGACCCCCTAAATTTTGGCTATTTTTTATAATTTCCCTATAATAAATAATCCTGCAAGTCCGAACACTCTCCATCTTCAGCGTCTTCTTCGTCAATATTCTCCTTCAAATTTATAAATTGTAAACCAAATTATAAATTGTTTTTTTCAATCCAACCCGAATCAAACGGGATTTTCTGTTTTCCAATTTAAATTTTTTCCAACTCAACCCAAATAAAATTGTAAATTTCAAATAGTTTAATCAAATTTTACAATTTGAGCAATTTTCTTCGCAACCCCACTAATAATTTCTAGATTTGGGTTTATTACCCTCTCAAATTAACAGCATTTTTTTGAAGAATAACTAAATAACAAATTGAAATATTCAAATAAATGAAATAAAATACTATACATTCTTTAACAAACTCTTTTACTTGTATTAATTACAATGATGGATATACATTGAGGACTTGTACATTAAATTAATTGATACAAGCAATTATAATATTATCTAATACTGTATGATATTCTTCAAACAAATCGGTATATTCTCAAACATGAATATATCAAAATAATAAATGATAAACTATCATGTATTATATATATAAAAAAGCTTTTTGGGTATTAATATATCAAAAACATGATGAAAAATAAAAAGTCCAAGAAGGCGATCGATGCAGTCGTTTTATGAGTTCATTATTTTTGTGCTGACCGAAGTTTAGACACATGTAAGACATATACCTGATGCAAGATGGGAATTTCAACATTTCTTTAAAGCAGCACAAATGCAACCTCAGAGTTACGTGCGACAAAAAAAAAATTTGTTATTTGATCATCAGAAAGTTAAATTCTCCTACTTCTAAAAGCCTAATCAGGTCACAGTCACAGTCGTTTGATAGACAGTTGAATGCCCTACTTAAAATGCAAAGAAAAACCTTAAGTTAACGAACTCCAAGACTTATATCTAAAAACATGTTTATGCCTGCCAATCCCATCTTTGTTTTCACGAATCAGTAGTTCCAGGTGCCATCCAGAGTTCCCCCAAACACTTCAGAAGGTACAATTTCCATTTGATTATGGTCTTAGAGAACCCCCATGAAGAGTTCAGGAGAACTCCAGGGGACAACTGGAGCTCCATTTGTTCTTGTTCTTCCCTCAGTATGATTTAAAACAGCAGGCTTGCCTACTATTTATATCTCAAAAATTGGAGGCCCTTACGGTGAGAGAAGGCCATTAGAGATGTGTGAAGATTGCATTTACGAAGTTTTCAGAGTTGAACCTGGTCAGAATTGTGAATATTATGAGGGCAAAGAATGATATGATATGATTAAGAGCTCCTGAAAGTTCCCCCATCTTTTGTTCTTATTTATTTCTAAGATCTACCTATTCCTTCAACATTAATTTGAGTATAATAGCTAATGTAGCAGTTTATCATTCCGAGTTAAACTTAAAGCAAGATACGTGCATACTCATTTGAGGGTGATTAAAATGAGCCGAGATTCAATGGATGGGTGGAGATAGTGATAAGTGTGGACCATTTTACAACATTACCTTCAACTAGGCAAAACATTTTAGAATATGTGACACGTGGTCTTTTGTAATCACAGATGTAAGTGCATATATAATAGAATCTGATTTCTTTTCATATCCGAGAAAAGCTGAAAGTGAGAGGGTTGATAAAGATGAAAATACAAAAGGGCTCAATTGATGAATGTAGCCATTAACCTTACCTTGGATCATTTTCTACTTCCAATGAATACCAAAATTGCGTCCAAGTTCACAGGGAATATTAATGCTTTATGATTATACGCTCAGATTTCTCTTCTTCGTAGCTGTAGCTCATTCTATAAATAGAGGGCTTGGAAGCATTATCTTAGCAATGAGTGGTCATCAGGTGTCTCCTCGAGTTCCCCTGTGCACTTCACTGGGGACTCCCAACTAAATGGGTGTTTTTCCTACTGAAGTGTTTGGGGGAACTCCCGGATTCATTTGATATTTCAATTACTGGAAGATTCCTGCGGAATATTATAATATATTGGTTATTAATTTTATTTTATCGGTTTTTCTTTTAGAGTTGATGCTTTGATCTCTTGCTGTACTGGTGTTAGGATCAACAAATCGCTATTGAATAAATGCAATTTGTTTTTGCTCTCTAATTTTGAATGGAATTGTTTTTATAATTAGTAATATGTCGACGAAAATGTCTTGTATCACTCAAACTTATACATGTTAAACATGAATTACAATGTTTACATATTGTTAGACAATTTTTTTTCCTTCTATCATTCATGTTGTTTGATCAAAGTAATCTTATACTATAGACTTTTTTTTTTTCGTTCTTGTTGAATATATGACTCTCTTGCTTTCACTTTTTAGTATTTCACCAATTCTATATTGATCATAAATAATATTATCAGTATCAGTATGATAATATTCAAATAGATAAAAATCATAAGATTCTAAATCCATTTATAAAGTATTTTTTATATATTAAATTATAACAAAAATATAAAATTGATTGACAAAATTGAGATGAAAACAAAATTGAAAATACAAAAAATTATTATTTACGAATTTAAATAATTTTAAAATGAGATTTGACAAGAGGTTAAGAATAATGAAAGATTGAGAGAGACTCAGATGTGAGTGTGAGTGAGTGTATATGAAATTTGAAAAAGGGAAGGGGTTTATATAAGAAATTGAAAATGAACAGAAAAAAAATTTAACCAACGCGGCTACTTGCAAGCAGCCATTGCCTTCTGGCAGAGGCCATAAATTAAAAAAATTAAAATTCTATTTTAAATTCACGCTTACTGTGCGATCCGGGCGATGCCAGCTCATGGGCCTGCTACAATGGCGGGAAGTGCCCTTCAGAGCCAGGCCATTTTGGCATGCTTCGGTGGCCCAACCCATTTGCTATGCCTACTTCTAATTGTCAATTTTAGTTAATTTTAAATATACTCCCTTAATCTTCAAATTTATAATTTCTGTTTCTAGCTTATTTGGTTACTGCAATCCTAGGATTAAGAAATAAAGCCACCAAGACATACTTGGCATTTCTGCTGGCTCTCTTCCAACCACAAAACAGCCGCTCGCAGGTATTTTACCATCACCGCCACTATTGACATCGCACATAAACACTTGGAACTTTGGTTATACAAGCACCTATGCAAAACCATTCCCAGTGACCCTGTGGCTGTTAATGATACTGAATATCCTTCTAATTATCTTATCACAACATGCTTGATCGAATATTTTGCAGAGATGTTAGGGCATTTGAAAGTTCTTCATTTACAGTAAATGGTTTTTTAAATATTTCTGGAAGCTGAGATGCTTTTTGAGTTTGCATTCAGACACTGCCAAGATAGATTACCTTACCATTCTAGTCGATAAAAAATTGACACTGCAAGTGCAATCTCAGCATAATCTTGACTTGAACACAATCTGGGTATAAATCTGCAAAGTGCTGCTGCTCTAAACGAAGATCGGTGGAATGCTCGGAACCTCAAGAAAAAGCATCCTCAATCCCAAGAAAATCGGGAGGGTTTCTTAATTTAGGCATTAGTTTAAAGAAAAGCGAAGGTGAAGGAGGATGAATTACTAGTGTTATCAATTGAAAATATGGGTTGATTTGGAGGATATTATACATGATCATATGCTTTATTTTAAGGGAAATTATATAAATGTCTTAAATTAAGGAGTCCAAGCGAAATTACCCAAAACAATTAGGATTAAGCAAAAATACCCTTTTTTATGAAATGACAAAACTGCCCCTATATATCAACCAAGAACTTTACATATTTTGCCTGTTATTTTCCTATGGTTCCACTGTACAAATTCAAAGAATTTTGCTTTTCCCACGACAATCCTATGGGCGTTCCATAAATGAAAAGATTTCTATTGATTTTCGTGATTTCCATTGATTTTCATGTTTTCTAACAACCGAAAATGGTAAAGAATGTTAGTACATCTTTCCTACTCTTGCTTGAATCAATTTACTATTAAGATTATTAAAATTTGAAGGGGATTTTGAGGTTTGAAATTTTAGGGTTTCGATTTTGAATAATACATAAAATGTTTTGATTATTGGTTGTTTTTTGTTAAATTTTTTAAGGGGTTTTGTATTATAGGATATATAGATTTGATTTGTATTGAAATTTCAGACAGAAAGGACAATTTTTCAGTCAAAAAATGGGTTAGAATCACTAACACTTGATCCATGGGGACAGTGGATCCCACGGACCAAATGAATTCTCCCACGGATAGGAGAGATCAACCATGGGTTGGGGAGAAAGTTAGCTTTTTCAAAATTCTAGGAATCGGGGAAATAGGGGGTAATCCACTAGGGGTCTTATTGATATTTTACATGAAACCATGGGTTGAGGGAAAATTGACTTTTTTTAAACGCAACAACTCTAAGAGATTAGAAAATTGCTAAGGGGGTAAGGGAAAAATATTAGACCTGTTAACAAGAAAAAAATTATTTAGGGGGTAAATTGATATTTTTCACATCTAGGTTTTTTTTTTACGTGTAGTTTTCGAATTTCATAATCGTTTTTCTTGTTCTAGGGTTTTTTGATATATAGTTTTCAAATTTGACATTCAGTTTTTCATTTTTATGCTTTTTTAGACATATTTTACGATGTAATAACAAAATTTCTAATCGATATTTCATTATTTTAGGATATATCGATTTATATTTTTATATTTTTAAACGATTTTTTGATTGTTCATATTTTATGGTATTTCAACGTATAGAATTCGAATTTCAGTTCTATTTTTTTGAATTTTGTCATTTTATGATATTTTGACTTGTATTTTCAAATTTTTGAATGATTTTTTTTATTTTCACATTTTAGGGTATTTCAACGTATAGAGTTCGGATTTCAATTTCGTTTTTTCAAATTATGTCATTTTAGGATATTTTGACTCGTATTTTCAAATTTTCAAATGATTTTTTGATTGTTCACATTCTAAGGTATTTCAACGTATAGAATTCGAATTTCAATTCTGTTTTTCTGAATTTCATCATTTTAGGATATTTCGATTCGTATTTTTAGATTTTCGAATGATTTTTTAATTATTCACATTCTAAGGTATTTCAACGTATAGAATTTGAATTTCAATTCGGTTTTTTCGAATTACGTCATTTTAGGATATTTCAACTCGTATTTTTATATTTTTGAACGATTTTTTGATTGTTCATATTCTAAGGTATTTCAACGTATAGAATTCGAATTTTAATTTCATTTTTCTGAATTTTTTTATTTTAGGATATTTCAATTCGTATTTTTATATTTTCGAATGATTTTTTAATTGTTTACATTTTATGGTATTTCAACATATAGAATTTGAATTTGAATTCCTTTTTTCAAATTTCGTTATTCTAGGATATTTCATCGTATAAGATTCGAATTTCAATTTCGTTTTCTATATTTTTTTCATTTCTAAGAAGTATCGATCCGTATTTTTCATATTTTTGAATCATTTTTTTATTTAAAAATTTCTAAAATTTTTCAACGTGTAGATTTCAAATTTCATTTCTCTTTTGATTGTTCTTCTATATTTTATCTTTCTATATCTTTTTATTTTTAATTTCCATATTTGTTTAGGGATTTGTTTTTTATGAAATTCTAACCAATTTCCTAAATTTTTTGCAGGATACTTCTCATAAAAGAACTTGATATATGATATGGAAGGTAAATAACCTATAATAAAGTCTCAAACAATCTTTGGATTAAGCCTGTGGATAAATTTATCCATCTATCCATGAGTGGTACTTGCCCCATCTCAACGCATATGAGCTAATGTATTAAATCAGGAGAAGTACTCCTTTACCAAACCTTTGCCTTAGATTAATGAATTATTGGATTCTCAGGAACATCAAGTGGACCATCCTATAGTTAGCCATAAATAGTCTCCTAATCTTTACCTTGATGAAACTGACTACACCATATGTCTTATTAATAATCCTCTACCAAACTTTTGCCTCACCATTAAGTAAGAAGATGGGATACTTAACTTTCTCATGGTCAGACATGAGAAACAATGCCATTGTATTTTTTATTGTCTTTAGCCACTCTTTTTGACACGTCAATTGGGCTGGGTCTAATAGAGGCTCGACCCAAAACACGAAAATAAAACATGGCTCAACATTATAGCGTGTTAGGTCAGGCCTATAGGCCTATCGAGTTGGGTTTGGGGTTTTAGTATTAAGCCCATAGGTTGGCTCAATCGACTTGATACTGTGTAAAAAATAAAAATAAAAAAAATAATTTTTTCTTCTACTGCAAGTTTCCCAAGGCAGAGCAAAATGACTTTTGCTAGAAGTCATTGGCTTCTTCAACGGCTACTGGCCATTGCTAAATTTTTTAAAATTTTTAAATTGATCTATTTTTTTTATGTAAACCAATTCAATTTTCTTCATTTTTAATTTCATTTACAAATCTATCAATCTCAACTCTTTTATTATATTTTCAATCTTATTTTCTCTAATCGACTCTCTTTCGAAAACTATTTGAATTGGTAAATAATAATTCTTTATATATATAATTTTATTATTTTAAAATATTACAAATGGATCTGATGTCAAATGAATTCAATCCATTTGAATATTATCATGCTAGTGCTAATGATATTATTGATGATGTATAAGGTGGAATAGGTGGAGTACCAACAGGTGAAAGTGGTACAGGTACAAATTTGCATTATTCAAAGGAGAGAAAAAGAAAACAAATGTCAATGGTCTAAGAGCACTTCGATCGAATAGAGGAAATAATAAAAGAAAAATTAATTTGTCAAGACATATATAAACATTGTTGTTCTTATTTAACATGTGTAAGTACAAGTGGGATAGGACATCTTCACCAACATGTGTACTAATTATTGTAAAAAAAATTCACGTGAGCTTAGAGGACAAAAATAAATTGCATTCACCCAATCACAATCTATTGGTCCAAGTGTCAATTCAGCAAAAGGTCCGACCTGTTTCAGACTCATGGGAGAAATGTTGACTTTTACATACGATCAAATGAAGATGTGAGACTATATTGTTAAATACATAGTTGTTTCTGATCAACCTTTTAGTTATGCAAAAAATTAAATTTTAGAATAGATTATGCAAAATAGTATTCAACCAGCATTTAGAAAAATTCCTAGGTCAACTCTTAGGTCAGATATCTTGAGAAATTATAAATTAATGAAATTAAAAATTATTGGAGAATTAAATAATTTTAATAGTATTATTTCAATAACTTCTAATTTATGGACTGCTACAAATCAACATATAAAGTATCTTTATGCAACTACCCATTACATTAATTTTGATTGACAGTAATGCAAAAAAATTATTACATTTAGAAATTTGGAACATCTGCATGACAGTCTTATAATTTATTATGCATTAGCAAATATTTTTTAGGAATATAAAATTAATATTTTTATTTTTTCAATTACTTTTGACAATACCGAAAATAATGATAAAGTTATTGAATATATATATATATATATATATATATATATATATATATATAAAATCATTTATCTTCTCCATTTGATGGAAAATTATTTTATATTAAGTATGCATGTCATATTATTAATTTAATAACTCAAGAAGGTTTGAGCTTGACTAAAAAACATTTAGAAGTAATTACGCATATCATTGCATACATTTTATCATCCTTGTCACAGATACAAATATATCATCAATTATGTGGATCAATAGAGTTGAGAAGAAAAAAATTAAAAATAGATACTAAAACTAAATGAAATTCAACATACCTCATGTTAAAAGTGTGTGAAAGGTATGAAGTTCCTATAACACTATATTTCAATACCTAATCAAAATATTCGGGGGATCTTTTTTTTGACAGATCAAGATTGAGAAATAGTTATGGCTCTAATGAACATATTAGAGCCATTGAAAATAGCCACAGATTATTGTTCAAGTGTGTATTATCCAACAACTTGTTCAATAATATATAGTATGATAGAAATAAGTGATATTTTTAAAGAACGTAGGTATCATCACTCTTATTATACTTTTCAGAATATATGTATGCAAATTGAACAAAAGTTTTTAAAATATTGGAGTAAAATTTCTTTACTTTATTTTGTAACTACTATTTTAGATCATAGGACAAAAACTAATATATTACAAAATTTATTTAATGTTATTAATGAAAATTTGTCAGTTAATAGCAATGTTAATTCTATTGAATATGTTCAAGATTTTTTACTCGATATGTATAGTATTTATAAACAAAAATATGGAAGGATTGGACAAAGTTCTGTACTAGATGCAAGTTTCAGTAGTTTAAGCAAAAAAAAGTTATACATATGGTCTCTTTTGCACAAAGGTAAACAACTTGCCAATCAAAATACAAATTATAGTCAATTTTATAATTATATTAATACTGACCATCATCCAAAAATTGTTCAAAGATATAATACTGAAAAACTAGATGTTTTGGCATAATGGAAAGACAAGACGGAAAATTTTCCTGTGCTTGTTATCATGCCCTGAGATTTACTAACACCTCTGGTGTTAATTGTAGCATCAGAATCCACTTTTAGTGTAGATGGATGTATGTTGGATGATAGATGATCCAATTTACACCCAAATATATTCGAAGTGATAATGTGTATGAAAGATTAGGTTAAAATTGATTTCAAAATACATAATCATATAATAAAAGATATTTTTGAAGAATTTAGAGATTTGGATGTTGAAGATGAGTAGATAAATGATATATAGTATATATATTTTATTTATGTTTTGTAATTTATACAGTATATAAATTAATTTATTTATACTATGTTATTAATTTATAATATTTTTCATCATATAACCATAGCATTCCTCCGCCACAAGTGAGAGATTATAAATAACATATTTAGGATACTGTTCTCAGTTTTAATAATTGAAAAATAATTTGTGTTTAAAAATTTTAATTAAATTTTTTTTTTAAAATATTGTTTAAATGGGCCAACCTGCCCGATTAAATTCTAGCTCAGCTCAATTATGACCCATTATTATATGTGTCGAGCTTTAGACCTTCACATATCAATGAGTTGACCCGACCTGAAGGCCTATTACTGTATAGGTCTCGACCCAACCCGAGCCATTACCATGATTGGCCGAGCCTAACACCATTACACTCAGTGGTGGATATGTCACTAGTGCTTTGAAACTATGTTTTGAAGTAAGTGTTCTAAATCCAATTATTAAAGTTAATTTTGTAATTAAATTTAAATATTATATTGTATTTTAATAATAGTATTTTTCATTTATTCATCTATTTCTACATGTATGTGTATGTACATGATATCAGAGCCTTAAAATCTCTAGCAGTCATTAATCCAAAAGCAATTTAAACACGGCGGGAAAAGAGTCAAACTCTTAAGTTTAAACCCATACACTACGAGCTAAGAAAAAGGAACAAGACTTTATTTCGAACTCAGCAAGTTTAGATGGGTCACTCTATGTATAACAAGTGGACCAAAGTTTACATGATCACCTCATATATGACAAATGTCAGTGTGTAGCATAGTTACACTTAAAGGGGAATGTTAGAGCATAAAAAGCTCCAAGTTAAATTGGCTTAAATCATTTTAATAAAAACCGTGTTTATCAAAATCCATAGATAATAATTACTTAGATTTCTAATCACATGATGGGTCTTAATTTACAAAATTGAAAAGATCCTGGGCAAACACAATCAAGGATTTCAATTGATACAGAATAAATCCAATGCTCCTATGTCATTAGTTTCATCTCCACCACAATCATAGTTATACCACATACATTCCATCGTATGGAACACAATTATTATAATCACAAATAACAAAATTATGAATACATATGTTTTATACGTAATTTAGATATACAAATAATATATCACTATATAATTAAAATATCTTAAATTAAAGATCAAATAATACACCTAATACACCTAATCATATGATAACATATCTTCTGTACTTTGTTCTTAAAAATAAAGTTTTAATCTACACAAAAGAAACAAAGGAATGAAGCTTATGAACTTCAGTCACAAACCATCATCATAATATATCAGTTGAAGCTTATGAACTTCGATCAAAACAATGTTGGTTTTCGTTTATCAAACCCTTGAACACGTCCCTACATGAGCCATGTAGCATCATGACATAGAAATTCAAACAAAGATATGTACCCAAAAGAACTCTAAATTACTCATCCCAATTTATTATTTTTGCATCAATCAAAACTACATAGGACAATTCTGAATTTCATTAAAAATAAAGCTTCAATCTACATAAAAGAAACAAAGCAATGAAGTTGGCATCATCACAAAATTGCACCAGTCTGTCAGTCAAGTAATTGCTGTCTTCTTAAAATCCATTGTCATCCTTCTCCATCAGATAGTTCATGAACGCGGAGTAGTTACTGTCTTCTTAAAATCAATTTTATCAACCTTTACCTCGCCATCAATTAGTTCATATACGTAAACCACAACACGCAAACCATCAATGTCCATGAGTACGAAGCTTGGGTTAACATCATATGTGAAACTACTATAAGCACCAGTAGCAGATCCAGGATTTATGACAACACCGCCCTCATGTTTGTAGGCTTTGAACTGATGAGTATGGCCAGTGACAAGGATGTCTACATCCAATTGCCTCTGTAGCATTGCCAACGAATCTAAGTCACACCAGGGAACCACCTTAAGATGATTCAATGCAAAATGAGAAATAACGGAATCAGTACCAAAGCAAATTCTGAACTTTTAATTGTAATCACTATCAAATTCAAAACATTACTTGGTGATAATGCATGTATGTACAAACAATCTTTAAGTAAATTAAAGACATAAATTGAGCTATAGATATTGAGCTTTGACGTTGAATTGCCATAATTAAGTTGAACATGATTGCAGGAAATTAACTTGGACTGCAGAGACTAACAACCAGAAGAGTTTTGACAGTCAGTTGATTCACACTAGCTTTTGCATAAAGTTATTAAAATTCCAACACAAGGCATTTTCCCTAAAGTACACAAGACACTATCACTCTTAATGTACACTCTTCACCTACAGAACCCTACCTTCATCCAATATGCCACAATATAGGTCTGGATTTTACCTTTAATGGATTTTTACTATGTAGCTTCACATCCTAAGTACAGTCCCAGTACAAACCAGCAACCAGAAGGTTCTTAATTGTCCAATCATACATGCACACAAAACACCACAATGTTTTTAGGCTTATACTAATAACACTATGGTTACACGATCACAAAAATTTTCATATTTCAACACATGCTTCACTCTACCCTAGTACAATGTCTTATTGATACCAAAAAAATCCACTAATTTATTTTCATTTGAATGATTGAAAAATTGAAATAACCAAATTTTAGTGATTCAACTCCTTGTGGACAAACCATTCATTTTGCGACGATGTATTCAACAGCAACCTAAGCACAAAAACGAAGCCATTACCAAGAGAGACATATCTTCACATAAGAGAACACAATTGAGTAAACAAACCCTGGGAGAAACAAAAGGAAAACCAAACCTGATGACCATGACATATTCCAAGTTTGAATTGACCAATAGTGAGTGTCTTAGTTTCTGGATAACGTGAATCTTCATCATATTCACCTCGAGTGATATGCAAATCAGGACACAGACTCTTCAAATAATCATGGACTTCCTGATCATCAAGAGCATTTGTAAGAGTAAATCTAACAAGATATTTTTGAATCAATATGTTGGAGAAGGATTCATGGAGTAGTGCAACAAACATGATACAAGTTTCAACCAATTCAAGAAGAAATCTAAAGTCCATGAAGATCTAGAAGGCAAGCAGCAGCAATGACATAAAAGCACGCATCAACACTTTAACGTAGAGTCTTTCATAGATTCGTATTATCTGAGTCCATGACAGAGTTTCACATTTCACACCAAGAGTTAACATTCATAACCAAAATAATGATTTCAAGAAGCTAATTTAATGATTCATTTTGAATTCCAAAGGAACTGAACAATAATTTTTTTTTTTCCATTGAATTTTCCCACCAACAAACAATCCAGTAGACAAAATGGTTGCACTATTTCACCATCCATAGATAACTTTCTTGATTATCCTCTAGTTCAAGTGTGAAATCATTCTACAGTTTCTAGTACGATTAATTCATCAAAAAAGAACGATGCACATAGATAAAAACGTAGTAATTTGGCAGAGAATCCATATGTCAGCAAATTGTGGACCCTATTTGTTTCATTCGTGAATTGAATAAAAGCCAACCTCCAACATTTTCAATAAAATTAATATGAAAATATCTACCAAAAATAACTACACAAAGACAATAGCAACCAAAATTTTATTTAAGAAAAGCAGAAATACCTTAATGGAAAGATTGCCAGTGCAAATGATGTGCTGAATCTTGCCAGGAACAAGCATGGATTTGAACTTTGGTGGGAGATCAGATGCTCTGTGAGGAATGTGAAGGTCTCCTATTGCTAATACTAACACCATTTTCAACAGAATACGCTAAATATCTCCCTTAACATTCACTCGTTATCAAAATCTGCACAAACTCACATCAAATTTAACATTTTATAAAAACCCAAAATACCCAGATCAAAATCAACTTAAATAGAATGAAATTCGCTAGTAAAGATAAGAGCTTGAATTACGATATTAAGGAGAACAGCGGTCTAAAGTGAAAAAACCAGGGTGGGTGTTGATGTAAGATTTACTGAACAGCATCACAATCTCTGAATTTTCGGCTGTTCAACCTTGTTTACATAACGCTGATGTTTGGACTTCGAGATTAACTTATTCTGGGTAGGGATAAAACATAATTTCATGCATTTTATTATTTAAAAAAGGCCAAAAGCCTATTTCCTACCAAGGTATGCTGATTTCTAAAAAATCCTCATGTTAACTTTAAAAATATCATTTATCCACCTATGGCCTACTAAATTAACGAAACACTAATCTCTGAAAATTTTATCTCATTTTCCTCCCTAAAAGTTTAAAAACTAACTTTTCTTCCCTAAACCAAGTTTGAAAAAATCACTAATCCCTGCCATCGTCGACTGTTTCTCCCTCCCGATGGCTCCCCATCCTCCGACGTGCTGCCTCACCTCCACCCCATCCCCTCTAGCATCCAAAAACATCGTCTGGGAAGACAATCATCTTCTTGAACGAAGATGAGAAGTCTTCCCAAAGGAAGACGAGTTGTCTCGTCTTTTGTCTGGGAAGATGATTGCTTCCCATACTACATTTTTGGACTTCAGAGGGGTTAGAGTGGAGGTGAGGTAGCACGTCAGAGGATGGGGAGCCGTCAGGACGGAGAGACGACCGACAATGGCGTCGGAGAAGGTGATCGGATTTTGAAACTAAACCTTAAGGGGGAAATGTGATTTTTTTTCAAACTTGGTTTAGAGAAGAAAAGTTAGTTTTTAAACTTTTAGGGGGGAAAAAAATTATATTTAGTGTATTTTTAATATTAAATATAAAATAACAATTTTGTCCTTAAAGTTAACAGATTTAAATGGTTATGAGTGTGTAAATTGTATTTTCAAAGTTAATGGAAGAGACTTTGGGATATCAGCATACCTTGGGTGGGAAATAGTCCTTTGGCCTTTAAAACATTAGATAAAAATATTTTATCAATTATTCAATTATGATAAAAATATGCCGAATTATATTCTTTTATAATGTCCATAATTTTATCTCTATAAAATATCTTATTATTTTGATATCTTGTGGAATTTGTGAGCAGGCTATTTATTATTCCTAATCAATAAATATAAGATTAACATGGACGACGGGAGGGACGTGAACGTGAAATTGCCCTAGTGGACTCGAAATATTTTTTCAAAAAATTTTTAGAAAAAATAGAGAAAGTAAACAGTAAAGTTATAAGCCCAAAGGACTATTTCCCACCCAAGGTATGTTGCACTGTCTAGTGTCCCCCGTTTATCTATATTACACCAAATATCCACCTATCAGTAGTTAAAAATAATTGTAGTACGGGTAAAATCGTCATTTTCTTTATAATATTAAAAATAAATTAAAATATAATCTCTTTTTGCCTCCCTAAACTTTAAAAACTAAAAGTTTCCCCTGACCTAAGTTTTAAAAAATGATAGTTTCACCCTAGGGTTTTGTTTTGAAATGTCCGACTCTATTACCGACAGTCTCTCCCTTCGATGCTCTCTTTTCTCCCATTTGGACGTCTGATCTACATCGAGCGTCTGATCTTCGTCTTCCCAAACGAAGATGAAGTTGTCGTCTTCGTTTGGGAAGATGGTCGTCTTCCCAGAGGTCTTCTTTTGGGAAGATGACAACTTCGTCTTCGTTTAGGAGGACAAAATTTTTTGTCCTCCACCACTCTTCCAACGCTAATCGGGCATCTAATGGAAGAAAAAAGACAGCTGGAGGGAGAGGATGTTTCGAGAGGGAGAGGCCACCGGCAATGAAGCTGAAGATGACATCGGAGATTTCAAAATAAAACCCTAGGGTAAAACTGTCATTTTTTAAAACTTAGGCTAGGGGAAATTTTTAGTTTTTGAAGTTTAGGGGGGGCAAAATGAGATAAAATTTCAAGGGGTTAGGGTTCCGTTAATTTTAACTACTGATAGGTGGGTATTTGGTATTATCATAGATAAAAGGGGGATATTTGACATTAAAACATACCTTGGGTGGGAAATAGTCCTTTGGCCAAGTTATAAATTCTTAACAGCGTTATAAAATTTTCATTCTGGACGTGTCACGTTTATCTTAATGGGAAATTAAATGAATTGGCCAAAAAAAAGGGGGTTTAAACAAATTATCCAAAAACTTAAGTATCAAGCAAAAATGCCTTACTTTTCTACAATGACCAAAATGTCTTTATATATGAAGCAAGAATTTTACATATTTCTTCTCAAATTTCCCTCGGTGCACTGTTAAAATTCAAAGAAATTCACAAGTCTCCCACAGGTCTTTCATAGTGCAGTGTTTTCCGTCTATTTTTGACAACCAAAAATGATTAAAAAAAGTTAGTACATCATCCCTAATATTGTTTGAATCAATTTATTGTTAAGATTATTGTAATTTGATGAAGATTTTGAGTGTTGAATGTTTAAGGCTTCGATTTTAAAGAATGCATAAAATGTGTTGATTCTTGGTTGTTTTGGTTGAATTTTTTAAGGTATTGGGTTATAGGATATATAGATTTGATTTGTATTTAAACTGGAGGTTGAAATAACGATTTTTGATAAAAAATTGTGTTTATTTTATCTGAGATCCAACCCAGGGGACTCCTGGATTCCTTGGGCTAAATTAAATCTCCCCCAAGCTAGAAATGATGCCCATGGGATAGGGGAAATTTTCATTTGGCCAAAGGACTATTTCCCACCCAAGGTATCCTACAATCCCAAGTTTCCACCCTTTATCTTTGATAATACCAAATACCCACCCATGAGCAGTTAAAATTAACGGAATCTTAACCTCTTGAAATTTTATCTCTTTTTGCCCCCTAAACTTGAAAAACTAAAAGTTTCCCCCAACCTAAGTTTTAAAAAATGGTAGTTTCACCATAGAGTTTCGTTTTGAAATCTTCGACTCCATTGTCAGCGGCCTCTCCCTCTCAAAGCATCCTCTCCCTTTGACAATCTCTTTCCTCTCATTTGGATGCTTGATCGACAATAGAGGAGTGGTAAAAGACGAAGCTCTTTGCCTTCCCAGACGAAGACAAAGTTGTCGTCTTCCCAGAGGTCTTATTCTGGGAAGTGATCGTCTTCCCAGATGAAGACGATAACTTCGTCTTTGTATGAGAGAACGAAGAGCTTCGTCTTCCCTAATAAAGTTTTTCGTCTTTCACTGCTCTTTTGATGTCGATCGAACGTCTAAATGGGAGGAGAGAGATCGTCGGAGGGAGAGGATGCTTCAGGAGGAAGAGGTCATCGGCAATGGAGTCGGAGATGAAATCGAAGATTTCAAAACAAAACCCTAGGATGAAACTGCCATTTTTTGAAACTTAAGTTAGGAAAAACTTTTAGTTTTTAAAGTTTAGAGGGGCAAAAAGAGATTATATTTTAGTTTATTTTTAATATTATAGAGAAAATGACGATTTTACTCTTACTACCATTAATTTCAACTGCTCATGAGTGGGTATTTGGTATTATTAAAGATAAAGGGTGAAAACTTGGGAATACAACATACCTTGGGTGGGAAATAATCTTTTCATTTTTTCAAAGTATTAGGACCCAGGAGAGGCAGGGGAAATCCCCAGAGGCGAGTGAAAAATTTTACATTAACTCAAGGGATGATCCATGAAACACGGGGAGAACAAGGGGTTGGGCGAAATTGACTATTTTGAAACTACAAGGCCTATAGGAGATTAGAAAATTGATAAAGGGGCAACGAAAAACTATAGGACCTGTGTGAGAGTAGAAATATATAAGGGGTTAAATTGATATTTTTCACACCTAAGGTTTTTCAACATGTAGTTTTCGAATTTCATATCCATTTTTGTTGTTTTAGGGTTTTTCGATATATAGTTTTTGAATTTGACATCCATTTATTTATTTTTGTGTTTTTTTATGCCTGTTTTATGATATAATTATCGAATTTTAGATCAATTTTTTGGTTTTTGTTATACTAAGCTAATTCAATGTTTAGTTTTCAAATTTTATATCTATTTTTCTTGATTTAGGGTTCCTGGATGTGTCATTTTCGAATTTCATATCTATTTCTTTATTTTTGTGTTCTTTAGGCCCGTTTTCTTATGTAATTTCTGAATTTCCATTTGATATTTCAGTTTTTTTCATTTCTAAGATATTTCAACATTTAGTTTCGATATTCAGATACATTTTTTTAAGTTTTGGTCATTTTAGGACAATTAGACTTATATTTTTCAAAATTTCGAGCGATCTTTTTATTTTTGACATTCTACATTATTTCAACATGCAGATTTTGAATTTCAATTCCATTTTTTGATATCTGTCATTTTTTTGATAATTATCTAATATTTTATTTTATTTGAATTTCAAAAATACGAACTTTCTCCTTCTAAATAAACACAATAATTGATACTAAGTAAAAATGAGAGTGATAGTGAGTGTTTAAATGATATGAGAAATATATATAAAAAGAGTGAGAGCGAGAGAGTTTATATAAATGTAATGAAGGCTAATTTTGGTATTTTAAAAAATATTTAAGGCATTTTTGCTTGAAAGTTTGAAAAGTGGACATTTTTGTTTAATAAAGGGTAAAATGGGTAATTATTTTAATTTCCTTATCATAATCAATGTCATTTATCAAATTACAATACATTACTTATTAATTTCATATAAACTGAAATTTTTTAACATTGATTTGAGATATGTGATTATGTCCACAATCATGGACAAACAAAAGTTTTAACACTAAGAAGCATCTTGGAAATGATATATTTCATTGTGGGTGGCATATATAGGCCTAATGAAATTATTTTCAATTTGGCGTAGAAGTACAAGATTAATATAGGGATATTAAAAAAAAATACCACTTTTTAGATCTGTCCACACATTTTTACCACACATTTTTTTCATTAAACAATTATACCACTTTGTTAGTTAAATACCAAAACTACCCATATTTTCATCTTTATAATCACAAGTAACAGATGTTCTTCTTTTTAACACTGAAAAAACAAAATATATTTTCAGAGATATTATAGATAATTCATCATAATCAAGGTTAGTGTTGATCTATACCCATTTCTTTTGTATTTGTTGGTGTAATAGTTGCAAAACAAAGACTGTATACTAAAGAAGTTGATCTATCAAAAAATTTAGTAAATAATGTTGTTAGAGAATTTGTAAAAATGGTAACATTTATTTTGTATTTTGTTTATTGAATGTTGTTATATGTGTATGCTAAAGGAGTTAGAGTACTAATTGGTAGGTCAAATGGGACGTGGATATCAATTGAAAACAATATTTATAGTTTGTTTTTCTGTATGCTAGAAAGAACATAAATAATGATGGGATCCAAGCTATAAGCGAGATCCTGTCATTATTTCGAGATTGCCTATTAGGCGATCTCACCTGTTCTTTTTTTAACAAAAACTTTGAATGTTTACTTAGCAATACAGGTTAGTAAAAATGAAAAAGGCCGGATTTGTTATTCATTTAGGAGGAAATTGGATTACAAGTAATGATAATGTAGTGAAATATATTGGTGGAAAGGAGAGACCAATCTGTATTGACACAAATGTTGATTTTGAAGGATTTGTTGGCAAAATATGCAATTGTCTGAGATTTGATCAAAGTCAGGCAAATGTCTACATATATATCATGGGTGATGCATCAGTAGGTCCTATTAAGATCGAAGATGATGACAATCTTGAGTATATGATGATGGAAGCAAGAAATCTACAAGGATCGATAAAACTTTATGCTACCTAAACTCCTATTGAAAGAAGAGACAATCAACTAGATAAAGACGTTTATAGGATAGAAAGAGAGGATCATCGCTCATATGATTGAGTAGAACCACAAATTTTCCAAGAACATTGTAAGAATCATGGTGAAAGAGATAATGATGACAATATGGATAAGGACTATAATCTTAAGGGTAATGACGATGATGATGACAAATTTCCAAGATTAAATGATAATAACGGCACAAATTGCAAATCGAGCAAAGACATTATGAGAAATCCAATCAATGAAGGGGTTGAGTTAGTATGGGCTGCTATGGCTTCATAGATATAGGAACATATACAAGTCATATTCATAATCCTAATCCATTCCAATAGGTTCCTAAGCCAGTAATGGATGTTAAGAATGATGATATTAGTAATTGGGAAACACAAAAAAACAATAGTTTAAAAGTAATAGGCTTTTATGATTCGAAAGCCCAAATAATAGCCTTATTTGAAAGATACGTTTTAGAGACAAGCTTCCAATGGAAAATTGTTTACTCTTATACGAAACGTTATCAAATCAGATGTGTAGATTGTTAATGCAATTGGCAGGCATGAGCCATAAAGGAGGAAGATGAAGACTACTAGGTGTTATGTCGCATGGATGATGCACACAGTTGTCCAAGGGATCAAATATTGCCACATCATAAATAGGCAGGTTCTAGATCATTAGGAACTATCTTTAAATTAATGTTTGTGATTGATTGTATCTATCGATCAAAGGAAATTATCTCCAATGTAGCAAATAGGTACAAGATTGAGATTTCATACACACAGAAGTGGCGTATGAAGACATATGCTATGAATGCATTACAAGGATCTCTTGAGGAGTCTTTTATGCTCTTGTCTGATAATTTGGAACTAAAGAACCAAGGAACTTTTACATATATTGATGTTAATGCAGAGAATAAATTCCAATTTTTCTTCATAGCTTTAGGTTGTTCGATAAGGGGATTCCAACAATATTGTTGTCTTATTATTTTTATTGATGCTTCACATTTGAAGGAAAGTACCTTGGGTCTCTTTTCATTGTCATTGCAAAAAACGGTGATAACAAAATTTATCCACTTGAATTTGATATTGGTCACAATGAAAGAATGGATACATAAACCCTGTTCTTGAGGTACCTACAAATATGTATCGAGATATCCCAAACTTGGCCATTCTTTCATATAGACATCATTCAATAATTGCATCAATGGCAACTATCTTCCTGCATACCCTTCATGGCTTTTGTAACTACCATATAAAAGGTAACATGCATACGTAATTCAAAAACACTAAACATACTGAAAAATTATTTTAGAGAGCTACAAAGGCATATCACCTTCGTGACCTCGAATCTACATAACTAAGATAAACTTGGTGAATCATTTAACAGCTTTGTATTTGAGCAATATTAGTTATGAAAAATAGGTATGTGCCCACTTTAAAGGATGGTGGTATAACATCATAATAACTGATATTGTTGAGTCTTTCAATGCTTTGACAAGAATTATGCGAGTTTTGCCTATCACCATTTTGGTGGAGTTTATTAGAAGCACAATACAATCTTGGTTTTATAATCGACGAAACTTAGTAGATATAAGAACAAAATTTTGTTGAATTTTATTTAGTCATTATTGCATTAGACTTGATTTTTTGTATTTAATTAGGTGACCGATCTCACCTGTTGACACCGTAGGTAGAGGATAAGATCTTACCCATTATCTTTCTTTTCTTTTTTATTTTTTTTATCAGCATTACAACATATAACAAATACCATTAGAAAACAAAAAGCATTACAACATATAACAAATACCATTAGAAAACAAAAAGCATACAAATTAATAGGCGATATCTTGTCTAGTATTGCCCAATAGGAGGTGATATATGGATATCCCTCTATCTTCAAAATTTTTTTAAATCTCTTATAATTAAGTCCTCAAATTAGCAAAAACCAAATCAAAATTAAATGTCACACACACAAAGTACATCATCAACACAACAAAAATCCCCTTTTCTATAGATTTATTCATCAACAAAATTGCAGTAAACAAATTTAAATTAAAAACACTAACTATAACACCTCTTTTTAGATACATACCCCTAATAGGAATTTACCAAAAGAGACGTGTATAACTAAATTATTTGAAAACTTTGATGTATGATCATAACTATAAAGTGTGCAAAAAGGTGATGTAATAAAAACATTTTATAAGTCAAACTAATAAAATAATAGCTATCTGAAAATCTCTATTATAAAATATTTACATCAATGTATCTAAAAATACTGATAATGATAACAAATATATGACTGCTAATATTGAGATGACATAAGTGCCTATCTCCTCGTGTAGTTGCTCATTGTACAGCTAGATCCTCGCCTACCCTGCTACTCACCTCTACTTACAAAACATACAAATAAAACACATGAGTAGAACTCATAAAATGAAGCACTTTCAGTATCCACGGCTATTAAACTATCCAACGGTAAAACTCACATCCTGTTTGCAAGCTAACTATTGTCATACTATGACACTTTAGTGTCCTGACATAGGTCAAACATGAAAACTGTGGTGACCGAATTTGAAAACTATAGTGCCTCACGCACATGCCAAATAACCTATTGAGCAATCTGATTTGGATACCTTGATCACATAAGAAAATCTTTGAAAACATTTTTTCCCTTACCATATAAACTAATCAAAACTGTTGATTAACCATTTGAAGATGACCCCTACCTTAGGTATAAATGTAGTGCATCCCACTGATCATATAAGGAATATCTAAAAGTCACATCATTATCATGCACACCTAAATTGAATTGGATGGCTCTGCACCTTGGCGTCGAGAACATAATGCATCTCATGGGTATCCAGCCCTATTGCTCTCACAATTATCATCACTTATACACATAGCTAGTGACTATCTAGCCGTGTGACATTAGCCTTAAGATTGCTAACTTTTTGACTCAAATTCTACTCGATCTGAGCTTATGTTATCATCCATACGGTTGGGCACCTTATCTATATCATCTTTGAATTCCTTACCTTCTATTAGCTCATTATTCTTCTTATATAACTCTCACCGCTTTATGCACATAACTTAAGCGTATAATCATCCTTTGACTTTGTCTAAGGGTGCACTATCATGTGTTTCTCAACCCATGCCCATATGCCTCCTAACCCATATACATAGGTATGTGACACTCAACACACAGTTGTGTATAAAGCATATACACATGGGGAATTAACCCAGACACACTCTCATGTATTTGGATCCACATGTCCTCTGGTGCACATCATTCATTTTTGGAAAGCTATACATAGGCATATGTCTCACACCACACGACCGTGCATTTCTCCTCTTAGAATGAGCATGAGATCCTTAGGTTTTCAAAATTTTGGAATGACACACGAGTGTGTATGAGGCCATACACGGTCATGTGTCACAATTTCAAAATCACATCTCAAGGTTTTTACACCTTTCCAATTACAATCTGGATGATACATTTATAAACAATACACAACAGTAGTCTCTAAGCATCCTAGACATATTATTTTCACTATCTTTCTAACCATAACACACGTACACGAAATCTTACAGCATCAAATCTAAAAAAAGAGAAATCTTTCAAGCCAAAACATACATTTATCATATAATCTAGAAACTAAGCATGTTTATAACTTGTCCTATTTACAATCACATCACCCTAAATTGTGTATTTAATAGAAACGAACTTCATAAAGATCATGATCCAACAAGGAAAGTCATTCCACTTACTTGGATTCTGATGACAAAGTTATTGACTCAAAAAGTCATTATGCTCTTATTTTAATGATAACAAACTAATATGTCCTAAATATATTGACTAATGACTTTACTTGAGTGTGAGTTTAGATCACAAGAATTCATAAAATGCATTTGAAAAAACTTCAAGATGAAAATGAAATATAAGACTCAAGTGAAGAATTGTTGAAGATTTAAAGAAAAACTCAAGTTTAGGTAGATATGTGTGTAATCTTGAAGCATTTGTTGTAATTAGAATATTTATTTCCATGTGATAGCTCAGTTAAAAACTTATTCTCAAATCTTTCACTTTTTGGGGTTAAAATATTATTTTTCAAACTTATTAGGTTAAGCCAAATTTTTTATCAAAGTTTATTAACTCATTTAAAATGATAAAGTTTTGTGAACTTCATTTTCATATCTCAAAGTTGGTTTTGAAAGAATTTTCAAATATGGGTTAAATTGTCACTTTTCAAAGGTTTAAGGGTATTGCAAGTTTTCAAAAATTCAAGGGGTAAAAAGTAATAAAATTTGGTTGACCGAATTTGACCAATTGAATTCTTAGATGGTAGCTTTCAAATTATCCAAAAGGCATCTATTTTGGCTTTCAAAAATTTGGTTGATCGAATTAAATCCAGTCGACTAAATTTTGTTTTAAATTTTCTAACGGCTAATACCACATAAACTCCACATAAGTGCCACATCACATTTGGTTGAACAAATTACATCCAGTCGATTGAATTTTGAATTTTCTGAAAAATTAAAATGATTAGTTTTTTGTGCACAACAGTAACTTTCCTCAATTTCTCCTATATAAATTCAATCAAATTCATTTGTAAAGGACTTTTGCCACTAAGAACTTTCATATATTTGAGAGCAAATCAATTTTGAGCTATACATTTGCTTATCTATTCAAAACTCTTGCTTACACACTTTTAGATTTCATTTGCATTGGGTTGTACCAAGCTTAAATTTTCATACACACTCTTTGAGAGAGATTATATTTCAAATTCATACAAAAATTCATACTATTAAAGAGTGAGGTTCACTCTTGGAGAGATTAGAAAATTTTTAGTGAGAGCAATTGAGTTCTAATACTTGTAAAGGTTAATAGCACCTTCGAAGCTATTTTTGTTGTGAAGAAAAGCTTAGTTAGGATTTTGTCAACCAAAGACTAATAGAATACTCCAAGGGAGATAGCTTGGAGGAGTAAGCATAGGTCGGGTTATGCCGAACCACTATATATCATGTGTTAAATTTTTTCATCCCTTAAACTTATTTTTTGTGTTATGTTATTTTGTTTGTATTGATTATTTGAAATATTCTTGTCATTCTCATAAATTGCATTAAAAATAGGTAACATTCATTAATTTAAACAAATTGGTTTAATTCTTTAATTTGGTAAAGATTATTTTAGGTTGTCTAATTTACCCCCACCTTGGGCCGTTCGATCATTCAATTGGTATCAGAGAGAGGTTGCCCATTTTTGTAAACTTAACCATTTAGAGCAATGACTATGAACCTAGGAAAATCTTATACTATTAGTGAAAGGCTTGCCCCTAATAGACCATCATTGTTTGATGGCACCGGATATGCTCATTGGAAAAATCTTATATCGATTTTCCTTTAAAGTGATTATGAATTATGGATGTAGTACAAGATGAATCTTTTGTTCCTATGAAAGAAGTAGATGGAATGCAAATGCCTAAAACTAGAGAAGAAATTACCCCTGCAGATAAGAAAAATATTGCCATTAATGTTAAAGATATGAATGTGTTATATTGTGCATTAAATTAATATAACTTTAATAAGGTACAAGCTTGCACCTTGGCTAATGAAATTTGTGAATTATTGATAGTGTCAAATGAGGGAACTTCACAAGTTAAAGAGACTAAAATTAGCATGCTCACACACTCATATGAGTTATTCAAAATGAATGAAGATGAGACTATTAGTGATATGTTTGATGGATTTATTACTATTGTGAATGAATTGAAAAATCTTAATAAACTTTATACTAACCAAGAAAATATCAAAAAACTTCTTAGGTGTTTACCTCCTTCTTGGGACCCTAAATTGACAACAATCGAAAAAACAAAAAATATCAAGACTTTACCTTTTGAAGAACTTTTAGGATCACTTCCTACTTATGAGCTCATTATGAAGCAACGACAAATTGAAGCAGTGGAAAAGAAGAAAAAGAGCATCGTTTTCAAATCATCCATCAAAGAGAGTGAAAAGTTCCTAAAAGAAGAAGAGGAAACATCAAATGATGAAGATGAAGACATTACACTCTTGATAGAAAGATTAGAAAGCTTCAAAGAAATAGAAAACTAAAAAGAAATGGAAACTTCATAAAAAGTAAGGTTAGTAAAGGTGAAAGAGGAGAAAGACAAAGGAAAGAACAAGTTATGTGCTATGAATGCAAAAAGCTGGGACACATCAAATAAGATTGTCCTCACCTCAAAATTGGTAGATCGAAAAAAAAAGCAATGAAGGCTACATAGGACGATACCGATGAAAGTGAATCCAAAAAAGAGGATAATGATATAGACAACATGTGTTTCATGGCAATTACAAAGAATGGGGTAATTAACTCTAGCTCATCTAATACTTGTGATGACTTAGATAATATAGATAATAAGATAGATGAAAACCCCTCATATGAAGAGTTATATGACATACTTGAAGAGATGAATGAAAAACTTGCCCTTTGTATGTCTAAAAATGCAACTCTTAGAAAGAAAAATTTAAATGTGGAAAAAGAAAATGAGTCTTTAAAGAAAGAAAATGAATTTCTTAACCAAAAAATCTTTAAGCTTAAAGGAAAAGAAAATGAAGAAAACAAGTGTTCTATTTTTGAAAAAGAAAAACAAGAGTTTGAAAATAATCTTTGCATAGCTAAAAAGGAAAAAGAAACTATAAAAAGTGAAATTGAAGCTTTAAAAAGGAAAGCAAAAGATTTAAGTGAAGTAGTTTTAAAATTCAAAAATGGAAAGGACATTTTTGCTAAAATGCTTGGTGTACAAAGAGGAGTTTTAAACAAAAGAGGACTTGGTTATAAAATTTTTATCAAAGCAAAATATTTAAAAAATTATTTTGTTAACGTCTTAACTTCAAGTGAATCAAATATAACTTGCTATTATTGTGGAAATAAAGTTCACATCTTATCATCTTGCCCAATTCAAAAGAAACATCATATGGGCACTAAGAAAGTGTGGGTTCCTAAAAGAATAAAAACTAACCACTAAGGACCCAACATGATTTAGGTACCTAAGACAAATTCTTGAATATCTCATTGTGTTTAGAAACCGAAAATCAAAAAGAGTAAAAGCAAATGGTTCCTTGATTACGTTTGCTCAAGATACATGGTCGAAGATATTTCACAATTTTCAACAATAAGCAAGAAAGATAGAGGATATGTCACCTTTAGAGACAACACGAAGGGTAAAATTATTGGCATTTGAGATTGGTAACAACTTTCACATTATCATTGAAAATGTTCTTTTGGTGGGTAGTCTTAAACATAATCTTCTTAACATTAGTCAATTATGTGATAAAGGATTTAGAGTTATTTTTGAGCCAAATAGTTACATTATAGAAAATATGGATGATAAAAGGCCAATTTGTGTAGGAAATAAAGATGAAAATGTTTACACTATAGACGTAGAAAATGCATCTCATAAAAATCTATGTTTCTCCGCATTGCATGAAAATAATTGGTTATGACATGAAAGATTAAGTCATGTTAGCATGAACTTGATTTCAAAAATCTCTAAGAAAGAGCTTGTCAAAGGTATTCCAAAAGTAGATTTTGTTAAAGATAAAATTTGTGATGTATGTTAATTTGGCAAACGAACAAAAAGTTCTTTTAAAAATAAAACTCATATTTCCATATTTAGACCTTTACAACTTCTTCATATTGATCTTTTTAGTCCCTCAAGAACTGCTAGCCTAAATGGAAAACATTATGTTTTTTTTATTGTTAATGATTTTTCAAGATTCACTTGGGTATTTTTTCTTACATAAAAAGATGAATCCCTCAATGCATTTACAAAATTTGTCAAGAAAATACAAAAAGAAAAAGAAATGCATATTTCTTGCATTAGGAATAATCATGGAAGAGAATTTAATAATCATTTATTTGAAAACCTTTGTGATGAGCATGGTATTGAACATCAATTCTCTTGTCCTAGAACTCTTCAGCAAAATAGTATTGTTAAAAAAAAGAATAGGACAATTCAAGAGATAGTTAGAACCATGCTAAATGAAAAAGTTGTACCTCAATATTTTTTGGCGGAAGCCATAAACACTGCATGTTATATTAAATCGTGCTTTAATAAGACTATCTTTGGATAAAACTCCATATAAACTTTGAAAAAACAAAAAACCAAATATTGGTTATTTTAAAGTTTTTGGATGCAAATGCTTTATTTTAAACACAAAAGAAAATTTAGGAAAATTTGATTCAAAATTGGGCATTGACATCTTTCTTGGATATTCATCATCTAGCAAAGTATATAAAGTGTTTAATAAAAGGACACTCGTAGTCAAGGAATCCATGCATGTTATTTTTTATAAATCTAATCCTTCAACTAATATGCAAGTTGATATTGATGATGATCAAGTTAAGAATGAAGATTAAATGGAAATTCATGATTCACCAAATGATGTTAAAGATGAGACAAAACAAAAGCCAAAACAGTAAAGACATAAAGGACTTTATAAGGCTTAGAGGTATGTAAATGCTCATTCGAAAGAATTGATTATTGATGAGAAAAATCAAGGTGTTAAAACTAGATCATCTTTTAATCTATTATAATAATTTTGCATTTCTTTCACAATTTGAACCAAAAACATTTCATGCTGCATTAAATGATGAGTTTTGGATTTTATCCATGCAAGAGAAACTAAATCAATTTGAAAGAAACAATGTTTGGGAACTAATCCCTTGCCCAGATCACTAATCTGTTATTGACACAAAATGGATGATTCTAGAGTGGTTGTTAGAAATAAATCTAGATTAGTGGCTTAAGGCTATAACCAAGAAGAGAGAATAGATTTTGAAAAAACTTTTGCCCTGGTAGCTAGACTAGAATCCATTAGGATGCTTTTGGCATTTGCATGTTCTAAAAATTTTATTTTATATTAAATGGATGTCAAAAATGTTTTCTTAAATGGATTTATTATGGAGGAAGTTCATGTTGAACAACCTCTCGGGTTTGAAAGTTGTGATTTTTCAAACCATGTTTTTAAACTTTAAAAAGCTCTTTACGGTTTAAAACAAACACCTCGAGCATGGTATGAACGCTTGAGTAAATTTTTGCTTGAAAAAGGCTTTTGTATTGAAAAAGTAGATACTACATTATTTATTAAAAATAAAGAAAATGATATACATTTGATTCAAATTTATGTTGATGATATCATTTTAGGCTCTACTATTGTTTCTTTGTGTGGGGATTTTTCTAATCTTATGAGCAAAGAATTTGAAATGAGCATAATGGGAAAACTCAAGTATTTTTTCAGACCTAACATTAAGCAAAGCAAAAAAGGCATCTTCATCAACCAATTTTCATACATCAAAGATTTATTAAAGAAGTTTGGCACGAAAGGATTAAAAGCCTCAAGTACACCAATAAATTCAACTATTAAGCTCACCAAAGATTAAAGTAGGTCAAACGTATAGAGGTATGACTTGCTCTATTTTATATTTAACTGCTAATAGACCCGATATTATGTTTAGTGTATGCTTATGAGCTCGATTCCAATCATGTCCCAAGGAATCCCATTTAAAAGCTCTAAAAAGAATTTTCAAATATTTGCATGGTACTTGATTTTTAAGCTTGTGATATCCTAGAGAAATTTCTTTTGACCTAGTGAGCTATTTGGATACTGACTTTGTCAGTAGCCAAGTCGATAAAAAAAGTACTAACAATACTTATCATTTTCTAGGTCATGCATTAGTCTCATGGTTTTCAAGAAATCAAAACTCCGTAGCTTTATTGACCATGAAAACGAAATATATTGTCGTCGATAATTGTTGTGCCCAAAGCTTATGGATGCAAAAAACCCTAAGAGATTATAAAGTTAGCCTATCAAAAACTCTAATCCTATGGTGCTACTAGCATATCCAAAAATCCCATTCAACACGTTTGAATCAAACATATTAAAATTAGATATCATTTTATTCAAAACCATATTCAAAAAGGTGATATTTGTCTTGACTTGTATCCACCGAAAATCAACTTGCGGACATTTTTACAAAACCTCTTAGAGAAGAACATTTTTGCAAAATTAGGGGTGAGTTTGGGATCATGGAATCACCACATTAGCATTTACACTTATATATCATTGTGGTTGTGGTGTTTTGATCAAACTAAAAGTGTCAATATATATTTTATGCATCATTTCATGTTTGACCATATTTGATAGTTTTCTTAAACCAATTATTCTTGCATTGATTTTTAATGTGTTTGATTTAATTTTCATCATTTTTAGCATCAAATTTCATTGTACTTTATGTTATTGAGTCAAAATTGCATAGTTAGATTATTTTGCTTGTTTATACTCAAAATAGGATAACAAAGTGCAAAAACTATACACCAGAATTATGTAGAATTCAGCTGCCAAATTGAACAATTCATTTGACCTAAGTTATCAGAATTCGGTCGATCGTTTTCTTCAAATTCTGCACTGTATAAAGACAAATGTTTCTTCACTTTTACATAATTTTTTCTCACTCCAACCTCCATTTTTCTTTTCCTCTCTACCTCATAACTTCAACAACTTCTCAAATCACTTTCAAAAATATTTTTTTAAAAATCAAATTGTTTTCCAACATATTTTCTACACTTTCTAACCAAAATTCCTTTTCAAAAACATCATAGTTCACTTAAAATTTTAACAAAATCTCCAAAAGCTCTAAACCCTAAATAAAAAAACCCTAATTTTATTATCCTAAGTTCGGTTTTTGTATTAAAATACCTCTTTTAGTCATCCTTCATAGATTTCAACCACACCATTGGATTCCTCTCACCATTTTTTAGCTTGGGTGTGTTTTCGGATATCAAATTTGTAAATATCCATGTAAATTTACATTTTTTGCCCTTGTACATATATTCAGGGCCATGTTGCATTTCATCACATCTCATTAAGCTCAATATGGCGTTTATACTTCTTCTTCGCAATTTTCCATTTCGAAACTTACTTTTGTGCTTCATTTTATTTAAGTTGATAATTATGTGATTAGTATGTGCATAGTTAAGCATTTGTTAGTTTATGTGATAAATTTGTGCATTTTACATGAATTTGCACTTTATATTTTCTAAACATTAGTACTTTAATGAATTTGCATTTTACATTATGTGATTGTTTGGGCTTTTTGTCATTGGTTTAGCCTTGATAATCATATTTTCTATGTATATGTTAATGTATTTTAGTCTTCCTTTGCCTTATTGGATATATATACCTTGCTTATTTCTTTTTTATAATGACAAAGAGGGAGAAGTTATACATGTTATATTCTATATTTGATTATGATTATTGATGTAATATTTAATGTATATAAACTTTCCACATGCTTTGCTACTTTTTCTTGTTTGAATTGTTAATGCTCTTATTTTGATGCTCATACTTATTTAGACATTATATTCATGCATTGTGTCTTCATACTTATTTTTGGCCATTTTGGTAATCATTTCTATACATTGTTTATGCATGTTAGTATTCTTTTGTCTCATTGATTATACCATTTCTATACATTACCTCATTCTTTTTTATAATGACAAAAGGGGAGAAAAGTTTGATTGAGGTTGTGGATATTTTGATGATGTTAATGTTGGATGTGTGATATTGATATGAATTGTATTATTATTTACATATATTCAGGGGGAGGAATCTGGATTTATTTTAGGATAAACTCTTTCAAAATTTTCTTAAAAATCAAAGTGTTTCTTAACTTCAAGAAAATATATTTATTGATATATTTTTATAAAATTCCTCAAAGTGTATATGTGTTTGTCATCATTAAAAAGGGGGAGATTGTTGACTCCCCATTATTTTAATGATAACAAACTAATATATCCCTAAACATATTGACTAATGACTTTACTTGAGTGTGAGTTTTAGATTGCAAGAATTCATAAAATGCATTTAAAGAAATTTCAAGATGAAAATGAAAAACAAAACTCAAGTGAAGAATTTTTGAAGATTTGAAGAAAAACTCAAGTTTAGATAGATATGTGTATAATCTAGATGCATTTGTTTTGATTAGAATATTTATTTGCACATGATAGCTCACTTAAAAACTTATTCTCATATCTTTCACATTTTGGGTTAAAATATTGCTTTTCTAACTTATTGGATTAAGCCAAATTTTTTATCAAAGTTTATTAACTCATTTAAAATGATGAATTTTTGTTAACTACATTTTCATATCTTAAAGTTGGTTTTGAAAGAATTTCAAATATGGGTTAAATTGTCACTTTTCAAAGGTTGAGAGGGCAAATTATAAGTTTTCAAAAATTTAGAGGGTAAAATGTAATAAAATTTGATTGACTGAATTTAACCAATTGAATTCTTCGATTGTAGCTTCCGAATTATCCAAAAGCCATGCATTTTGGCTTTCAAAAATTCAAATAACCAAATTAAATCCGATTGATTGAATTTTGCTTTGAATTTTCTATTAGCGAGTGCCACGTAGACTCCACAGAAGTGTCATATCACATTTGGTTAATCGAATTACATCTGGTTGATCAAATTTTACATTTTCTAAAGTATTAAAACGGCTAGTTTTTGTGCAAAATAATAATTTTTCTTATTTTCCCCTATATAAACCCAATTAAATTCATTTGTATAGGAGTTTTGCCATCAAGAACTTTCATATATTTGAGAGCAAATCAATTTTGAGCTATACACTTGTAAATTCTCTTGTCTATTCAAAACCCTTGCTTACTCACTTTTAGATTTCATTTGCATTGAGTTGTACTAAACTTAAATTTTCATATACACTCTTTAAGAGAGATTATATTTCAAATTCATACTATAAAAGAGTAAGGTTCACTCTTTGAGAGATTAGAAAATTTTTAGTAAGAGAAATTGAGTTCTAGTACTTATAAAGGTTAATAGCACCTTCTAAGCTATTTTTGTTGTGAAGAAAAGCTTGGCTAAGATTTTGTCAACCAAGGATTCATGAATACTCTATGGGAGATAGCTTGAAGGAGTAGACGTAGGCTGGGTTGTGTCGAACCACTATATATCACATGTTTGATTTTCTCATCCTTTAAACTTATTTTTTTATGTTATGTTATTTTGATTATACTGGTTATTTGAAACATTCTTATCATTCTCATAAATTGCACTAAAAATAGGCAATATTTATTAATTTGAATAAATTAGTTTAATTCTTTAATTTGGTAAAGATTGTTCTAGATTGCCTAATTCGCCCCTCTTTTTAAGCCATTTGATCCTTCAAAAGTCTCCTTTGCATAACAATTACAATTTTGGTGATCTTTGGCAACTTCTCAAGTGACCACAAACTCCTCTCTCAACACTTTCTCACTTTCAAGTGATTGGGAAGCAAAATAAATATAAGAAAATTAAAGTTGATCATGTTTTTTTTTTATATCTAAGATACAGTACACGAGCTTGTATGGACTCATGTATCTAGTTACACAACTAAGGTAACTTTTTATTTCATTGCAATCACAATCTGATTCACTTATTGACTTCTACTAACCATACACAACTGTGTATACCTTCATACATAGACATGCACCCTTGAATTCATTAATCACCATATTTAAAAACTAAGAAAAGATCGAAATACCTTTAGGCTTATCTGTGGGTGTTACAATCCTCTCCCCTAATATGATTTCATCCATAAAATTCACTCAAATAGGTATAGGAATCTCTACTACATATCCTACTCAACCTCTCATATGGCTTCCTCAACTTAGTGATTCTTTCAAAAAAGCCTTTACTAGGGGAATCTACTTACATCTAAGTTTCTTAACTTACTTGTCTAGTATTTGAACTAGTCGCTCCTTATAGACTAGATTATCCTCGAGCTTGACATCCTCAACATTAATCATATGGTGAGATCATTAATATGCTTATATAACAGTGATACGTGGAACATATTATGAATACGATCAATGCTTGCTAGTACTGCAAACCAGTAGACAACCTTATCTATGTGCTTCAATACCTCAAAAGGTCCTACAAATCTTGGAGCTAACTTGTCTTTCTTGTCGAATTTCATAACATGCTTGTAAGGGCCTACTCTGACAAATACCTTATCACCTACTTAAAACTTAATATCACACTTCCTTTTATCTATGTAACTCTTTTGATAGTCTTGGGTTTGCCTCATTCTCTCTCTAATCATTCTCACATCCTCAATCATCCTTTAGGTTAGCTTAGGTTGTAATAATTAAACTAAGACATCTCTTTCTCCTATCTCATCTTAGTACAATGGTGATTTACATCTTCTACCATGTGGAGCCTCATAAAGAGTTATCTTGATGGTTGTTTGATAACTATTTTGTAACCAAACTCTATTAATGACAATACATCCATCCAACTCGTTCATCTGTCTAGGCAGACTCTCTCGGATTGTCTATCAGTCTAGGGATGATATGCTATGTTGAATGTCACTCTTATACCCAAGGACTTCTATATACTTTGTCAAAATTTTAAGATAAATCTAGTGTCTTAATTTGATACTATTGTCTTAGGTACTCTATGAAGTCTTACAATCTCTCTCATATAGATCTGACCCAACTGATCTACACTTGTGATGTCTCTGACTGCTATGAAATGTGTCGACTTGATCCATTATGACCTACAATGTAATATAGCTAGCTCTAACATTATAATTTGAACACAAAATCTATCGATATGTGCTCTCACTTCTACTCAGGAATACTAAGAAGTTGTAAAAGTCCAAATGGCCTCTAATATTCAGCCTTAACCTGCTAACACACAAGATACTTAGCCACAAAATCTATAATGCCTTTCTTCATTCTTGGCCACCAGAACCTTTTCCTTAGATCTTGATACATTTTTACACTCTCAATGTGAGCTATGTAAAGAGAACTATACGTTTTTACTAAGATCTTATCTCTCAAACTCTAATGTGAAGTATCTATATAAAAATCATAGTCTTCATCCTCCTCTGGCAAGGTAATAATAGGTGCTAAGGTTAATCTTCTCTTTAACTCCTTGAAACTCTATTTATAAGACTCTAACCATCTGAAAGGAATCTTGCTAAGTGTCAACTCTATGAGAAGTCGAGCTAACTTGAAGAATCCCTCAACAAAGTATCTATAGTAGCTTACAATTCCCAAAAAGCTTCTTACCTCCTTAGTTGTCTTAGGCTTTTTCACTTTAGCACTATCTCAATTTTGTTAGAGTTCATTGATATGTCATCTGTTGAAACTACATGTCCCAAAAATGACACTTTATCTAGCTAGAACTCATATTTAGAGAATTTTACAAACAATTGCCTCTCTTTTACCATTGGAGCACAAATCTCAAGTGATGTTTAAGCTCTTCTCAAGTTATGGAGTAGACTAGAATATTGTCAATGAATACTACTAAGAACTTATCTAGATAATCCTGGAACACCCTATTTATGAGGTCCATGCATACTATTGGGGCATTGGTCAATCCAAAGGGTATGACCACTGATGCGAACCTTAATGATATGATGCAAGACCTAATGTTCAAGAAGATATTTTTCCTAGGAATGAATCAGTTTTTTCAATGCGAACCTTGACCTAAATCGATATAAAATCGAATGAACTTTGGTATTATTAATGGTGAACACCACAAGATGAATCTTGATAAGTTCAAATGGTTGGTAATTCAATAGTAGGCAAAACTATGAAAAAAGTTGGCTAAAAGTTTTCATTCATGATAAAAATTTAGTTTATATGGTGCCAACTTAACCCTAAAACTACCTATGACCCAATGGACTTCTAAACTTCCTAAGCCTATTACCTAATTAACTACCTGAAACTATAATTAAAATGTAATATGACAATTGGGCTCAATAAAGTGTAGCCCGATCATAAAAAAGACTAAAATTGATGAAAACCTGAAATCCCAAATTTGGTAAAACAAAAACTATATATTACACAATGAAATGTCTTTTATTTGGGCCTAAACATTAGGCACAACTAGCAAAGTGGTTATTGATATGGAGCTCAAAATGAGCTTTGCGTTGATAGCTTACAGGGTCCGTAACTCTTCCCAGATCAAAAGTTATGGTTGTTCAAGTCTGCCTGTGCTTTTTGGATTTAAATTTCTCCATGGGCTTCGAGCTGAATTAGGTTAACTTTTTTATTGGTTCCTTCAAGCATCCAAGCATCTTTGAGTGAGTAAGTTTTAGTCTCTAAGCCCTTTATGAGCCTTATTAAGTCTTGTTGCACCTTTTTAGCTCTGTTCCTCGTAATTGGCCTAACCAAAATCTGTAGATCTTCTTGATGGCTCGATGCTCCCACAATGCCTCTGTCAACTACAAACTCACAATGCCCATATCTAGTTCTAAAACCAATCTTGCATATATCTTACTCTGCTACTTTGACTTGGAGATATCTTAACCTCAGATCTATTTTAGAGGACATTAAATACCCTTGAGCTAGTCAAACAAATCATCAATTCTTAGGAGTGGGTACTTATTCTTCACTATAGCCTTATTCAACTCCCTATACTCAATGTACATCCTCATCGATCTATTTTCTTCTTTACGAAGAGGATTAGTGTACCTTATGGTAAGTGGCTCAATCTAATGAACCCACTATCTAACAGTTCCTGTAATTGTTTTTTCAATTCTTATAATTTAGCTAAGGACATTTTGTAGAGGGCTTTAAAAATTGGTGTTGTTTCCAAGGCAAACTTAATGCTAAACTTTACCTATAATACCCATAAAGTACAATTTGATACTTATGAAGAATCATCACAAAATATTTATTGGAAATCAATGAGTGTGCCAAAATAAATTCAATAATTATAGATAATCAATAATTCTGAAATGCATGAATTACATAAAGTAAATTATTATAATAATGAATGAGATAGAAATAAAAATAATTGTAACCGAAAGCATAACTCAACCTGTTGATCCACTTGTCTCGCCTCCCCGTCTGTCCTATTGTTTTTCCTACTTTAATATTGCCAAAATAAATATATCAGTTGTAAAACTCAATAGGCCTTTATAATAAATTTGATATTCCTTATGAGCATTCTTAACGAGTCCCACCGTCACATGCGTCCTTGAGAAACTTAGCTAGATACCCGTCTCAGGTTCCTTTTACCACTTATTCCTCAATTTTGAATATCTATCACAAATGTTGCTTACATCATTATTATGTATCTAGTAAATTCTAATTTCCCATTAATTGAAATTGAGATGTCTCATCAATTGGTTTGAACATTCTTATGATTGAGACGTCTCATCTGTTGGTCTCCAATTATGAGTTATATTGTTTATACCCTTAATGATTATATATCTATACAATTTATCGATTAAATATGAAGAACATTCACATAATTATTATTCAAGGCAATAAGTGGATTTTTGCATATAGTCAACCAAAATCACCCAAAGATCCATCACTGGTGGATAAGATTTATCTAAATGAAGCTGGTGCATTGTAACATGTATTGATGCATGCACCATATCCTAGCTTTCAAAAGCAAATAAACACATGCAAAATTCTTCCTTTTATTTTCTTTTTTCTCCAAATAATGACGAAATTTTTTTCCTTTCTCTTTTTTTTTTTTTCAAACATTGCAGAGTTGGTTTCTTGGAGAAAGAGGACAATGGCAATTTTACTCATGATAGGTGAACACGTCACATGGCTTACATGCAAGCTACAGAGCCAATGTATTTTGTGTTTGTTCAACATGCATGTAACACCTTTATCATGTACACTACATGTTGGCAATAGAGCACTTACCGACTAGGACATGATCAGTATCTGTGTTGTAACCCTAACAACATTAGATGGTACCCAACCATGGTTTGGTCTTGACCATCTAACTCTCAAGCCTTCAAATGACACCATATAAACCCCACACTATATATATGTAAAGACATCATGGCTTAAAAGGTTTCTAGAATGCTATAGTTCATGCAAAGTTTCTCTTTCTCTATTTTTTTCTCTCTCTCTCTTTATATATATGTGTGTGTGTGTGTGTGTGTAGTATGTGTACACACATGAAAATTACATAACACACCATGACAATCATATTTTCTAAGAGATTTAGAATAGGCATTCATAACATTCTAGAGTTTAGGCATCAAATTCCAATGCAAAAGAATAGATTAATAGCATACCTCTCCTCTAACGATTACGTCAGTCTTTGCATGACAACATTTTCCTTAGTGACTTCCTTCTTTGGCTGGCAAATAAAAGGTCATTCTCTCTCTTTTATTATGCAAGAAAAGGATTTTGAGAGTATTACAATATGCAGTGGAGAATATAGAAGTTTTGTAAAAGGAAGCAAAGAGAGATATCATTCGAGAGGCTTCTGAAACTACCTTTTCTTTCTTTGTGTCGTTTCTTTCCAAAATGCCTTCCAAAAGAGTGATACACGACAAGCATTATCTAGCCAAAAGTAACTATCGAATTTGAAGAAGATGCATTACACAAAGTTGGCAAAAAATTAATGGGATTCATATTCCCATTTATATAAATGCTTCCTTTTAAATATTTTACTCATAAATATATATTTTATATTCAAACATATATATATATATATATATGTATAATAAAGTACACATAAATGCATATATATATAGTCACATAATGTTTCTCCAAGTTTACTCTTAGATGTATGCAATTTCTGTATACAGGCACATACACACAATTAATACTTACAAAAAATAATTGGATGACAAATATAGCATTAAATGATAACAAAATGATCAAAATGTCCTTTTTAATTAATTTAAAAGTATTACACTACCTCTCTTTGTAATACTAACCTTAGAAGGTTGTCAAAGAATGTCTAGAAACTCTTACATCATTGGAGTATCTTTTATACTCAAAACCATGTCTGTTGATTTTTGAACCATGTGCACTAAATATGCCATCACGTTTTTGCTTAGCCTTTATACTACTAATCATCATACTGAGGATTTGACCTTCTCTAAATGTGAACTACTTGTCATTATCTGGACTAAATTAACTTTTTTTTTTCTATAGTCTATTTTTGCTCTATCTTTGCTCAAAAAGTCCATACCTAATATCGTATCAAAGTCTAGCATGTCTATGTCACATCTATGGCTATTACATGGCTTTTCAAGAAGGTTGTCTCCCCTACTAACATTAAACTACTGTGAACTTGATCCTCATTTAGCATCTCTATTCTAATCTAAGGAACAAATGAAAGCTTCAGTTTTAATCTCTCAACTGTGTTTTTAACAACAAAACAATGTGTGGCTCTAGAGTTAATTAAAGCATTTAAAGGACAAGTATGAAACAGTAATTGACCTGTTACAGTTGTAAAGCTAACATCTACCTGTGTTTGAGTAGTTGTGAATACATGAGTTTATCCTCCCTTAACTATTTGATATGTTAGGGCTAGCTTTGTTGTTAGGGTTGTGCACTACCTGGCAAAGTGTCTTGGTTGCTTACATCATAGCATCTTCTATTGAAAAAACACTTGTTGGTATACCATCTTTTACATCTATGACATGCAGACGAATCATTATGTCTGGGCTGCTATTTTTTTCTCTTTTTCTTACCCCCTAGTTCTTTTTATTCTTAAGTCAGAAAGGTCTTTTACCTTTATTGTCTCTACTAGAACCATCTTTGTTGCCACTAATAGTCAGTTAACTTTATATTTTCACCTAGGCTAATAGTATAGGCTTTTTTAATAACTCTTTGTCCCTAACCATGTGTTACCTTATGGCCTCAGATCTCAAGGCTCTACCAAAGGCCTCTAAAAAAGTCTTAAAAGGATTATCTCTCATCATCACATCTTTGGCTATATTTGGCCTCAACTTTCCTATGAACAATCTAACTTGCCTCTCTTTGAACTAGTCATGCCATAAGTATACTTGGCTAATGAGTTCAGCTTAGTCAATAACTCTCTGACTGACATATTCCTTTACCTCAGATAGAGAAATTCTTGAGCCTTCACGTATGTGATTTAGTTGAAACATACTCTAACTCAAAGACCTATATGAAATCTACCCATGACATCTCTAAAACTTGATAGGGCCCATATAGGATCATCCTTCAATAAGAGACTAGCATATTGAATCTTATCAGCATCTTTCATTAAATAGATCCTCATGATATCTTCCACTACCTCCAGCCATTTCTCAACTAGCAGTCCTTCTAGCACTACACTATCGCTAAAATCTAAGGGCTAATGATGACTAGACAAATTGTAAATAAGATGTGTTTATCCTTTATTGCTACTTCCAATCTCTACTCAAGTTGCTCCTACATTCTTTTTACTCTATTAGAAAGGTACCTTTATTTCTGAATACTACTCTAGCATCGGTGAGGCCTGACCTGGATGCATTATACTGGTTGACACAATTGGCATGTTAGGTATCCATCTTTAAGCCTTAACTTGGCTTTTCTCTTGACTAGGGACATCTAGGGCATCTCTAATCAATCTCCTAGATCTTCTCATCTTAGAATCACAACAACTTTTAGGCATATATTACTTTTTATCTGAAAGTAGGTATATTACACTTACAATGGTAGACATATAAGGGCAATCAATATTGGACGAGTGGTTACTTTCTCATTTAACTCTGTATTCAAATTTTCAAACACATTAAACTTTTCACCTTTTTAGGTATCAAGATGATGCTCTGATATCATAATTATAACACCTTTTTCTAGATACATACCCTAAATGGGAATATATCAAAAGAGACGTGCACCATTGGAGTATTTGAAAACTTTAATGCATAATCATAATTATAAAGCATGCAAAAAGGTTTATAAGTCAAATTCATAAAATAATAGTTATCTAAAAATCTCTGTTATAAAATATATATTAATGTATCTGAAAATACTGATAATGATAACACAGACATGACTACTAATACTGAGATGATATAAGTGCCTCTCTCCTTATGCAACTACTCACTAAACCATTGGATTCCCATCAACCCTATTACTTACCTTTACCTGTAAAACATACAAAGAAAATGTGTGAATAAAACTCAGTAAGTGGAGTCCTTTCGATGTCTATAGCTATTAAACTGTCTAGTGGTAAAACTCATGTTCCATTTATAAGCTAGTTATTTTCATATTATAACACCTCGATGTCTTGACATGAGTCATCTATAAAAACTATAGTGGCCCAAGCTGAAATTAGCATATCTGATGTCTTGGTGAAAGCTACGATTATGTCTCACGCACATGCAAAACATCCTATTAAGCTATCTAACTAGGATACCCTAATCATATAAGAAAATCTTTGATAACAACTTTTTCTCTTACCACATAAGCTGATCAAAACTGTTAATTAACTATTAGAAGATAGCCTCTACCTCGAGCACATATGTGGTGCATCCAATTAATCATGTGAGAAATATCTAAAAGTCATATCTTTGCTATACACACCTGAAGTGAACTAGGTAGCTATGTGTCTTGGAGCCAAATGCATGATGCATCTTATAGGTATCCAATCTTATTGCTCTCACAATTATCATCACTTACACACATAGTTGGTGATTATCTAGTTGTGTGACACTAGCCTTAAGGATGCTAACTTTTTTACTCAGATTTGACTCGATCAAAGCTTGTGTCATCATTCATATAATTGGACACCTCATATATATCGTCTTTTAATTCTTTACCCCTTTATGCACATAACCTAAGGGTATAATCGTGTTTTGACTTTGTCCAAAGGTACATAATTGTGTGTTTCTTAACCTATGCATATGTGCCTCCTAAACCATATACACGGGTGTGTGACACTCAGCACATAGTCGTGCATAGAGTAGATGCACAGAGGAAGTTAACCTATACACACTCTTGTGTACTTAGATCCATGTGTACGAGCCACATGTCCTCGTGTACATGTCATCCACTTTTGGAAAGCTATACATGGGCATATGTCCTATATTACACAACCGTGCATTTTTCCTCCTAGAACAAGCATGAGATCCTACAGTTTTCAAAATTTTGGAATAACACAAAGACGTGTATAAGGTCATACACAGTCTTGTGTCACGATCTAAAAATCTCACCTTAGGGTTCCTATGCCTTTTTGATTACGATCTCAATAGTACACTCGTAAACAATGCATAATAGTAGTCTCAAGCATCCTTTACACACTATTTTCACTATCTTACTAACCATAACACACGTACACGAAATCTCAAGGCATCAAATATAAAAAAACAAAGATCTTTCAAGCCAAAACATATATTCATCATACAATCTGGAAATTATGCATGCTTATAACTTATGCTATTCATAATAACATTTAAATCACTCTAGATTATGTATTTAACAGAAAATGACTTTATAAAGATTGTGATCCAGCAAGGATATCCATTCCACTTACTTGGACTATAGCGACAAAGTCTACCTTACATGACAATTACGATTCCGATGATTGATAGTAGCTCCTCAAGCAACCACAAACTCTTCTCTCACACTCTCTCACTTTTGATTGGCTAGAAAACAAAACAAATGTGAGAAAATTAAGGTTAATCATATTTTATTTTTATTCCCAAGATGTGATACATAGGCATGTATAGACCATACATGATCGTGTGTCTATTTGCATGACTAAGACAACTTCTTATTACACTGCGATCACAATCTAATCCACTTATTAACTTCTATTGACCATACATGGTCATGTATGCCTCCATACATGAGTGTGCACCCTCAAATTCATTAATCACCTTACTTAAAAACTAAGAAAAGATTGAAATGCTTTTAGGCTTACCTATGGGTGTTATACTAATATACAAAACTCAATGTGTCATTCTTCCCTAATCGATTAGATTCAGATGATGGCATCAGTGGATAGACTATTCAATCTCATTGGTGTTAGTAGATAGAGTGTTCATCGTTGGCCTTGGTTCTCCTTCTCATCAATATAAGTGTCTACGTTGGTTGTTTCTTCTTCATTGTAGAGGCTTCGAAGATTTGGTGAAGGCTTAGAAAGTGAGTCAATAAAGGCTTGGAAAGGGAAAAGGTCTTTGAATTAATTTGGTAGAGGCTTGCAAAGGGATAAGATTGTTTTTATTTAATTTGGGAAAGGTGAATAGCCTTGGGGTTTTATATTTAAAACGTGACTTCCTAAAAATGTGCTTTTGTAGGGATTCTTTTGCTTTGTAGAAAGGAATCGCCTGTAGAATTCTTTTCATGCGTGAACAGTACAATCATACGGTACTTAATCTTCTCTTATCACAAGGGTATTTTTGGAACTATGCACTTCTTATGGTATATTTGTTATGTGTACAAAAAGTGTGGTAAAAATGTATACACAGGCCTAGATTGTGGTATTTTTTTTAATATCCCCTTCAAGTATGTCTGTCAATACATTTAATGCTTAATTTTTAGCCAATTAATGTTGGATATAAGATATATTAATGGGTCTTTCACAATATTACCTAAGCATTATTATAATTTAAATTATATAATCTAGGGACTATTACACATATTGAAATAAATGTTAACAATTGGTTTACGTATTTCTTTAGGTTGTTAGAATATTCTATAACAGTGTTGCAATGTAATACTCACAAGTGCATGCAATGCTAATTCTATCATTATATGTTAAGTTTACATTAATGTTAATGTGGGAATATGTTAAATCTGATTAAGTTAAAGAATTTATAAAAATAAAAGGTGGTTGACTAGTCGTTCTAGAGAGTGAACATTCATTCAACAAATGCTAGGTAGACAAATTAGATAATACACCACATTATAAGGAGATTAAGTGGCAAAAGGTCGTTCCACTAAGACGAACGCTCATTTCAATAGTTATCTTATTCAAAATTCTATTTAAAAAAATGACATGTCTTGCACGATCAAGTTATCTCAATGATTATGACTAGATATTGGATTAACATTAAAATTGTTAATGTGGAATCCAAGTAGAAGATATTTAGATTTCGCATGGATTTATTCAAATTGAGTTCTAGTGTTTAAGCATGCAATTTTGTGTGAACAATTTGCATATGAAGGCAAATTCCTGGATTATAATTATGAGAATAGGATATAATGATTTGTATATTGTTTGAGTGGTGAAGTATGATGAATGTTGTTAGTATGATTATAAGTTGACTATGATTTATTGAGTTAGGAATTTAAATGCATGATTTTGGGGCATATAACATGTTAAAGAGTCCTAGTGAATGGATTGAAATGTTTTGATTTGAAAAATTTTGGTGATATATAGGCATTTTTGTTGATTTTGATGCGATGAAACGATTGTTCCAATTATGGGAACGGCCATTCTTTAGCTAATTGGGGTTCTTTATGTTATGTTTGTGAGTTTTATATTACTACACATGTATGTTTGTGGATTATTTATAGACATCTTTTGACGTTTTCCAATATTTGGATGATTATATAATATGATTTATTATTTTGTTAATTTAAATGTTTAATTTTACAATGTTTATGATTTAAGAGTTATATCATGCATATTTGGCCAAAAATAATGGTATCTCTATCTGGAAGGCAATACTATTAACTTAATTAAACATTGAAAACTAACAATTTTTCTCTAACTTAATTTTAAAAAATTATTTTTTCACCCCCACCATTTAAGATTCCTAAGGTTTCTATATTTTAAGGTTAATAGTCATCCTCTTAAAGTTTAAAAAATTATACCTACACCTCAAAAATTTATTCCTTTTTCTGGGGACCTTTTTTCTAGCGATTCACTCTAACAAGTCATTTGACACTTCCTCTCCATCCCTAGTGATAATTCAATGTGAAAACCTTCAAAAATCTGATTGAAATGATCAGATTTATCCACAAATCTATGCAAATCAAATCCCACAAATATGACCAAAACGACTATTTTTAGATTTGGGCATCATGTCTTGTTGGGGTTAGTTTCTTTGTCATAGGAGTTTGATGAGTAGACTCTTGTCAACTGGATCTCTTGATTGAGTTTTAAGGAGTGACTAAGTTTATGACCAAGTTCTCAGGTGTTTTTTACAAGTGGGTAGTGTGGGTTTTTTCAGTGTTGGCGGTCAGTTATGGACACGAGAAGGAGACTCATTGCTAGGTCTCATAATAGAAACGAGTTTGTGTTGATTAATCTTGTTGAAAATGCAAAAGTAGACTTGGCAAACAGGCAGGCTAGACCGGGTACGGATAAAATGGGTACAGGTCGAATTATATGAGTGATAATTTCTGAACTCGTATCCAGTCCGACAGATACGAGTCAACACCCACAGGTTACCTGTTAATATTAATTTCTCAATATTTATCTTTTGTTTTTATTAATTTAATGTATTTTTTTATTTTAAATATTTTTCTCTTCAAATACATAAATATTCTATGGAAGAATGAAAATTTACCTCAAATTATAAAAATATTTTTTTATAAATTTGAAGAATTTTAACATTAAACATGGAATGGATATTTATAATAAAATGTTTAATGCTCATATTTTTTAAATTTGTTTTCAACACAACAAATTTTTTAATTTTAGGATGGATTTGAGATCATTTAATGTCAAAAGAAGGGAAAATATGTAAAATTTGTGTTAGGTGTGTCATAAGTTTGATATTGAAGTGGAAAAAGAAAATGAATAGAAAAAAATAGGTGACCCGCAAACATACCCAATCCACTTGAAAAAATTTATTACCTACGGATAAAATGAGTACGGGTTCAAAAATCTAAAACTCATACTTTATTTAGATAGGTTACCCACGGGTTACGCGGGTGACCCGCCTATTTTGCCACCTCTAAAAGTAAGACACTCTAAAGCTACTTTTTTTTGCTTTTCCATTTTTGTAATACCCATTTGGTTGATTTTGTTTGTCTGATCTGGGTGGGGTTTGTTGCAATCTGAGTACATTTTCTTCTGGGTTGGTTTTTCTGTATCGGGGGTTTTTTTGTTTTCTTGCTGATTGGATCATGAATTAACTTCCTGTTTGTCTATGCTTGTTTCAGTATTTCACTTTAGCAGTAATAAAGTTTTAGTCTTTAGTTGTAAATTTTGAGCTTTTGCAGTGATTTACATCAACCGAAGATTTTTTAGATTTGTGCATTTCTATTTTTTCTGTTCAGATTTATGGGATTCTAAGATTTACGAGATTCGATTTGCACAGATCCATGAAACAAATTTGACCATTTTAATTACTATTTTGTAAGCCCCTATAAAAACTATTGCTTTAATTAATTACCCAATAAAAAATGTGTTTAACAATATGTGATAGATAAATATTACTAATATTACTTTTGCGATTTTGGATTTTATTAAATAATTTTTGTTTTTAATTATTTTAAGCCTAAATTACTTATTTCCCATCCAAAGTTTGATAAATCAACAAATTCTAACCCATTGGTAAAAGTCTACTATTAGTTTTAATAGTAAAAAGTCTTTATATCATTTTGTATAAATATTATGATAAAAGTTAAATCAACCATCATTTTATCCCTGGTGTTTAAAATATTATAATAAAACTCATATTGAATTGAACTATGAAGATTATTGTAGGGATGTGAATATCATTTTTAAAACTTATTAAGGGCAAATAGGTATTTTGAAAATACAATTATAACCTCAATAATTTGTCACATGATATTTAACACAGCTGGGGTCTCTAGTTAAATATAATATTTACATCATTAATTTATTGTGTTTTACTATGTTCTTGAAAGTGAAATTGTTATTTGTAAAATTATAGAAAGCAGATTAAAATTTTAAAACTATTAAAAACACCATTAAACTTTTTTAAAATTTCCGAAAGCCCTCTACATTTTTTTATTAACACTTAACATTTTTAAAAATTACAGTTTGTATCTCAAACATACAATTATATGTTATTGACACCTATATCTATACTTAACTAGTAAATTTTTTTATTATGTTAATTAAAATTAATATAAATTAGGAGTATATAAAAATTTTAATAAAATTTTAGCGGTAAGATGTTATTTAGCTTGAAGGCATTTTTCCCTTTTCAATATAAAAAATTGGGATATTAATTAATTACCCCAAACATCAGGGGTTTAAGTGAAATTGCCCAATCTTTTTTGAAATTAAGCAAAAATGTCCTCATTACTTGAAATGACCGAAATGTCCTCGTATATAAACAAAAAAAATTCATATCCCCACCCTCCTCGATCCCTTGTTCCCAAAATTAAAGAATTACCTAGGCCTTCTACGGAGTAATAGGTGTGTAGATTTTCGACTTTTTGGATGAAATTTTTGACCTTTTTCGATGATGAAAATAACAAAGAAGGTGAGTAAATTATCTTTTATCTTATTTGAATCATTTTTATGTTTAGATTTTGGGCATTTTTCATACTTGAACAATTGATTTTGGATTTTATAATAAATTTTGTGTGTAATTATTATCAGCCCAAATGATTTATTTCCCATCCAACGTTGATAAATTGACAAATTCTAACCCAGTTATGAAAGTCTGCTATGATTTTTAATAGTAAAAGGTTTTTGTATCATTTTATATAAATATTATGATAAGAGTGTAATTAACTATCATGAAAACTTATATTAGATTGAATTACGAAGATTATTGTAGGAATATAAATATCATTTTTAAAACTTACTGAGGGTAAATAGATCTTTTGAAAATACAATTATAGCCTCAATAATTTGTCACATGATATTTAACATGGGTGGGATCTCCGGTTAAATATGATATTTGTATCTTTAATTTATCTTGTTTTACTTTGTTCTTGAAAGTGCAATTATCATTTGTAAAATTATCGAAAGCATATTAAAAATTTTAAATTATTCTAACACCATTACACTTTTTTTAAATTTCCAAAAGCCCTCTAAATTTTTTTATTAACACCTAACATTTTTTAAAATTATAGTTCGGATATCAAATATACAATTATATGTCATTGACGCATATATCTGTACTTAACCAAAAAATATTTTTATTATTTTAATTAAAATTAATATAATCTAGGAGTATATAAAAATTTTTAATAAAATTTTAGGGTAAGATGTCATTTAGCTTCAAGGCATTTTTCCCTTTTCAATATAAAAAATTGGGATATTAAATTAAATACCCTAAAAATCAGGGGTTTAAGGAAACTGCCCAATTATTTTGAACTTAAACAAAAATATCTCTTTTACCTGAAATGATCAAAATGTCCTCACATATAAACAAAAAAAATTCATATCCCCACCCATATTTTTCCTGATCAATTGTTCCCAAAATCAGAGAATTACCTAGGTCTTCCATAGAGTAACAGGTGTGTTAGATTTTTGAGTTTTTGGATGGAATTTTTGACATTTTTCGATGACAAAAATAGCAAAGAAAATGAGTAAATCATCTATTATTTTGATTGAATCATTTTTATGTTTAAATTTTATTGATTGGATTAAGATTTTGGGCATTTTTCAGATTTGAACAATTGATTTTGGATTTTATAAGATAAATTTTGTGTTTAATTATTGTAAGCCCAAATGATTTATTTCCCATCCAAGGTTTGATAGATCGAAAAATTCTAATCCACTTATAAAAATCTACTATTATTTTAATAGTAAAAAGTCTTTGTATCATTTTGTATAAATATTACGATAAAAGTGTAATTAACTATCATTTTATCTCTGATATTTAAAATATTACGATAAAACTCACATTGGATTGAACTATGAAAATTATTGTAAGAATGTAAATATTATTTTTAAAACTTACTAAGGGCAAATAAATATTTTAAAAATACAGTTATAGCCTCAATAATTTGTCACATGATATTTAACACGGCAAGGTCTTTGGTTAAATATGATATTTACATCCTTAATTTATTGTATTTTACTATGTTCTTGAAAGTGTAAATGTCATTTGTTAAATTATTGAAAGCATATTAAAATTTTAAAATTATTAAAAAACACCATTAAACTTTTTTAAAATTTTTGGAAGCCTCTAAATTTTTTTATTAACACCTAACATTTTTAAAAATTACAGTTCGCTTCTCAAACATACAATTATGTGTCATTTACACCTATATCTATGCCTAATTAGTAAATTCTTTTATTATGTTAATTAAAATTAATATAAATTAGGAGTATATAAATTTTTTAATAAAATTTTAGGGGTAAGATGTTATTTAGCTTGAAGGCATTTTTCCCTTTTCAATATAAAAAATTTGGATATTAAATTAATTACCATAAACATCATGGGTTTAAGCGAAATTGCCCAATTTTTTTGAAATTAAACAAAAATGTCCTCTTTACTTGACCTAACTGAAATACCTCATATATAAACTTAAAAAAATTCATATCCCCACCCATACATTCCCCGATCCATTGTTCCCAAAATTAGAGAATTACCTAGGCCTTCAACGGAGTTACCAGTGTGCAAATTTTTGACTTTTTGGATGGAATTTTTGACATTTTCCAATGATAAAAATAACAAAGAAGGTGCGTAAATCGTCCCTTATCTTATTTAAATCATTTTTTTTTTATTTTTACTGATTAGATTAAGATTTTGGGCTTTTTTTAGATTTGAACAATTGATTTTATGGTTTGATTCTTGCTTGTTTTGGATGAATTAGCTTAGGGCCATTGTGCTTAAGCAAGTGTTGAATCATTTATTGTTGAAATAGTAATAAGAAACTGAGATTTTGGTCAAAAAATTGGGCAATCTTGAAATTAGAACTTCACCTCAAGGGAGAAATATTAAACCTGAGGAATCTCAAATTTGAGAAATATGCCCCTACTTGAATCAACGCCACAGGGGAGAGAGCAAATGTGATTTTCTAAACAGTAATCACATTAGGGGGTCTATGAGAGAACCTTCAGAGAAGGGGAAAAATTGCAAGTTTTAGAATAGTATCTTACAGATGACCATAGGGTAGGGGGAATGTTGATTGTTTAAACAGTGATACTCGTAAGATCCCCTAGGGGAATTACAAATTTTTAAATATTTTGGACCTGTAGGAAAGAGAGAAATTGATAACGAGGTAAATTGATATTTTTAAACATTTAGGACCTGTGAAAGAGTGAGAAAATATTAAGGGGCAAATTGATATTTTGTCTAAATCTAGGGGTTTTTGAGGCGTAGTTTTCGAATTTTATATCTAGCTTTCCACATTCTAGGGTTTTTTGACGTTTAGTTTTTGAATTTCATGTCCGTTTTTATTTTTGTGATTTATAGGTTTTTCGACATGTAGTTTTCGAATTTGTGGTTGGTTTTTTGGTTTTTGTCAATTTACAATTTTTTGAAATCTATCTTTCCAATTTAATGCCTGTTTTTTTATTCTATCATTTGTAGGTTTTTTGACCTATAGTTTTTTACTATCATATATGTTTTTTGGTATTTATCATACTTGGGTTTTTTAACGTGTAGTTTTCAAATTTTAAATCGATATTTCTTGTCATTTTAGGGCAATTGGATGTGTAGTTTTAGAATTTCATGTCTATTTTTTGATATTTGTCATTTTAGAATTTATTTACATGTAGTTTTCAAATTTCAAGTCTATTTTTCGATATTTTTTTCAGTTTTTGTCATTCTTAAGTTTTTCGACATTTAGTTTTCAAATTTTAGGTTAGTTTTTTTATTTGTTTCATTCTAGGGTATTTCGATGTGTAATTTTTTTATTTCTAGTGTATTTTTCGGTGACAGTCATTTTAGTGTTTTTTCCAATGTGTAATTTTTGAATTTCAGGCTAGTTTTTCAATTTTTGTCATTCTAAAGTTTTTTATGTATAGCTTTTGAATTTTAAGTCAATTTTTTCAAATTTTTTCATTGTAAGGTTTTTCGACATGTAGTTTTCAAATTTTAGATAAATTTTTTTTTTTTTGTCATTCTATGATTTTTTAACGTATAGTTATTGAATTTCAGATCATTTTTTTTGTTTTTGTTATTTTATGAGTTTTTTACTTGTAGTTTTCAAATTTAAGATCCATTTTTTTATTTTTATCTCTGATTTTATATCTGTTTTTTATGAAATTCTTATCAAGTTTGTCATGATAATAATTTCTTTTTATATAGGATATTTCCAATAAAATAAAATGTGAGGACATCAAATTAAGAATTTCAGACAAGGCATGACACTTTCAAGCAACGGTTAATTCTCATGTACAACAAACCGCAATGTCTAAAATTATATCTACATTGACACAAACACAGTTGCAATTGTTGGAGGACTTGCTTTGGGCATTTGCTCTTATTACCAGATATGAGATTTAGTTGAGTGTTGGTGCACTTATTCATATTATGATAGTTGTATCGGGGGTTAGGGAGAAATAAGTTTTGGTTTAGAATTAATGGGCCCATTCGAGTTTGCACTTATGTTCGGGCTATCATTTAGTCGGATCACTATTCTTTCACATATATTTCACAAGGATCCAAAAATAAGATTTGGGAAAACTACTTTCAAGGATGTTAAAGGGTGCAATATTATGATTTAAAGTGAGTTTTCTTGACAAAGCCATGGGGGGATGATGATATTAATACCGTCAAAATGGCCACATTGTATTGCCTTCATATGGTGTTACTAGGGAATGACAAACAAAAGAAGATATCTGTAGAGTATCTTCAGTTAGTTGATCACTTGGACAGTTTCAATTCCTACTCGTAGGGTGCTCTAGTGTAAAAAATGACATAAAAGTCAATGCCCCAGGTGAGTGATATGATCACTCACATTCCAAGTAAGTGTATATTTATTAATTATATATATTGATTGCTAAGGAAAAAAATTATTAATTGAATTTAAACATTAATGTTTACATTGTAGTTTTGGATCTATAAGACAATCCACACCCTGTATAATTGGGTGGACTTGGTTGCTATTGATACATCTCCATGAATGTTTAGGTGGTATATGAGAGATATTTTTGGATAGAGTCATATGGGAATTAGTTGATTGATTTTATTGATTCATGCAAATATGTTTAATTATATATCTTATTAAGTAAGATGATGTTACTTTCCTGCTCCAACTATCACTAACCAAGGAGGCTACATGATGGTATGTTGAGATTGTTGCCTACACAGATATGCTGGAACCCCAGTCATCCTTATCCTCCTCAATGCCCTCCTTGATAGAAGATGGAACTTATCTGGCTATGCCACCATGGACATTCAAGCCCTTTGTCTTAAGACACCTATCGATGTTCAAGCCCCTATTACCAAGAAGATTACATGTCATGTTGTCGAGAGCCTACTACCGAGCATCCTATACATGAATGCCCATCGACTACATTACCTGTTCGGTCCCCCTTAGATATTGCATTGGCCCACTAGGGCAATATGATATCAGGTGAGATTTCTTGTTTGCAAGACCAAATGTTTGTCTTGCGAGAGTAGATATCTTGACTAAAGGATTGTATGAGTCATTTGGAGGACATCATGACTTGTATACGAACAGATACAGTTAAGCGGGTGATAATGCCACATCTTATTTATTCATTATGTAAACTGTATTTATTTGTTTGTCTAACACGTATATTAACTTTGTATAGGGTACTCACGATGGTGTTGAGAGGCCCTTACTTGTTAGCTTTATGATTCCATCACCTCTCTCACTAGAGGTTTGTAATTAATTTTTGTTAGTATATTTTATATAAAATGTTATTAAACAATTTATTATTAATATTCATACAAGGTATTGGTCTTGAAGAAGTATTGATTTAAAGTTCTCTACATACACACCTTCCCCGATCATAGAGGTAGGGTAAATTCTTATTATTAAGTCAGTTGAATGCAATTAAATATTATTATGTATATTGAAATTGTTTTTTCCTTCTTTTCAGGATGAACGATTGTGTTTAATTGTTGACCTTCCCAACCCAAGCAAAAGGGTCATTGATATTAGTTCACAAAAGGATAAGTTATTCGATGTTATGTCATAGAGAGAGCATGATGAGGTATATTCATAATTAAATTTATATTTATAGATATATTGATCATTGATAATATTAAATTACTTTTTCAGTCCATCCCAAAGGTATAGATGGTTTACTTGATAACAATAAAGAATTCCCCTACTAAACCTTATCCATCATATGTCAAAAAGATAACATTAACCGATTTCATCATGTTTGTTAACTAAGATGAATAATTGAATCAATAATTTTATGTAATTTTTTAGTTATGTGGATCACTTATGCTAGGATCATCAAGAAAAGTCTGTTATTCACACTTCGTATAAAAATCTAATAAAATCGAGGGCGAGACAATAGGTTCAAACCATTCCATTGTCTATTGTAGAGCGTGAAGAAGTTTTCCTTACATGATACACCAAAGCTGTAGCATCTAACAACCATGATATATATTGCATAAAAGTGAAGTCCAAAGCCATTTTTTGATACAGTTGTCAAGCTGTGCGAATGGGTGACTGAAGATGTAAGTAGCCTATATCTATTGACTTTGATTAAATATTTTATATATTCATGAAAACATAATAAAATTCATGTTCTATATTCATTTTAGCATGTAGATTCCTTCTTGACACTGCTATGTTGACACCAGTATGAATAACAAGCTATCATCCTATAGAACTAGACGACGACCCACACCTTCTTCATAGGGTATATCAAGATGACATATGAGAGTTAAAATACCATGCCGCCAGATGAGTATTAATGCCTAAGCTATCCACAAAGATGGTACAAGTAGATTACATGCCTGATTTGCTTTACAAACCATAAGAAAAGTATATAGGGTATTGTATATGTGTGTTTCCATAATAATTTACTTATATACAACACGTGTGTCTATTATAATTTTTCAATGTTTCTAGGTTTTCATCCTTATAAACTTTGATTATACCCATTAGGCTATTAGGGTCGTAGATTTACGTGATTGATCAATCACTATATATGACTCTAAGACAACATATATAGGTAGAAATGATGGGCTCAAATGGTGAATGCAACCTTACACCATATTCATCCCAACATTATTAGTAAGGATGAGTTTTTAGACCATTGCTAGGTATACATTATGAAAAGATCACTTGATATTGTATCAAGCGAAGGGTGTCCACTAGCAGGGCGAAGGTTTCGATAATTGCAATATTTTTATGTTGCACTTCATAGAATGTATGACATTTTCACAGAGCCTAGATTTCCACCGTGAGTCGTCTACCTCGATGCCTAAGTGTTTGACCTTACAGTTGTATTTTCGCTGCATCAAGTAGATCGCGAATGTACATTTGTATTTATCATTGGTTTTTCATATGATTTTTGAGTTGTTATGTATATATTTATTTATGATGGTTTATTCGTCATCTGTTTGATTTTATGGTTTTTTCATTTTTTTCAACTTTATTGTAACTTACTTAAGAACAAATAGCAGAATAACTCTTTCTTTGATGATAGGTAGCCATTCTTATTGGTTGCCAAGTGGATTAACAACTTTCACATACATATCACATAGTATTCGATGGTGTAGAAAGGATGAACCCATGCATAAACATTGATTAATCTCATATATCTTGCAACAACAATGACATGCTTAAAGGCTATGAAGAAAAATCAGGTAGTCATTTAAATGAATCAGTGGGGACATTATCAAAAAATATTGCAAAATATTTCCTACCACCCATAATAGGATCTTTAAGCTGAAGACTATTTATACATAGTTAACAAGTGATATATCCCCAAAATCCAACTCATTAAAATGAACATCACTCATCTTGTTCCCATCAAAGTCATCTCAATCTAGAACCCTTTTTTTGTCTCTACAAACACATTTTGTAGTAATAACGAATGCATCATTATGGAAATAAATCAAGTCTTCCCCATTAGGTTCCTTTTTCACTTCACCATCATCATTGCCATATATTTCTTCTTCTTCTTGACCTTCAATTGCAGTATATGTAATAAAAACTAGAATACATTCCTAGAAGTATTGTGACATGTCAATAAAACCTTTTATATCTTTATCATTTTCAATTTTTACAAGGAAATTAAACTCAATACTTTTTAGTTTCATGTAAAGCTGAATGTAGTTTCAAATCGGATTGATACCATACTTTTTACTCAAAAATTGGATAAATCCCTTAAGTGTTGTTTTGGATGGAATTTTAACCATTTTTTTTAAATCTCCAATATACTTCATTGTGTTATAATTATATTGGATCCATTCGCCTTGGAAATGAACAATAATATAGCCAGTCATTTTAATTATTAATCCTACAATGAAAAATTTTGGTAAAAAAATAACATTTATTATAAAAAAATCCACAATAAACATTTACCAATTCAAAATGACCCCTATATTTTTCCATAATTTTTTGAAGCCCCTCATTTAGGATTGACTATCAATATGCCACCTCTAATGTCTAGACAATTTATTAAACACCGCCATAAATTATCTAAAACAAAAATGTTTATTTCATATATATGATTAATACCTAAATGTCCTTATATTTTTTTAATATTTTATTTTACCCCTAATAAATTATAAAATATCAAAATGCATCCTATATGTTCATAACATATACGAACTTGATGTTTTTATATTATCGAAATGTCCTTTCATTTTAGGAGTATTTTAAGCACCCTAATATTTTATCTAATTTCAAAATACCCTTTATATTTATCTAACATTTCATTTAACATCCTCATATATTGTCTTGTATCGAAATGACCCTATATTTTATCAAAATATCCTTATATTTTTCTAAAATTTCATTTAAAACCTTAATACCTTGTTTAATATCAAAATGTCCTCATATTTTTCTAGCAATTCTTTAACACCTTAATATATTATCAAATATCAAAATGCCCATTTTATATCATATATGAACTTGATTTAACAAATAAAATTAAGTTTTGGGTTAAGATTCTTATAAATTTGATGTTCTCACAAAGTGATTTTTTTCGACTTGAATTTAGAAATCTAAATTTCATTTCTTCCGAACAAACCCATAATATCAAATATTGACTAAAAATGAAAGTGAGAGTGAGAATTTGAATGATATGGAAAGGTATAAGAATGAAAGTTTATATAGAAGTGGTAAAGGGTAGTCTTTTGTTTTAAAAATTTTTGGGGTATTTTTGCTTGAGGCTTTGAAAATAGAACATTTTTACTTAGGAAACAGAAAATGAAGCATTTTTGCTTAGTTTAAGATAGGATAGGATATTTAATTTAATTTTCCAAAAAAATTTAACAAATTTAAAATAAGGATGAAAAAATTAACATTTTCAACTTACAAGGTCTGTTACTTAGTCAAAGCTTAGGTGGGACATAGTTATTTGGCCATATTATATAGCTTTATTGCAACTAGCTTGAATATGGAGACAAAGAAGTCTAATAGATAACACTTGCCTATATACAAGGGATGTTGTTATAATTAGCCAAAGGACTTGTTCAATTTTTTTATTCTTAAAATTTTTATCCATTAATTTTAAAAAATTAAAATACTTACCGATATATTAAATTTGGTTTTTATTATTAAGAGTAAAATAGTTATTTTGAGAATTTATATAAAGAAATAATAATTTATCATATGTCTTACCTTAGTTTTGAAAATTAATAATTTTCTCCCAACTTAATTTTAGAAAGTTACTTTTTCATCCTCACCATCTAAGGGTTTTAAGATTTCCATATTTTAGGGTTAACAACTGCTCTTTTAAAATTCAAAACATTGCACTTCCTTTTCTAACAACCGTTCTTCCTAGCATTTCACTCCAACGTATCATTCGACACCTTCTTTCTTCCTAGTGGTTTTTCGGTGTGAGGACTACCAAAAATTTGACCAAAATAATCAAATTTGTCATATGGATCTGTGCGAATCCTATAAATATGACTTGATGATTGTTTTTAGATTTGTGCATCATTTCTTGTTGGGGTTTTGTTTCTTTGTCATGGGAGTTTGATGAGTAAACTCTTGTCAACTAGATCTCTTGACTGAGTTTTAGAGAGTGACGAGTTTATTATTGAGTTCTGAGGTGTTTTTCACAAGTGGGTAGTGTAGGTTTTTTCAGTGTCGACGGTGAGTTATGGACACGAGAGTATCTATAGTTTATAACTAAGTTCTCATTGTTAGGTCTCATAATAATAACAAGTTTGTGTTGATTAGTACTGAAGAAAATGCAAAAATAAGACATTTCATAGCTTTTAACCACTTTTCTTTGTGTTTATCTAACACAGCTTCTTTATAGCATTCTGGTTCTCCTCCTTTAGTAAGTGTCACATAATCACTTTAAGGGAATCTATAGCTTTTGACTCAATTTCCAACCAATCTTCTTAAATCAGGTTCTTGTATGACAAGAGGTTTATCAACATCTTCCTCGCCAGCTCCTTCTTCACCTTCTTACATGGCTCCCCCTTTATTGTCGTCTTATAAAGCTCCTTTTCATTGTAATCAACGAGTAGAGGAACTCGTTCCAAATTTACTAGATATTCTTTTATCTGCTTAGGCTTCCTTGATATCTTCAATAGTTTCATCTTCAAGGAAGATAACATCTCTGTTTCTAATAATCTTCTTGTTAGTAAGATCCTAGAGCCTATAGCCAAATTCCTCATGAGCATAACCTAAGAATATACATTCCTTGGATTTTCTATTAAGTTTAGTTCTCTCATCTTGTGGAATATGAATAAAGGCTCTACAACCAAACATTCTCAAATGCCTATGAGAAATATCATTTCCAGTTCATACCCTTTATGGTATGTTGCCATTGAGTGGAACTAAAGGTGACAAGTTAATTAGATCAACTGCAGTTCTCATTGCCTCCCCCTAAAAAGAGTTTGGCAATTTTTCATTTGAAAGCCTATATCTGATTTTTTTCACAAATTGTTCTATTTATCCTTTCTACAATGTCATTATGTTGTGGTGTTTTTGGTACTAACTTCTTAAGCCTGATGCCAAATTTTCTATAGTATTCTTCAAATCGGCCCTTGTATTCACCATTATTTTTTGCATGAACACACTTCAATTATCTTCCAATTTCTCTTTCCACCTTTATGTAGAGTTCCTTGAAAACTTCTAACACTTAGTCTTTGGTTTTTAGGGCAAAGGCCCACAGTTTTCTAAAGTGGTCGTCAATGAATGTGACAAAATATAAGGCACCACCAAGACTTCTGGTTTGTATTGTGCATACATCAATGTGTACCAAATCAGGAATATTTGGTTTTCTTGAAGGTGTGGAACTTTGGAATGCAACTCTATGCTATTTTCTGTGGATGCAATTGACACAAGTCAGTAGAGGTACACATTTGATTCTAAGTAAAAGTTATTTTCTTGCAAGCCTCTAGAGCCCTTTCTCACTGATATGGCCAATTAGTTTATGCCATAACTCGATTGAGACTTCTTTCTCTATCACATTCGTCTAGTTTTTCAATAATTTCACTTTTATTGTGTTGAGGGAGTTTATGTTATTTCCTCTAGCCATCACTAGAGTATCTTTAGTAAGTTTCCACTTTTGTTTACCAAAATAATTTCATGGTTTTCATCATCGAGCTTTCCAGTGGAGATTACATTCAACCTGATGTTTGGAACATGTCATACATCTTTAAGAAGCAACTTGCATCCAATGTTGGTTTCCAAATAAACATCTCCTATGCTGACAATTTTGGATGCTCCATCATTTCCCATTGGCAAGAAACCAAAGTCTCTAGTAATATAGGATGAGATGACATCCTTCCTTGAAGTGACATAGAAGGAAACACTTAATTTAACCACCCAAGTTTGATCTTGACATGTGAGATTGATCATATTATCATTTAGGACAATTTCAACTTCTTCTCCAAATATTATAGTGTTTGCTTTTGAGGTTTCTACTGGTTGATTTTTGGATTGCTCAGTTTTCTATTTCCTGCACTCCTTTTTTAAATGTCCAAGCCTACCACAATAATGGCAAGTGATGTCTTTTCTTGGTCAAGATTTTGATTGGCCCATTTGTTGATTCTAATGAGATCTACTTATGTTTCTGTTATGCCATTCTTGCTTTTTTGAAACAAGAGCATTAGACGTTTCACCATCTTGCTATCGTTTAGATTCTTCATTCAATAATTTGTCCTTCACCATCTCCACGGTCACTTTTTCATCAGGGGTTGAATTTGTCATAGATACAAAAAGTGTATCCCAACTTTTTGGCAAAGAAATCAATAGAAATGTTTCTAATTAATTGTCATCAAATCTACAGCTTATCATTGCGAGTTGATCTGTAACACCTTCAAACTTGTTCATGTGTTAAAACATACTACTACCATCTTTGTATTTCGAGGTGATGAGGTGGCGTATCAAATTGGCTACATTTTGTGTACTTGGTTACACATATGTCTTCTCCAATTTTTCCTACAACTTGCAAGCATCAGTTTCTTTAGCAAAGCTCTGCATAAAGCTTTTTTCAATCCATTGTCTAATCTAAGTGGCACACTTTCTATTGAGTGTTAACTCAAAGAGTCATTATACTCTTATTTTGATGATAACAAACTGATATGTCTCTAAACATATTGACGAATAACTTTACTAAAGTGTAAGTTTAGATTGCAAGAATTCATAAAATGCATTTAAAGGAATTTCAAGATGGAAATAAAAGATAAGACTCAAGTGAAAAATTATTGAAGATTTGAACAAAAACTCAAGTTTAGGTAGATATTTTTATAATCTTGAAATATTTGTTTTGATTAGAATGTTTATTTATATTTGATAGTTCACTCAAAAACTTATTCTCATACCTTTCACATTTTGGGTTAAAATGTTTTTTTTCAAACTTATTAGGTTAAGCCAAATTTTTATCAAAGTTTATTAACACATTTAAAATGATGAAGTTTTGTGAACTACATTTTCATGTCTCAAAGTTGGTTTTAAAAGAATTTTCAAATATGGGTTAAAGTGTCACTTTTCAAAGGTTTACGGGGCAAAAAAGTTTTTAAAAATATAGGGGTAAAATATAATAAAATTTGATTGACTGAATTTGATCAATTGAATTCTTCAATGGTAGCTTTCAAATTATCCAAAAGCCATGCATTTTGATTTCCAAAAATTCAGTTGACCGAATTCAATCTGGTCGACCAAATTTTGCTTTAAATTTTCTAATAGCTAGTACAACATAGACACGATGGAAGTGTCACGTCATATCCAGTTGAGCAAATTACATCCAATTGACAAAATTTTAATTTTTCTAAAAAACTAAAACAACTAATTTTTGTGCACAACGGTAACTTTCCTTATTTTCTCCTATATAAACCCAATCAGATTCACTTGATATAGACTTTTGCCACTAAGAACTTTCATATATTTAAGAGCAAATCAATTTTGAGCTATTCACTTGCAAATTCTCTTCTCTAATCAAAACCCTTAGTGACATACTTTTTGATTTCATTTGTATTGAGTTTTAATAAGCTTAAACTTTCATATATACTTTTTGAGAGAGGTTATATTTTAAATTTATACAAAAATTTGTACAATAAGAGAGTGAGGTTCACTCTTGAACAGACTAAGAAATTTTTAGTGAGAGAAATTGAATTCTAATACTTATAAAGCTTAATAGCACCTTGAAAGTTATTTTTGTTGTGAAGAAAAGTTTGGTTGGGATTTTGTTAACCAAAGATTAATGGAATACTCCAAGGGAGATAGCTTAGAGAAGTGGGTATAAGCCGGATTGTGCCAAACCACTATTTATCATGTGTTTGATTTTCTCATCTCTCAAACTTATATTTTATGTTATATTATTTTGATTGTGTTGATTATTCAAAATATCTCTTGTCATTCTCATAAATTGTATTAAAATAGTCAACATTCATTAAATTAAATAAATTGGATTAATTCTTTAATTTAGTAAAGATTTTTTTAGATTCCCTTATTCACCCCCCTCTTAGGCAATTCAATCCTTCATTAAGCACTTCCCAGTCTTCATCTTTCATATCTGTCAACTTGCAAATTGCTACACCGTTGACATATTTGATAGGCTTCCACAAATCTTTCCTATACAAAAGATCCTCCATCATTGACCTCCAAGCTGTGTAATTTGTTGAAGTCAGTTTGAACATATTGCATGTATTCTCTGTTTTTATCTAGATAAATTTTTAACTAACCTAGCTCTGATACTACTTTGTTGGGAAAAATTAATATTAGGCTATAAAACCTGTCGTAAAAAAAAAATAAGGGAAAAACGACACCAAAGATTTTTAATGTGGAAACCTTATAAAAAGAAAAACCATGGGATTTAATCTAATTAAAAACAATTATCCACTATAAAATAATTGGATCACTATTGTACCCCCAATTTGTGGCTCTCACCCTCACAAATTAGCTCTCAAAATACATAATTTCTCTCACTTTCTTTTTCTCTATAGACTAGAGAAAGATCTCGCAGTTTTTCTCTCTTCTCGTACACATACAAAGGAATTCCCTTACCAAAACTTACACACACATCCGTGAACAAAATAGCTATTTATAGTCATTTTTGCAAGTTGGCAATTGCATGAGCAGTTATGGTGCAAGTTGACTATAATTGTCAACATATAGATCATCCAATGCATTGTCAACGCACGGAAGTAAATTATTAAGAAGAACAGTCCCCAAAAAAAGAGAATAAATTTTTGTGGGCGTAAGTATAATATTTTAAATTTTGAGGAGGGTGATTGTTAACCTAAAATTATAGAAACTCTAGTAATCAAAAATAGTTAAGTGAAAAAATAATTTTTTTAAATTAAGTTAGGAAAAAATTATTAATTTTTAAAATTTATATTAAAAAAAAGCTAAATTATTATTTGTATAAATAAAATATGAAAATAATTATTTTATCTTTGATATAAATAACTAAATTTAACATACGATAATGTGTTAAAAAGTAGACTTTGGGTGAGAATAAGTCTTTGGCCTTATAAGTACTATTTTTTGTACTCCATAATGCACCTAGATAAGCATAAACACGAGAAAGCATAAAAACTATCAATTTTATTTTTTTACGGGTAGAGTAATGAGATTCTGCGAGACTTTGATCCATCAACATCTTACTACTGTCACGTAAAAACATGGAAATTTTCTCCATCTTAGTAAATGCCCTTTTAATTTACAAGTAAATAAGCATCACCTTTCATTCAATATTGTCGCAATATGCTTAGAAATCACCGTTAAAAGAAGGTTAAAGAGCACAAAGCCTTGGCTTAGTTCCACCCATCATTCATTTTTCACAAGGTCTGATCATGCTTATAATTCTATTGTTTGACACTTCATTATAATTCTTTTACACTGCTAGCTTTTTTTATTGCTTTTTTCTTGTTAATTAAATATGGGAAATTGTCTAAGGGAAAAAGCTCTAGATCCCAATGATCAACCACTCAACATTGCTAATCCTCCAGCTGGTTTGTCTTAATTTAATTTCTTTTACTTTATACAAATTCTTAGCTCAAATGGATGTTAATCATATCATTTATCTGTTCGAATCTTAATTATAATCAGGAGTGCCTCCTCCCAGAAAAATTCATACAACATAAAACAAGAAAAACTTCAAATATTTTACAAGGTAACAGCAAATAACATCATTTTAAGCTTCCATTCATCAACTAGCATATGTTACTTTACGTTCCATGCTGCAGTGAGTCGCATTAAACATGAAAGATGAGACATTCAAAGTCACAGAAAGGTATGAATTAATTATTGTAACTGAATTTGTTTCTTTTCCTAGTTTAACTTGATGTGTTTTTGTGCAGGCAGAAAACCAACGTATATACATAAATCAAAATTTATGGAGCAATCATAGAGATATTAGTGCAAAGATAGAAGATGTGTATCATGCTCGCAGGGTAAATTGTTTTTGCCATAAAATCCCGGAGGCTGCTACACACAAATTTAGCGAAAACATTATCATTGGGCAGGGTGGTTTTGGTGAAGTTTATATAGGATACATCAATTCTTGGACAATGACTGCAGCAAAACCAAAACATGGAATTGCCAATGCTGTCAGGAAACTGAGAAGGAAAGGATTTCAAGGCCAACATCTCTGATTCAATAGTCGATATTCTCCACTTCACCCAGTACATTGTCCACTATGATTTTACTTTTTAGCTTTACAACTTAAAATGCATTTTAATGGATAAGGGTGTCACATTTTATTTGCCATTCTCAATCCCTCTTGATGTATTTATCAATGCTAATTTAGGCTTGGTGTGAATTGTTGATTCATAGAGAATGAATTCGATTTTTTGAGCAGATTAAATCATCCGAATGTTATAAAGCTCATAGGGTATTGCTTTGAAGGTGAACATAGAATGCTGGTTTATGAGTACATGACTGAAGGAAGTTTGGAAGATCATCTCCTGAGCAGTAAGTCAAGCAAGCTAACAAATTTTAGGACTACTATGACATAAAATCAAATGACTAGAGAAATTTAGACAGTTCATATATTGTGACATACAGAAAATGATAATCAAAGAAAATAGCTTTAGGGGCAGCCAGGGGCTTAGAATACCTTCATACTTATTGGAGACCAATCATTCATCATGATGTTAAAGTTTCGAATGTCCTGCTAGATGATGTGAGTTCTTTTTCTTTGTAATTTCAACACAGCTTTTGAAAGATCAGTTTACGTGATTGACGTTCCAAGATGTTCATTTTGTAAGAGAATATTGCAGGATTTCAATGCCAAATTATCAGATTTTGGACTGGCTAAGTTTGGACCCCTAGTTGGAAAGTCCCATATTTCCACAAACATGGCACCAAAGTATGCTTTGCTCCTGAATATATTGCAACAGGTGACGTAATCATTTTAAATCACATCTTCCGGGTGATGACTAGTGATGTATAAGGAAAATAGCTCTGTTTGTTGCTGATTTATGTATCTGTTTTACAGGACGCTTGACTGTAAAAACTGAGGTTTATAGCTTCGGCGTGGTACTTTTAGATATCTTCTTGGGCAAAGATGCAGTGAAAAAATATCCAAATGGTTTGGCAGGAATGTGGGCAAAGCCATATCTTAGCAACAAGCAGGAACTGCATCGTGTTGTTGATCAGAGACTAGGGAAGAACGTAAGGATGGAGGAAGCTCAAGAGTTCGCTCAAATCATTCTTAGATGCCTTAGTTTAGAACCGAAGACCACGCCAACAATGACACAGGTTGTAGCTGATCTAGAGCAACTAGAGCTACCTATGGGTGGCAATCGGGACTTCCTCAGGTTGTCTAAATGCCCAATAAAAGAGCCTCCCACTTTGAACACTTCATCTAGAAAGTCATGTAGCCTGAAATGCTAATTTCATAATTCCTATTCAAATTCACTTCATGTTCATTGCCCATACTCTTCTTTTAATCATGCCCATGTGAAAATAGAACCTAATATTGCACTGTCTCTAATCTATTCCCAAAAATACAGGCCAGATAAGGTTGGTACAATTCATCAGATTTTTATTTTTTGCTCGGTACAATTCATTCTAAATTTAGCATCATAACATACACTAGTATTACATCAATATTAACAGACATGGAAGCATACAAGAAATTTACTAATAAAATGCTCCTTGGTTCAGCGTAGTTGTGGAGATTGCCAGATATTTGGTAATGGAGAAGCACTAGCAGTCATACGAAGTGGAGTTCGTTGTTGTCTCATGGGAGACCTGTGGACTGGAACTGGGACCCTCTGCTGTTCAGACTGAGAGAGCTTCTTCGCATTCCTGGGGGCTTCAAGTCGCTCCAGTGCTGCTAAAACCTCAGACATACGAGGCCTTAGTTTAGCTTCAGTATTTAGGCACCGTACAGTAAGAGCAGCAGCTGTATAGGCTCCTTTCTGTGGGTACTGGCCCCCTAGCTTAGTGTCCATAATCCGAAATATTTTTCGCTTGTCAGACAAATACGGTCTCGCCCAGTCTACCAGATTCTGCTCAACACCAACTTTTGTTTTGTCAACAGCACATCGTCCTGATAATAGTTCAAGCAATACAACTCCAAAGCTATACACATCACTTTTGGCTGTAAGCCGGCCTGTTCAACAATGAAGACAAATTACTCAAAATACACAAAGCAAGTATTCAGACAGCAGTAGCAATTCCGCAACTTCTATAAAAAAACATTGCAAATACAAAAAACAACCTAATATCGGATGGCGTTTGCCTTAGACATTCCCAAGGCAAAATAATTCATTGAAAACACAGTTCTAGGTTCGGCCTCAATGCAAATTTACTTGTGAAGAATATAGATTTTATATAACAAGACCCAGAAAGAGGAAATTAATAACAATATAGATTTACAAGCTTCATTCAGAAAACAATGTAAATAAAAACAGTATAATATAGCTGTTCTACATACCTGTAGCAACGTACTCTGGTGCTGCATAACCATGAGTACCCATAACTTGTGTGGAAACATGAGTTCTATCACCAGTGGGACCTGCCTTGGCCAAACCAAAGTCAGACAGTTTTGCATTGAAATCCTACATCACAAATGCATTGTCATCGCCAGTAACGTGCATAAATCTAATGACTTATATACACAAACTACAGGCAAAGCAACAATGAATTATCTGTTTTAATAAGCATACCGCATCAAGTAGAATATTAGAAGCCTTAAAATCACGATATATAACTTGTGATTTTGCATCATGAAGAAAAGAGAGCCCTCTGGCAGCTGCTATGGCCACTTTTATCCTTACTGCCCAAGAAAGTGGTTGGGGTCCTCCTGGAAAAAAGAGAACATCAAAGGTCACCAACCAGACCAAGGAGCTTCATAACATTCCAACATTTGATTACTGAGTTGGTTTAACACAGAATAGCTTTTGTAGAACCTATATGTATATATAAGCAAGAAAAACTCAATTAAAAAATGGAACAGCAGATCCTAGCGGTAGTGGGTATCTATAGGCAGTGGAACTGTAACTGAGTAAAGCCATATATTTAGTCATTGTTTTAATTCCAATGAGCTAATCGGCATCTTCCACAGATTTCAACATTCAGATGCATCTTAAATATATGTAATGAGAAGACAAGTTTGCAAATCTTAAAGGGAAATGGAGCAAATAAGGAAATCCAAAGGTCAAGGCTAATCTTGAGCCATTTTGCAAATTGATTCTTCTTTTCTCTCTTCAGTGTTTTAACAGCGTAATTTTTCTCTTGGCTATAACTCTTGTATGAATTTATTCTAGAAGTGAAAGAGATTAAAATGACATAAAAAAAATACTAAATTTCCACCTCAACCTCTTTCTTCTTGCAAAAAAGACAGGCACAAATATTTTTAATCCTACATTTTTGCTATTTATTTCATCTGAGAAAACAACTTAATTTAGCCATATAAATGTTACAGAAGAGTAGTCAATTTTCCCGCAACAAGAACTGCAGAATAGAAAAGGTCTTTGATTGCTTGTATATTTGTTCCTCAGCAACTACATGACCATAAGATTTATATATCCATTAAGTAAAAATATAAACTGTATAAAATAGTGTATAGGAATTTTTCAACAACGTTGAAGACATTACTTCTGAACAAATGATTTTCTAGGCTCCCTTTGGGCATGAACTCATAGACCAAAAGCCGATTCTCACCCTCCAAGCAATATCCAATTAATTTAACCAGATTTGGATGATGAAGCTGTCCAAGGTACTTAACTTCTGTCTGAAACAGATCAGAAAGCACAAAGTTGTAAAGAAGAGTATAAATATCACACAAAAAAATGTTAAATAAAAAAAACTTACCAACCACTCCTTGTGGCCTTGGAAACCTTCTGGTTTAAGCTTCTTGACAGCAACAACCATTCCTGATCCAGGCTTAGCAGGTGCAAGTGTGTGCTCATCTATCCATCCTTTAAAAACATAACCAAATCCACCTTCACCAAGAAGACTATCAGGACGAAAGTTTCTAGTAGCATTCTTGAGCTCACTGAATGTAAAGGCTTTCAAATTTGGAGAAGACAATATTTCACCCTCAGACCCTGGTGTAGGAAGACTTTCAAAATGACTTTTTTCACTGCAAGATGGGATGGTTAGAGTGGAAGGAGTAGAAGAATGGCTTGATTTACTGGAAATTCTTGAGGCTCCTGATTCCAGAAGAGAAATGTAAGTTCCAGCTTCTCATCTAATGCTGACAACAGAAGGCTGTTTCTAACATAACAATTGTTTCAATCAAAATCTATAAAGCAGGTCTACATAGATAGTGTTATGTGTTGCACAAACCCTTCACCCTGGAAGGCACCTTTTTGAACATGATTAAATGAAAGCTATGTTACCTCAGAAATCAGTATAGATTATTTGAATGCCACTCTCCAATTAGGTAAAAAGCCAACATAACTAATGGACAAGCTGCTAGACATCATGCTTCTCCTCACTACTCATTTTGATCATCAAGACACAAAAACAATTACACACAGTACTCCAAAGCCCTTACTTATCTAAAGTTTCATGAACTTCACTATTGCCATAAGGGAATTATTTCCCAGCCAAAACTTGGTTATAAACAATTTTGTTTGCATAATATGTTGGGGAGGAAAAGTCCTAAGGTGTCTTATTCATGGCTATGCATGCCAATTAACACCTTCACTTTTGGAGGAGAGGTTGAAGTATAACCCAAAGTAATGAGAGAGGGCTATTGGCCTACACCAAAATCCAAATGATGTAACTCATCACAATTGGCTCAAAAAGGAATAGCTGTTAACCCCCAAAGCAAGTCCTATGTGGTTCTTTCTTTCCCAGTTTATCAGCATGAAGTGAAACAATCAACAATTCAGAAACTAACAGCCATAAATTCAAAAAAATTGTCAATCAGAGCTTTAAAAAAACAGCCAAACCCCTCACGCCCGGCCACAACCACACACCACACCCCCTCCCCAAAATAATTTATTTGGGTAACCCAAGCCCCTTTTTTCTTATTTAATTCACAAACAACTCCTTAAAAACTCATTTAATCATAAAAATTTGAATTAAAAAAAAGGGCAAAAACCAAGTAGATTGATCTATACACTAATTTAAGACCCAGGTTCAAAGAATGTGAAGGGAAATGTAATAAACATCCTAATTGTAGCCTACGTAAAGAACTGAAATTTCAGAAAGAATCCACATCTTCAATAATAATTATATACACCAAAACGTTGATGGTCAAAGAACCAACCAGCAGAAAATTGAAAGAGAGTATTTTATCCATAGTCTAACCATAATTTTGATTTAATCACAAACATAAAAGTTAAAACAATTCATTTCGAGATAGAAAATCACTCCAAAAACATAAAAAAAATAAAAAAACAAACAAAAATAAAGTCAAAGGGAATCAGAATTGTAAAGTCAAAACAATATAACCCATTAAAAAAAAATTCAGATAAAACAATTAAAGAGAAAACATAAGTAATAAAAGAAAGAGAAGTACCAGAAATAGGCTGTACGCTCTGGCTCTGGGTGAAATCTACTCTAGCTGAAGAACCTAAACAATTCCCCATAACTTAATTAACTATAAAGGTAACATTTATTTTCCGTAGTTGCTAGTTCTAGTGGATATTAACTAATCAAATAAATGAAGTTCTCTAAGACAAAAGAAATGAATTTGGATCGTGGAAAAGGAAAGGAAAACGTAGAGTTTGGTGTGTCAAGTGGGAGTCTAAACAGAAGAAAATGGACACAAGTAACTAGAAAGCGAAAGGGAGAAAGGAACGCGAAGAAGAAGAAGAAACGCGGGTTTTGATTTGTGTTGTTTTGTTTTTATGCGTGTTCCGCGTAGAGACTTGCGGGCAACGTTGGCTCCTACCTCCCTTACCCTTTTAGTCGGTGAATCATTTGATTTCAGATTCCACCTCCCCAAATTCATACCGTTCTCTATGCGGTTACGGAACTTCCCTCCGAATACAAATACATTATTAACGTCTGTCATAAATTGGTTGGTTGATTTTGAATTAAAATAAAATAATATTTAATTATATTAAAATTTATTATATATGTATTTAAAAATTGATTTGTATAATATTATTTATATATTTTTTAAATAATAATATACATATTTTATTTTAAATATATATATAATATATTATTATATAATTAAATATTATTTAATTATTTAATGATATATTAATGAATATTAAATTATGTACTTACAATAAATATAATTTATTGAGGCTGTTTAACCACATTTAAAATTCAAATAAATTATGAATATCCTTTCAAGATGACTTTCATCTTTATTATTTTACCTTCGAATTTCAGTTTAGTAAATAAAATTTCTAACTTCATCGGATCTTAAACTGCATGCCTGGAAGGAATTATGGTTCCCATCAATTCTAACACTGAAAGCTGTTAATTTTATAAAGGAACTAATTATTTTAACCCAACTTTGTTTGGTTTATATAAATTAAACAGCTAATTTTTTTCATTATATAATTTTAATTAAAAGTTTAATATAATATCAGGTTTAACCTCCCCTTCAACGTTAATAACTCGTATTTTAGCTAGCTATTCACTGCAAATTTAGTCCTTATTTATTAAAAACAAAATTGTAGAAAGGATTGGATGGTATAGAAATGATGAACTCATGCATAGATACTGGTGACCCTTATATATCTTGCAACAATAACGACATACGTATATAGAATATGTGAAAGTTAAAATTTCATGCACATACAAACCATTTTATGAAAGTCCACAATGCCCAAATGTCTACCACTACTTATAATCTAATATCGAACATTTGTAATTAGACGAACCTCCAAGCACATAGCCTTCAACACATGGTGGTCAACCTTTTCCTTTGTCCATGGTGTAATAGGTAGAGACATTCATCTGTAATTTAAAAATCATTCGCACATCTATTAATATACAAACATAAGTGTAAAAACTCATAATCAATTAGATAATTAGTATTAATATCATATATACTTGTATGGTTTCTCATCTCATAAAACCATTGCTACAATGTGCTTCAAATAAACTCGAAGAACATCATGATGGGCAAACCATGTGCATGTTTAACGAGAGCATTAAATCACTTTGTAATATTAATTATCATTATGTTATAACTATGCTCTAAAAAATGTGTCCTGCTCTATTGCTAAAACCCCACCTTATGTAGGTAAGCTCCCGCTTGAAGATGCACCTCATCAATAGATCTCATATGTCTTCGCTGCTTTCCAATGTAAACACACTACCTATGAGTCTATCAATAATATGCACAAATTGTTATCAAAATTTATAAAATTTTTAAATGTATAAAAATTTCACAAATGTGTAAACATGTTACCTATGAGTTGTGTTTGTATTATGATCGCATGTTACAAAAAAGGTAATGATAACATCATCCATGGTGTTCATATAAAAAGACTTTAACCATTACAGAGTATATAACGTAATGTCAATCTAAGATTATTGTCAACTTTGGTACTTTATGGATGCAATTTTTAAGCTTTATTAAAAGCCAACACCACATCTTCCTTTTTACCCACACCAAAATCTATTGAATAGATCTGGATATTACCATCCAGTACCATCGTGAGAAATAAATTTATTAAATATCGATCTTTAAGGAAAACAACATCAATACAAATAACATGTTAAAGATATTGTTTAAATGCACAAATAAAATAGCCCAATGTCATGAAAAAATACTAAAAGCGATATTCATCGTCTGTTTCTATATACGTCACAATTCCTAAATTAGCACAATTATAACATTAATCGAGTAAGAGCATAAATAACTCTTCTAATGAGCATCTCAATGAATGTAATACCAAATTTCTTACCCACAAAGCTTGTGAATATGATTTGTCAATTTTATATTTGTCGATGATGTTAATACTGATTTCTTTAGATCGCTAAATACGATCAATCAACACAAACTTTGACTTCATTAATTGACTTAAAGCTCAAGCTCTAACTTGTCTGTGATATGGTTTTATCTGATCTATTGAATGTGTGTGTAGGGGATTCATTTTTCAAATTCGAAGCACTTGAATGGGTTTTACTCTTCTTCCTGATAGAAACCATTTGTATTTCTCATCATAGCACTTAATCTTTCATTTCCCCATGTCTGACTTCATCACTTTGTACTGAAATCCTTACTCCAAGTCATATTGAGTCACTACATCTTACAAGTGTTTTTTATATTTAAAAATGTCACCAAGTTACAACATTCTCCTCTCATATCGATCATGCACCATTTGATAATGTTGAAGACTGTGGAGAAAAATTATATAGCCACTTAAATGGATCAATGGAGACATCAAAAAAAAATATTCCAGAATAATTCCTGTCACTCATAATAAGATTTTCAAGCTAGAAACTATTTATACATAATTAACAAATGACGTATCCCCAAAGTCTAGCTCATTAAAAGGAACATTAGTCATCTCAATCCTATCAAAGTCACCTCAATTTAGAACCCTTTTTTTGTCTCTACGAACCCATTCTGTAGCAATATAGAATACATCATTATGGAAATAAATCAAGTCTTCTCTATTGGATTCCTTTTTCACTTCACTATCATTGTTACCACATATTTCTTCTTCCTTTTGTCTTGGATTGCGGTACATATAACAAAAACTAGAATGCATTCCTATAACTATTGTGACATGTCAATAAGGCCCTTTACATCTTCATCATTTTTTATTTTTATAGGAAAACTGAGCTTGATACTTTTTGATTTCATACATAGCTTAATGTAGTGTCAGAGCTAATCGATACCTCACTTTTTATTCAAAAGTTAGATAAATCCCTCAAATATTGTTCTGGATATAATTTTAATCAAATTTTTAAAATCTTCAATATACTTCATTATGTTATGATTACGTTAGATCCATTCATCTTGGAAACGAATAACAGTATACCTAACTATTTCAATTATCAATCCTATAATAAAAAATTTTAGTAAAAAAATAACATTGATCATAAAAAAATCCACAATAAACATTTACAAATTCAAAATGGCCCCTATATTTTTTCATAATTTTTTTATCCCCCTCATTTGTGATTGAATATCAATATGTCACCTCTAATGTCTCAATATTTCATTAAACAATCTCATACATTACCTAAAACGAAAATCTTTATTTTATTTATTGATTAATATCCAAATGTCCCTATATTTTTTAAGTAGTTCATTTTACATCTAATATATTATAAAATATCAAATGCCCCTTATATTTTCATAACATATATAAACTTGATATTATTATATTATCGAAACGCCCCATCATTTTAGGAGTATTTTTTAGCACCCTAATATTTTATCTAATTTTAAAATACCTCTATATTTATCTAATATTTCATTTAACATTCTCATATATTATTTTGTATTGAAATGACCTTATATTTTTCTAACATTTCATTTAAAACCTTTATAACTTGTTTAATATCAAAATGTCCATATATTTTTTCTAACATTTCTTTAACACCCTAATATATTATTAAATATTAAAATGCCCCTTTCATATAATATACGAACTTGATTTAACAAATAAAATTAAGTTTTGGGTTAAAATTCGTATAATTACCTTGTTCTCACAAAGTGATTTTTTTGTTTGAATTTAGAAATTTGAATTTTCTTTCTTTCGAACGAATTTATAATATCAAATATTGACTGAAAATGAAGGTGAGAGTGAGAATTTGAATGATGTGAGAAATGTATCAAAATGAGAATTCATATCGAAGTAGTGAAAGGTAGTCTTAGTATTTTTAAAATTTTTAGGGTATTTTTGCTTGAGGCTTTGAAAATATGACATTTTTGCTTAGAAAATAAAAATTAAGGCATTTTTACTTAGTTTAGGGTAGGATGGGATATTTAATTTAATTTCCCTAACAAATTTAATTTAAGGATGAAAAAATTGACATTTTCAACTTACAGGGCGTGTCACTTAGTCAAAGCTTGGGTGGGAAATAATTATTCTTGAACCTCGAGACAAAGAAGTCGAATGGATAACACTTGCCTATGTGCAAGGGATGCTGTCGTAATTAGCAAAAGGATTTGTTCTCACCCATAGTTTATTTTTTTATTTTTATTTATTAGTTTTAAAAAATTAAAATCCTTACCAATCTAGGAAATTTGGTTTTTATTGTTAAAAATAAAATTATTATTTTGAGATTTTATATATGAAAAAATAATTTATTTTATTTTTTATCTTAATTTTATAAATTAATTTTAAAAAATTAATTTTTTATTAAAATTTTATGATCGTATTTTAGGATTAAAACCCGTTCTTTAAAAAATTAAAACATTACACTTCCATTTCTAGCCACCTTTCTTCCTGACATTTCATTTTTTTAACGTGTCATTTGACACCTTCTCTCTCTCCAGTGGTGTTCCGGTGTGAAGATCACTAAAAATTTGACTGAAATAATCAGATTTGCCACATGGATCTGCGCAAATTCCATAAATCTGACCGAATTACGTTTTTAGATTTAGGCATCATTTCTTGTTGGGGTTTTGTTTCTTTGTCATGGGAGTTTGATGAGCAGACTCTTGTCACCTGGATCTCTTGACTGAGTTTCAGGGAGTGACTGAGTTTATGACCAGGTTCTGAGGTGTTTTCGCAAGTGGGTAGTGTGAGTTTTTTCGGTGTCTACGGTGAGTTATGGACACGAGAGGGAGACTCATTGCTGGGTCTCATAATAGAAACGAGTTTGTGTTGGTTAATGCTGATGAAAATGCGAAAATAAGACACTCTAAAGCTGCATTTTTTCGCTTTTCCTTTTTTGTAACACCCATTTGGTTGATTTTGTTGTCTGATCTGGGTTTGTTGCAATCTGAGTACAATTTCTTCTGGTTTGGTGGGGGTTTTTTGTTTTGTTGCTGATTGGCTCATGAATTAACTTGCTTTTTGTCTATGCTTGTTTCAATATTTCATTTTAGCAATAATAAAGTTTTAGTCTTTAGTTGTAAATTCTGAGCTTTTATAGTGATTTACATCAATTGAAGATTTTTTTTCATTCGTGCATTTCTATTTTTTATGTTCAGATTTATGAGATTTGTTCTGATATGTGAAACTAGCTGTAGATTATGTGACGTCACTAGATTATAAGATTTAAAGGATTACATTCACACAATTTTATGTGACAAATTTGATCACTTTGATCAGATTTTTTGTAATTTATACTAGGAGAAACCATCCAAGAGAAAAAGTGTCAGACAATGCGTCGATGTAAATTACTATGAAGGATAGTTGTAAAAAAAAAAGAATAAATTTTTATGGGTATAAATACAATGTTTTAAATTTTGAGGAGTATAATTGTTAACCTAAAATTATAAAAACTCTAGTAATCATAAATAGTTGAGTAAAAAAGAAATTTTTTAAAATTAAGTTGGGAGAAAATTATTAGTTATTTAAATTAAGATAGAAAAAGAGTTAAATTATTATTTTTATAAATAAAATTTTAAAATAATTATTTTATTTTTAATATAAATAATTAAATTTAACATATGAGTATATGTTAAAATTTGTTAAAGTTAATAGGTAAAAATAATTAAAAAAAAAAAAAAAGACTTTGGGTGAGAATAAGTCTTTGGCCTTATAAGTACTATTTTTTGTACTCCATAATGCACCTAGATAAGCATAAACACGAGAAAGCATAAAAACTATCAATTTTATTTTTTTACGGGTAGAGTAATGAGATTCTGCGAGACTTTGATCCATCAACATCTTACTACTGTCACGTAAAAACATGGAAATTTTCTCCATCTTAGTAAATGCCCTTTTAATTTACAAGTAAATAAGCATCACCTTTCATTCAATATTGTCGCAATATGCTTAGAAATCACCGTTAAAAGAAGGTTAAAGAGCACAAAGCCTTGGCTTAGTTCCACCCATCATTCATTTTTCACAAGGTCTGATCATGCTTATAATTCTATTGTTTGACACTTCATTATAATTCTTTTACACTGCTAGCTTTTTTTATTGCTTTTTTCTTGTTAATTAAATATGGGAAATTGTCTAAGGGAAAAAGCTCTAGATCCCAATGATCAACCACTCAACATTGCTAATCCTCCAGCTGGTTTGTCTTAATTTAATTTCTTTTACTTTATACAAATTCTTAGCTCAAATGGATGTTAATCATATCATTTATCTGTTCGAATCTTAATTATAATCAGGAGTGCCTCCTCCCAGAAAAATTCATACAACACAAAAGAAGAAAAAGACCTCAAATATTTTACAAGGTAAAAGCAAATAACATCATTTTCAGCTTCCATTCATCAACTAGTATATGTTACTTTACGTTCCATGCTGCAGAGAGTCGCAGTAAAGATGAAAGATGCGATTATCAGCACCGACAGTGGAGACATTCAAAGTCACAGAAAGGTATAAATTAATTGTTGTAATTGAATTTGTTTATTTTCTTAGTTTAACTTGATGTGTTTTTGTGCATGCAGAAAACCAACGTATATACATAAATCAAAATTTGTGGAGCAATCCTAGAGATATTAGTGCAAAGATGGAAGATGTGTATCACGCTTATTGGAGACCAATCATTCATCATGATGTTAAAGCTTCGAATGTCCTGCCAGATGATGTGAGTTCTTTTTCTTTGTAGTTTCAACATAGCTTTTGAAAGATGAGTTTATGCGATTGACATTATACTTAAACCCTCACTGTACCAAGGTGTTCATTTTGTAAGAGAATATTGCAGGATTTCAATGCCAAATTATCAGATTTTGGACTGGCTTGGACCCCTGGGTGGGAAGTCCCATATTTCCACAAGGGTACTTGGCACCAAAGGATACTTTGCTCCTGAATATATTGCAATAGGTGATGTATTCATTTTACATCACATCTTCCGGGTGATGACTAATGATTTACAAAGAAAATAACTCTGTTTTTTTGCTGATTTATGTATCTCCGTTTTACAGGATGTTTGACTGTAAAAACTGATGTTTATAGCTTCGGCGTGGTACTGTTAGAGATCTTCTTGGGCAAAGATGCTGTGAAAAAATATCCAAATAGTTTGGCAGGGATGTGGGCAAAGCCATATCTTAGCAACAGGCAGGAACTGCATCGTGTTGTTGATCAGGGACTAGGGAAGAACATAAGGATGGAGGAAGCTCAAGAGTTCGCTCAAATCATCCTTAGATGCCTTAGTTTAGAACCAAAGACCAGGCCAACAATGACACAGGTTGTAGTTGATCTAGAGCAACTAGAGCTACAGATGGGCGTCAATCAGGACTTTGTCAGGCTGTCTAAATGCTGAAAAAAAGAGCCTCCCTCTTTGAACACTTCATCTAGAAACTCATGTAGCCTGAAATGCTAATTCCATAATTCCTATTCAAATTCACTTCATGCGCATTGCCCATACTCTTCTTTTAATCATGCCCATGCGGAAATGGAACCTAATATTGCACTGTCTCTAATCTATTCCCAAAAATGCAGGCCAGATAAGGTTGGTACAATTCATCAGATTTTTATTTTTTGCTCGGTACAATTCATTCTAAATTTAGCATCATAATAACACTAGTATTATATCAATATTAACAAACATGGAAGCATACAAGAAATTTACTTAAAAAAAGCTCCTCGGTTCAGCGTAGTTGTGGAGATTGCCGGATATTTGGTAATGGAGAAGCACTAGCAGTCATATGAACTGGGACCCTCTGCTGTTCAGATTGAGAGAGCGTTTTCGCATTCTTGGGGGCTTCAAGTCGCTTCAGTGCTGCTAAAACCTGACATACGAGGCCTCAGTTGTTCAGACTGAGAGAGCTCCTCTGTTGCATCTATTGACCGAAAGAAATTATTTATGATATGGTGGATAGGTACAAGATTGACAAATCACACTCACAAGCATGGCATGCTAAGGCATGGGCATGCAATGTATTAAAAGGATCAACCGAGGAGTTTTTCATGCTTTTACCAGAGCATTGTCATAATCTCATATTACAAAACCCTAAAACAGTAACACATATTGACATAGATGCAGGTAACCAGTTTAAGTTTTTTTTTTTTTATGGCTTTGGGGTGCTCAGTAAGGGCATTTCAACTATTATGTCATCTGGTGATTTGTTTTAATGTTGCAAATTTAAAAGAGAGGTACCTTGGGAGACTATTTATTATCATTGGGAAAGATGGTAATAATTTGATTTATCCACTGACATTTGGTATGGAGGAAAATGAGGAATTGGAGACATGGACTATCTTCTTGAGGTATTTACATAAGTGCATCGGTGACACACCAAACTTGTTCATTATTTCATATCGGTAGCATCTTTCAATCATTGCGTCAGTGGCAAATGTATTACCTAATGTCCACCATGGTTATTGTCATCACAACATACAAAGTAACATGCATGTTCACTTAAAAAAACACATACTATTAAAGGATTATTTTGAAAGGTTGCTAAAACATATTGTATCTCTAATTTTGATATTGCCATGAGGATAGTTTACCGATTAAATCCTAGTGTAGCTGGCTATTTGACCAACATTGGGTATAGTAAATGGGTGTATGTTTTTTTCAATAGATTTTGTTACAACATCATGATGACTAACATTGTTAAGTCCTTCAACATTTTGGCGTGGATTACTTATGGTTTGTCGATCACCATCCTTGTTGAATTTATTAGAAAAATACTACAACAATGGTTTTACAATAGACAAAACTTGACAAGTTAATTTAATCTGCTATACAAAATTACATATATTCTTTTTCTTATTAATTAATATGAATTAATTTATCTTTTTTTTGGCAAATAGGCATACTCCCTTATTAACACTATAGGTCAAGGATAAGATTATAAGACATGTTCATAAATCTACCAACATAGTCGTCAAACCAATTATTGTCAACAAATGCAAAGTCAATGATACATGACAAAAGGTTTCCATTGTTAATCTAGCAGAACATACATGTTGTTGTGGAAAATTTTAACTGTCATGCATTCCTTGTACATGTTGCGTTGATCTCAAAGAACTCTTAGGCTTGATGACCCATATGTGCAATGAACGATGAGACACAATCATCTAGTTATTATCCAAGTATGTATGATGACGTGTTGTGTTAGAAAATAAAACATATCATTTGTTAAATGTATCGAAACGCAATTATTTGAAATAAAATAATATTTACTTATTAGATAAACATGTACCGTGTCTATCTTCTTGGTTGCATCAATTGACTCTAGAAATTGTCTTTTCTCATCTTACCAACCAAGAAGACATGTATGTGATCAACACCTAATGTTGAGTTGTTGTTTCATTCAAAATATATACTCACATACAGTGTCTAAAGGCATGAAAATTTGCATTTTAGTAATAAATTAGTTTATAATTTTGATTAATTAATAATATATTCCTAAATATTTTATTCAATGATTTTATTTTCATTTGTAGGAAAATAAAGCCGAAATAAGAGAAGAATTATAGGAAAAAATGAAGAAATGGAAGAATTTGTAATAGTTTCCTTATTGCATTAGAGGAAAACAGGCACAAAAGGAAGGAAAATGAAAGAATTTGACCTGTCAATATCAACATATTGAGAAAGAGCAAATTCAGCCCTAAGGAGACGTTTGGTTTAAGTAATGTTTTATTACCAAAATAGAGAGATTACCTTGAAGATAGATTACTGAGTATAAATTATTATTACGTTTGATAAAATTTGGTAAAAATAGATAGTATAAATAATTAATATGTTTGGTTAAAGGTAATAACAAAATACTAGTAAATTATTTTACTTAAATGCCCTTGAATATAATTATTTTTAAATATTTTTTATATTATTTGTTATATTAATTAAAAATAAATTTATTTTTGTCTTAAAAAATTAGTAAATAATAATATAATTATAATAAAATCATGATTATCTTGGTAATATTTAAATATTTAAGGTAAAAATGGTAATAAGATTATCACCTATATTACCTGTCATGTCAACATTGATAATAGAATATTACTGTAATATTTTATTACTGACAAGCCAAATAAGGTAATGTAAGTAATAAAAGATAGATTATTAAGATAATATTTAAAATACTTCAACCAAACTACCCCTAAGAGAATTAGGAAAAAGATCTTATATTCATAAATGCATGAGAAGAGTGAACATATATAAAGTCGCTCAACTCATTAGTGACACACTTTCTTCCTTTAGATTTTTCAGCTGTAGCCTTGAGTAATCAACTACTATGCATTTCGTAAACTATTAGAAGTACTAGGTCAACGCACGATAGCAAGCGATAACAACAACCAGATATTCAGAGCACACATACATAGCTATATACGATATTTTCATCTTTTTGCTTTGAGTATAATGTTTTTATATATTTGTTATTGTGCCTCTGTTTTTAGTATGAGTGGCTAACTTTTTTTTATTCTAGAAACTAAGGTGAATCTGATAACCCCCATAAGTATGTAGTGCATTATTCTATATTTTTATAAATCGTTATGTTTTGATTCATTGAATGGTTATTTTTTGTTTGTGATAAAGATAAGGGCTCATTTTTGCATATGTTAGTAGACTCATGTAAACTGTTGAAAGGTAGATGTTGGGTTAGTTCGTACATTCATGAACATGGAAAATTGATACTAGAGATAGGTCACTTCTTTGTAGAGAAACTAAAATTACAAAATGTAATGGGTAGTTATTATCTGAGTGATCACAAAAGTAAAGACTCGTTTAATATCTACACACTTGGTCAACCTCATAAAGGAAACTAGGTTAATATTAGATATCCAATCGGCAAATACATCGCGATTATTTTAGTAGTTTTATCCAAACCACAAATTTATACAAAGGTTACTGGTGAACTTGAAGTCTTAAAAGTCCTTATTCATACGAATACTAGTAGTAGTGTTTTGATCATATCTCATCTCTTATTTTAGTTGAATAATAGTTTGATTGATTTTAGTATTAATAATAATCATATTCGTACATATTACTATCTTTTGTTATCGTCTTCTTAGCTAATAAATTAGTAGTTAGTCTTTGAATCCTTATAAGGTTGATATCTATTATATTACTTAAGACTCATGCATTTGCGAGTAAGACACAATAGTTATACCAAACAATAAATGCCTTGTGAGACTCATCATCAAATGCACTTACTATCAAAGTTGATTCACTAGGCCTTTGTGGAGTTAGTGAATAGGTTTGCTTTGTGTTTTCCTTTCTTCGCATTGTGACTAAACATTATCTATCTCGTGGCAATACAATCTAGTCTTTATTTAGCTGAGATGACTCCTCCTAGTGGGGCCTCGTCTTGCGTAGATATCATAAAAGTCATTTCAAGTGAACATATAAGTAATGGTAACATAAAATAATGCATGTTATACAAACTTGGACTAGTGCAGGGCTTTGACCATATAACTCCTCAAATGCTTTGATGTGTTAGTCAATGTGATACAATTTGGTCTCCATAAACTATTCCAATCGAGAGAATCTTTGGTTTATCTCACCAAACATCGTTAAGGCTTGCTCAGTGAGCATTTATTACAGATGCTCTAATGACAAATCACCAGAAGATGCGTTATGAAATGAATGTTTTGTATGGGAAACACAAGGACACTGTTATGTGGGTGAAGCCTAAATGTGAGCAAAAATGCTAGGAAATAGTGGGCTTATCACCCATGTGAGGGAAAAGGTGGCCCCCAAAATAGGTAGGAAGGTGGATGCCTGAATGGGTGGGGAAGTCGTGGGAAACTAAGGGCTTCCTACCCATGTGAGGGATGAGGCAACCTGTTGGAGAGATCTCTAAGTGATGGTTGGGGATTAGGAAACAGGTGGGCATGTCCATGCAATACCATCTGTCTCTCTCATCACAAAACCCTTATCTTCTCCTATTGAAAATGCTCTTCCTCAACCATGTATAATGCCACCCTATGATACCACTATAACATCCACAGGTATTTATGTCTTTTTTCCTTGTGAATGTGCGTATTTTTGTGCATGTGGTTTTTTGGAGTTTTATGATCATATAGGTAGGCCATACACCCGTTTATGTGATAACAAGAGCAAAATAGTCTTTTCTCATGTAATGCATAAAAATAGGTTCAGTATGAATGACATACACATTCATGTATAGTAATGTACACACCCATGTATGGTCAATGCATTTGAAATTTTGGACAAGGATCTATTTTGTAGCAATTTCAAAAATTGTCATTATTAAGTAGAGGTGGATATGAACCAAGCGAAGCTTGAATAGGCTTTGACATGTTTTCATTTAAGCTCAACTCAAGCTCGGCTCAAGCTCGGTTCGGGTTCGTCGAGCTAGTTGAAACATATGTTCATGTTCGGCTCGCTTTATAATTTAAGTACTTGTGCTCAGCTGGCACTTAACTCAGGTTCATATCTATTGGCTCAGGTTCAGGCTTGTATTTTAGGCTAGTCAAATCATGGATTATTCTTAAATTCAATAGTAAATATGCATATAAATTTCTTTAAATTTTAATGACGTGAAGATGAAAAAAATTCCCTTAACACAAAGAACCCAAAACAAAAAATTAAAAAAAATTTAAGGGGTAGGAAACTTTCTTTTCATCTCAGTCAAAACAAGTTTCTACAATCTTTTTAAAAGTGTTAGAAAAAAAAATGAATGAAAGAAATACAAATAAAGTGGCAAGGTCCAGATAACTTCCTCAAAAATAGAAGTGTGCGCATCAAAAATACCATTTCTTAAAGATTTACTTGTTTTATGGATCTCATTTTTTGTCTTTTAAAGAATTCGGCTTTTGTAACTTTCACGTTGCCAACAATAAAAACCAAAGCTAACTTTATAAATCTAAATTTGTTCCAAAATCAAAGATGAGTTACACCAACAATAAGTTCCAGATCTGAACACAATGTTTCACTAAAATTATAATTTGGAAAAGTTACCTCACTTGATGAACAAGACTGAGCTGCTGGAGTGGAGAACCACCGGAGAAATGACAGAGAAGAAAGGCCAAAAGTTATTGTGCTGGAGAATTGGCAAGAAGAAAAGCAAAAAATGTTGGGCTTTTTTTTGGGTTTAGATTAGTTTAATTGCTCCCAAACGGTGACGTTTTCTCATGCAATAGAATAAAAGGCTTGTAAGCTTATGAACAATAATCACTGTGGACGACAGAAGGCCAACTCAGTGTAACAGAAGGCCAGCTTTTAATTAATGAGCCCAACTCAACTCGTGGAGACAACCAAGCCAAGTATTACCTTGTTTGGGTTTGGGCTCGTGTTTGTTTTCTAATTTTTGCTTAGGCTCATGTTCGTGTTCGTTCATAATAGGCTCGTTTCGAGCTAGTTCAAGCCAACCTCATTTTGAGCCCAAAAAAGCCTCATTTTGAGCCCGAAAAAGCTTGCTTCGTATCTAACCCTATTATTAAGTAATGACATACATGTCCATGTATTGTGCATCATAGGTAAAAAATATAATGAACCCAAATGCGTTTTAGTTGATTATTCTTGCTTTGTTTCCAGTCAAACAAAGAGAGCTTTGATGGGTTTTGAGAGCCTAGAGGCTAAGAGTCGCATGGGGAGTCCTTGGAATCCACTTTTTGCCATGTGAAGTTTTGCTAAGAATATTGGAAAAAAGGTAAGTATGGTGGCCTTCATTTTACCTTATGGATTTCTTTGAGTGGATTAATATTGTTGTGACTATGGATGATTGGAGAGTTTATTATATAGTTTTGCCATGATAGGTTTGATGTTGGTTCTAGTGAATTAGTTATGATTAAAGTTATTCCCATATGAAGTTATGATTTTTGGTTTTATATTTTGATGATACAAAAGTGTAATAGTCTTGTTTTAGTGATTAGTTATTAGTTGCTAGGGTGATAGATGAGTTTTGCGCATGATCATTTGAAGTTTGAGTCACCATATGTGAATATACCTATATATATGATCATATTAGATTAGAGGATTCAAAACATGTGGCTTTAAATTTAGATTTAAAAGGATGTAATGATTACAATTTTGATGTGAGCAGTGTGATAACATGTTAGTATGTGTATGGACTAGATATCTGATTAAATAGAATGTTAATTAGATAGCTGAAAATCACGATTAAGATGAAGACAAAATTATGGAAAATTCACAATACATGCCTGTTATAGGATATACATGGTCGTGTGCTTTTAGGTGTTATAGTCCTAATGTTAGGAAACACACGATTGTGTTAATTTAAGTGTGGATACATATCTATGTGCTATGGGACAAACGACCATGTATGCCACCCTAGATTGCATGCTCATGTTAGATCAATATGTAGCCTTGTATGGGAATAAGTACGCCCTCATGTATGGAGGACACACCCTTATGTATAATTAAGGAAAATGGAAAATAAGGTTCAAAATGATAACAATGCTTATGTGTAAAAATGGAAGTGACTATTTTACCCCCAGATGAGGGATGAAAAAAGGATAAGACCTCAACAAAGTTTATATGTGATGGAAATCAATATGGGTGTGCCTAACTACGTGGATAATGACACGGACCTAGACTGGAGCAATTCTGAATTGAAAATCGAAACGATGTATTATTGTATTGTTAGGATTCATTTATTTTAGGGATTTGAATTCTAATGTTATTAATTTCTAATTTTAGAGATTGAATCTTGATTTAATTTATTTTAATTATAATATGAGTATTAAATTTATTTCCTTTATTAGAATATGAAGTTAACTGAGGAATATAATCCTAGTTGACTAAGGGTTAAAAACTTTATATATATGTAATGACTTTTCACTATTTTTAATTAATTAATCAATAAGCAACAACAATATTATTCAAAGCCTTTGGCTATTTAGAGGTTGATCGCCTCAAAGTAATCAAACTAGAGGTCAATCCCCTCCAAGTGATCACATACCTATTTTCTTCTTAATTCTTTTTTCAATTGTCTTTGATAACACCTTAGGGTTTTATCATTTATTCTCACTACAAGCTATGTATAGTGTGGTTATTCCACCAAGCGTAGTGTAGTATGGACTCGTCATTGAGTTGTGTACAATGTAACTTGTCATCAAGTTATGTGCAGGGTGACTTATCACCAAGTTATGTATAGTGTGACTTATCACCAAGCTGTGTGCGATGTGACTTATCACCAAGCCATGTGTAGCATGATTATGCCATGAGCCATATGCAATATAGTTGTAAAAGCATTGGGGCTAGTCTATGTAACCATCTGTATGACCTTAGCTCGATTTTCAGTCGACATGTGTACAAGGTACACCAATTAAATAACATCGACGATGTCATGTGCTTTCACTACGTGTTTGGGACGTCAACATACATTGTTCAATATTAGTCGTCCAAGATGATGTATTTGGGTTTGGAGCACAGGGTGCCCAGATATTTGGATTGACATTTGAGATGCTATTAAACATTTGGAATACCATAACTAGATATGACATGAAATGATTTGACTTATACTATTGTTTTATTGCTATTGCATAGGACTAAGGGGTTTCTTTCTTACTGAGTGTGTTTCACTCATCGTGTTTCCTTGTAATTTTGCAAGTAGGATCTTTCAACAACAAGATAATGACAAAGTTAGTAGGTTAGCTCGAGAAATTACATGAACAGAGGGTATTTCTATCATTTGCTTGTGTGAACCTTTTTATTTGTTGTATTTACATTGGATGTAGTTCGTAATCTTTTTTACATTGGGTTTTCTTTCCAATACTAGGTTAAATGATATTCATGTTGATGTTTTATTCAATAATTATACTTTTGGGGATTGTAGGATTTTAATTAAATACCATGCATTTATTTTACTATTGAAAATGTTTTGAGAGTGATGCTACAACCATTCTATCTCTCTCTCTAATAACATAGGACATAACACAAAAAAGACAACATCTTAATAAAAAAATTAATACAAGTTTGTTAGAAAAAAAAATTAATCATACAAACAACTACAAGATATTTCATCTTAACACTTATAAGAGCCTGAAAAATCATCGATATATCTTCTCACATAGGAAGGTTGATAGTCTTTCGTTTCAACATCTATGTGACTTGATCAACTTTACAACATCAATGAAACCCCTTAGGTTTCCTAAGGTCTTGTAAATCCATAACTACTTCATCAACAAAAATTCAAGTTCACATATATGATCATATGTAAAAAATTGGATTAATGAATAACATGATTAGTTATAAAGATATTGGATACCTTATTAGTAGATAATTTATTGTAAGAGATACATCAAGGAAAGGTCAATATTGATGGGAAATGTACTCATGTCTTTTATGTATTGCTCGCCTCATCGACTCAACTATTCCATTCCATACCATGCAACCCCACAAGTAACGACTAAATGCATCAAGGTCATCCACTAAATGTATGAGGCGATCTTGGATGAGCTTTTTATTGTTTGCCCTTATCATCTCGTTATGCAAAAGATAAAAGATGACTAGTTTCACCGTATCTTTGTCACAATCACCCCAACAATATGACTTAGTCGCCTTTTACATATCACTATAATTAATAGATGAAGCTCCTAAAAAGTATTGTCGCCTTAATCAGGGGACCTTTAAAATCCCTATATATGATGACAAATCTATATCATCGCTAAAAATTAGCCTTACCACCAAGATAAAGCAAATATCAACACCATTTAGTCTGAAACATAACTCTCTTTGGGGATCCCCAAGATTTATTAGATGGAATAGCACCAAGTGTATGAGTATGACGCTAGATTGATGTTCTTCCAAGTTTAAAAAAATGCCTAAAACATGTTGCTCTAAATAATTATCTCTACATCATATTTAGGTTAGAGCAGATCTTTGGAATTGTGTCCTTGTGCCTTTTGACAGTCAACTAGACTCGAAATGTGTGGGCAACATGGAAATCTAAACTTGTCGTTTCACTCATTAACACTGAATCTTTGAAACAAAACGCGAAAACCACTATTAAGTTAGTAAAAAGGAACAAATTTATCTGTGAAGTTAATAATTTACGTTAATGTTTTTGTTAAAATTGATGAAATCCATCAATTATGTGATTGTTGGTGGTAGGTTAGGTTCCAAGCTGACCAACCTACCACTTTGTGCATTTCTAAGTCGTAGGCCAAGTGTTATGCCAACTAGTCTATCACTTTTTGCATTTTTGAGTGGCTGGTCAAATGCTATGTCGGTTAGCCTATCACTTTCTACATTTTTGACACTTCTAATTGTAAAACAAAAATTTTCTCGACCTCAATCGACAAATCAACCAAATCATGCATCAAAAACCATTTTTTGACACACATAAGCCATTTCTAACTAACAAAGCACTATTTTAATTAACAAAATCAAATCTAAATCCATAAAGCCAATGGAAAAGTTTGAGTTATTGGTTATCCAGTGAAAAAATTCAATGGAGAACATAACAAAATAAGGCAAACAAGCATTTTTTCCTTAAAAATGAATAATAAACATATCAAATCAACCAAGATATGGCAACCCCTATTTGAGAATCTGAAACTAAGCCAATAACTTAGAATAATTGATACTTTACTCATCTTAGCTACCATTTTCTAGATGTTTACTTTACAACTGAAAAACTTGAACGAAAATGTTGATTCGCCTTTAGATCTATTGAAATTAAGGAAGAAGAATCTTTCAAAATTGGATAATCGACTTTATAAGGGGAAGAAATGGGTTTTTCTGCTAACATATATCCTAGAGTATTTTCAGTACTTTGCATTTTTTTTTACAATAATTGTATAATAAAAAAAATTTTAGTTTAATTTGTATGTGTGAGGTAAAAAAAGGTTATAATAATTAACTTCCCACGTTTAAATATTATTATACTTTAATGTAATAAATTTGAGTAATTAACTATATATATTGTTAATACAAAAATCGATATTTAATTATTAGTTGATTCTCATATTAAAATATTTATATAAAATATATTAGAGAAGTATTAGGGGTTATCTATCATTTGAACTATTCTAAAATAAAAATATTTAAGTAATTTTATTTATTTAATTTTAAATATTAATTGTAATTTTAGAAAAATAATAGTAGAAAAAAAAACCTTTTTTCCTAAAATTTTAACTAGTCCAACTTATTCTTATTCAATCTTCATCTTGCTGTAACTCTTTTTTGTAGGACAACTCTTATTTTTCACTAGCCTCCAAGATATAAAGCCTCATTTGTTTTCCTTCCTTTCTTCTTCTTGTATGATTCCAATCATAGGATTGAGATTAAATCTCATCCGCTCTCCCTATTACATGATAAAATACCTAGAAACTCAACCTAAATTGTACAAATTTTTTACTAGTCTCTAAAACTCTACTTATCTATCATCTCTTTCCTTATCCAAGCTTTATTTTTCCTTAAAAAAGTCAACCTTTTTTCTCAAAGTGTGTTTATTTATTTTTTTCCTCATCTCTCCCCCTTTCTAAGCTTTATTTTTTCTTTAAAAAAGTCAATCATCTTTTGCTCCAAGTGTGTTGATTAGCCAACCTTTAATGTCACCGACCAATATTTTAAGATCTTTCCTCTACTCTCGCAGAAACAACAATACTATCTTTTTCTTTTTTTCTCCTAATGTGATTCCTCTTATTGGAATTAAACCATTCTATACCATTAAGTGAGAATCACATTAGAATTATGCAATTTTAATCATAATCTATTTTTCAACTAGGCTTATTTTAATTAAATAATGTAAAGAGTTTTTTGTTTGATTGAACATTCAATAGATTGATTTGTCTATTTGATTGAGCATTTGATAGATTTATTTGCTTGATTGAATGTTTGATTAGGATTATTAATGTTGACAGGGGATTATGGTAATGCTACAGATGGTGTTGTTTTTTTTTCTTATGATGGCAAAGGGTGATTGTAGTATTGTCGACGGTGATAAGGGTGGTTATGGTGTTGCTAAGGGTGAGGGGTAGTGGAATAAGGCTTTGACAGTATAAATCCTTCTTACCATTTGTTCAAAAAATAATTGAAATAAAAGGAATTACTTAGTTGCCTTTGCATCTTATTTTTCTATAATCATTTGACTTTGTTTTCTCAAATAAGAGACCTCTATTCCTTTTTTCTTGCTTTTCTTCTCTTCCTTATCTTTACTCCAACAATTGAAGCAATTCCAAAGAGTTTTTTCTTATGGTAGGTAAAGGTATATATTAGCACCAAAAATATAAAAGTCCTTTAAAAGGGCTCAAGAATAACCTAAGCTCAACCTTTTTGACGAGAAGGATAGCAAGAAAAAAAAAAAAAAAGCTAAAACCTACCTAGGCTTGCACAAACATTACAAATACAAACACTTATTATCTCTTATTGAGAACTTATCAAAGTTTCTACAATGATATAGTTCAAGAGGAGAGACATACAACCTTTATAATTATCAAGCTTTGCAATTATTGTGTAGGCTTGCCAACTAAAACTTAACTATACGTAAACCAAAATAGAAACCAAAAAAATAAATGATAATTCTAATACAAAAAATACAAATTACAGGTAAGCTTGGCTGTAGCTAGATGTTGAACCATAAGCTTGATGGCATATCTCTTCTTGTTTTTCTTCTCTTTATGGTAGTTAAGCAAAAGTTCTTGATAAAGGAGAGTATTATCTCCAACACTTTTCCAACCAACAAAAGTTGCTTGAATCTTTTTAATAAAGCTAGGCAATATCCCTTTAATCTATTGGTTAAGGTCTTTGTGATGCAGTTATAAATTACATTACAATAAGATTAATCCTAAAATCCTTAAACCAATATGTATTGTTACACTTAGGAACTAGGGCTAAGATGATGCAGTTAACCTCATTTAGAAGATACCCTATATGAAAGAGTGCTTAATGGGTTCACAAACATCTTCACCCACAATATCTCATGTTGACTTGAAAAGGAGGGCACTAAAACCATCAAGATTCAAAGTCTTCTCATTAATCATAGCAAAAATAGTGTCTTTAATTTCCTCTACCATTATCAGTTTTTTTTTCATATAAATGGTCGAGTCAATAGAAATGCACAAATCAATCAAATCAACAAACTCTCTATCATTAATCACCTTTCCAGATTTGGTTAGGATGCCCTTGAAGTGGTCGATGAATTTGGTTTTTAGCTTCTTTTTATCCTTGGTAAAAGTTCCATTCTCAAGGCATATGTCATTGATAGCGTTTTAGTTTCCTCTACCCTTAATACATTTAAAGAAATAGCTTGAGTTTTGATCAACTTCTTTAAACCAACAAATTCTTGATTTCTATTTGTGGAAAGATTCTTCCACCCGGCTAAGTCTTCTAAGATTATAAGTCAACTTTTTCTCTTTTTCACAAAGGTCCTTATCTGAAAGGTTATTGACAAGTCTAATTTGCACCCTTTCAAGTCTTTCCAATATGTAGCAATATTTTTTTTTTTCAACTCCCTCCAAGCATTTTCAACTTTCTTTAGTTTGGAAACAAGTCTAAATATGAAACTACCATAAATTTTCTTACTCCAAGCATTTTTAACAATAGGTTAAAACCTATTGTGCTTTGCCCAAAAGTTGAAGAATTTAAACATAGTTCTCCAAGCCTCACTGTTGATACCCCATTCCAAAACATTGGGGGAGTGGTTCAAGAGACCTCTTGGTTTGAATACAACCAATGATCTAAGGAAAACATCTCCTCATTTTTTGTTCACAAGATCTCTATCAAGTTTACACTCAATTTTCTTTTGTCTTCACTATTATTATTCCAAGTAAAAAAGAAGCCCATAAACCTCATATCATAAAGAGAAGAGTTGATGCACAAATTATTCAAATCACCTTTATAGGCTTTAACATGAGTCGATCCACCCTTTTTTCCACTTAAACTTTTGATGGCGTTGAAGTCACCTAACACTGCCCATGGATCTTCTTTGACAAGCCTAGCATGTCTCAACAAGTTGTCCCAAAAGAGCTTTCTTTCATTAGAATTGTTTAAACCATACACAAAAGACATACAGGAAGGGTCGAAAAGTCATTCAATTTGGCTTCACAATGGATAACTTGGTCCAATTTATGTAACATCCTCACCTTCACTTTCAAATGGTCCTAAGCCACCCAAATTTGACCTATGGGGTTGAGATCATTATTATTAGTAAATCAACAATCTCCAAAACACCATTTACTAATTTTATGAACATTAGCTACATATTTGCATGGTCATTCACTAACATCTAAAAATTTAATTTTTGGCTTTTCAATATTTGTCTTGATGCTCTATCACATGGAATTTAAATTGATATCACCCTAGGTCCAACCTATAGTGCCAAAACACATATTTGCATGTTTGATCATTTGAAACGAAATCACAGTGTACTAGAATGTAAAAAACTTCTTAATTTCCCTTTTTTTAATCAAAGCATGATATATTGTAATTTTCTTTTTTCAGTATATGTTGTTTGATATCTCAATCATAAATTCATTAGCATCATATCATATCATCAAAAAATTGTTAACTATGAATGCGTTTTACAAATTTAATCAAAGATAAGGTAGGGATGATAGTAAACCTACTTATCTTTCCTTTGTAGTCCAACGAGGTTTTCATGTGGCAATGAGTTTTCTGGCAACCTTCTTTCTTTTCCGACAGCAAACAACCTCAGTAACAAAAACAATCTCTCTTTCTAACTTTCTCTTGTGAGTGTTTATATGTATGTAGAAAATCTCTTTGTTTATTGAATATTTATTTCTTTATATAGTTTTTCAGTTATAACTACTGCATTTGGTCATGCATTCCCTATGCATGATCGTTCGAGTAGTTATAATTTTCCAGATCATGCTCCCTAACTTTTAGATACACGATTTATCCATAACTATTATGTATGAATGACCATGCACCATTTAAGCATGGTCATTCATGACATTCAATTTATAATAGTGCTTTTCCCCCTATCATTCACATTACATTAATCATTTGAACAAATGAATGGGTGTACAACCAATATGCACAATTGATTATCTTTATAAATTTCCAAATTAAATAATCCAAATAAAATGAAATAACCAAAATGTCTTTTGGACGTATTAGTAGTTGTCACAGTGTAATTTGACAGAGTTTCAATGAATAGAAAATTCTCCAAATCTTTGAAGTATTGAATAACAATGTATGTTTATACACATTATGAAACGATGATTCTAAAAGGTGGAACTGTCGTTCAAGAACTTGTATAGTTGTGCATCAACTAGACGAGGAAGTTGAAACATTCATTTAATTAACTCAATAGTTGTCCATAATATTGATATTAATAACAAAATAAGGACAAGTCATGGATAAAAGATCAGTTTGATGTGAAACAATCGTTCCAACTATTGGAGTGCTTGTTCCATTAACCTACTATTCATATATGTTTTAGATAAGAGCCAACTCTATCAAATACCCCTAGTTCCTATTGTTTGGGTTAAATTAACTTGACCTCTAAAGTAAGATAAAATATCACTTCGATCTAACAATCTTATAAAGCTCAAAACTATCCTAGAATCCAAATGAGATTCACCTTATGTAGCCCACAACTTTCAAATCCTACAATCAACCTTTTTACATAGATGAATGTGTGAATGTATCTAAACTAATGAACTTATCTTTCCAAGTAGGTCACGATGTTAGTGTACCTAAACTAATGAATTCATCTTTCCACATAAATGAAGGTACGAGTGTACTTGAACTAATAAATCCATCTTTCCACATAAATGAAGGCACGAGTGTACTTGAACTAATAAACCCATCTTTTCACATAAGTGAAGGTGTGAGTGCGCTCAAACTAATAAACTTATTTTTACACATAAGTGATGTGTGAGTATATCAATCTAATGAATACCAACAGGAACACTTGACTCTGATACTATTATAAAATATAAATAAATTGTATTTATGATATATTTAATTATCAAAATGATAGATGAATTTATACATATCATACGTTCTATTTAAGGAAATACAAATAAATATAATCAATAGACAATAATGTAAAAAGGAAAACATATATTTAGAATATATACTAACCTAGAAAACCATACATTTATGATATATTCTAATATAGGAAACTACATGTTTGAAATATATTCTAACATCCCCTCAAACTTAAATAGGTAAAGAATTTGCTAAATTGAATTTTGTAATGTAAATCAGTAGCTGATAATGCCAATGACAAGATGACGATGTAAGTGTAGCGAAATGATGAACTCATCTTTGCACGTAAATGAGAGTGTGAGCATACCAAATTACTAAATTCATCTTTCCATGTAGGTGAATGTGTGAGTGTATCCGAACTAATGAACTCATTTTTCCACGTGTGACTGTCAATCTAATGAATAGCAACATACTATGATAAAATATAAATAAATTATATTTTTGGTTTATTCAACTATCGAAATAATAAATGAATTTATACATATCATATGTTATATATAAAGAAATACAAATCAATAAAATTAATAGACAATAATATAAAAAGAGAAAATATATATTTAGAATATATGCTAATCTAGAAAACTATATATTTAGAATATATTCTAACATAGAAAACTATATATTTGAAATATATTCTAACATATTTTAACAATAGCAAAGAATATTTTAATTGAATTATGTTATGTTCTTTTAATTTAGTAGTAAATATGAATTAGAGATACTTCCAATTGGTAATTTTTAATCTTTTTTAACTTAAAAAGATTGGTAATCATGTTATATCAGCTCCAAGCCTTATCTTTTTTCTTATCTTATTTTAATCTTCATAACAGTAATTTTTAAATGACATCACATCATAGGGAAATAATTTTGACATAATTATTAAAAAAATATCCTAACCCTGAATCAAGCAAAATCCATGACATCAATTAAAATTAAAATATACAATTTATTAATTGTTAATATTTATAAAATATAAAAAAATCGAAATTATGCTTCCAATCTTATATTTTATATTTTAATAACTAATATCTTTACGATATAATATTTTTTCTATTCATGATAATTTTTTATTTTCGCTTTTGTTTTGTTAATTTTTATTTAATTTGAAAAAATAAAATAATGGGCTTAAATAGTCAGATGAGGCTAGCTCAAATGGAGATTAAGCCCAACTGGCTTCCTTTTTGTCTTTTTAAAAGTTTTCCAGCACGGGTTTTTTCCTGGGAGATGGGGTCCACGTCTACGCATGTGCAGCCAATGAGAAACGCCAGATGAAGTCATTTAAGCCAATAAGAAACAGCCACGTGGAGTTTCCACGTAGCTTCGCGCTACTTCCTCTCTAAATAGCCTTCCCATTTCGCAGAAGACACGCAGTTTTGGTGGTTAATAATTCTCACCGTCCCATCGTTTCTAAATTCAGTTATACAAAATCAATCCGTAGATTTAGGTTTTGTTCGCCGGCGACGTCAAATGGAAGCTCATGGCAGTGGTTTCCGGCGAGTCTTGGTTTTGGCATTTTGCGTCTCCGGTATTTGGTCCGCCTATATTTACCAAGGTGTCCTTCAAGAAACTATGTAAGACTTTCTTTTCAACCGAAGTGACTTTTCACTTTGACATATAGTGTATTTTTCATAGATTCAAATTTACGATTCAGTTAAATTTGAATTTGAATAGAAAGTTCAGAATCCTTCTCGTATCTGAACATTTTTGTTGAACTGTTTAGGTCGACCAAGCGATTCGGTCCAGATGGGAAGAGATTTGAGCACCTTGCATTCCTTAACTTGGCTCAAAATGTGGTCTGTTTGATCTGGTCTTATATAAGTGAGTGATTTCGTATCTTTATTTTATCGCTTGCATTGTATGTTGTCTACTGTAGATAAATGAAGCTTAGTAGTGAGTTCAGTTTTTTATGTGCTTGATGGATTTTAACAGTGATAAAACTTTGGTCGAATAATTCTGGTGGTGCTCCTTGGTGGGCATATTGGAGTGCTGGCATTACCAATACAATTGGTCCGGCCATGGGTATAGAAGCTTTAAAGTACATAAGTTACCCAGCTCAGGTATTTTCGATTTGTTTTTTCCTAACTTTGTCTTCTTTCACTTTATATTATGCATAAATTGCTTATTTCGATGTGCTATTTATATTGGAAGTGTTGGTATAGATGTACAGTTGATGATGTAGAACATTAGCCTAGATGATTTTACCGGACCATGTTTTCCTTTCTATGTAATTTGTTAGGAATAACTGGTATGTGGGTAAGGCAAACATGACTTCTGTTAATGTTACGTATGGACTCAGTAACATCTTAGAGGCTGGTTATTTTATTGATCTCAAGTATTAATTATAATCTTGTTATATGTAGGTTCTGGCAAAATCCTCTAAAATGATTCCAGGTGAGATATTTAGTCCAGCATTTTTACTGGAACTTTTCAGTATTCATAAAAATGTAATCATAGTACGTCGTTAATGTTAGCATTGGTTCTCTAACATGGTGTTATATGTAAAAATATGAAAAATAGGATGGACTCATTGTTTCCATTAATGATTAGTATTTGCCAGTATCTTTCACTCATCTGATGTAATTTCTTGGAGTGGGAGTTGGAAGAAGGTCATGGAGCCTGACTCCATCAAATGATATCTTACATGAACTTACTTTTCTGTCACCAACCCTTCCACATATTGATTGCATTAGAGAAAGATGTAAAAAGCTTTTGATTGTTATCTACTTACGTGCTCTAGCTTAGGTGACAAATATGCAAGAGCCAGTCTTGGAAATATCATCTTGTTTTATCAGAGTTAAAGAATTGAATGGTTTTATTTAGTGAAAAAAGTTTTTTGGGATGCTATATTTCTATTGCTCTCTCGCTTTTCTCTTCCTTTATTGGGAATGACATCCATTAAACTACCTTTTGGATTTTGAATTAGCTTTGGGTGATCCTTATTGATGACCTTTAATATTTTGTCTTCTTTTTTTTTTTTTTTTTTTGGAATCAGGACCCATAGCATATTCATGTTATATAATGTTTATTTATTTTGTGTCTGAAACAGATTTCGTTAATGGTCATTTTGAGTTATATTTTTTTGCTGATGGTTGACTCTTTTGCACATTTATAACAAATATTTCTTGTCACTGATGGTTTACATGAACTACTGACAGTATTTTTTACCTGTGTGCAGTTATGCTGATGGGTACCCTAGTTTATGGTATACGATATACTTTTCCTGAGTATATTTGTACTTTGCTTGTTGCTGGAGGAGTATCTATGTTTGCACTCTTGAAGGTGAGGACATATATATAGCAGTATTAGGTTTCTTTCTTTTAACTATATACTCTCTCTTTAAATACTGTGCTATTTCATGGTAGGCACACATTACTTACTTGATTATATAACTTCTTGTTTCAGTGTGAGCTTCTACAAATTTGATCCTAATGTAAGAATTTACAAATTGGATCCTAATGCCCCTCATCTGTTTATGGATTGATTTCAGACTAGCTCGAAGACTATTAGTAAGCTGGCTCATCCAAATGCACCTCTTGGTTATGGGCTCTGTTTCCTGAACCTTGCATTTGATGGATTTACAAATGCAACTCAGGATTCGATATCTGCAAGGTAAGTTTTGCAATAACCTTTTTGTTCTGACTGAGCATCCATGACATTGAAGTTGCCTTGTGAATGTTCTGCCTTTTTCTTGCTCCCTTGTCAAAGTCTTAACACAATTAAAGAAAAACTCTTGTTGCCAGTTTTTCATTTAGCTGATAAGCAGTGATGTCTGCAACATAAAAAATTTTCAAGAACCATTTCTCTTGTGTCTTCATTCATTAAATACTCTTGCTGGTCTAGATGCTAGCTTGTTACTTCTCCCATTCTGATGTAGCGTGTATCCGCTGGCTGGATGGAGTTTATTTTGAGAGCATTAGTGGAGAACTTTTTCTTTGTATATTCCTAAAATTATGGAAAAGGTTGTAGCCTAGTTTATGTGTGAAACACATAATGTTGTTTCAGAATAAATAATTAGGAGACATCTTTTTCCATATTTTTATCCTTCCAGCTTTTACTACTATTTTGTTGAAATACCTGCTATAACATTAACATTTCCTTTTTTCTTTGAATATCCTTTAATTTTCTGTGCCAGATTGATTCTTTTTGAAGGTTTTAAATATTTTTATTAAAGAATATATCCGTGGGTTGTCTGCATAGGTATCCAAAGACAAGTGCTTGGAATATAATGTTGGGAATGAATCTATGGGGTACAATATACAACATGATCTACATGTTTGGTTGGCCGCATGCTAGCGGATTTGAGGCTGTGCAGTTCTGTAAGCAGCATCCAGAGGCAGCCTGGGACATATTTTTCTATTGCCTCTGCGGTGCAGTAGGGCAGAATTTCATCTTTCTAACCATAAGCCGATTTGGCTCCCTTACTAACACCACCATCACCACAACCCGCAAGTTTGTGAGCATTGTGGTGTCTTCTCTGCTTAGTGGGAATCCCTTGTCATTAAAGCAATGGGGATGTGTATTCATGGTCTTCTCTGGATTGTCGTACCAGATCTACTTGAAGTGGAAGAAGTTGCAGAGATCGCAGAAGAAGAGAAAACCCATGTGAAGAGAAGAGGGACTAACAATTTTGAACCTTATATGTAACTTTAGCACCTTTTGTGTTTTTGTCCGTGGTTCTTGACGTATCACCAATTATGTAATACGTAGAAAATTTCTGAATGTCTTAGTATATTATGAAGTTTATGAGACCAAAAAAGTACTTTCTTAGAATTTTTTCAATGTCTTAAACAAAATATAATAACAATATGATAATTGAAGGTTGTTTTGAATATCTGAATCCTTCTGGCTAATTATAGGTAAATATGACCAATTGATTCTGCAAATACACTTTTCATTGCAGTAATTGCTCAGGTTAGGTGGTTTTCAGTATTTATTTGACTTGGTAAAGCTTCACATTCCCCTATAACGACAAATAAAAATGCGGTTAAATAGTTTCAAATTGATAACAAATTTATAAGCAGGAAAAATAACGAACCCAAATTAGAGCATCGTAGCATCGTTTTATGACCTTTATTAGAATAGTATGTATTTTAAAGAAGGATAAATGAATAGGTTTATTTTTCCTTTTATTATTATTATTTTAAGTTCTTAAATAACTCCACTCATTTTAATATCACATATATTTATGAGAGTGTTTGTGCTCCTTTTCATTTAGGGAAAGCAACATATCCTACTTTTCATTCCAATAGAAAATATCATTTTTCATCCTTGCATCATCTTTGTTACGAGGATGATAAAGATCTTTATCTCCTAAAATCAGTGATATCTTCAATAATCATATCAGAATTATATAATTTATTAACACAGTTATAGTACAATTATGTATGCAATTTATTAGCACAATTATAGGGAAGGGAAATTATCAAAAATGGCCAAAATACCCTCCTACTAAGCAAAAATGCCCAAAGTCACTATTTTCAAGCAACAATGCCCAAATTCACTATTCCTAAGCAAAAATGCCCATGTTTTTTTTTAAATACCAAAATTACCCTTTCCTTCATTTATATAAACCTCCTCACTCACTAGAAGGGGTTAAATGAAATTTTATTAAAGTTAGGGGGTATTGTGATATTAAACATTATAAGAGCATTATAAATTTCTCAATGAAATTTTAGGAATAGATAATTGAGGGGTCAAATGAAATGTTATTAAAATTTAGGGGGCATTTTGATATATCAACTCGTATTTTTCAGATTTCCGAAGAATTTTTTGATTGTTACCATTCTAGGGTTTTTCAACTTTTAGAATTCGAATTTTTGTTCCGTTTTTTTGAATTTCACCGTTTTACGATAGATCGACTCGTATTTTTTAGATTTCCGAAGAATTTTTTGATTGTTACCATTCTAGGGTATTTCAACTTCTAGAATTCGAATTTCAGTTTCGTTTTTTCGAATTTCACCGTTTTACGATAGATCAACTCGTATTTTTCAAATTTCCAAAAAATTTTTTATTGTTGTCATTCTAGGGTATTTCAACTTTTAGAATTCAAATTTCAGTTCTATTTTTTCGAATTTCATCGTTTTACGAGATATCGACTCGTATTTTTCAGATTTCTGAAAAATTTTTTGACTGTTGTCATTCTAGGGTTTTTCAACTTTTAGAATTCGAATTTCAGTTCTGTTTTTTCAAATTTTACCGTTTTACGATAGATCGACTCATATTTTTTAGATTTTCGAAGAATTTTTCGATTGTTGCCATTCTAGGGTTTTTCAACTTTTAGAATTCGAATTTCAGTTCTGGTTTTTTGAATTTCATCTTTTTACGATAGATTGACTCATATTTTTCAAATTTACAATACGAGTCGATATATCAAATTTACAATAGATTAACTCGTATTTTTCAAATTGACTCATATTTTTCAAACTTATGATAGATTGATCGTTTTACAATAAAAAAATTCTTCAAAAATATGAAAAATACGAGTCAACATATCATAAAACGGTGAAATTCGAAAAAATAAAATTGAAATTCGAATTCTAAAAGTTGAAAAACCCTAGAATGGTAACAATAAAAAAATTCTTCAGAAATCTGAAAAATACGAATCGATATATCGTAAAACGGTGAAATTCAAAAAAACGAAACTGAAATTCGAATTCTAAAAGTTGAAAAACCCTAGAATGACAACAATCAAAAAATTCTTCGAAAATCTGAAAAATACGAGTCGATATATCATAAAACGGTGAAATTTAAAAAAACGAAACTGAAATTTGAATTCTAAAAGTTGAAAAACCCTAGAATGGTAACAATCAAAAAATTTTTCAGAAATCTGAAAAATACGAGTCGATCTATCGTAAAATCGTGAAATTTGAAAAAACAGAACTGAAATTCGAATTCTAAAAGTTCAAAAACCCTAGAATGACAACAATCAAAAAATTCTTCAGAAATCTGAAAAATACGAGTCGATCTATCGTAAAACGGTGAAATTCGAAAAACAGAACTAAAATTCAAAAGCACGAATCAATATATTCTATAAACGAAAAAATCGAAATATTGAGTTAAAATTACGTCATTACATCGTAAATTGTGCCAAAAAGCTCCAAAATTTAAAAAATCGAATCTCAAATTTGAAAATTACATATGGAAAAACCCTATGACAGAAAAAACAGATATAAAATTCGGAAACTGCACGATCAGAAACCCTAGATAACAAAATTCTCAATTTACCCCCTTATGAAAATTCTTTTTTAAAACAAGTCAACTATTATATGGCAAATTTTAGAAAAACCCACTGTATTCTAAGGAATCTCCCCCGGCTCCCCAATACTTTAACAAAGCTATTTTACCCCCCTAACCCACGGTCAATGTCTACTGACCGTAGGAGAAATCGTTTTACCGTGGGAAATACTGTTCCCACGGTCGGACTGCCGATTCTTCGGCAGCCATTTTCAACCAAAATTTGGTTGTTTTGGCCTCCGATTTTTTCATAAATCAAATCTACATGTTGTATAACACAAAACGTCTCAATCAATTCAACGAAAACAACCAAGAATCAAAACATTTTAGGCATTGTTCAAATAGAAAGCCTAAAATTTCAAACCTCAAAATCTCAATCAAATCTCAATAATATGAGCAATAACTTGATTCAAACAAGATTACGGGAGATATACTAACCTTCTTTGCCATTTGCGGTTGTCGAAAAGCAAGAAAATCGACAGAAATCTGGTCGACCGTGGGATGACCGTGGGAAAGTGGGAAATTTTGAATTTTCTTTGAATTTGTACAGTGAAATGACCGTGGGAAAATAGGAAATTTTGAATTTGCACAGTGAAATGACCGTGGGAAGCAAGGAAATTTGCTGTGTTTATATATGAGGGGTAGTTTCATCATTTCACAAAACCTAGGCATTTTTGCTTAAACCTAAATATTTTGGGTAATTTTGCTTAGACCCCCTAAATTTTGGCTATTTTTTATAATTTCCCTATAGGAAAATACTTATATAAAAGATGTATTCTTGATTTAATGATTATCAAGTTCAAAGCAAAATATTTCTTTCTCTTCTTTTCATGATGTTACAGTAGGGAACAATACCCTAGCTTTTCCTTTTTTTAACTATTTCCTATCACCATGGGAAACAAGAAACCTTTCTATGGAGGTAACTGAGATGTCACCGATCCTTATTCATTCCATCATTTAGATTATCCTAGAATGATTCTTGTTTCCAAACCCCTCAATGGGGATAATTATTCCATATGGTGCAAAGCCATGGTCATCTTTTTGAATGCCAAATCCACATTGGGTTTTATTGGTGGAACCACTGCAATGCCATCTGTCGTGACTAACCAAAAAGAACATGCATCATGGAAAAAAATGTCACGATATGGTTCTATCATGGATTCTTAATTCACTCACACTAGATATTGTAGATAGCTTTATTTTTTCAACCACTGCGCAAGAGGTATAGGAAGCCCTTCAGAGTCATTTTTCTCAAAGCAATGCCTTGCGTCTTTTTCAGATTGAAAGGGATATAACTTGTTTCCCTCAAGATTAGATGACTATTGCAATTTACTACAAGAAGCTTAAAAAATTATAAGATGAATTGAGCTCATATAATAACATTGTTTGCACTTCTAGGGCAGATAGTAAGAGATGCAAGTTGATGTAATTTCTTATAGGGCTTAATAAATCCTATAATGCTATCCGAGGATAGATCCTATTGATGAATCCACTACTTGATGGTGCACAAGCTTATTCTTCCATTGTACAAGAAGAAAAGTAGCAAAACTTGGGTGCTACAAGTGAGACAATAGAGGCCTTAACCACGGTTGTTTGAAAGGATGAACTAGTAGCTCTTGTTGTTCGACATAGACAAAGTACCTCTTCTTGATCCAACTCATCTAATTGCAAACCTCTACATTACTCTTATTGTGATCAAGATCATCATATATGAGAAACATGTTGGAAGTTGAATGGGTACCCAACAAGACATCCAAAACATGCATCATCAAAGTCTCATCAAAGAGGCATTTGTTCTAAACACAACAATAGTTATTAGTCTTTGGTTAATAGTGTCAATGATGGTTCAATGATGTAGGAGATGCAATTGATGACGAATGAGCTCTCTGATTTACAAATTAAATAAATATTATTTATCATACATGGTAAAGAGGCATCCCATTCTACCAATCCTAAGGCTAATGTTGCCAGTGCCTTCTCAGTTTTATCACAAACATCTCAATCAATTATTGATAGTGGTGCAACAAACCACATTACTTCATCTCCAACTTTACTTATCAACAATAGTAAGAACACATCTTTGCCACCAGTTGTTATGTCAAGTGGACAACAGGCTTCGATTGCATCTATTGGGCTTTTAGCCTTGAATTCAATTATTTCTTTGAAAAATGTGCTTGGTATGCCATCTTGTAAGGTGGATTTAATGTCTGTAAGTCGAATTACAAGGGATCTCAATTGTTCAATAACTTTTTTTCCACATTGGTGTAATTTGCAGGACCTAATGACAAGGACGACGATTGGTTTGGGTAAACAACAAGATGGACTCTATTACTTGGTTGCAATGGTAGCAGAGAAACTATAATATAACATCCAATCTCCAACAACCCTTGCTAGTCATTCATGTTGTTCTCAAGACACCTCTTTTACAACCTTGTGGCATCACCAATTAGGCCATTTGTCTTTTGCTAGATTAGATTTTCTAGCAAACAATTTGTTAAATTTTCCTTTTAAATCCAATGATGCTTGTGATATTTGTGCACTTGCAAAACAAGATCGGCTTCTTTTTTCTACCAGTTCAATTTTGTCTGTTAGACCTTTTAAATTGATTCATTATGACATATAAGGCCCTTATAAAATTCTCTTACTTTCTAGTGCTAAATATTTTTTGATTATTATGGATGACTATTATAGATTCATATGTTTTTTTTTATGCATTATAAAAGTGAAATGCAACATTTACTTGCCCATTTTTTCTCTTTTGTCTAAACACAATTCAATGCTTCTATAGCTCACATTTAGGTTGACAATAGAAGGGAAATTTTTTCTATGAGGAATTTTTTAAACAAAAATGCACAATTTATCAACATTCTTGCACTTACACCTCTTAACAAAATGGGATTGTAGAGCACAAACATCGCCATATTCTTGAGATAACACGAGCCCTTCGCTTTCAACCTTATCTCCTTTTATGTTTTTGGGTTGAATATGTTTTCACTATTGTCCATATCATTAATCGTTTGCCTATAACATTTCTTTCTCAACATACATCTTTTGAACAGCGTTATGGCAAAGTCCATTTTTATTCTCGTATTCAAGTTTTCGAGTGACTTGCATACACTACTGATATGCATGTTCCTTATAAATTTGCTCCAGCTAAACGTTGTGTCTTTCTTGGTTATCTAGTTGGCCAGAAAGCTTACACGTTTTATGACCTTGCAACCTATCAAGTGTTTACTAGTCGTGATGTTTTCACGAAAATGTTTTTCCTTATGAGTCCATTCCATCCACTACTCCAAATTTAGCACCTATTATTCTTACTATCATATCAGATTCATTCCCTTCAAAAACTCTTTCAACTATCCAACCAACACCACCATTTCTTTTGGACCCTATTCTGCCTACTTTTATTAGTCTTTCTTCTATACCAGCTTTACGTCTTTCTTAAAGACCTTATTTCCTACCACAACTTTACGTGACTATGTATGTAATCGAGTGGCGTCTCCTAAACCATCATCGTCTTCCTCATTTGGTTCACAAAAAGGTATTTGATATCCCTTTTATAATTTTCTCTCTTATCATCATTATTAACCACATCATCGTTTCTTTATTTCTACCTCAGTTAAGATATTGAGCCTACCTTTTATGAAGAAGCCACTTTTCATTCCTATTGGCAAGAAGCAATACAATTTGAATTGACTGCTTTAGAAGCCAACCATAGTTGGTCTTTCACTCCTTTTCCTTTTGACAAAAAGCCCATTCGTTATCGTTGGGTTTATAAAATTAAGCATAACTCATATGGTACTCTTGAGCATTACAAAACTCGTTTGGTTGCAAAATGTTATACATAATTGGCAAGTATCGATTATCATGACACTTTTTTTCCTACTGTGAAAATGACTATTATTCGTTGAAGACAAATCCTTTACAACTTTATTGACTATTGTTTGTTGAAGACAAATCCTTTACAACTTTATTGATATATGTTGCTGACATTCTTATCACGAGTAATGATCTCGATGTCATATCTACTCTTAAACAATTTCTACATAATCATTTTCGAATCAAAGACATAGGCAATTTGAAATACTTTATGGGCATTGAAGTTTCTCGATCAAAGAAAGGTATTTCTATCTCTTAATGAAACTATACTTTGGAAATTCTAAAAGATGGTGGATTTTTGGGTGCTAAACTCGTGAATTATCCATGGAGCAAAACTCAAAACTCTTGTATGACGGTGAACTATTTAGAGATCCATCTCGATATAGGCGGCTTATTGGATACCTAATTTATTTAATTGTTACTTGGTCATAAATCACTTATTCGGTGCATACATTAAGCAGATTCATGCATGCACCACGTGGACTACATATGGAAACTGCCTTACGCGTGTTGCCTTATATGAAAAACAATCTATGACGAGGTTTGTTCTTCCCTTCTTAAAATGATTCATCTTTACAAGCCTTTTGTGATTTGGATTAGGCAAGTTGTCTAACTTCTCATAAATCCACCATAGGTTATTATGTTTTTCTAGGATCTTCTCTTATTTCTTAGCAGACAAAGAGGCAGAAAATAGTATCTCTCTCCTTAGCAAAAGCCAAATTTAAGGCCATGACAGGAACATGCTATGAATTATCTTGGTTGCACTCATTGTTGAAAGATTTACAAATATTTCACCCAAAGCCGACATTATTGTATTATGATAATAAAGTAGCCTTACACATAGCAACAAATCCCATTTTTCATTAAAGAACTAGAATATAGAGATAGACTATCATTTTATTCATGACAAAATACTAGATGGTTTGGTTATAACCAAATATGTTTCTTCAACTAATCAGCTTACAAATGTATTCACTAAGCTATTGGGAAAATAATTTTTCTTTGTAATGATATACAAGTTAAGAGTTCTTGATATTCACTCTCTAACTTGAGGGGGAGTTTTGAGAAAGTCAATGATATCTCCAATAATCATGACACAATTATGTAATTTATTAGCACAATTATATTACAATTATGTATGTAATTTATTAGCATAATTAGAATAGATGAGCACAATTATAGGAAAATATTTGTATAAAATATGTATTCCTGATTCAATGATTATCAAGTGTAAAGCAAATCTTTTCTCTTCTTCTTTTCACCCTACCTATATCGAAAAACCCCCTCCTAGTCGTGTACATGTAAGGAACCTATAGGGAAAAATTCCCTTTTTATACTTATACCTATGGGAAAAAATCTCCTTCTTATACCTACATGCATAAATTACTTTTATTTTCTCTTTTCCAATACTTATAGAAGATAAAACAAATTAATGTAAAATAAATCATTACACTTTCCCATTAACTAAATGTTTCATGACGATACTTCTTTCACAAAATATTTGCTTGCTACTTCAATTTAAATACAAAAATTTCTTCTTTTTTTTTTAAAATCAATTTCATTCACAACTACAATATGCAATAATCAATCCCTTCATCATTAACTCTTCATGTCAATATTTTTAATAACTCTCCATGTTGATGTGAAACAATATTTTAAAAATTAATTTGCAATGATTAATTTCAAAAGCAAAATTAATTGCAACAAAAGAAAAAAAAGTTCTGAAAAACAAAACAAGCAAAGACAATACTCAATTAGCAATAAATTAATAAACTACTAAGAAATCTAGTGCATCTATAATAGCTTAATTCTATGTAGGTTTGGATACTATTGTTAAATAAACAAAAGAGATTAAGAAGAGTAAGAAACTAATCTTGATAAGGTTATCTTATTACTACTTTGGAATATACAAAAGTTTTTGTATTAGCAATGTTACAAATGTAGGGATATTTCAAGTTGCCAAAATCCAAAAATGGAAGCAAAATATAATAAAATTTTATTAAACAAACATACACCGCGAAAATCCCTTTGCTTGGATCACATTTTAGTTAGAACATACATGAACATGCAAATCACCCATAGGGTGTTTAGAACACAATACTTGCATTGGTTGACTCCTTTAATCTTTATGTGGCAAGAAAATCGCTCTCCAACCTACTATGAGGTGGCATCTTGGCATTCACACGAAACAAGAACTAAAAAAGGCTAGAATCATTCACAAAAGGCTACTAAGGCTCTATAAAAGTGTCTATAGGGACGAATGTTTATTTGTGTAATTTTACAAAAAGATTTGAAATTGTGTCTATATTTATAAGCTGCCATGAATGACCATTCATAGTCAAATGAATGGTCATTCATCCTAATCCTTATCCCATACATTTCGTGATTTATCCAAATCCTTGAGCGTAAATTTGAAAAAAAGTTTTATTCTAATTTAACTCTCTGTACACGAGCATTCATAGTTCATAAACGATCATTCATGGTCAAGGAAAATGTCAAATTAGGCCTATTCAATCCTATTGAACAAGCCTAATCAATTCACAATTTCACCTATATCTATACACTTTAGGATTATCATCAAATAACTTTATGTCTTTGGAGTCCAAATTGAATCTTTTTTACATGTGACCTATAAGCTTTTTATTGAGCCGACAGTGTTTGGATTCAGTTGAATCTGGACCAAGACTAAGATTAGCCTCTAACAATGAGTCATGACTACCCGGTTGACAAAGTTTCAGTGAATAACTTTTAAGCCCGGTCAACTTTATGATTTTGTATAATATAATCATTTTGTCAACCGATATCTTTTGAGGTTAAGACACAAATACATGTTTATCTTAATAACTTCTCGATATGAACAAATACATATCAATGACCATATAATTCAAATCAAGCTTCGACCAAATCCCACTATAGCCATAGTTTCGAGTGTTTATTGATTTCTTTTAGTAGTCTCATTTGAGATATCTATTCTTGTGTTCGAGATCAATGAATCCTTTATTGATCCACCATAACCTTCATCTAGTTCTTAGTATGGTCAATCACCACTTTTATGGTTACTCTTTTTACGATGGCACATTGGGTGGCATCAAACCATAACAGACCTTGTAGGAGATAGTCTAATGACCTTAAGTTGAAAGATCACATGCATTCATGAGTTAAAGGATTTATTTTATAGGCACTGGAATAACCATCTATATTGAAATCTTTAAGTCAGGTTAGTTTGATGAACATGTCTACAATATGCATCTATGTGTTACACGAAGTTTTGTCTACTAATAGCTTCGACATGTGAAAATTGTTGCCATCTTTTGGTGAGATAGTTTAACACTATAATAATCTTATCTCTAATACTTATGTCTTTTGTCAAAGTAATGTCAAGATCATAAACATTTTTAAAATGGTCACCTATTGTGTTTATAGGGCTCCCATGATCAATTATCTGATCCCCTTATCATGGTTCTACCATTTTAACAACATATTATTCTTACAATTTTATTAAATACATGCTAATATTAATAAATTATGGAAACACTTTTATTAATAAATGAACTAAACACAATATACAAAAGTACAAATCGATTGGCTCTATGACACTATTTTAACATTCTTCCACTTATACTATAACTAATCACTCATATGTCTAATGTCATATGCAGCTACATGTTTGTCATGTTTTTACTACGATAGAGACTTGGTTAGCGAGTCTGCCAAATTGTCATCTTTGTTAACCATCACAATTTGTATATCTCTATGTTGAATGATCTCGAATCAAGTGATATCATATTAATATATGCTTAGACCTCTAGTAAGACCATGGTTCATTTGCCTAACCAATGGTTCCATCGTTGTTGTGTTGCATCCCACTCACAAGTTCACAACTTATCAAGTAATATAATATCTATCGATCCTCTAGGGATTGTGAAATCAATCACTAATTAAACCAAGGCTTGGATTTAGCTAAGGAGGTTGTGTTCAACTTCAACTATACGCTTAGATATAAAGGATAACAAAGTAATTAAATTAAATTGCAACTAAGTAAATAAACAATCTTAAAGAATTCGTATACATTGGATTTTTAGGACTTGGGGTTCATCGATAACATACATATAAGTCTGCTGCATAATAATGCAGTTAAAGTAATCAAGATATTATTATCATTTGGATATCTTGAATTAACCAAACTCCCCTTGCGAGGTTGACTAAGTGTGTAACTCTTGAATAAGTTTCTATTTTCGTGATAACCTAACAATTGCTACCCATTACAAGTTGTGATTCTAATTACTCCATAAAGAACTGACTTATCTTTAGCATTAATGATCCAAGTTCAAGGAATATATGCTTTAATTTTGTACCTACCTTTTGATAATCTACGTGAGCCTCTAAACATGTGTAAGATATGCCCAAATCTCTTTCACAAGCATGGAATAACTATTCAATGAAGCAAATATAACAATTTATAAAATCATAAATAGTGTACTACAAACTTATGGGGTAAACATGTCCTTCTTAGTTCCTAGAATAAAGAAAACTTAGCCACTTATATTAAATACAAGCGTGTAATAACAAATATGAAACATTGTATCAAAAGTAAAGAAACTTATATTAAGTATGAATACATGTTGTGGAAGGTTAGTTGTCACTATCATTGCTATCATGCATTGTCATAAGTTCTCTTGGTAGCTATTGGAATGTAGTCTACGAATTGTTGAAGCTTTCACTAAAGGCTCTCCTTGGAAAAGTCTCCCCCTTGAATGAATGTTGACACATTTTTATAGCATTTTTTTATCCTTATGCTCTCGAGATTCCATGAAAATCCTTTCTTGATTCTATTTAGTGCCAAATTTACACTTTCCTAACCTTTTGATGTTAGCAAGGTTGGATACTTTCTTCTTCTTTTGCCTGCATCAACTGATTCCTAATGCAATTAGAAAACTTCTTTGAATGTTTTTTGTTTCTTCATGTTTCCTTAGCAAATCTTTCCTAAATTATGAGTTGTTTTCCTACAAACTGAAAAAAGAATAATTAATAATTATAATAATTATAACTAAAATCTTAAGCTAAATTACTTTTAAATGTGGAGTTTTTTTATGCCTTTTGACCCTATATATGAGTGCATGTTTTTACTACAACATGTTACACTAGAGCTTGATCGGTTCAACAATGTTAGGAACTACTATAAGTTTTGTGATGAGCTTCTTGAACCAAACAACTTCCTTTGTCACTTTGGAGAAGGCAATAAACTCAGACCTCATTGTAGAATCAACTATTGTACTTTGTTTAAAGTTTATCCAAATAACTATACTACTATTCAAAAACAATACAAATCTCGATAGAGATTTGAGGTCATCTCGATTAGTCTAAAAGCTAGCATCACTATATCCTCTCATAATGAGCTTAAGGTATTCTCTATAAACTAAAAATACATCTTTTTTCCTTCTCAGGTACTTTAGGATATTTTTTTAATAGTTGTCTAGTATTTTTCACTTGGATTAGATTAATATCTACTACAAACACTTAAAGTGTAAGAGAGATTAACTCTCATACATAGCATGACATATATGATCAATCTTATAATAGATGCATATAGGATCTATTTCATCTTATCAATCTCAAATTATGTATAAAAACATATCTCTTTTGAGAGATATACACTATAGGACATAAGCAGAAACCTTTTCCTGGATTCCTTTATACTAAACCTAGTCAGCACCTTATCCATGTATGTTCTTTGACTTAGTCCAAGTAATCTATGTGATTTATCATGATAGATCTTAATACCAAATATGTAGGATACTTCTCCTAAGTCTTTAATGAACAAGCACTTGGATAACCAAACCTTTATTAATCGTAAGTTTGGTACGTTATTTTGAATAATTAATACATCAGTAACATATAATATTGGAAATGTAATTATCCTCCCAATCTTATACACACACAATTCATCTTAATTTTTAATGAAACTGAACTCGCTCATAACTTCATTAAAACAAATGTTCAAACTCCTTGAAGTTTACTTTAGTTCATAAATGAACTGTTACAATACTAGTAAGTCCAGCAAGAATAAAACTATTAGGTTGTGTCATATACACATCCTCTACAATGTTACTATTTAGGAAGATAGTCTCGACATCTATTTGCTAGATTTTATAATCATGGTATGCAATAATCGCAAGCATAATAAAGATATACTTAAACATTGTAGCTAATGAAAAGGTTACATCATAGTCAATTCTATGTTTTTGGGTAAAGTATTTGGCAATTAGTCATGTTTTATAGGTATGCACGTTACCTTCCATATCAGTTTTTCTTTTGAAAACTGATGTATGCCTTATAAGTTTTACCTTTTTAGGTGGATCCACCATAGATCACACTTGGTTATAATACAAAGAATTTATCTCGGACTTCATGGTTTCAAACCATCTTTTAGAGCCTAAACTTGAAATAACATCAACATAAGTCTTAGGCTCATCATCATAGATGACAAGTACATTACTGAGCTGAGTCATAAGAAAACCAAATCTTTTAGGCTCATGGTACACTTAGCAAGACCTATGTAATTCTTGTGTGTGTTAAGTTGGTTCATTGCATTCCATCTGAGGTAGAGTAACTATCTCACTATGATCAACCATCTTAAATAGCATATTATCTAGTCTAATATCTATAATATCTTGTGGTATTAAAACTTTATCAAGTTATACCTTCCTATCACTAGTGTTTTTGAAAATAAATTCTCTCTTGAGGAAAACACCAGTTCCAACAACAAAGACCTTTCGCTTTTCTAGGTAGAAGAAGCAATAACCATTAGTTTTCTTCAAGTCACGAAGATACATTATTAGGTTTAGCACTCAACTTGTTCAAAGTCAATTTCTTAATGCAACTTCACATTCCTAAATCTTTAAGTAATCTAGATTGGGCTTTCGTCTAGTTCATAATTTATATGAAGTTTTGTCCATAGATTTGGACGAAATGTATAGGTAGTTGTTTCTAAGGCATTGTCTCAAAAAGGTAGGTAGATTTGTAAAACTTATCATAGACTTGAACATTTATGTTAAGGTTCTATTTCTTTGTTCAAATACACCATTATATTGAGGTATACCAAGAGGAGAGAGTTGAGACACTATTCTATTCTCTTTTAGGTATTCTCTAAATTCAGTACTTAGGTATTCACCTCATTGATCACTTTAGAAGATTTTAATGTTTTCCACTTCATTCTTGAATTCTTTGAATTTCTTAAAATATTCAAACTTAAGTTTCAACAAAAACACAAAGTCATATTTATTAAGGTTATCAGTAAATGTGACGAAGTATGATTTCCTATATCTGTCATGCATTATCATAAGCCCACGCACATCACTATGAATGATCCTTAATATATTAGACACCCTTTCACTGTGTCTAGTGAAAGGTTTTTTGGCCTTTTCGCCTAATAGAGAAGATTCACATTCATTATATGATTAAAATTAAATGATTGCAAAAACCCACCTTTTGGAAAGTTTGATACACATTTCGGTTCTATATGACCTAGCATGTAATGTCATAAATATGTGGTATTCAAATTTGTTTGTTTTTAAACATTTGATTTGCATATTGTGTATCTCATTATCGAGTTTCAAGATATACAATCCATTACATAATATTGCTATTCCATATTGAATATCATTTAAGCTTATGGTTATAACACTATTAGCAATCTGAAAATAATATCCCTCAATATCTAAAACAGATACAAAAATTAAAATTCTCAAAATAGATGTTACATAATAGAAATTATTTAATTCTAAAACAAACCGAGTAAGTAATCAAAGATAATAAGTCCTTATAACTAATGCAGCAACACATGTTCCATTTCCAACATGTAGGTCAACATTTCCTTTGGTAAGCAATTTACTCAAACATAGTTCCTGCATATCAGAATACATATGAGAACCATATCTTATATTTACAACCTAGGATGTATAAAGAGAATACTTTATCTCAATGACAAATATACCTAAAATATAAGTAACTACCTTTTTTTTCTAGCTTTTAAAAAGGCCTTGTAACGTCTCCTCTAGTGACTAGACTTGCCACTGAAGAAGCAAACAACATTTTCCTTTCTCACACCACTAGTGGGTTATGTAGTAGTGGCAGACTAATTTTTGGCCTTGGATTTAGCTTTGGTCGTACCCTTAGCTTCAGCCATAAGCACATTAGTATTAACCTTTCTAACCTCATTCTTTGTAGTCTTTAGCATATACAAAAGCTTTTCAAGGGCCTTCTCCTTCTTGCTTAGGTTGAAATTCATGATAAAGTTCACTTAAGATAGAGGAAAAGATTTTAAAACTAGGTCAATGACAAGCTCATTATCCATGCAAAAGCCTAAGCTCACTAACCACTCAATGTAGTCAATTATCTTCACTACATAAGGGCCAACTTAGCCTCTCCCAACAAGTTTACACCTAAATAATGTACTTAAGGCCAACATAAGACACTAAACCTTCATGGAGTCATCAAGGTACTTGTTGCAAGCATCTATTTGCTCTTGGGTGGTGTTAGGACCAAGCTCAAGGATTAGGATCCTTTCGAGGATAGATAACCTTTTCTCATGAAGTAGTATAATATGTAGATTTCTACACCAATTAGAGAAGTTGCCTTTATCCAACCTATTGTTCTTCTCAAGAATTGAATGAAATGAAATGTTAGACATGGTGATTGTTGGTTATCTACAATTACATATTACAAGCATGAGTAATTAATTTGTTCATTCATTTAATTTCATTTTTCAAACTAAATGCTTCCACTATTTTCTTCAAGTTAATAACCCTCACAGTTGGATTAAGAAAGTCCCAGTAAACTTCTTAGTAAACTAAGATCCCATTGAACCAACTCAACAATCTCTTTGATCAGTAAACAAAGTATATTAGTTATGTGAGACCCCATATAACCACAATATGATTGTTTTCTTCATAGAAAAGTATCATTCACTTTAGAAAATAAGGTTCTAGTGAACAGGGACTCAATCAAGGTGTTATATTGGAAGATGTTGATTATTAATAGTTTGACATAATATTGATTGAGGGATTTGATAATTTGTGTCCTACCAGTTTTAATTCACATGTGAAGTGTTATTTTACAATAAAATAAAACCCTAAACATGCATTCTACAATGTAATACAACTTAATCTAATGTCAATCCCTTTGAGCCATGAAGAGTTAACTAGTCAACCTAGGTTCTACTATTTGGGTTTTCAAGAACTCTTTCATCTTCATTCTTCAAGTGTACAAGCCTTTGCTTCCTAATTATATTTAAAAATAAAATAAAATAAAACTACTCTAAATTTTCATTTGATAAAATTAGAAACCTTAAGTTATATTTGAGGGAAGTTAGTTGATAAGATAAAGTATGCTAGAATAATAGAGAAGGCAAGACGTGTATGTCCTATTTTGAAAACTTTACAACCATACATTTCTAAAAGAAACAAAACATTCATATGTCTTTTGCTATATACTGAATAGTGCTATTAAAACTAGACTAGATTACTGATTCTACCATGAACCGACTCATGGTTTTGTTTAATTTTCATATAAAAAGATTGACATGTCTTTTGTATATGTATTTATAAAAAAAGAAAAATCAAAATGATAGTGGATAACATTAAAAGAGTATAGTTGACTAGTTAGTTAGGAGTTAAATAATTTGTTATTGAAAATAAACATATATTAATTAGAGAGAAGAGTTGAATTGAATTGATTTTCGTAGGCTGAAATAAGTTAATTATCTATACAATTATTCTTAATAGGAGAAAACTAGATAAGTGACATCAAATCATTTTTGTTTAAATACATATGATTTATGTTTGAAAAATGTGATAAATAATTGATAGTATTCAAAAAACACATTATAATTTGAGAACCACTTAAATCATGAACCAATGAGATAACTAGTTCGATCAATGGTCTAATTTAAAAAACAATGATATAAGACATCATGTATATACATTCATACATACATCGTAATCAAAAGGTATGAAAAATTACAATTTGGTCCACATTCTTTGAAACTGGGTTAAAACTATAATTTCTCAAGGCTCATGAATGCTCGTTCATCGTTTTGTATCTAAATTTTGAATAAATTCCAAAGCCGTGAATGACCATGTAATTGACAACTTTTTCCACTAATGGATGGGCATCCATCCAAGATGAACGAACATCTATTTGCAAATACGTTAAAGGACAAAGAGATCATATGGTTGTTAAAGCTGTGAAATGTGTTGATGAATGATCATTCATTGTTGCGTGGACGAGCCTTCGTAACACATTTTCCAGATTATGCTATGAAGTAGTCACTAGAAACCTCCCCAAATCTGGTACGCCTTTATTAGATTGAGACAACATGGCATGTTAACCTATTTCACACTAATAATAACCCTCAAAATTTGCAACAACACAAATCAAAGATGATTTCATGCAAAAACATGAAATCATTGGTAATAAACTAAATTTCTAAAGTTGTACTTTTAACAATTTTAACAAACAAAAAAGAAGGGATAAAACTTAATAATTCAACATGCTATTTACATTGTATCAATTATCAACAACCCACAATCAATAGATGCAAATTGAATTTACAAATTAAACAATAATTGATGTAAAAAATATATATGACTACATACATCATCACTCAATCAAACAAGTATTTATTTCATGTACATTCCTTAAATATTAGAATTTTCGGGTCACTGGAATTCAACAATGGCAACAAAATACAACAAAATTTTAATAAACAAACATATACCCCAAAAATTCTTTCGCTTAGATCACCCATAGGGTGTTTAGAACATGACACATACATTGGTTGACTCCTCCAATCTTTACATGACAAGAAAATTGCTCTCGAACACACTATGAGGCAATACCTTGGTATCAATGCAAAACACGAATTGAAAGAGGCTAGAATCATTTACAAAAGGCTATGTGAATGAGAAAAGTATTTTTGAGGACAAACATTCATTTGTATAATTTTGCAATGGCCAAACGACTATTTCCCACCCAAGGTTTGATGTTTTCTCAAAAGTCTCCCCTCTAACTATGGAAACACCAAACACTCACCCATGGTCGGTTAGATTTAAACAAACTCTAACGGTGGTAGGGGTAAAATCGTCATTTTTGCTATAATATTAAAAATAAACTTAAATAGAATATATTTTGCCCCCTTAAACTTTAAAAACTAAAACTTTCCCCCAGCCTAAGTTTTAAAAAATTGCAGTTTCACCCTAGGGTTTCTTTCGAAAATCTTCGACGACATTTTCGGCTCCATTGCCGACGGTCTCTCCCTCCCGAAGCATCCTCTCCTTCCGACGATCTCTTTCCTCCCATTTGGACCCCCCATCGGAGTTGGAGAAGTCGTGGAAGACGAAGAACTTCGTCGGGGAAGACGAAGTTCTTTGTCTTCCCAATCGTCGTCGTCGTCTTCATCTTCCAACTGCGATCGGGCTTAATCTTCGTTTTCATCTTCCAACTGCGATCGTCGTCGTCAGATAAGTCGTCTGGGAAGACGATCGTCTTCCCAGACGATGAAGACGAGATCTCATCTTCATCGTCTGGGAAGACGATCGTCTTCCCAGACGATGAAGACAAGATCTCATCTTCGTCATCTGGGAAGACGATTTCTTTTCCCAGATGACTTATCTCTGCGTCGGATGAGTAGTGCAAGAGTTTAAGGAGGCTGTCGGTGGAAGAGAAACCGTCGGGAGGGGAAGACGGCCAGTGATGACGCCGGAGAGATAAACCCTAGGGGGAAATGCGATATTTTCAAACCTTAGAGAGGGAAATGAGATATTTTAAAACCTAGCTTAGGGAAAAAATGTTAGTTTTTAAACTTTTAGGAGGAAAAATGAGATTAAATTTACCACCGTTAGGGTTTGGTTAAATCTAACCAGTCATGGGTGGGTGTTTGGTGTTTCCATAGTTAAAGGGGGGACTTTTGAGAAAACATCAAACCTTGGGTGGGAAATAGTCGTTTGGCCTTTTGCAATTGCAAAATTGTGAAATTGTGTCTATATTTATAAAATGCCATGAACAATAGTTCATAGTCAAATGAACGATCGTTCATCCTTGATTCTTATCTTATACGATTTGTGATTTATTTAGATCCTCCAACATGAATTTGAATAAAGTTTTATCCTAATCTGATTGACCATGAACAGACGTTCATAAGCCATGAACGGTCATTCATAGTAAATGAAAAGGTCAAACTAGGTTGATTCAATTCTATTGGGCAAGCCTAATTAATTCGTAATTTCACCTTAAACACTTCAAGATTATCACCAAATAACTCTATGCCTCTAGAGTCTAAATCAACTCATTTTTATGTATAATTTATAACTCTTTATTGAGCCAATAGAGGCTAGATTCGAATTGAATCTAGACATGGATCAAGATTGGCTTCCAACAAGGTGTCATTCTCACCCAATCAACAGAGTGTTAACAAACAACTCTTAAGCTTTGTCAACTTCACGGTTACACATAATATGATTCCTTTGTCAATTGATATCTCTCTAGGTTAAAACACAAATACATATTTGTCTTAATAACTCCTTAATATGAATTGATACACTTCAATGGTTATATGATTCAAAATCAGGCTTTGACCTAATCCCATTGTGGCCACAATTTTGAGTGGTTATCGATGTCTTTTAGTACTCTCATTTGAGATATCTTCTCTTATGCATGAGAGTGACAAATCCTTTATTGATCTACCGTAGCCTCTATATGGATCTCGGTATTGTTAATCACCATTTTTATAATTACCCCTTTTATAGCAACACTTTAGATGACATCAAACCATAACAATCCTTGTACAAGCCACTCATAAAAACATTTGACCAACACCTTAAAAGGCAGATTGTTTGTATGTAGGGTGGGAACATAAACAAACCTAAAATTTAGATAAAACACAACAAAATATATTAAAAGACATTAAACATTAAAAAACCAACCTTCTGAGTCTATTTTGTAACTTCTACTTGTTATCAATGAAGTTGGATTTAATGGTCATGTATCTTTTATTTTCATTGCTTGCGATCCACAAATCACAAGTGATTGCGATTCTCCCCAATTTTTGTTTAACAATTTTATTGCCCATTTCAACATCATAAATTTTCATTACATCTTTCATTATAGTGTTTCTAAGGACAATTTTGAACAAGGATTAAATGGTGCCGTAAAATCTCCTAAACCTACAATGATATGTTATGCTTAGGGATACTCATGCAAAATAAACATATTTACAAGGTCCATTTCAAATTGACAAATAGATAATGTCAATTTATTTTGCCATTTTTTCCACCACTTACCAATTATTTATAGCAATAGTTACACATTAGGCTAAATTCAAAGTGAGCTTATTCGAGCTCGAAACAAGCTTTGCTTAGACGAGCCCGAATTAAACTGCCCTAAACAAACACGAGCTTATGTTTTAAGCAAAAAATGAATACAAGTCTGAATTTGAACATGAGTTGAGTGAGTCAAGCTCAACTGGCAAGCTAATCATGACTCGTTTAAATGGTTAATTTTTTTAACTTTGGAAGAAACAACACCATACAGGTTGCCTTTGGATTTTCTTTTCTTCCACTTTCAAAGACTTCTCTTGATAACATTTTAAAAAATCCTCAGACTAAACCTAAAGTAAACTAAATCTGAGTGCCTTCGTTTACCACCATACAATTTGTCTAGACTAGATGATCGTTCATAGTCACTTCTTAACAGTTGGCAGTGCCTCTGTTCAATTGTTGTGACTTTGATGTTTTCTATTGCATTTTCACTTGTTCACGACTTCATCTCACTTTTGGAGTTTCTCTTGCATTTGTTCCAACATTCTCTAACAAACTTTTACCGTTCGACAATGTCTCAACAAAGTAAGCATTTGGCAGTTCTACATCTTGCATGGCTTTTATATTGTTTTGCATCTTATATGGCTTTTATATGTTGTATTCTTCTATATACTGGGTTCTGCATATTTGGTTCTGTTGCTTCCGCATTTTTGGATCGAATTCAACCAACCCTAATTTATAGTCATAGAAGCGTTATAATTCATATGTAAGTCCTAGATGAAGCTTTTAGAAAGATCAATAGTACTTTAAAAATAAAATAAGATAAAATTTTAGGAATGAAGAACCAAAATCTATAACACAGTTATTATGATGATTGTCCCCTTCTTTTTGGATTAATTTAATGACTCATGTGATAAGGTATAAGTTGTGATGATCCCATGTTTTGTATATTGTAATGAGTCCTCTCCATATTTATAGCTTTGAGAGTTTTGAAAAGCATTTGTTCAAGGGAATTTTAGTACAAAGCCTTGAAGATACAAGCTATTCAAATAAAGAATGTTCAAAATTCATATGCCTTTGTCCACATTTAGCCACAAAAAAAGATAAAATTCTACTTCAGAATATTACTGCTTTTGTACTTCTTTCAATTACAGAAGTTTTAGTTTAAAATATTCAAATAAATTTTTAATGTAAATTTTAGCTCCTAGATATGTAATCTGGTTTTAATTTAATTAATTATTTCTCTAAAATTTTTGTTATCAAATTTCTTTCTATTAAAGTTGATTCATACTTTTATTATCAACTATGATATTGTCTATTTGTGAACGTTTGAATTTGCAAATGGTTATTGGTTAATAAGTTACATCTTTTGAATATTATAGAAGAAGGTTTTTTTGTTGCTAAGATTGAATTTTGGTGTTCTAAGCATAAGCTATATTTGATGGAATTAAGGTCATCTATATTGTATTAAGATTGAGGTGCCAAGATGCTTGATGTTTAAGCTCGAGTTGAGTAATCTAGTTTCTATTGCTCCTTTTTATGATGTATTCATTTTTAATTCCTTGATTAATAGGCAATGCACTAGATAAGTACTAATGAAAAAATATTGTGTGTGATTCATATCAAAACAATGTTGCAAATGAGTTTATATGATGAGCCCTTTATTACAGTTTTTAAGAATATATATTGGCTATAAAATTATAACACTAGTTGATTAAATGTTTGAAATTGTTAGATGATTGATTAGAAAGAATTTGATATGAGCCTAAAATGTGAGCCCAAAGTCAAGAATGAAATATGAGCCTGCAGTTGATCAGAGGAAACCCGACCTAGAACACACGAATCTAAGCAAAGTGCGAATCGATCCCAAACACTAAAATTATGAAGCGGATCAAACACGATCATGTTTTTAGCAAGCTCAAAAAGCCCGAGCCTCTACTCATCGAAAATGAGCCAAAAATGAGATAAACCCTGTTTGGGTTCAACTTAGCTCTTATCTAGCCTTAGTTACACTCCTCTTTGTTTTTTCCATCAATCTTCACTTTTTCGAAGTATTGTCATAAAATTGATTTACACTTTCCAGTGGAATTAGTAACAAGAAATTTGTTAGGGGAATTTTGAAGAGGGCTTAAACAAGGGTTATCCATCTCCTGGATTGGTTCATTACTTTTATCAACTAACAATTGCATTTGATTACTTCTTACCATAGTTGTAGTATGATGACCACTTTTAAAAGATATTAAAATTTTGGAAGAATAAGAATTTTGGATGCTAACATTTTCAATTTTTTTTTAATTAGAAAAATAGTCTTTAACTAACATTCTTGACAAATAGTCCAAAATTTAGAATATAAGTCAATGTAGAACACAAAAGCCAAATTCTATTTCTCATTCAAATTTTATGAAACTTTTTGTGTTATCTTACGGACATATAAGTATGTGTATAAAAGAAAATTTTAAATAGAAAGAAGCTTAAAATAATTATTAATTTTCCTTTATATCAAAATACTAGTATCTTGCCAAAGTTCATCTATATTGTTCTACTTTGAAGAGCTAGCTCTCCATACAATTCTCAATATAATTTTAAGCCTTATTTTTATGTTCATATGCATTAATAAGATTCTGCTTTAGTTGTACTTTTCCCAAGTTTTACGAGATTTAGGAATAACATAAATTTTCAAGCTTGAAAAGGCATACAACAGTCAACTGGACTTTCTTTAATAGGTTCCAATTTGTTTTTAGGTTTCTTTAGTTTACTATTTTCCCATCCAACCAAGTTTTAGTGGTTTTAAAAGTTTCAAAAGCCTATACAATGTACATCTATATAAATCCCTTTAAATTTACCAAAGAAACGTTTAAAAATTCTCAACATTAATGGGAGTTTCTTTTTTCGTTTCAATCATATAAATACTTCTCCTATTCAATCACAACCTCTCTTATTTAATGTAGCTTTCTATTATGATTTTTTTTTAAAATTTATATAAGGATGAGAAGAATGATAACAACTCCATTAATAATGTTATCTCATTTTACAACAACGAGATAAAGTCAAGTGACTAAGATAATGAGTTGGAGGAAAATTATAAAGCTAAGAGAGAGTTAAAATATGCCTTTAATTCACAATGGAATCAATTCAAATGGTGGTTAGAGAGCTGGAGTCTAGAGATGAAAAGAGAACTAAAGAGTTGGTGGGTATTGGCAAGTGCAAAGAAAAGTAATGAGATTTAGGGTTAAGAATTTGGGTTTCTATAATAGTGGCAAATTTGTAATAAACTAAACTTACAAAATATATGTTAGTATTTTAAGTTTAGATATTAATACAAAGAGACAGGCACAAGTTAGGTTGTGGGTGAGGATATATATATCCTCATCCCTAATTGCGAGAATATTTTCATTCCCATCCCCATCTTCATTTCTATTAGGAATCTCCTCCCTACTAAAGTTGGGTCAGGTTGACAACCTTAAATTCAAGTTAAAATTTGATCTTTATTTTCATTACTCTTTCACCCATGGTTGAGTGTATTATCACAAAAAAATTACAATTTTCAAACCATATTAAATTTAAGGGAAAACGACTATTTCCCACCAAATTTTTAACCTAATCTCAAAAGCATACCCACGTCTGATAAAAAACCCAAACATCCACCCATTTCTAAACCGTCGTTAAGTTTTTTGTTAAATATAGGGGTCAAACCATTATTTTACTGTTTATATTCAAGTTATATAATTTTATCGCATTTTTCCCCTCCAATTTTAAAAATTAACTTTTCCCCCATACCTGAACTTTGAAAAGTGACTTTCACCCCCCTAAATCCCTAATTTTTTTTCACTTTCCCTCCGGCCACCGGTGATGATGTGGCTGAGAGAGAGAGTGACAAGCGTCGTCCAGATCTAGACGACGATCGTCGTTTAGAGGTCAACCTTTGGACAAAAACTTCTCCGTTGCCAAAGAAAGTGGCTGAATTTCAAGGGGAAAAAATGAATTTTTTAAAACTTAATTCAAGGGACAAATGTTAGGTTTTCAAATTAAAGGAAAAAAATGAGATAAAATTTTAATTATTTAATATTATTGATAAAATGACAAATTTATCCCTTAACCCTAACAGAAAATATGTGGGTAAGTCCTAACAGATTAAACTTTGGGTGGGTGTTTGAGTTTTTCATCAAGTGTAGATATACTTTTGAAATTGGGTTAAAATTTGGGTGGGAAATAGTCCTTTTCCCTAAATTTGATAATAAAATATGCTAATTTATCATAAAATTAGTAAAAAAATACTAAATTATGATTTGCTTTTGTTGAAGCTAAATAATAGTTTACCTCAAAAATTTATAAAATTTAACTTCTTGCATATTAAACTCCACCACTATCCAAAACCCTTCATTTCAAACCTCACCATTATCCCTCCCTATATTAACCACCACCCATAACCTCCTCATACTGTGAAACCACCACCATCCCACTTTCAATGATGGAACCAACCCTTTTTACGGTAGGCCTAGTCCTATCCTTAAAATAATTTTTAAAAAAAGTTTAATAGTATAACTTAGGCCTATCCTTATCTTGGAATTTGTAGGCTACAAGTCACACTGGCCATTTCCTTCTCTAGCTTGTTTACTTTTGCAATATTTCGTTGAAGCTTATCCCGAAAAAGATGAGCCTTGCAATCTACAATTTGCCCAGTTGTTCTGTCAGTGCTATTTGCAAACTACGATATTGGTTTTTGTCTATAATATGCAATTTTTCCAAACCAACATTTGAGTCTCTAATTTGTAAGGTTATAGTTTTTACATTAATGATTATGTTTAAGATTGTTTTTTTACTTCTATGAATTTTATGATGAAGGAATTGTCGACACTACTAAGAAAATTGTAGAGTTTAAGAAAAAATGTTGTATTGGATTAAGTTTTCTTGCTTATTAAGTTAGTATTGGTTTTACTCGTAGTTATTGAAAAAGTTGAAAGGGTATTATTTACAATGAATTCTGTAAAGATTACTTTTCATAATCAAACGAACAACAATTGGATAAATGAATGTTTGGTTGTTTACATTGAAAGAAAAGGTTTTGTTGTAATTAACAAAGTAGATATCAATAAGGCTTTCAAGAATTAACAAAATGGAAAGTCGTGTTATAAGCAAGTATACCTCTAATTTATAAAGCTTATATTGTTGAACTTTATGTGTTTTATTTCAAAGATGTGGGTAAATTGGTTACGTGATATTTTATCAAGAACAAACTATCAATTTTGTATTTTTTTTTAACTTGGGACTATGGTTTTTAAAATCAGACTGGACCAATCAGTTTAATCAGGAACCACTTCAAGTCCGGTCCAATTTATATAAAAACATGGTCTGTTAATTGGCTCGATCAAAATCGGTAAACCAGACAGACAGATCAGAACCAGAAGAATTGAGTTTGACTCTAAAATTTCCCCAAAAAAAAAAAAAAAACTGTTTATAAATTCCATATGTGGTGGGATGGCATTGTTGGCTCTTGTCGCTTCTGCCTTCTAGTTAGTCTGGGTTAGTCTGGGTTAAGACTATTAATATTATTAATTGAATTAGCATAAAACCTTAAATTATTCCCAATTCACGATTCCACTTAACATCACAATTCACTGGGTATTCTAGTCTGCCATCTCCCAAGTGTAGCATTGGTAATTCATTCTATATCTCTAGTCTCAATCGTTGCTCAACTTGTCAGTAAGTCTTCTTCTTCCTGATTTGTTATTTATCTCCTTGTTTACTGAAATGGGTCTACTGTAATCTCTGGTCTTAGTGCTTGTTTTTCTATTTGAAATGGTGATGATCTCTGTTTCAGTTTTTGTTTACTGAAATCTGTTAATGTTTCAGTTTTATTTAATCAAATGAGTTTCTGTTTGAAATGGTGATAATCTTTGTTTTAGTTTTTGTTTACTAAAATCCATTGATGTTTCAGTTTTTGATTTGTTTACTCAAATGATGATCTCTGTTTGAAATGAGTTTTTGAGCCAAATATTGCCCAGGAAACCAGATAATGTTCTTCAGTGTTGCTGGGTAATTGATTAAATCATCACATTTTCACTTTATTTCTACCTTCCACCTCCGTTCCACGTATCTCTGGTAATTATCAATCTTTCCGTTATCCATATAATTGTTTATTTCTCTCTGTTTTCCTGTCAAGATGAGCTTCCTATTTTCTTCTGTTTGGTTGCTAAGAAAATTTTTGTTATTTGTTTAGAATTTTTTTTATGTTTATGAATGAGGTGAATTAAGCTCTTCAATATTCTGGGTAACGAATTTGTGCTTAATTTTTGCAACAAATGAACTGAGTTTTATAATTCAATAGATTTTAAATTGATAATTATGGTTCAGAAATTTCTTCTCATGAAAACTAATTTAATATCTATATGATTTATTTGGAGTTTATATTCCTAAAACAACATTACATGACAATTTTTTCTCCAGTTTGGGAATGACCTCTTCAATGGGTTTCCTCAAATTCCTAATAAAAATACTCTATCTCCAAATCTTCTAACACCCATTGCAAAAAAGGTATCAAATCCAAAATAGCTCTTCAGCTGCCATTTCAAAATCAAACAAATGATTATATTATAGTCATAATTTAGTTTCTTTTTTATATAACCAAGCATAACAAAATATGTTTTAGCTTTAATAAATAAAAGAAACACCTTGTCTAAATAAATAATTTAAGTGTACAGAGTGAGAAACTTGCTCTCTAGAAAATATTTAATTTCATTTTCAATATTTGAAAAGCTTATGTTATGTTAGTTAAAATTTGAAACTTTGAATTCCATTTAGAAACTATAACATTTACATCATTGTTTATAAAATGTCAAAGCTCATCTCATTTGATCGAATTTTGATAAAAGAATAAGTTTTAAAAGTTATTATTCCACGTTTATTCTGTATAATCTTATGTCATTTGTATTCAAAGTCTCAATTGAATTCACTGTTTGATCATGTAATGTTGTTTTAGGAATATATAAATATTTTATAATAACATTCAATTCTTGGTAGGATTAAAAAATCATATGTCTAAGTTAGTGTGTCCATTTTACCTTGTTGAAAAGTGTTTGCTTGTAATAATGTCATTACAAATGATAGTTTATTTTTTTAGTGAAATGGAAAACATATTATCATCTTCTGAGGCAGAATCTAAAGAGCAAGCATCTTCCCAACGTTCCATACGGCAAAAGAAGGATATAGCACATAAGTATATTAGTGAGGGAGCTAATTCTAAAGGGAAGAAGGTGCTAATATATGGATTTTGTCAAAAGTAAATAGCAAGTGGAGGTATTAATAGAATGAAACAACAGCTAGCTAAAGAAAGAGGTAATGTTGATCCATGTAAAAAGGTTACTGAAGATGTTCGATTTCAAATAAAAGAGTTATTGCAAGAAATTATTGAAAAATCTAAAGAAATAAGGGGATCATATAATGATCATGATAATATTCAAGAGATTTATGAGCATCAATCTATAAGTTCCTCTAAAGGAAAGGGAAAAGCAAGTGCTAGAATTGACACATTTTTCAAAATGCCTTGCGATCTTTCTCAACCTAGTATCACGGCATGCATGCAAAGTCAATAAAGATGGCATGATACTGACTTGGAAATTGCCTTATAGTTTTACTATGCATGTATTCCTACAAATATAGTGAATTCTCTTTTTTATCAAACTACAATAAGTAAGATAACAAATTTGGGTCATAGATATAAGGGTCCATCTTATCATGCTTTATGTGTAAATTTGTTAAAAGATGTTAAGCAACATGTAAAATTGATTCTTGACTCTTATTGAAGCACTTGGGATGAAATAGGTTGTTCCATTATGGCCAATGGCTGGACAAACATAAGACAAATGTCTTTAATAAATTTCTTAGTATATTAGCCTAAAGGAATTATATTTGTCAAACAGTTGATGTTTCAAGTTTTTCCACAAATGTAGATACTTCGTGTAATTTGTTTGTAGAACTGGTTGATATTTACTTACTAAAAGATTTCCTCACATTAGTTGGTCACCATGCGCTGCTCATTGCATTAATTTAATAATTGAAGACATAGGAGAAATGTTTGAGGTGCAAAGTTTGGTCAATCTTGATTTTAAGGTAACAATTTTTGTTTATAATCATAAATGCACTTTGAATTGATTAAGAAAAAGGCCAAATTGGAGAAAAATTATTCATCCTGGAGCCACTCACTTTGCCACCAATTTAATTGTTTTGAAAAGTTTACATGATCATAAAAATGATTTGCAAGCTGTTGTTATTGTGTGGATTACAAAAAATTCTTAAAGATGCAAAAGTGTAAAAAAGTTAAACAAATTGTTCTTAATGGAAATTTCTGAAATCATTGTTTGATCATAGTAAGGATTATGACTCCACTAATATGTCTTTTGCGTATTTATGATTTTGATGAGAAACCTACTTAGGTTATGTTTATGAAGGGATGTATAGGGCACGCTTGGGTATTAAGAAGTTATTCAAAAATAAGAAGTATTTGTACAAGCCTTACACCAACATTATAAATACTAGATAGGATAAAATGTTGCGTCAAAGTCTTCATGTTGTAGCATATTGGTTGAACTCAACTTTTCAATTTGATCGAGACAATTTTTACAAAAAATCAGAGATTATAAGTGGGTTGATGGATGTGACTGAAAAACAAATTATATATGACAAGTCAAGGTTGTCAGTTGAAACTGGTTTATATCGAGATCGTTTAAAAAGTTTTTCTCATTCATTAGCTTATACTAGTAGTAGAAGTATTCACCCAGTGAGAATCAAAATTTATCTATGCTTTAATGTTTACTATTAACTTTAATTTTATTTACTATATGTTTAGTTATTTGATCATTTAACTTATTTTTTAATGAAAGATGAATGGTGAAGATTATTTGGTTATGAAACTTCAAATCTATAAAAGTTAGCAATAAGGTTTCTTAGCCAAACAACTTTTTCTGGATGTGAACGAAATTAGAGTGTATTTGACTGCATCCACACGAAAAAAAGAAATAGGTTAAAGCATCAAAGGCTTAATAATCCTGTCTATATTCATTACAATTTGCGATTGAAAGATACTTATAAAAAAAATTAAATTTCTTTTCTCATGTGATTTTACATGTTTATATATATGTATGTATTTTATATTAGGTTTACTAATGAGAATAATATTTTTGTATTAATGTATATGATTATATCCTCCAAGAAGTCATATGATCCTATAAATTATGAATCAATTGATAAAACTAAGTTTTGGGTTGTGGATGAAGAGGAAGAATGAGAACTTGACTATGATGAATTAGAAAACATGTTTGAAGAAGAATATCGAAAAGATATTGAAGACTCATGTTCTCATGATCCTAAAGGTTTGTTTAAAATCAATAGGTCTCTTAAGTTCATGTGTATTTCAGATTTATGTTAAATTATAACCTTATTATATTTTTATAAGCGATGAAGATGATGAAATGGTGATATGTGATGACCATGATAATAATGAAGATTGGTTGGAAATTCCACCGTGGAGTGCTAATTGTTTGATTAAGATATTTAAAATTGTTTTGTTGTTTTAGTTTTTTTGAGTTTTTTGTCTTTCTTTCAATGAATTGAAATTTATGATTCAAAGAAGCAAATATACTTTGTTGTTATTGATAATTATACAACTTTGTTTTTGATGAAATTCATATAGTTTATGTTTAAAATATGTGTTTGTTATGATGATATTATTTAAGAAATTCATTATAATTTATCTGAAATTTTCCATGAAGGATTGAGACATAGAATCCTAGGTGAACTGCCAAGGAACTAACCAGGAAATCAGGGGAGACTTCTTTCAAAGACATTCATTTATGTTGTGATATGTGTTGCATTGGAGAGACTTAATGGAATATGCTATATCTTTTGCAGGGGAAAGACTTGGTGTTTGGCTTGCTCTCTTCCCAATTGTTTATTTATCAGTCGGAACTGCAACAGTGTTAATTTTGATAGGAGGAGATACATTGAAACTATTCTTCTAGATAGTTTGTGGACCTCTTTCTTCCTCAAATCCTCTAACAATGATTGAGTGGTATTTGGTGTTCGCTTCTCTATGCATTGTCCTATCTCAGCTCTCAAACCTCAACTCAATTACAGGGCTTTCACTAGTAGGGGCTATAATAGCCATTACTTACTCCACCATGGTGTGGGTACTCTCTGTTAGCCAACAAAGGCCACCATCAATCTCTTATGAGCCCCTTTCATTGCTATCTTGTGCAGCTTCTCTCTTTTCTATCTTTAATGCACTTGGAATTATAGCGTTTGCATTTAGAGGCCACAATTTAGCTATGGAAATATAGGTATAAATGAGCTTAATAATTTTTGAAGCACTAGCAAAATCAGTTATATTTAAAAGCGTTATATTCATTATCTGAATGATTTCATGATCTCATTTGATATTTTTCAGGCAACAAAGCCATCTACCTTTAAGCACCCAGCGAGTGTGCCCTATGTGGAAAGGAGCCAAAGTTGCCTATGTATTCATTGCTATGTGTCTGTTCCCTATAGCAATTGGAGGCTTTTGTGCTTATGGAAATCATGTAAAATCTTTATTCCTTATGCAAATGATTGCTGAAACATCAATATAAGCAGGGCTGGATTTGAGCCGAGCTCGAGCTCGGCTCAGTTCACATATAGTTGTCGAGCTCGTGAAAGTCAAGCTTGAACTTAGTTCGAATTCGGCTCGGTTTGTTATTCGTTATTAGAACAACGTCGTTTTAATACATATTGGTCAAAACGATATCGTTTTGTATCAAAATTTTTAATTAAAAAATCTGGGGAGTGGCTCAAGCTCGGCTAGGGTTAGTTCATTTCGGGCTCGATCAAGCCGAGCTCGAGCTCGAACTGGTTTGGTTCGAATCCAGCCCTAAATATGAGGCAGAATTATATAAATTCCAATTAGACTTTAAACCGCCCTCAAAGGAGGGGATATATATTCTTTTATGTTACTTTTAAATTTAATTAACTGGCTTATTTTAATTACCTACAGAATTAAGCCTTCTCTATTGTAGACATTTACTGTAAAGTAATTTGCTTAGAATCTTCAAAAACAAGAAATTTAAGGCACGAGGTTTACTGGAACAAGAAAAACAACTTTGCTTTTAATAAACTTCATATGGTTTATGTTTGAAATATGTGTTCATTATGATGATATTATTTAATAAATTCATTATAATTTGATAATAAGTTAAATCGATTGATTCAATCAGTTGAACCGATCGAACCATAGACCAGTTAAACAACTAGTTTGATTACTGGTCTGATTTTAAAAACCTTACTTGGGAATAATTTACTATAACAAAATGTTTCTTTTTTGTGAGTTCACACGATGCTTCAAAAATAAGTTTGTATGCCAAATTGGTTTGATGGTGTAATTTAAGTTTTCACACGTTGGCATTATGACAACTGGAATGTATATTTCATTACCTTAATTCTGCATAGCAATAAAAAAAAATGATCATTTTAGTAATCGATTCGGTGTTGTTCCAAAGCAAAAGATGTGTTGATTGGTAAACAATTACAGAATAGTGGAGGTAATGGTTGATTTAAGTCAAGTCGGAATACAGGCTAATTCGAGTTTGACTCAAATCTATAGCTCAAGCTTAAGCTTGAGCAGATGTATGGTGTCATTGAAGGAATTTCAACAAGATAAATAGTGATGTCAACAAAGTGAAAAGTAATATTGAAAGGATAAACAATATTGTTATAAAGCTAATAATGTTATCAGGGCAAATAAGTCAAACTCAAATTCACTTAGAGTTCTAACTTGAGTTTGACTCATTTGAGTTGAATATGGATTCAAGTTCGAGTCAACTTAACTTGAATCTGCCCCTATGCAAAGGCTCCCCTTGACAAAAATCTTGAATCTATTGTTGCCCATCATTTTCATTTGCTTCACAATCTTCAACAACATAAATAATAACTTACATGGAATCAAATTAAAGCACTAAAACTAGCTAGACAATCAAAACAGAAGAAAAATTATGGAAGTAGGTGGGAGGCTAATGTGAAAGCAACCACCATATCGGTCACTAGCAACCAACAGAGCCAACAACTAACCAAATCTGAGGCGAAATACTATCTAGACTATGCATTTTGAAATATTGTGATTATTTACCCCTTGGAGCCCAACGTATGTTATGGAAAATTATCTATGTAAGGGCACTATAGATATTGCATCATCCATGACAACCTAAATTTGAAATTTGTGGTTCTAGAAAAGCATTACCCAAGTTCCGCCAAATCCATAAATTCAAATAACAACATTAGGAAAGCTTTGTTCCATAAACCTAATTGTATCTTGCTTTTTCAGAAGCAAAGTGATGATGTTTTGCAAAATGGTGGTTCACTTTTAGGTTTATGAGTTTTAGGAGATTGTTATTGCGACGCCGCGTGTGGCCTAATGAGCAAATTCAACATAGTGATATACCATTAGTAGACAAGAAATGCCTACCATGGTTGCTCTACTTGTGGCCAAGAAAACATATTTTGGCGTGGAAGGTTTTATAGTGATTTAAATATTATTTCGGCTAGATTTAGAGTTTAAAAATTAAAAAAAAAGAAAAATATAAAATAGTTAAGGTGAATATATAATTTGTTAGTCTTATTAGAGATGTATGTGATATTAACTTATTATATATTAAAAAATATATTTTAAACAAGAATCAATTTGAATAATAATAATGATACATCATATTAATATTTAAATTAATATTTGTTTATAAATGCACGTAATATTTTTTATTATATATTATATAAAATAATGAAAATGTATTTTAATTATTAAAAATAATATTTAACTTTAATGAAGGGATGAAAAAATAAACTTTTCAAAATTAACAAATGAAAAATCTTTTTTTTTTCGGGTGAAAAAAGTATTCTCACAAATTTACGGGGGCTTTGGAAAATTCCGGAAAAACGACCAATTGATTTTCATGGGTGAAGTCATTGCGGCCACGAATCATGGGGTCAAGAACTTAGGGCTTTATTTGAGGTAAGCATGTTAATTACGGGATAAAATGGTCAAATCTCATAACTGCACTTTATTTTGTTTTAGCTTCCCTCCTTCTGTATACTTTAACAAACTTTTGGTTTTGACATAATTTTATTTTCCAAAATAACTCTTCTTTCCACCTTTCAATTTCTTTCCACAACTGGTAAAGGCCTTGGCAAAAA